>NC_135233.1:1027260305-1028000305 GCF_051348905.1 Ranitomeya variabilis
ACAAACGTTGATTATGGCCCCATACAGACACTTGCCCCATTATAGTGCTGCACATACGTTAAGGCCCCATAAGATGCTCCATACAGACATTTGCCCCATACAGTGCTGGACAAACGTTACGGCTCCATAAGATGCTCTATACAGACACTTACCCCATTATAGTACTGCACAAACGTTGATTATGGCCCCATACAGACACTTGCCCCATAAAGTGTTGCACAAATGTTATGGCCCCATAAGATGCTCTTTACAGACACTTGCCCCATTTGCTGTTGCTGCCATAAAAAAAAAAAATCACATACTCACCTCTCTGTCGCTCAGGCCACCGGCACTTTCAATATTCACCTGACTTCGTTCCGGCGCCGTTCCATCTTCAGCGTCTTCTGCACTGACGTTCAGGCAGAGGGCGCGCACTAACCATGTCACTGTGCCCTCTGACCTGAGTGTCACTGCAGAAGACGCTGAAGAGGGAGCGGCTCCCGGAACGAGTAGCAGGTGAATATCGCGCAGCGCAGCGCAGCGCAGCGCTCCCCTCCCCGTTATACTCACCTGCTCCTGGCGCAGTGCAGTCCTTGCTTTCCCGGTGCTGCAGCTTCTTCCTGTATTTAGCGGTCACCATTACTGTAATGAGTGATACCATGTGACCGCTCAGTACAGGAAGAACCCAGGGACGTGCAGGGACCACGCCAGGAGCAGGTGAGTATAATTAGACACCCCGCTCCCCCTCCCCTGCCGACCCCTGGGTATGACTTGAGTATAAGCCGAGAGGGGGACTTTCAGCCCCAAAAAATGGGCTGAAAATCTCGGCTTATACTCGAGTATATACGGTACATCTTTAGTCAGCTGGTTAATAGATTTATTTAGTAAGTTCATCAAAAACTTTTCAGTAGTAGCCAAACCTCTGACGGATATGACCAAGAGAGGGACAGACTTTTCCAAATGGAGCAGTCAGGCCAGGGAACCATTTGATACCTTGCAGGAATGTTTTGCACCTGCACCAATTGTCATACAGCCTGATGTCAACCAGCCATTTATTGTAGAAGTTGACATGTGTGAAGTGAGGATGGGGACTGTATTGTCACAGTGTGTGTCTACTTGTAAATAGCGTCCATGTGCATACTTTACAAAAAACTCATATCCGGAGAAAAATTATGACATTGGTAACAGGGAACTCTTGGAAATCAAGTGGGCCTTTGAAGAGTGGCGTCATTTTCTGAAAAGGGCAGTTCTTTGGGGTATGGTAATCACGGATTATAAAAATCTCACATATCTAGAGTCTGCAAAACGTCTAACGCCTAGATAGGCAAGATGGGCATTGCTCTACACCAGGTTTAACCTTTTTGTTACATATAGGTTGGGAACAAGAACATTAAGGTAGATTCCTTATCTTGTTTTCCTGGGGAAGGAGATAATTGTGGACCTGTTCCTATACCACAAAAAGGGATGATTATTGCGTCTATATGCTCCGATCTTGAGAAACAGGTTGTTGAGGCTCAGAGAAAGCCCCTGCTGCCTGTCTGCTGGGTAAACTGTTTCTACCTGTGGATTTCAGTCTGAGAGTTCTTAGTAAACATCATGATTCAGTCTTGGCTGGACATTCCAGAAATAAAGCCACCACAGATCTACTAACTCAGCAATTTTGGTGGTCAGGGGTACATCAGGATGTTCGGGAGTACCTAGCCACCGGCAGTGTCTCTGCACATTCTAAAATCTCTCATATTCGTCCATTTGTATCTCTCCAACCATTGCCGATTCCCAGTAGACATTGGCCACATTTATCTGTCAATTTTATCACTGATCTCCCCATGTCGGTAGGTAATACTGTAATTTTGGTGATGGTGGACATAGTCAGTAAAATGTCACATTTTATTTCACCACCCACTTTACCCAACGCCAAGACCTTGGTGCACATTTTCCTTAGAGAGATTTTAAAATAACATGCGATCCCTACCGATATTGTTTCTGATCGTGGAGGTGCAGTTTATTTCCACATTTTTTAGGGAGTTTTGCACTCGCTAGGGGATCCATCTGTTTTTCTCTTCAACATTTCACCCGCAGTCCAATGGGCAAACTGAACAGGTTAACCAGAATCTTGACACTTATATTAGATGTTTTGTGCCTGAGAATCAGGGTGATTGGGTTACCTACTTACCTCTAGCTGAATTTGCAGTAAATAATTGTTCTCATGCATCTACTGGTAAGTCCCCTTTCTTCGGGACATGCAGGTTTTATTTTCAGTACAGCTCATTTATAGGAATCATTCTTCTGGAATACCTGAAGAACAGTTTTCATAATCAATTATGTCTGTGTAGCAAGAGGTTCTTGATAATTTGAGGAAGATGGGGTCTTAATATAAGAGTGTATGGTTTATCAGGGATGCTTGGTGGGTCTGGACCTGTGACTTAGAGTGGCTGTCCTCAAGGAACATTAAGTTGATGATTCCCTATTGGAAACTCGGTCCCTGTTTCAACAGTCCTTAGAAGATTGTGACCATCATCAATCCTGTAGCATTCCGCCTTGCTTTGACGCTAACCCTTAGGATTAATAATGTGTTTCATAGATCTCTACTCGAAAAATATGTTATGATCTCTGTACAGTCATGACTACTGCCATCTCCAGTCATTGTGGATTGAAATTTGGAATTTCAAATAGCTAAGATCGTTCTTGCTTAGTTTGTTGGTCGCTTCAGTATCTGGTACACTGGAAGAGATATGGTCTTGAAGAGAGGATGTGGATACCAGCATCTGACGTCCATGCGGCCAAGTTGGTCTTTCTATGTGGCACACCCTGATAAACCCAGTTCTGAGATTCCGAAGTGGGAGAAGAGGGTTGCACTGACAATCCAACACAATGGCAGCACTTTGAACACATTTTATAAGTGGTCATAAACTTGTATATAACTCATGAAAGAATCAATTTAGCTTAAAACCAAGCACACCATTGTTTTTCTTGTAATATTCTCAATAAGTTTGATATGTCACATGACCCTCTTCCCATTGGAAAAAAAAAGTTGGATCCAAAATGGCCAACTTCAAAATGGCCGCCATGGTCACCACCCATCTTGAAAAGTTTTCCCCCTCCCATATACTAATGTGCCACAAACAGGAAGTTGATATCACCAACCATTCCCATTTTATTTAGGTGTATCCATATAAATAGCCCATCCTGTACTTGGGAATACTAATAGATCACAGACTGCACATGAGTCAACAGTGTGATGCAACAGCAAAAAGGCAAGCACAGATATAGGATGTATTAAGAGAAGTATAGAGTCTAGATCACGTGAAGTAGTTATCCCCCTCTACTCCTCCTTAGTCAGGTCTCATCTGGAATACTGTGTTCAGTTTTGGGCACCTCATTTTAAAAAAATGAAGCAAGTTCAGAGAAGAGTGACCAGGATTGCTAGCGGACTGCAAAGTATGCCTTACGAGGAACGGTTGAAGGATCTGGGAATTTTTAGCTTGCCAAAAAGAAGGCTAAAAGGAGACTAAATAGCTGTCTACAAATATCTGAAAGGATCTATGTGACAGTGTAGAGCATGGGTCTCAAACTCGGCTGGGTATATGGGCTGCTTACAGAAAAACATTTAATTTCGGGGGCCGCTTTATTTGCATGACAAAATTACATTTTTAGTGATATCATTTTTTTCTCTATACACCTTTTGAACTGGTCCCTATCTTGTAGTAATGTGCCCCCTGCCAGTCCCTATCTTGTAGTAATGTGTCCCATGCCGGTCCCTATCTTGTAGTAATGTGCCCCATGCCGATCCCTATTTTGCAGTAATGTGCCCCATGCCGGTCCCTATCTTGTAGTAATGTGCCCCGTGCCGGTCCCTATCTTGTAGTAATATGCCCCATGCCGGTCCCTATCTTGTAGCAATGTGACCCATGCCAGTCCCTATCTTGCAGTAATGCCCCATGCCGGTCCCTATCTTGTAGTAATGTGCCCCATGCCGGTCCTTATCTTGTAGTAATGTGCCTCATGCTGGTCCCCATCTTGCAGTAATGCCCCATGCTGGTCCCTATCTTGTAGTAATGCCCCATGCTGGTCCCCATCTTGCAGTAATGCCCCATTCTGGTCCCTATCTTGTAGTAATGCCCCAGACTGGTCCCTATCTTGTAGTAATGCCCCATGCTGGTCCATATTTTGCAGAAATGCTCCATGCTGGTCCCCATCTTGCAGTAATTCCCCATGCTGGTCCCCATCTTGCAGTAATTCCCCATGCTGGTCCCCGTCTTGTAGTAATGCCCCAGGCTGGTCCCTATCTTGTAGTAATGTGCCCCATCCAGGTCCCCATCTTGTAGATATGGCCCCATCCAGGTTCTCCCATATATTGCAGACATGTGCCCCATCCAGGTCCCCCCATATATTACAGACATGTGCCCCATCCAGGTTCCTCCATATATTGCAGACATGTGCCCCATCCAGGTTCCCCCATATATTGCAGACATGTGCCCCATCCAGGTCCCCCCATATATTGCAGACATGTCCCCCATCCAGGCCCCCCCCCCATATATTGCAGACATGTGCTCCATCTAGGTTCCCCCATATATTGCAGACATGTGCCCCATCCAGGTCCCCCCATATATTGCAGACATGTGCCCCATCCAGGCCCCCCCCATATATTGCAGACATGTGCCCCATCCAGGTCCCCCCATATATTACAGACATGTGCCCCATCCAGGCCCCCCCCCCATATATTGCAGACATGTGCTCCATCTAGGTTCCCCCATATATTGCAGACATGTGCCCCATCCAGGTCCCCCCATATATTAGACAGGTACCCCATCCAGGGGCTGCGTAATGTACTGCGTGGGCTGCGCAATGTACTGCGTGGACTGTGCTATACACTACGCATACATATTCTAGAATACACGATGCGTTAGAATCAGGCCACCATCTAGTAGAATATAAATGGAGAGTTTTTTGATTTTTATAAAAAATTATCTCAATCAATAACATCCATCATACTAATAATAATAGTAATATTATTATTATTATTATTAACTCATCTATCACTCCCTACTTAGAGCTCTTGGTTGTTTAGGGTTCTCAGATGTGATCTATTGAATTTATAGGGTAGTAAAATAATGTGTTTTACTTCCACAATCTTATTATTTCAGGTATTTCCTGAAGCACGTTGAGCTTTATGCAGAATAAATCATCAAGCCGTCTATCTGAGAAAATTATTAATTCTTTCCAAATAATCCTTTTATTAGGCTAGGAAATTCACGCATGATGAGAAAAAATATATGTTTTCTAAGACTGATAGCTAGACAGATAATATATATCAAAATATCAACCTCCATATTATTAATTAAAGATGTTATTAATTAACACATATATCACCTCCTACACAGAGCTTCTTTATTTAGGTGGCTCTGTCATCCAACCCCGATGTAGTGACTATATGGGGCTGTAAAATATTATGTTTGATATGACTGATCCCATAATCCTGTTATTTCAGGTATTTCCTTGGTACATATTTTAAGCCTGATGCAGAAAATATCATCAAGCCTTCTGTCTGAGAAAAGCATCAATTCTCTCCAAATAATCCTCTTAATAATTTAGGAAATTCACGCACGATAAAAAATAATCTGCAACATACGCTGTTTGTGCGTGGAGCAGAGCTGTCTGACCTCGAATTGACATCACGGATACAGCCTACGGGACTTGAAAATGTTCAGAAACAGATGAAAAGCTAGGCTGTACCATGAAAAACCATTTGGCTTCTGTGTGCACGCTACTAACAGATTTTTACACTGCCCTAAAACAGAGAGCAACAACTATTTCAAGCTAAGCTCATGATGTGAAAATCAGATTCTCAATATGTTGCTATTTTTTAGGGCTACAATTTTTTTCTGAGGATCCGTTGTATATTTCTAAAGCTCACATTCCATTACTATAACATTATATACATATAATGTATATTGCATACATACAGTCATATGAAAAAGTTTGGGCACCCCTATTAATCTTAAGCTTAATGTTTTATAAAAATTGTTTTTTTTGCAACAGCTATTTCAGTTTCATATATCTAATAACTATTGGACACAGTAATGTTTCTGCCTTGAAATGAGGTTTATTGTACTAACAGAAAATGTGCAATCTGCATTCAAACAAAATTTGACAGGTACATAAGTATGGGCACCCTTATCATTTTCTTGTTTTAAATACTCCTACCTACTTTTTACTGACTTACTAAAGCACTTTTTTTTTGTTTTGTAGCCTCATTGAGCTTTGAACTTCATAGCTAGGTGTATGCAATCATGAGAAAAGCTACTTAAAGTGGCCACTTGCAAGTTGTTCTCCTGTTTGAATCTCCTCTGAAGATTGGCCTCATGGGCTCCTCAAAACAACTGTCAAATGATCTGAAAACAAAGATTATTCAACATAGTTGTTCAGGGGAAGGATACAAAAAGCTGTCTCAGAGGTTTAACCTGTCAATTTCCACTGTGAGGAACATAGTAAGGAAATGGAAGAACACAGGTACAGTTCTTGTTAAGGCCAGAAGTGGCAGGCCAAGAAAAACACCAGAAAGGCAGAGAAGAAGAATGGTGAGATCAGTCAAGGACAATCCTCAGACCACCTCCAGAGATCTGCAGCATCAACTTGCTGCAGATGGTGTCACTGTGCATCCATCAACTATACAACGTACTTTGCACAAGGAGAAGCTGTATGGGAGAGTGATGCAAAAGAAGCCATTTCTGCAAGCACGCCACAAACAGAGTTGGCTGAGGTATGCAAAAGCACATTTGGAGAAGCCAATTTCCTTTTGGAAGAAGGTCCTGTGGACTCATGAAACCAAGATTGTTTGGTAATACAAAAAGGCGTTATGCATGGCGGCAAAAAAACACAGTGCGTTGTATAGTTGACCGATGCACAGTGACACCATCTGCAGCAAGTTGATGCTGCAGCTCTCTGGAGATGGTCTGAGGATTGTCCTTGACTGATCTCACCATTCTTCTTCTCTGCCTTTCTGATGTTTTTCTTGGCCTGCCACTTCTGGCCTTAACAAGAACTGTACCTGTGTTCTTCCACTTCCTTACTATGTTCCTCACAGTGGAAATTGACAGGTTAAATCTCTGAGACAGCTTTTTGTATCCTTCCCCTGAACAACTATGTTGAATAATCTTTGTTTTCAGATCATTTGACAGTTGTTTTGAGGAGCCCATGATGCCACTCTTCAGAGGAGATTCAAACAGGAGAACAACTTGCAAGTGGCCACTTTAAGTAGCTTTTCTCATGATTGCATACACCTAGCTATGAAGTTCAAAGCTCAATGAGGTTACAAAACCAAAAAAAGTGCTTTAGTAAGTCAGTAAAAAGTAGGTAGGAGTATTTAAAACAAGAAAATGATAAGGGGGCCCATACTTATGAACCTGTCAAATTTTGTTTGAATGCAGATTGCACATTTTCTGTTAGTACAATAAACCTCATTTCTAGGCAGAAACATTACTGTGTCCAACAGTTATTAGATATATGAAACTGAAATAGCTGTTGCAAAAAAAACAATTTTTATAAAACATTAAGCTTAAGATTAATAGGGGTGCCCAAACTTTTTCATATGACTGTATATTTTCTAAATAATCATTTCAAGAAAAACAAGTTAATGTATAATTATATAAAAGTTAGAATTGTAGAGAATGTTTGCAACCTTCTTTATTATGATACTACATTATTAGGAACTCCCTAATATATTCCCACTGAGCATGGGATTTACATATTATCAGCCGTAGGGGGAGCAGTTTAGACTCCACCGATCCCATAGATCACTCCCTAAATTATGTATGACTTTGAAATTTTTGTCTATCCATAAGTTCACAACAGAAAGTGTTGGCATCCTTCAAGTTGTTCCAGAAAACAAAATATTTCTCCCAGAACATTATTGCAATTGCATTATTTTTGTTATAAGTGTTTATTTCCTTTGTGTGTGTATTGGATAAAAGGAAAAAAAACTGTAAAAAAGGCAAATTGGACATCATTTCACACAAAATTCCCAAAAAGGGTCGGACAAAATTGTTGGCACCTTTCCTCAACTTAATATTTGATTGCACACCCTTTGGAATTCATAACTGCAATCAATCACTTCCTGTAACCAGGGCCTCCATCAGGGCATTACTGCCGTGACTGGAGTATGGGGCACGATGACCAGAAGGGGCCCGCATTGGGCCCCGTCTCTTCTGGTCATTGGGCCCCAGCGGCAGGCTTCTGCCGGTGCAGAAACTGAACCTGCGTCCGAGATGCAGGCTTAGTTGAACTCGGAGGCTGGCAGCTGACATCAGCGTGCACGTCACCGGCGTATTACATCATTGTCATTCGCCAGCGAGTGCGCGCTTGAACTGCATGGAGGGAACTTCACCGCTGGAGCATGGCAAGGTAAGGAGAACGTTTTTTTTCATTTCTACTGAAAGCAGCAGGGGGGCAGGATTGGAGACACAGGGGGAAGACTAGAGACACAGGGGGCAAGAATGGAGACAAAGGGGGCAAGAGTGGAGACACAGGGGGCAAGAATGGAGACAAAGGGGGCAAGAAAGGAGACACAGGGGGAAGAATGGAGACACAGGGGGCAAGAATGGAGACACGGGCAGGATGGAGACACAGGGGCAGGATCATGGGGCAGGATGAAGGCAGGATCATGGGGCAGGATGGAGACAAATGGAGCAGGATCATGGGGCAGGATGAAGTCAGGATCATGGGGCAGGATGGAGACAGATGGAGCAGGATCATGGGGCAGGATGGAGACAGATGGGGCAGGATGGAGACAGGTGGGCAGAATCATGGGGCAGGATGGAGACAAATGGGGCTCGTTCATGGGGCAGGATGGAGACAGATGGGGCAGAATCATGGGTAGGATGGAGACAGATGGGGCAGGATCATTGGGCAGGATGGAGACAAATGAAGCAGGATCATGGGGCAGTATGGAGACACATGGTGCAGGATCATGGGGCAGGATGGAGACATGGGGCAGGATGGAGACACATGGTGCAGGATACAATGGAGTCAAAAGGATCATGGAACAGATGGAGCAGGATCACAGGGCAGGTGAGGCAGGATCACGGGACATCACATGGGAGCAGAATGGATACTGATGAGGGCAGGATGGGAGAACATATGGGGCCAGGATGTGAAAACATATGGCTGGAGCCAGGAATGATACACATGGGGGGCAGGATGGGGGATTTTATTACCATAGGGGCTAATTAAGGGATATTATTACTACAGTAATGTATTTATTTTATTTTTTGAGGATACTGTTTTAAATGGGGGGGGGGTGCTGTTACTGTGCAGAGCGACACTATGTCGCCTTTTTTCTCCATCTGGTGCAGTGTAGAAGTTGGGAAAAAAATTAAGTAATGTATTCTGCAAGCAGTGCTCTAGATAACTGTGTTATTTCCTGCAGAGACAAGCCCTGGCTGGAAGAAGTGATAGCAGTCTGTGCTGGATGAAGATGAAAAGCAAAGATGAAGGACTTCACCTGGAGACATTACTGGTGAGTCAGTTTGTTACCTGTACACTGACACTATACATTGCATACTATATAGAGCAGTCCTGTGTACAATGTCACCAATAATCACTGTATTACCTTTACACTGACAGTATATAGAGAGCTCCTGTGCAACCTGTACAATATATACAGCGCTCGTGTGTATAATGTCACTGGTGATCACTGTATTACCTGTACACTGATACTGTATACAGAGCTCCTGTGTAAAATGTCACTGGTGATCACTGTATTACCTGTACACTGTACACTATATACAGAGCTTCTGTGTATAATGTCACCAGTAATCACTGTATTACTTGTACACAGACACTGCATACTAAGTACAGATCTCCTGTGTATAATGGCACTTATGGTAATATTAGTATTGTTTTTTTATTAATGATCAGTATTTTAGTATTCAGTCACTATTTGGTGGTAATATGTTGTCTGGCCATGGTGTGACGGTATTTGTTCCTTGTATGTGCTGTTATTTGGTCACTATGTGGTGGTAATATGTGGTCTGGTCATGGTGTGGTGGTATTTGTCCCTTGTATGTGATATTGTCGGTCATTTTAAAAATGGAAAAATAAATAAAAATATACCAAAATTGTATTGGATATTTTAACAAATGATTAATAGGATAGAGTAGAGTAGAGCTCGGCCAAAAGAGCCTTCCTTGCTCCGGGGGCGTCTTAAAAAATATTTTGTCCGAAACAAAAGCTGCTGGCTATTGTGTGCTGATGATGGGAACTGTGTGATTAGTGAGAAGTGGAGTTTTTCCAAGAGAGAGCGGTGGGGCTGTGGAGTGGGCGGAGTCTCAAGGTGACCCCAAAAATTTTGCCAGTATGGGGCCCCGATATTCCTACTGGCAGCCCTGCCTGTAACCATCAACATGCTTCTTACACCTCTCAACTGGAATTTTGGACCTCTCTTCATTTGCAAACTGATCCAAGTCTCTTCTAGTTAAAGGGTGACTTATCCCAACAGAAATTTTGAGATCTCTGTGTTCTTCTCTTTGTGAGACTCATTCTGTTTTCGGTAAACAGTAGAATGATGTGCTTAACGAAAAAGCTCTATCTTGGTCTCATCTGTACACAGGACACTTTCCCAAAAGGATTTTGACTTATTCATGTACAGTCATATGAAAAAGTTTGGGCACCCCTATTAATCTTAAGCTTAATGTTTTATAAAAATTGTTTTTTTTGCAACAGCTATTTCAGTTTCATATATCTAATAACTGTTGGACACAGTAATGTTTCTGCCTAGAAATGAGGTTTATTGTACTAACAGAAAATGTGCAATCTGCATTCAAACAAAATTTGACAGGTGCATAAGTATGGGCACCCTTATCATTTTCTTGTTTTAAATACTCCTACCTACTTTTTACTGACTTACTAAAGCACTTTTTTTGGTTTTGTAACCTCATTGAGCTTTGAACTTCATAGCTAGGTGTATGCAATCATGAGAAAAGCTACTTAAAGTGGCCACTTGCAAGTTGTTCTCCTGTTTGAATCTCCTCTGAAGAGTGGCATCATGGGCTCCTCTAAACAACTGTCAAATGATCTGAAAACAAAGATTATTCAACATAGTTGTTCAGGGGAAGGATACAAAAAGCTGTCTCAGAGATTTAACCTGTCAATTTCCACTGTGAGGAACATAGTAAGGAAGTGGAAGAACACAGGTACAGTTCTTGTTAAGGCCAGAAGTGGCAGGCCAAGAAAAACATCAGAAAGGCAGAGAAGAAGAATGGTGAGATCAGTCAAGGACAATCCTCAGACCATCTCCAGAGAGCTGCAGCATCAACTTGCTGCAGATGGTGTCACTGTGCATCGGTCAACTATACAACGCACTGTGTTTTTTTGCCGCCATGCATAACGCCTTTTTGTATTACCAAACAACTCAATCTTGGTTTCATGAGTCCACAGGACCTTCTTCCAAAAGGAAATTGGCTTCTCCAAATGTGCTTTTGCATACCTCAGCCAACTCTGTTTGTGGCGTGCTTGCAGAAATGGCTTCTTTTGCATCACTCTCCCATACAGCTTCTCCTTGTGCAAAGTACGTTGTATAGTTGATGGATGCACAGTGACACCATCTGCAGCAAGTTGATGCTGCAGCTCTCTGGAGGTGGTCTGAGGATTGTCCTTGACTGATCTCACCATTCTTCTTCTCTGCCTTTCTGGTGTTTTTCTTGGCCTGCCACTTCTGGCCTTAACAAGAACTGTACCTGTGTTCTTCCATTTCCTTACTATGTTCCTCACAGTGGAAATTGACAGGTTAAACCTCTGAGACAGCTTTTTGTATCCTTCCCCTGAACAACTATGTTGAATAATCTTTGTTTTCAGATCATTTGACAGTTGTTTTGAGGAGCCCATGAGGCCAATCTTCAGAGGAGATTCAAACAGGAGAACAACTTGCAAGTGGCCACTTTAAGTAGCTTTTCTCATGATTGCATACACCTAGCTATGAAGTTCAAAGCTCAATGAGGCTACAAAACAAAAAAAAAGTGCTTTAGTAAGTCAGTAAAAAGTAGGTAGGAGTATTTAAAACAAGAAAATGATAAGGGTGCCCATACTTATGCACCTGTCAAATTTTGTTTGAATGCAGATTGCACATTTTCTGTTAGTACAATAAACCTCATTTCTAGGCAGAAACATTACTGTGTCCAATAGTTATTAGATATATGAAACTGAAATAGCTGTTGCAAAAAAAACAATTTTTATAAAACATTAAGCTTAAGATTAATAGGGGTGCCCAAACTTTTTCATATGACTGTACATTTTGGCAGAAAATGAAGTATTTCTTCATAAAATATTTGCAATTACACATGTTTTGTTATGCACATGTTTATTTCCTTTGTGTGTAAAAAACAGAGAAGAAAAGGCAAATTGGACATAACTTCATATAAAACATCAAAAATGGGTTGGACAAAATAATAACAATAATAATAACTTAATATTTTATTACACACCCTTGGGAATAAATAACTGCAATCAATGCAACAAGCTTCTTACACCTCTCAACTGGAATTTTGGACTACTCTTCTTTTGCAAACTGTCCCTGGTCTCTCATATTTGAAGGTGCCTTCTCCCAACAGCAATTTTAAGAACTCTCCACAGGTATTCAATGGGATTTGGATCTGGACTCATTGCTGGCCACTAGGGTTGAGCGAAACAGATCGGCCAGTTTCAAAAGTCGCCGACTTTTGGGAAAGTCGGGTTTCGTGAAACCCGACCCGATCTCACTGTGGGATCGGGTCGGCCGTCGGCGATCTTCGCTCCAAAGTCGGGTTTCGTTTTTTATATATATGTATATGTCATTGAGACACATATATATATATTTATATTTACTTCAGCGCGATATATGTGAAAAGCCGATAATTCAATTGCCGGCTTTTCATTTCTCCTGCCTAAACCCGACATGATATGAGACATGGTTTACATACAGTAAACCATGTCATATCCCCCTTTTTTTGCATATTCCACACTACTAATGTTAGTAGTGTGTATGTGCAAAATTTCGGCGCTGTAGCTATTAAATTTAAGGGTTAAATCGCGGAAAAAATTGGCGTCGGCTCCTGCGCAATTTTCTCCACCAGAGTGGTAAAGCCAGTGACTGAGGGCAGATATTAATAGCCTAGAGAGGGTCCATGGTTATTGGCCCCCCCCTGGCTACAAACATCTGCCCCCAGCCACCCCCAAAAAAGGCACATCTGTAAGATGCGTCTATTCTGGCACTTGGCCACTCTCTTCCCACTCCCGTGTAGCGGTGGGATATGGGGTAATGAAGGGTTAATGTCACCTTGCTATTGTAAGGTGACATTAAGCCAGATTAATAATGGAGAGGTGTCAATTATGACACCTATCCATTATTAATCCAATTGTATGAAATGGTTAAAAAAAAAACACACACACACAATATTGCAAAGTATTTTAATGAAATAAAGACACAGGTTGTTGTAATATTTTATTATACTGGTAATCCACCTGAAGACCATCGTTCTGTAACAAAGGAAAAATAATAAACCAACAATATACATACCATCCGTAGATCTGTAACGTCCCACGATGTAAATCCATCTGAAAGGGTTAAAATATTTTACAGGCAGGAGCTCTGCTATAATGCAGCTGTGCTCGTGCCTGTAAAACCCCAGGAATGAAGGTAATGTAGGTCAATGACCTGTATTTACCTTCATTCGCGGTGAGGCGCCCTCTGCTGGATGTCCTCATATGAACTCCAGCGTGGGAACTTTTCCAAGGCTCCAGTTCATGAGGACATCCAGCAGAGGGCGCCTCACCGCGAATGAAGGTAAATACAGGTCATTGACCTACATTACCTTCATTCCTGGGGTTTTACAGGCACGAGCACAGCTGCATTATAGCAGAGCTCCTGCCTGTAAAATATTTTAACCCTTTCAGATGGATTTATATCGTGGGACGTTACAGATCTACGGATGGTATGTATATTGTTGGTTTATTATTTTTCCTTTGTTACAGAACGATGGTCTTCAGGTGGATTACCAGTATAATAAAATATTACAACAACCTGTGTCTTTATTTCATTAAAATACTTTGCAATATTGTGTGTGTGTTTTTTTAACCATTTCATACAATTGGATTAATAATGGATAGGTGTCATAATTGACGCCTCTCCATTATTAATCTGGCTTAATGTCACCTTACAATAGCAAGGTGACATTAACCCTTCATTACCCCATATCCCACCGCTACACGGGAGTGGGAAGAGAGTGGCCAAGTGCCAGAATAGGCGCATCTTACAGATGTGCCTTTTCTGGGGGGGCTGGGGGCAGATGTTTGTAGCCAGGGGAGGCCAATAACCATGGACCCTCTCTAGGCTATTAATATCTGCCCTCAGTCACTGGCTTTACCACTCTGGCGGAGAAAATTGCGCGGGAGCCCACGCCAATTTTTTCCGCGATTTAACCCTTAAATTTAATAGCTACAGTGCCGAAATTTTGCACATACACACTACTAACATAAGTAGTGTGGAATATGCAAAAAAAAGGGGGATATGACATGTTTACTGTATGTAAACTATGTCTCATATCATGTCGGGTTTAGGCAGGAGAAATGAAAAGCCGGCAATTGAATTACCGGCTTTTCACATATATCGCGCTGAAGTAAATATAAAAATATATAGATTTTCCATTAACTTGCATTGGGTTTCGTGTTTCGGCCGATCCCCGACCCCGACTTTTCAAGAAGATCGGCCGATTTCACTCGACTCGACTTTTGAGAAAGTCGGGTTTCATGAAACCCGACTCGACCTCAAAAAAGGAAAAGTCGCTCAACCCTACTGGCCACTTCAAAACTCTCCTGCACTTTGTTTCCATCCATTTCCAGGTGCTTCTTGAAGTATGCTTGGGTTCATTGTCCTGCTGTAAGATCCACGACCTGGGAAGCAAAAGCAGCTTTCTGACACTGGGCACTATATTGCAATCAAAAATCATTTGGTAATCTTCAAATCTCATGATGCCTATGACACAGTTAAGGCACCCATTACTAGAGGAAGCAAAACAACCCCAAAACATCTTTGAACTGCCACCATATTTGACTGTAGGTACTGTGCTTTTTTCTTTGTAGACTTCATTTCATTTTTGGTGAACAGAAGAATAATGTGCTTTACCAAAAAAGCTCTATCTTGAGCACATCTGTTCATAAGACGGTTTCCTGAAGAATTTGGCTTACATACATTTTTCAAACTACAGTCTAACTTTTTTATGTCTCTGTGTCAGCAGTGGGATACTCCTGGATCTTGCAGAACTTGCCAGATGGCACGTGGAGTAGCAAGAACCAGGAAAGGGTAGTACATAGGACGGCAAGCAGACAAGCAGAGCAGGAACACCAGAACACCCAGAACCAAAAGTGTACATAAACACAGGAACTTTAGATGTGTAGTCAGTCCAAGATTTGTTTCAATCAAATGGTTAATTGCCGAGTTGTATGATATCAGCAAACTATAGCAGGGAGTAGTGATAAACAAGCAAACTGGATACTTGCTTGCAGAAAAGATTGCATACTGTTGCAGCAGCATAATGTGTGAACAGCACCAGTATTAGTAGAAAAGAGAAGAGTTTGTTATGCTAGTAACAGATGAATGGTTAACTGCAGAGGAGGTAAATAAAGACAGATGATAAACAATCAGGTGTTTGCTGAATTATATGATTGGCCAGGTGAAATGAATGGTGAAGCAAAACTCCTGAAGTCCATGTGGTAACTGAATGCAAGCTTACAAAATACTCAGACAGACAATACATAGCTGTCTGATTAAGCCTTAAAAAGCCTTGGGTGATGATGTCAAAGGAGTTTGCTGGGCTGCAGCAATATATATATATACAGTGGGTATGGAAAGTATTCATACCCCTTTAAATTTTTCACTCTTTTTTGAATTTACCAAATGGCTGTAATGAAACAAAGTTCTTTTTTTTTCCTCATTAATGTACACTCTGCATCCCATCTTGACTGAAAAAAAAACAGAAATGTAGAAATTTTTGCAAATTAAATAAAAAAGAAAAACTGAAATATCACATGGTCATAAGTATTCAGATTAAGTACAAAGAAAGAAAAAAAGCCAGCTCACCGATATATGCAAGAAGCACGGAACTTCGTCCTGACTCGACGTGATGCAAATCCAAGTAAAAGAGAAAAATGTTCCAGCTTCTTTGATAAAATGTAAAACTTTAATCCATCATATAAAATAGTAGAGGACACACTCCTGGGACAATGCCATATCACAAGTGAAGAAAGCTACGCGTTTCGACCATACAGTCTTTGTCACAGCTGATCTGCTCAGCAGTCCATCTGGTATAAGAAGGACTGACCTACCAATGGAAAGGTAAAGCAAAAAAAAAAAAAAAAAAAGGAGCTCACCTGACCAACAGTACTTTGAATCACAAACACATATAGATCATTGCCAGATATTCTAAAAAATATAAACAATATATATATACATATACAATGGTAAGATACAATAAATCCCATATATACAAAAAAAAAAAAAAAAGGACAGAAAAAACACAAAAAAGGGCTAAAAAACATGCAATATATAAATACATGAATCTATGCCTGCACTGCAATTTACCATCTCTAATAGTGAAACATAAGTTCACTTTTTTTATTTAAACCATGCGGAAATCTAGTACCCAAATTAAACATCCAAAAGGCTTCCCGTGTGAGTAAAGACCTATGCATGTCTCCTCCCCGCGGAGGTTTTTTTTTTTTTTCAATGCCCGTTACTCTTAAGGAATCAGTACTGCGTGAATGCATTTCAATGAAATGTCTCGCTGCTGAGGAAACGGTACGATTGCTGTTAGTTGTACATTTGATATCGTACAAATGTTCAGAGATGCGGTTTTTTAGTTTTCTGATTGTGCAACCAATGTATGATTTATCGCAGGAAATGCAATCTATTTTGTATTCTACAAATCGTGTGTTACAATTAATAAAAGTTTTAATTTTATATTTATTTTCCATACCCCTAGTATCAAACAATTTTGTAACTATTAAATGCTTACAGGTAGTACAATTAGTGATATTGCATTTATAGCAACCCGTACAGCTGTGACAAAGACCGTATGGTCGAAACGCGTAGCTTTCTTCACTTGTGATATGGCATTGTCCCAGGAGTGTGTCCTCTACTATTTTATATGATGGATTAAAGTTTTACATTTTATCAAAGAAGCTGGAACATTTTTCTCTTTTACTTGGATAAGTATTCAGACCCTTTGCTCAGTATTGAATAGAAACACCCTTTTGAGCTAGTGCAGCCATGAGTCTTCTTGGGAATGATTCAACAAGTTTTTCACACCTGGATTTGGGGATCCTCTGCCATTGTTCCTTGCAGATCCTCTCCAATTCGATCAGGTTGGATGGTGAATGTTGGTGGACACCCATTTTCAAGTCTCTCCAGAGATGCTCAATTGGGTTTAGGTCAGGGCTCTCGCTGGGCCAATCAAGAATGGTCAGAGAGTTGTTCTGAAGCCACTCCTTTGTTATTTTAGCTGTGTTCTTAGGGTCATTGACTTGTTGGTAGGTGAACCTTTGACCAAGTCTGAGATCCAGAGAACTCTGGAAGAGGTTTTCATTTCATCCAGGATATCTCAACTTGGCTGCATTCACGTTTCCTTCAATGTCAACCAGTCGTCCAGTCCCTGCAGCTGAAAAACACCCCCATAGCATGATGCTTCCATCACCATGTTTCACAGTTGGGATTGTATTGAGCAGGTGATGAGCAGTGCCTGGTTTTCTTCACACATACCGCTTAGAATTATCACCAAAAAGTCTATCTTCGTCTCCTCAGACCAGAGAATCTTATTTCTCATAGTCTGGGAGTCCTTTGTGTGTCTTTTAGCAAACTCTATGCGGGCTTTCACATGTCTTGCACTGAGGAGAGGCTTCTTTCGGACCTCTCTGCCATAAAGGCCCAACTGGTGGAGGGCTGCAGTGATAACTGACTTTGTGGAACTTTCTCCCATCTCCCAACTACATCTGTGGAGCTCAGCCACAGTGATCTTGGCGTTCTTCTTTACCTCTCTCACCAAGACTCTTCTCCCATGATTGCTAAGTTTGGCTAGACGGCCAGGTCTAGGAAGACTTCTGGTGGTCCCAAACATCTTCCATTTAAGGATTATGGAGCCCACTGTGCTGTTAGGAGCCTTGAGTACTGCAGAAATTCTGTTGTAACCTTGGCCAGATCTGTGCCTTGCCACAGTTCTGTCTCTGCGCTCCTAGGCCAGTTCCTTTGACCTCATGATTCTTATTTGGTCTGACATGCATTGTGAGCTGTGGGGTCCTATATAGAAAGGTATGTGCTTTTCCAAATCAAATCCTATCACTTTAAACACAGCTGGACTCCAACGAAGGAGTAGAACCAGCTCAAGGAACATCACAAGTAAATGGCCAGCATGTGACTTAAATATGAGTGTCTGAGCAAAGGGTCTGAATACTTATGACCATGTGATACTTCAGTTTTTCTTTTTTAATAAATATGCAAAAATTTCTACATTTCTGGGGGTTTTTTCAGTCAAGATGGGGTGCAGAGTGTACATTAACCCCTTAAGCCCCGAGGGTGGTTTGCACGTTAATGACCAGGCCAATTTTTACAATTCTGACCACTGTCCCTTTATGAGGTTATAACTCTGGAACGCTTCAACGGATCTTGGCGATTCTGACATTGTTTTCTCGTGACATATTGTACTTCATGTTAGTGGTAAAATTTCTTCGATATAACTTGCGTTTATTTGTGAAAAAAACGAATATTTGGCGAAAATTTTGAAAATTTCGCAATTTTCCAACTTTGAATTTTTATGCCCTTAAATCACAGACATATGTCACACAAAATACTTAATAAATAACATTTCCCACATGTCTACTTTACATCAGCACAATTTTGGAACCAAATTTTTTTTTTTGTGACGGAGTTATAAGGGTTAAAAGTTGACCAGCAATTTCTCATTTTTACAACACCATTTTTTTTTAGGGACCACATCTCATTTGAAGTCATTTTGACGGGTCTATATGATAGAAAATACCCAAGTGTGACACCATTCTAAAAACTGCACCCCTCAAGGTACTCAAAACCACTTTCAAGAAGTTTATTAACCCTTCAGGTGTTTCACAGGAATTTTTGGAATGTTTAAATAAAAATGAACATTTAACTTTTTTTCACACAAAATTTATTTCAGCTCCAATTTGTTTTATTTTACCAAGGGTAACAGGAGAAAATAGACCCCAAAAGTTGTTGTACAATTTGTCCTGAGTACGCTGATACCCCATATGTGGGGGTAAATCACAGTTTGGGCGCATGGCAGACCTTGGAAGCAAAGGAGCGCCATTTGACTTTTCAATGCAAAATTGACTGGAATTGAGATGGGACGCCATGTTGCATTTGGAGAGCCCCTGATGTGCCTAAACATTGAAACCCCTAACAAGTGACACCATTTTGGAAAGTAGACCCCCTAAGGAACTTATATAGATGTGTGGTGAGCACTTTGACCCAACAAGTGCTTTACAGAAGTTTATAATGCAGAGCCGTAAAAATAAAAAATCATATTTTTTCACAAAAATGATCTTTTCACCCCCAATTTTTTATTTTCCCAAGGGTGAGAGAAGAAATTGGACCCCAAAAATTGTTGTGCAATTTGTCCTGAGTACGCTGATACCCCATATGTGGGTGTAAACCATTGTTTGGGCGCAGGGCAGAGCTCGGAAGGGAAGGAGCGCCATTTGACTTTTCAATGCAAAATTGACTGGAATTGAGATGGGACGCCATGTTGCATTTAGAGAGCCCTTGATGTGCCTAAACATTGAAACCCCTAACAAGTGACACCATTTTGGAAAGTAGACCCCCTAAGGAACTTATCTAGATGTGTGGTGAGCACTTTGACCCAACAAGTGCTTTACAGAAGTTTATAATGCAGAGCCGTAAAAATAAAAAATCATATTTTTTCACAAAAATGATCTTTTCACCCCCAATTTTTTATTTCCCCAAGGGTAAGAGAAGAAATTGGACCCCACAAATTGTTGTGCAATTTGTCCTGAGTACACTGATACCCCATATGTGGGTGTAAACCATTGTTTGGGCGCAGGGCAGAGCTCAGAAGGGAAGGAGCGCCATTTGACTTTTCAATGCAAAATTGACTGGAATTGAGATGGGACGCCATGTCGCGTTTGGAGAGCCCCTAATGTGCCTAAACATTGAAACCCCCCACGAGTGACACCATTTTGGAAAGTAGACCCCTTAAGGAACTTATCTAGATGTGTGTTGAGCACTTTGACCCAACAAGTGCTTCACAGAAGTTTATAATGCAGAGCCGTAAAAATAAAAAATCATATTTTTTCACAAAAATGATCTTTTCACCCCCATTTTTTTATTTCCCCAAGGGTAAGAGAAGAAATTAGACCATAAAAGTTGTTGTGCAATTTGTCCTGAGTACGACGATACCCCATATGTGGGTGTAAACCATTGTTTGGGCGCATAGCAGAGCTCAGAAGGGAAGAAGCGCTATTTTACTTTTCAATGCAAAATTGACTGGAATTAAGATGGGATGCCATGTTGCGTTTGGAGAGCCCCTGTTGTGCCTAAACATTAAACCCCCCCACAAGTGACACCATTTTGGAAAGTAGACCCCCTAAGGAACTTATCTAGATGTGTTTTGAGAGCTTTGAACCCCCAAGTGTTTCACTACAGTTTATAACACAGAGCCGTGAAAATAAAAATTATTTTTTTTTTTCACAAAAATGAAATTTAGCCCCCAGTTTTGTATTTTCACAAGGGTATAAGGATAAATTGGACCCTAAAAGTTGTTGTCCAATTTGTCCTGAGTACGCTGATACCCCCTATGTGGGGGGGAACCACTGTTTGGGCGCATGACAGAGCTCGGAAGGGAAGGAGCGCCATTTGGAATGCAGACTTAAATGGATTGGTCTGCAGGCGTCACGTTGCATTTGCAGAGCCCCTGATGTACCCAAACAGTACAAACCCCCCACAAGTGACCGCATATTGGAAACTAGACCCCCCAAGGAACTTATCTAGATGTGTTGTGAGAACTTTGAACCCCCAAGTGTTTCACTACAGTTTATAACGCAGAGCCGTGAAAATAAAAATTATTTTTTTTTTTCACAAAAATGATTTTTTAGCCCCCAGTTTTGTATTTTCACAAGGGTATCAGGATAAATTGGACCCTAAAAGTTGTTGTCCAATTTGTCCTGAGTACGCTGATACCCCCTATGTGGGGGGGAACCACTGTTTGGGCGCATGACAGAGCTCGGAATGGAAGGAGCGCCATTTGGAATGCAGACTTAAATGGATTGGTCTGCAGGCGTCACGTTGCATTTGCAGAGCCCCTGATGTACCCAAATAGTACAAACCCCCCACAAGTGACCCCATATTGGAAACTAGACCTCCCAAGGAACTTATCTAGATGTGTTGTGAGAACTTTGAACCCCCAAGTGTTTCACTACAGTTTACAACGCAGAGCTGTGAAAATAAAACATATTTTTTTTCCCACAAAAATGATTTTTAGCCCCCCAAATTTTTATTTTCCCAAGGATAACAAGAGAACTTGGACCCCAGAAGTTGTTGTTCAATTTGTCCCTAGTACGCTGATACCCCATATGTTGGGGTAAACCCCTTTTTGGACGCACGGGAGAGCTCGGAAGGGAAGGAGCACTGTTTTACTTTTTCAACGCAGAATTGGCTGGAATTGAGATTGGACGCCATGTCGCGTTTGGAGAGCCCCTGATGTGCCTGAACAGTGGAAACTCCCCAATTCTACCTGAAACCCTACCCCTAACCTCACCCCTAACCGTTTACTGAACATTTTCTGACAGTCATAAGTGCCACGTATATAAGTGCCACGTATTTAAGAGCCACGTATTTAAGTGCCACGTATTTAAGTGCCACGTATTTCAGTGCCACGATATTTCAGTGCCACGTATTGCAGTGCCACGTATTTCAGTGCCACGTATTTCAGTGCCACGTATTTCAGGCACTGAAAAATACGTGGCACGTAAATACTTCAGTGCCACGATATTTCAGTGCCACGATATTTCAGTGCCACGTATTTCAGTGCCACGATATTTCAGTGCCACGTATTTCAGTGCCACGTATTTCAGGCACTGAAAAATACGTGGCACGTAAATACGTGGCACGTAAATACGTGGCACGTAAATACGTGGCACTTAAATACGTGGCACTTAAATACGTGGCACTTAAATACGTGGCCACTGAAATATCGTGGCACTTATATACGTATATACGTATATAAACGTATATTTCAGTGCCACGTATTTCAGTGCCACGTATTTCAGGTTAGGGGTAGGGTTAGGGGTAGGGTTAGGGTTTTTTGTTTTTTTCTTGTTTTCTTGTGTTTTTCTATAAAAACGCATGCGTTTTACCGCGTTTACATGCATTTTTTCACACATGCGGTTTTTTAAAAAAACGCATGCAGATAAAAACGCAAGTGTGAAACCAGACTAAAAGACGCTTTTTATAGCAAAAAAGTTTTTGCGTCTCCACATTTTGAGACCTATAATTTTTCCACATTTTGGTCCACAAAGTCATGTGAGGTCTTGTTTTTTGCGGGACGAGTTGACGTTTTTATTGGTAACATTTTCGGACACGTGACCATTTTTTATCACTTTTTATTCCGATTTTTGTGAGGCAGAATAACCAAAAACCAGCTATTCATGAATTTCTTTTGGGAGAGGCGTTTATACCGTTCTGCGCTTGGTAAAATTGATAAAGCAGTTTTATTCGTCGGGTCAGTACGATTACAGCGATACCTCATTTATATCATTTTTTTATGTTTTGACGCTTTTATACGATAAAAACTATTTTATAGAAAAAATAATTATTTTGGCATCGCTTTATTCTGAGGACTATAACTTTTTTATTTTTTTGCTGATGATGCTCTATGGCGGCTCGTTTTTTGCGGGACAAGATGACGTTTTCAGCGGTAACATGGTTATTTATATCCGTCTTTTTGATCGCGTGTTATTCCACTTTTTGTTCGGCGGTATGGTAATAAAGCGTTGTTTTTTGCCTCGTTTTTTTTTTTTTCTTACGGTGTTTACTGAAGGGGTTAACTAGTGGGGCAGTTTTATAGGTTGGGTCGTTACGGACGCGGCGATACTAAATATGTGTACTTTTATTGTTTTTGTTTGTTTTTTTTAGATAAAGAAATGTATTTATGGGAATAATATTTTTTTTTTTATTATTATTTATTTAGGAATTTTTTTTTTTTTTTTTTTTTTTACACATGTGGAAATTTTTTTTTTAACTTTTTTACTTTGTCCCAGGGGGGGACATCACAGATCGCAGATGTGATAGTGTGCACAGCACTCTATCAGATCCGCGATCATACTTTCATCGGAGCAGGCTGCAGCTTTCATCTGCAGCCTGCTCCGACCCGGAAGTGCTCCCTGCAGGACCCGGATACAGCCCCTCGGCCATTTGGGATCCGGGGCCTGCAGGGAGAAGACGTTCGGTACGAGGTGAGTACATCACCTTGTACCGATCGTCTCAGGGAAGCACGCAGGGAGCCCCCTCCCTGCGCGATGCTTCCCTGTACCGCCGGTACACCGCGATCATGTTTGATCGCGGTGTGCCGGGGGTTAATGTGCCGGGGGCGGTCCGTGACCGCTCCTGGCACATAGTGCCGGATGTCAGCTGCGATATGCAGCCGACACCCGGCCGCGATCGGCCGCGCTCCCCCCGTGAGCGCGGCCGATCGCGTATGACGTACTATCCCGTCACCGGGAATTAAGGCCCACCCCACCTCGACGGTATAGTACGTCATACGGGCTTAAGGGGTTAATGTGAAAAAAATGACCTTTTTTGAATTTACCAAATGGCTGCAATGAAACAAAGAGTGAAAAATTAAAAGGGTTCTGAATACTTTCCATACCCACTGTATATAACAGTTTTGCAGTATAATAATGTCCAATATTTACATTTATTTAGTATTTTATTTCATTCAATTCCACTGAAAAATATAATTATAGTGGCATGTAAAAGTTTGGACACACATGCTCAAAAGTACTGTTAATGTGAACAGTTAAGCAAGTTGAAGAAGAAATTATAAGAGATTTCTGAGGATGTCAGGGACAAGATCATAGACCTGCACAAAGCTGGAATGGGCTACAAAACCATACGTAAGACGCTGGTGAGGAGACAACTGTTGATGCAATAATAAGAAAACGGAAGAAATACAAAAGGACTGTTAATCGACATCGATCTGGGGCACCATGCAAAATCTCACCTCGTGCGGTATCCTTGATTATGAGGAAGGTGAGAGATCAGCCTAAAACTAAGGGGCGGACCTACCACCTGTGCAGCCGATGCAACTGCATCGGGGCTTCAAAGTGGAGGGGGCCTTTGCAGCCAGGGGAGTACTGCCAGGGGCCCGGCTTTCTGCTGCTTCAGTAGACTGCTGCCAGCAATGTACTGTACTTTAGATGTGTACAAGAGTCGGCATGGCCATACTGTAGGATGCTAGCAGGTGCATAGGATGTAGTGACACACAGGAGGCAGAGCAAGGATTAACAGGTTCTTTATATCAAAACAGTGATAGCACAAGCTGGGGATAAGGGATGTGAACTTGCGGTTGGTGAAAGTGAAATGTAGAAGATAATAACAGATTAACTTATCAGTCTCTGTGCGGTGGAGGTAGGTGGCTGGAAGATCCCTCGGCGGCGGCGCGAGATGTCTCTGATCCGGTCCTGCAGAAGGGTGAAGCACTGTCTCTTTGCGATGATGAATCATCCGGGTCCTTTGGCATGTGATCTCCTGATCCGGGAACACGGTGGGGTAAAGATGAAGTTTTTCAGCACAGTGGAAGAAGCAGAAAGTTCAGTAGAGAAGGCCGCAGTAGAAGCACACAGTCCAGCAGACACAGCCACAGGCACAGGCCGGTCCTTAGCAGGCACCACATGGATGGGACTAAGCGGTGCCTCTGCGGTGGTGAGGGGAACCAAGGTACGCACTCTATCCTGGTCACTACTCGGTGCGCATGTCTCTCTGGGCTGAGGATAGTATGTGTTGGCAGTATCGCTAGCTGGGGATACAGGCACAGCTAGCTGGCGTGAGTCCGTCAAGAGGGAGTCAACTGTCTCACTACTCACAAGCTTGTTCCCCGCCAAGTGTCCCGTCTTCCCGCTCACACTGCTATTTATGTAGGACCCGCCCCCAGCAGTCAGGTGTTCAGAACTGTGGCAGTCAGGAACTTCTTCCCCCTGGAATATTGGTGACAGTCTCAACAGTTCCAGCCCAGACACGCAGGAGGGACCGCTGACTCGGTACACCTCCCTACACTACCAGCATTGCAGACACTGCCGGCTGTGTGTGTGGGCGTGTCTGCATACATCTGCCGGAGAGGAGAGATGAGATCAGCATACCAAGGGGGCCGGGGCAGGAGGTATGTGACAGGGCTTCATCTGATACCAGCGTCATGTCTTGTTTCTGCAGAGGCTCTATCGCAGGCACTGTGAGATTTATTGCACCATCTTACACTTACATACAGATCAGGTCACTCTGTCAGTGGTGTCACTGGCTCCAGAGTCACCCGATCTGTATGTAAGCTGAAGCTGCAGCTGCACTCATGTTTCTTTCAATGACAATGACAACCAGTCCACCTGTCCCTGTAGCTGAAAAACACCCCCATAGCATGATGCTGCCACCACCATGTTTCACAGTTGGGATTGTATTGGGCAGGTGATGAGCAGTACCTGATTTTCTCCACGCATACCGCTTAGAATTATCACCAAAATGTTCTATCTTTGTCTCATCGGACCAGAGAATCTTATTTCTCATAGTCTTCGAGTCCTTCATGTGTTTTTTTTTAGCAAACTCTATGTGGGCTTTCATATGTCTTGAACACAGGCAGGGATGCTTACCTGTTCAAGGCCTCCAACAATTGCACTACCCAGGGTGCACCAGGCCCAAGTAAAGATAGCAAACAACACAGGTGCAAATAATACCGATGCAGCCAACCTACAATCAGGAATTGGCTGCTTGGAGCACCCGTGCAAAAAATAGTCTGTATGTGGCATGTTCACACAGGACTGCAAAGTATATGGTGAAAAGCCTATTAATGACGCCATATATATAGCGGGCTAACCATGATGCATCCTGTGTGAACAGAGGCCACAGTGTACAGAGCCATCTAGGGCCCAGGCGCACCCTGGACAAATGTACAGTGCACCAAAAACATAACAATGTATGCAAGGTATTGGTTGATATTATGGCCACAATATTGAAGCTGCCAACCCACGTCAAGGGTCCTTGTATCTTGGCAGTCCTAATCTAAAAAAACACCATTGGAGGAAAACCTCCACTAAACTCAAAAAAAACACCAGAACACAGGCATGCTTACCTGTTCAAGGCCTCCAACAATTGCACTACCCAGGGTGCACCAGGCCCAAGTAAAGATAGCAAACAACACAGGTGCAAATAATACCGATGCAGCCAACCTACAATCAGGAATTGGCTGCTTGGAGCACCCGTGCAAAAAATAGTCTGTATGTGGCATGTTCACACAGGACTGCAAAGTATATGGTGAAAAGCCTATTAATGACGCCATATATATAGCGGGCTAACCATGATGCATCCTGTGTGAACAGAGGCCACAGTGTACAGAGCCATCTAGGGCCCAGGCGCACCCTGGACAAATGTACAGTGCACCAAAAACATAACAATGTATGCAAGGTATTGGTTGATATTATGGCCACAATATTGAAGCTGCCAACCCACGTCAAGGGTCCTTGTATCTTGGCAGTCCTAATCTAAAAAAACACCATTGGAGGAAAACCTCCACTAAACTAAAAAAAAACACCAGAACACAGGCATGCTTACCTGTTCAAGGCCTCCAACAATTGCACTACCCAGGGTGCACCAGGCCCAAGTAAAGATAGCAAACAACACAGGTGCAAATAATACCGATGCAGCCAACCTACAATCAGGAATTGGCTGCTTGGAGCACCCGTGCAAAAAATAGTCTGTATGTGGCATGTTCACACAGGAATGCAAAGTATATGGTGAAAAGCCTATTAATGACGCCATATATATAGCGGGCTAACCATGATGCATCCTGTGTGAACAGAGGCCACAGTGTACAGAGCCATCTAGGGCCCAGGCGCACCCTGGACAAATGTACAGTGCACCAAAAACATAACAATGTATGCAAGGTATTGGTTGATATTATGGCCACAATATTGAAGCTGCCAACCCACGTCAAGGGTCAAGATACAAGGACCCTTGACGTGGGTTGGCAGCTTCAATATTGTGGCCATAATATCAACCAATACCTTGCATACATTGTTATGTTTTTGGTGCACTGTACATTTTTCCAGGGTGCGCTTGGGCCCTAGATGGCTCTGTACACTGTGGCCTCTGTTCACACAGGATGCATCATGGTTAGCCCGCTATATCTATGGCGTCATTAATAGGCTTTTCACCATATACTTTGCAGTCCTGTGTGAACATGCCACATACAGACTATTTTTTGCACGGGTGCTCCAAGCAGCCAATTCCTGATTGTAGGTTGGCTGCATCGGTATTATTTGCACCTGTGTTGTTTGCTATCTTTACTTGGGCCTGGTGCACCCTGGGTAGTGCAATTGTTGGAGGCCTTGAACAGGTAAGCATCCCTGCCTGTGTTCTGGTGTTTTTTTGTTTAGTTTAGTGGAGGTTTTCCTCCAATGGTGTTTTTTTTAGATTAGGACTGCCAAGATACAAGGATCCTTGACGTGGGTTGGCAGCTTCAATATTGTGGCCATAATATCAACCAATACCTTGCATACATTGTTATGTTTTTGGTGCACTGTACATTTGTCCAGGGTGCGCCTGGGCCCTAGATGGCTCTGTACACTGTGGCCTCTGTTCACACAGGATGCATCATGGTTAGCCCGCTATATATATGGCGTCATTAATAGGCTTTTCACCATATACTTTGCAGTCCTGTGTGAACATGCCACATACAGACTATTTTTTGCACGGGTGCTCCAAGCAGCCAATTCCTGATTGTAGGTTGGCTGCATCGGTATTATTTGCACCTGTGTTGTTTGCTATCTTTACTTGGGCCTGGTGCACCCTGGGTAGTGCAATTGTTGGAGGCCTTGAACAGGTAAGCATCCCTGCCTGTGTTCTGGTGTTTTTTTTTTTTTCATATGTCTTGCACTGAGGAGAAGCTTCCGTTGGCCACTCTGCCATAAAGGCCCGACTGGTGGAGGGCTGCAGTGATAGTTAACTTTGTGGAACTTTCTCCCATATCCCTACTGCATCTGTGGATCTCTGCCACAGTGATCTTGGGGTTCTTCTTTACCTCTTTCACCAAGGCACTTCACGGACGATTACTCAGTTTGACTGGACGGCCAGGTCTAGGAAGACTTCTGGTGTTCCCAAACTACTTCCATTTAAGGATTATGGAGGCCACTGTGCTCTTAGGAGCCTTGAGTACTGCAAAAACTCTTTTGTAACCTTGGCCAGATCTGTGCCTTTTCACAATTCTGTCTCTGAGCTCCTTGTCCAGTTCCTTTGACCCCATGATTTTCATTTGGTCTGACAAGCACTGTGAGCTGTGAGCTCTTATATACACAGGTGTGTGCCTTTCCAAATCAAATCCTATCAGTTTAATTAAACTCAGCTAGACTCCAATGAAGGAGTAGAACCATCTCAAAGAGGATCACAAGGAAATGGACAGCATGTGACTTAAATATGAGTGTCTGAGCAAAGGGTCTGAATACTTATGACCATGTGATATTTCAGGTTTTCTTTTTTAATAAATTTGCACAAATATCTACATTTCTGTTTTTTTTCAGTCAAGATGGGGTGCAGAGTGTACATTAATGAGAAAAATTAACTTTTTTTAATTTACCAAATGGCTGCAATGAAACAAAGAGTGAATAATTTAAAGGGGTCTGAATACTTTCCGTACCCAGTGTGTATAGGGGCCTATGTGAGAGCTCATGCTATATATAGGCGGCTATGTGAGGGCTCATGCTGTATAAAGTGGGCTCTGTCAGGGGTCACCCTATATATAGGAGACTTTATGCTGTCTCATACTGTATATAGGAGGCTATGTCCAGGTTCATACTGTATATAGGGGGATATGTAGGAGCTCATACTGAATATGGGGAGGCAATGTAGGGGCACATATTATATACAGTGCCTTGCGAAAGTATTCGGCTCCCTGGAACTTTTCAACCTTATAAAACCACTATGAAAATGATAATGGTGGAGGCCCGCAAAACTAGAGATGGCTATAAGAAGATAGCATAGCATTTTCAAGTTGCCCTTTCCTCAGGTCTAAATGTAGTTAAAAAATGTCAGTTAACAGGAATAGTGGAGGTCAAGATAAGGTCTTGAAGAGCAAGCAAAATTTCAGTGAGAGCTGCTCGTAGGATTGCTAGAAAGGCAAACCAGAACCTCCGCTTGACTCCAAAAGACCTTCAGAAAGATTTAGCAGACTCTGGAGTTGTACATTGTTCTAAAGTTCAGAGACACTTGCACAAATATGGCATCAATGACAGAGTCATCAGAAGAAAACCTCTCCTGCATCCTCACCATAAAATTCAGAATCAGAAGTGTGCAAAAGAACATCTAAAAAAAGCATGATGCATTTTGGAAACTAGTGCTGTGGTTCTATAAGGTTAAAATAGAACTCTTTGTCTACAATGATCAAAGGTATGTGTGGAGATAAAAGTACAGAATTTCAGAAAAAGAACATCTTGCCAACTATTAAGCATGGGGATGGATCAATCATGACTCCAGGTTGTGTTGCAGCTAATAGCATTGGGAACATTTCATGGGTAGAGGGTAGGATGGATTCAATGAAATTTCAACAAATTATGGATGCAAACATAACACGATCTGTAAGAAAGCTGAAATTGAAAAGCGGATGGCTTCTACAAGGATAATGGATAATACGTGGTTAATAATCCTAAGCACAAGTCAAAATCCACAATAGACTACCTCAAAAGGTGCAAGCTGAAGGTTTTATAATGGCCCTCACAGTCCCCTTATCTGAACATCATTGAAAATCTATGAAAGTTGAAGTAGTAGAACATGGCACTCATACACTGAAGGAGGGGAGGTGCTCAAGTAGGGTATCCAGCCCGAAATATCCAGAATTAGAATAAATCTGAAGAGCACGCCACACAGACAGCGCTCACCCTCCGCGACCTCGGTCGCATACCACTTTGCGCTGACGCATGCAGGACTCACCATGGCATCCAGGCATTTTTAAACCCTCATTGGTTCCGTGAACGGCAGGACATTAACATTATCTACAGTACCAGTAATTTGTTCTGATGAAGGTCCGGATGTGGACCGAAAACGTTCAACCATTTGCCTATGGATGCACATTAAATTATTTATTTTCAAGCTACACTACCAATTGAGTGGCAAGTTTTTTTCTAATTCTTAATATTGAAAATCTGTGGTTAGACCTCAAAATAGCAGAGCACAAAAGACGGCCCAGGAATCTCACAGAACTGGAAGAATTTCCTAGAAAGAATGAATGAAAATCCTGCAGGAATTGAAAGGCTTTTGTCTGGCTAGTAAAAGCGTTTCAAAGTTGTAATACTTTCAAAACGGGTTGTTAATAGTTGCTAAAAATGCAGGATGCCCAAACTTTTGCATCGGCACATTTTCCTTTTCGTAATTTTTAAAATGTAAAAGATGAAAAATATTTTTTTGCATAAAATACAAAACAAATGTAACATCTTTAACTTTAGGCCTTTTAGAGATCATTTCATCTTCAACTTGCTTAACTGTTCACAATAACAGCAATTTTGACCAGGGGGTGCTCAAACTTTACATGCCACTGTATATAAAATCTACTATATGACATGTATACATTAAGCTCATTTGTATAGTAGAAAATGTGGTATGTGCAGAAAGGCTCAAACAGGACCTCTCTGATTGCCACCTAGCAGCCAGATGATTTACCTCTATCACTCTGTATAATTGTATTCTGCCCATAGGTCATTTGCTAATGGCTGGCAGTGCAGCCACCTTAGTGCACATTAGTATTCTGAAGCAGAGTAATGTGATATATACAGAGCTGCGGAGTCCTTCTCCGTTCATTAGCCGGTGGATGAGATCTGTACTTATTTAACCTCCCACAGCAGTCAGATGAAAATGTTATAGGAAATATCGCATTTAGCCAGGATGCATGTAGTTATTTGCTCTTCATAAAATAAAAGCATATTTCAGGGTTGTGTGAAGGAAACGGAAGCGCTTTAGCAGAGTAATAGTTTATAGGCTGATGATGTGTTGTATCTGTCTGAAGTTTGGAGAACATGTCATTGCCTTCATTGTAAAAGGGTCAGAAAACACCTTTCTTCACCTTCTGATAAGTCACTTGCTGTCATGTTGTTGCCTTCACTGTTATTATAAAGTTGCCTATAGTATGTGTTCCGCCATGCTGGCACCAGTTTCTTTAAGCACATCACCCGGTAATAAAAATGAGCCAACCTTTTGAAATTCAAATTCGCCGGCTTCACCAAATTTTTATCAAAAATTAGATTGATGGTTGATAAGTTTAGGGCAATCTCAATGCTGGAACGCTTGCAATTGCTTGAAAAATACACATGAGTGAGAGGAGATAGACAGGAACTCACTGACCATAAGAGCTTATCCTCTGTAGAAGAGAGAGAACCCTGCTGACCATAAGAGTTTACTCTCTATACAAGAGAGAGGATCCTGCTAATCATGAAAGCTTCCACTCTACAAGTGAAAGAGAGAGAGGACCCCACTGATCATAGCATATGCTCTAGAGAAGCAAGAGAAGATCCCGCTGGCCATACTTTACAGGAGGAAAAAGAGAGAGAGAGGACCCTCTGATCATAAGATTTTTGTGGGCTTTGCACTTTCTGCAATGTCTTTATAAGTGTACGAATACATCAATACAGTAGCAAAAGATACAGGGGCTGGTGCGCCCATACAAATCCTGTGGTCCCCAAATAACTTACATATTTATAGATATAGAATAGCAAAGTGAGAAAAATAAAACATAACTTTTACATCACATATGTAAAAACTACTATAGTAGTATAAAATGAGAACACCTCAGTCTCTCATGAATATAGATTTAAATGATCATTCCACCACAGTGGTGGACACTAGTGCATCTGTAAACACTAGTGCTGGGCGAGCACTAAAATGCTCGGGTGGAGCAAATGGAATGCTCGGGTGCTCAACCTGAGCAACGAGCCCAATGTAAGTCTATGGGAAAACCGAGCATTTTAGGGTCTAAAAACATCAGAAATCGATGGGAACAGTGCTCAATTGACATGGGAACATCATGGCGAAGACCACTGGAAGCATTTCTGACTCCCAGGTCACAGCTGTGAACAATGTTGTCAGTGTCTTACGCCACTTTTACAGGCGCACAATAAAACATACAAAAACGAAACCAAAATGGATTTTCCTGGGAAATATGTCAAGGAACATCCTTTACAGGGAAATGATTTGTATGTAAGGCAAAATAAATAACCTAAAACAAAAATATTCCTCCACCACTTGGGCTATGTTCACACGTAGCATTTTTTATGCGTTTTTTAAACTTTACCATTGCTTTCAACCAAGATAAATGCATTCACTGGGAAATGTCATTTTAACATTTTACAACCTTATTTGGCCATGTGATGTGTGACACAGACACATCATCAGACACATCCTGTTTCATTTATGAAGAAGGGACTCTGAAAGTCACAAAGTCTATTTTTATAGGGCCAGCAGTCGGCCCTCACTTTTCTTAGAGAGCCATCAGCCGGATATGCTTTGTTGTTCCCATTATTAAACAGTGGGTCCCTTATACTGTTATTGTGTATGCAGTGAGTGGCCGGGCTGCCCAAAATTTGGACGCAACCCAACAACCCATTCAACAGACGTCATGGATGACCATATGCAACCAAAGTTCCCAGTATTCATTTGGTACTCCCATACTGTTTGCTTATGGATTGAATGCAAGGCCTGCCCTGCCCCAAAGTTACACGCACCCTAATAAGCCTTTGAACACACGTACTGGATGGCCAAATGAAAACCAAGTTCACATTATTCATTTGGTACTCCCATACTGTTTGCTTATGCATTGAATGCACGGCCTGCACTGCGCCAAAGTTACATGCACCCCAATCAGCCTTGGAACCCACATACTGGATGTCCACAGGAAAACCAAGTTCACATTACTCATTTGGTACTCCCATACTGTGTGCATATGCATTGAATGCAAGGCCTGTCCTGCACCAAAGTTACACGCACTCCAATAAGCCTTTGAACCCACATACTGGATGGCCACATGAAAACCAAGTTCCCAGTATTCATTTGGTACTCCCATACTGTTTGCTTATGCATTGAATACAAGGCCTGCTCAGCCCCAAAGTTACACACACCCCATTAAGAATTGGGCGGTTTGTCACCTAAGCATATTAGCTTCAGCACAGCCTGTTGATGCTTGGCTGAGGCAGTGCTGCAGTGCTACCAGCTTGTGACTGATGTGCTCATTTCAGAGATGTAGGCTGAAGAGGAGGAGGGGGTGCAGGACTGTGACTGTGGGGACAATCCTGAACAGCATTGGGAGGATGTGTTCCTTCCCAAGGTCCCACTGGGTCACGGCTTCCACTATGTTAACCCAGTGTGCCATCACTGAGATGTACCATCCCTGCACACAAGCACTTGTCCACGTATCAGTGGTTAGTTGGACTTTCCCAGTAACAACATTGTTGAGGGAATGGGGAATGCTGTGAGACACGTGCTTGTGTAATGCAGGTACTGCACACCGGGAGAAATAGTGGTGGCTGGGGACCGAGTACCTTGGGACCGCCGCTGCCATCAGGTTGCGGAAAGCTTCCATCTCCATGAGCCTAAAAGACAACATTTTGAGCGCAAGCAGATGAGAAATGTGTGAATTTAGTACTGTGGCCTGTGGGGCGTTGGCTGCGTATTTCCACTTGTGTTCCCATGACTGGGGTAAGGACAACTGAAGGTTGCGCTGAGACAAGAACGTGGATGTGCTTTATGATGGTGCTAGTTGAGTGTGGGCAACAACAGTTGCAGGGCAGGAGGCATCGTCACATGCAGCGTTGACAGGGGATTGGCTTGCATGCACAACAGTGGAAGAAGCAGTGGTGTCACCCGCAGACACTGTTTCTTGAGCCTGGGGTTCAGCCCACAAAGTCGGGTGCTTTGCTGCCATGTGCCTGATCATGCTGGTGGTGGGCAGGCTGGTAGTTTTGCTACCCCTGCTGATGCGGGCATGGCAGGTGGTGCAAATGGCCTGATTGAGGTTATCGGCAGAGTCTTTAAAAAACAACCAGACTCGGGAACACCTAAGGGTTGTATTGCCAACTTCCGTCACGTTGGTGCTATGAGGAACGGTTGCCCACCTTCTGTCTGTGGCCCCACACTGCTTCTACCTTCCTGTTGGGGTGCTACGCATCCCTCCCCCTGTGTGCTGCTGTCCTCACACTGCACATTCTCCTGCCAGGTTGGGTCAATCACTATGTCATCCACCACCTCGTCTTCCACTTCCACACCCTGGTCCTCCTCCTGACTTTCTGACAATTGTGTCTCATCTTCGTCCTCCTCTTGTGACACGTTACCACCGTTGCCTTCGTGTGACAGTGGCTGCTCAAATATTTGGGCATCGCTACATGCGATCTCATCTTGCCCCGCTTCAAGTGGACCGGGCGATAGGCCCCAATCTATAAATGGAAAAGTGAACAGCTCTTCGGAGTGTCCAAGTGTGGGATTAGTGTCTCTGGGCACTCAGCATGGTGGGAGGAAGGAGGATCAGGGTGAGGAATATGCGGTCCAGACTCATGGCTACTCAGACTCGTGGAAGACAGGGTGCTTGTGGTGGCTAAGTCACTGGAAGCATTATCCGCTATCCAACCAACAACCTTTTGATACTGCTCTGGGTTCAATAGTGGTGTTCTGCGGTCCCCTAGTAATTCGGACAGGAAAGTTGAGCGAGAAGAGGTTTTTCCTCATAGTTCATTAGGGGAGGACATGTGCACGTTTCTTAAAAAGTTAAAGGCTGAATCTCCAAGGTACACCCTGCTGGTATCAGAATACTGTGGCTACATTGTGCTTACTGTCCACCACTCTGGCGGTATATTCATTTAAATCTATATTCATGAGAGACTGCGGTATACTCATGTTAATACTACTATAGTAGTTTTTACATACAGTAAATACTCGAGTATAAGCCGAGATTTTCAGCCCACTTTTTTGGGCTGAAAGTAACCCTCTCGGCTTATACTCGAGTCATACGCAGGGGTCGGGGAGCGGAGCTGTGTAGTAATACTCACCTGCTCCTGGCGCGGTCCCTGCACATCTTTTCCCCGGCGCCGGCAGCTTGTTCCTGTAGTGAGTGGTCACCTGGTACCGCTCATTACAGTAATGAATATGGACCCAACTCCCAAAGGGGTGGAGCCACATATTCATTACTGTAATGAGCGGAACCATGTGACCGCTCACTACAGGAAGAAGCTGCCGGCGCCGAGGAACAGACATGCAGGGACCGCGCCAGGAGCAGGTGAGTATAACGCAGTGCACTATATTCACCTGCTCCCTGTTCCACCATTGGTGCCGCTGCATCTTCCGTGTTCTCTGCAGTGATGCTCAGGTCAGAGGGCACGATGACGTGATTAGTGCGCGCTGCCCTCTGCCTGAACGTCAGTGCACAGGACGGAGAAGACACATCGGCGGTCGGCGGTGGACCGGGAAAGGTGAGTATAGCTAGTGCCGGGGCCTGAGAGGTGAGTATGTGATTTTTTTTTTTTAATTGCAGCAACAGCATATGGGGCAAATGTCTGTATGGAGCATCTTATGGGGCCATGTGCAGCATTATATGGGGCAAATATCTATATAGAGCATCTTATGGGGCCATGTGCAGCGTTATATGGGGCAATTATCTGTATGGAGCATCTTATGAGGCCATGTGCAGCATTTGTGCAGCATTATATGGGGCAATTATCTGTATGGAGCATCTTATGAGGCCATGTGCAGCATTATATGGGGCAATTATCTGTATGGAGCATCTTATGGGGCTATGTGCAGCATTATATGGGGCAAATATCTGTATGGGGCCATGTGCAGCATTATATGGGGCAAATATCTGTATGGAGCATCTTATGGGGCCATGTGCAGCATTATATGGGGCAAATATCTCTGGAGCATCTTATGGGGCCATAATCCACATTTGTGGAGCATTATACGGGGCAAATGTGTCTATGGAGCATCTTATGGGGCCATAATCCGCATTTGTGCAGCATTATATGGGGCATATTTTAATATGGAGCATCTTATGGAGCCCATCATAAACTGTATGGAGCATTATATGGGGCGTATTTTGTATGGAGCGTCTTATGGGGCCATCATGAACTGTATGGAGCATTATAAGGGGGCCCCTGATTCAATATGGATATTCAAAAACACTTAAACTAGTGATGTCTCAATTAATTTTACTTTTATTGGTATCTATTTTTATTTTTGAAATGTACCAGTAGCTGCTGCATTTTCCTCCCTAGGCTTATACTCGAGTCATTAAGTTTTCCCAGTTTTTTGTGGCAAAATTAGGGGGGTTGGCTCATACTTGGGTCGGCTTATACTCGAGTATATACGGTATATGAAGTAAAAATTATTATTAATTATTTTTCTCACTTTGCTATTCTATGTATGAGTACATCAACTACACCTTCAAAATGTTTATGTGCAAAAAATGTTTCTGGATTCAATTAGTCATCCATACAGTTTAACGCGGTTCTTGTTGCATTATGGTGGTATGTAACACTCCAAGAAAGCATTTAACAATTTTTCTGGATCCAATTGCTCATACAAACAGTTGAAACTAGAAGCTGACATACAATATAAAAAGATACATGGTACCAAATACTAATGAAATGTATGTAAACTTTTGACTTTGCAGTAAGTAATCAAAATGTCATAAAACATTCTCTCTCTCTCAATATTCTGGCATTTGGCAAATATTAATAATTATGGTAATCCTAATTGACCTAAAACGGGAAAGGTTTATTCTGATTTAATGTCAGATATTGAGAAAAACATGCATATGTGTCTTTTTATGTAGTGTATGTGAACTTCTAGTTTCAACTGTACATGGTTTGTGGTACATTTAGAGAGTTTATAGCACTCCAAAAAAAATTGTTTAGATTCCATTAGTCATTCATAGAGTATTTAACTGCTTTCTATTAAATTTTGAAGGTATATACACAACAAAAGAGAGTTGAAATATTTGTCTATATTTAGTTAGTCATGTATAGAGTATTAGGTGCTTTATGTGACATTAGAGTGGTATTTAACAGTCCAAAAAAAAGTGTTGAAAAAGTTATCTTGTTTCAGTTACACATTAATAGAGTGTTACTTGCTTTATCGTACATTTCTGTAGTATATAACATTCCAAAAAGCATTTAATTTTTTTTCTGGATTCAATTATTCATCCATATAGTATTATGTGCTTTGAGCATAAACCGACATGTTTAGCGCACCTGCTAGTGCCCTCTCAGGGCATGGATGCCAAAATAACCACAGGAAACCTGGACTAATCCCATAATGAATTAGACCTATATAGAATCGGAGTAAGACGCCCCACAAAAGTATTGATCAAAATATCACGATTTAGTGAGAAAAATGTATATAACTTTATTACACAATACAAAAAAGTATAAAATCACAGTAAGGTAATGGATAATTGGTGATGACACAATAGACGGAAACAGCAGTACCATATAATTACATGTTTGCACTGTGTAGCAAAAAAGCCTCTGTTCATGGAGTATAGAACATGGAGTATAAGCCCCTGCACAGCTGATTATGCCACCAGTCTCATAGTGAGTTTAAAACCATGGCGTTACCTGGTTAGAGACTAACTCTCAGTTTAACAGGCAAAAAATATTGACGCTACGGTTAAAGTGCATGAGTGCTTAAAAAAAAGTGCTTCAAATAGTGCTTACCCATGCGGATATCGTACCTGCTGGATCCGTGGCCCTGACGCACATTTTGCAATATTTGCTTCACGGGAGGCTTGTTTCATGTATTATGTGCTTTGTGGAACATTTCTGTGTTATGTCACACTCTAAAAAAGTGTTTAAAAATGTTTCTTCATTCAATTACTCATCCATACATTATTACGTGCTTTGTTGTACATTTTGGTGGTATATAACACTCCAAAGAAGCTTTGAAAAATTTGACTGGATTCAGTAACTCATTACTAGAGTATTACATGCATTGTGGTACATTTTGGTGGTGTAAAACATTCCAAAAAAGAATTAAAAAGTTTTTCTTGATTCAATTTCTCATCCTTACAGTATTACGTGCTTTCTGGTAATTTCAGAGGCATATAACACTACAAAAAAAGTTGTAAATTTTTTCTTCATTCAATTAACCATCCATAGAACATTACATTATTTGTTGTACATTTTGGTGTTATATAACACTCCAGAATGAGTTGAAAAATGTTCTGTATTCAATTACTTATTCATACAGTATTAACTGATTTGTTTTACATTTCTGTGCTACTTAATATTCCAAAAAAGCGTTGAAACATTTTTTGGGATTCAATTACTCATCCATACAGTATTACTTCCTCTGTGGTACATTTCAGTATTATATAACACTACAAATAAAAGTGCTGTAAAATGTTTCTGGATTCAATAACTCATCTATACAGTGTTACTTTCTCTATGGTACATTTCTATATTATATAACACTACAAAAAAAATTAAACATTTTCTGGATAAAGTTACTCATCCATGTAATATTATGTGCTTTGTGGTACATTTTGGTGAGATATAGCAGTCCAAAAAGCATTGAAAATATCTTGTTTCAATAACTCATCAATAGAGTATTACGTGCTATGTGGTACATTTTGGATTGTATATAACTCTCAAAATAAGCGTTGTAAATTTTTTCTGGATTCAATTCAATTGTAAAGCAATGCAGAATATGTTGGTAAGTTGGTATGTTGTAAGACTCTTGAAGGAGTGACCGGATGAATATTGCAGCTAGATCAAGGTGGCACATCAGCGAAGGTGGCAGGAGCCTGTGGTCTGGATGCAGCCACTTTACTGGAACCACCAAGGCCCGAACCCAGGCTGAAGACTTCACTTGAGTTCTTGCTGACTGCAGACTCGAGAGCCAGGATTGGGCAGTGGAGATGAGGAGTGAGACAATGTAAGGGTATGTTTCCACGTTCAGGATTGCATCAGGATTTGATCAGGATTTGACGCAGGTAAAATCTGCACCTGAGGTCACTGGCAGGTCACCTGCGTTTTTCATGCGTTTTTGATGCGTTTTTCATGCTTTTTTTCATGCGGATTTGTGTGTGTTTTTGTAAGCTCAATAAAGATATACAAAACAAAAATTGTGATGTAATTTCTTGTCCAACCTCTTCATTTACACACTCCATTGAAGAATATACTCACACAGCTAGATAGATAGATACGATACATATCTATCTATCTATCATATCCATATATCTATCTATCATATCTATCTATGGATCTATCTATCGTATTTATCTATGGTATCTATCGATATATCTATCTATTATCTACCGATATATCTATCTATAAATATATCTATACATAGATATATCGATAGATAGATATATTAATAGATAGATAATAGATAAATAGATAATAGATAGATACAATAGAGAGATATGATAGATAGATAGATAGATGGATACGATAGATAGATGCGACAGATATCTATCATATCTATCTATTGTATCCATCTATTGTATCTATCATATCTATCTATCTATTGTATCCATCTATCGTATCTATCTATCTATCGATATATCTATAAATATATCTATCGATATATAGATATATCGATAGATAAATATATCGATAGATAGATAATAAAAAAATAGATAATAGATAGATAATAGATAAATAGATGATTGATAGATAGAGACGATAGATAATACGATAGATAGTTACCATAGATGGATCACACAAGCGAGAAACTCAGACGAGTCTTGCATCTTAATACCCGGCACTGCCGCTGACACTCCGGAGCGGAGTATGCAGCTGCATGTATTTCTATGCAGCTGCACACTCTGCTCCCGAGTGCCGGCGCCAGTGTCGGGTATTAAGACGCGAGACTCGTCCGAGTTTCTCGCATGTGTGATCCTGGCCTTAAATAAAGACACACACATGAAATCTACGTTAGGCCGGGGTCACACTCGCGAGAAACTCACACAAGTCTCTCGCTTCAATACCCGGCTGTTATGGACCTGGTGGTTAGGAGCACCCGGAATGACCTGATGAGTAAGTTCAAAATCGGGACAAGCTCTTGGTAAGTGGGAACTCTGCTGACCGCAACCCTACTCCTATCACACACAACTAGAAATAGCCGTGGAGCGTACCTAACTCTCCCTAGACGCCTCTTCACAGCCTAAGAGCTAACTACACCTAAAGAAAGAAATAGAAGCCTTACCTTGCCTCAGAGAAATTCCCCAAAGGTAAAGGCAGACCCCCACATATATTGACTGTGAGTTAAGAGGAAAGTCACAAACACAGGAATGAAACAGGTATTAGCAAAGGAGGCCAGATTCCACTAAATAGTCAGAGGAAAGAAAAGGGATCTATGTGGTCAGCACAAAAGACTACAAAAAACCACGCAGAGTAAGCAAAAAGACTCCCCACACCGACTCACGGTGTGGAGGTGCCACTCTGCACCCCAGAGCTTCCAGCTAGCAAGGGAACATCATGATAGCAAGCTGGACTAGAAATAGCAGTAACAACAAATGAACTAGCAAGACTTAGCTTCTGCTGGAGTAGACAGGTCCTCAGAGAAGTCCAAGAGAGATCTGAACCAATACTGAAACAATGACAGCTGGCATGAAGTAACGATCTGAGTGGAGTTAAATAGGGAAGCAACATAGCAATAAACGAGAGCAGCTGATAAAGCCAACCTCAGTGACCAGCAGTTCCGCTTGAAGCCACCAGAGGGAGTCCAAGAGCAGAACCAACCAAAGTACCATTCATGACCACAGGAGGGAGTCCGAGAACGGAATTCACAACAGTACCCCCCCCCTTGAGGAAGGGTCACCGAACCCTCACCAGGGCCCCCAGGCCGATCAGGACGAGCCAAATGAAAGGCACGAACTAAATCGGCAGCATGGACATCGGAATTAACCTCCTGACCATAGCCCTTCCACTTAACCAGGTACTGAAGCTTCCGTCTCGAAATACGAGAATCCAAAATTTTTTCCACCACATACTCCAACTCCCCCTCAACCAACACCGGAGCAGGAGGATCAACGGAGGGAACCATATGTGCCACGTACCTCCGCAACAACGACCTATGGAACACATTATGGATGGCAAAAGAAGCTGGAAGGACCAAACGAAATGACACAGGGTTGAGAATTTCAGAAATCTTATAAGGACCAATGAAACGAGGCTTAAACTTAGGAGAAGAAACCTTCATAGGGACATAACGAGAAGACAACCAAACCAAATCCCCAACACGAATTCGGGGACCAACACAACGACGGCGGTTAGCAAAACGTTGAGCCTTCTCCTGGGACAACGTCAGATTGTCCACTACGTGAGTCCAAATTTGCTGCAACCTGTCCACCACAGAATCCACACCAGGACAGTCAGAAGGCTCAACCTGCCCCGAAGAAAAACGAGGATGAAAACCAGAATTGCAAAAAAAAGGCGAAACCAAAGTAGCCGAACTAGCCCGATTATTAAGGGCGAACTCAGCCAATGGCAAGAAGGTCACCCAATCATCCTGATCAGCAGAAACAAAGCATCTCAGATAGGTTTCCAAAGTCTGGTTGGTTCGTTCGGTTTGGCCATTTGTTTGAGGATGGAAAGCCGAACAAAAAGACTAATCAATGCCCATCTTAGCACAAAAGGACCGCCAAAACCTAGAGACCAACTGGGAACCTCTGTCCGACACAATGTTCTCCGGAATGCCATGCAAACGAACCACATGTTGAAAAAATAATGGCACCAAATCAGAGGAAGAAGGTAACTTAGGCAAGGGTACCAAATGGACCATCTTAGAAAAGCGATCACAAACCACCCAGATGACAGACATCCTTTGAGAGACAGGAAGATCTGAAATAAAATCCATGGAAACATGCGTCCAAGGCCTTTTCGGGACTGGCAAGGGCAAAAGCAACCCACTGGCACGAGAACAGCAGGGCTTAGCCCGAGCACAAGTCCCACAGGACTGCACAAAAGAACGCACATCCCGTGACAAGGAAGGCCACCAAAAGGACCTAGCCACCAAAGCTCTGGTACCAAAAATCCCAGGATGACCAGCCAACACCGAGCAATGAACCTCAGAAATAACTCTGCTAGTCCATCTATCAGGGACATACAATTTCTCCGCTGGACAACGGTCAGGTCTATCAGCCTGAAACTCCTGCAGCACCCGCCGCAAATCAGGGGAGATGGCAGACAGAATTACCCCCTCTTTGAGAATACCAGCCGCCTCAGGGACTCTCGGAGAATCAGGCACAAAACTCCTAGAAAGGGCATCCGCCTTCACATTCTTAGAACCTGGAAGGTATGAGACCACAAAATCGAAACGGGAGAAAAACAGCGACCATCGAGCCTGTCTAGGATTCAACCGCTTGGCAGACTCGAGATAAGTCAGATTTTTGTGATCCGTCAAGACCACCACGCGGTGCTTGGCTCCCTCAAGCCAATGTCGCCACTCCTCGAATGCCCACTTCATAGCTAGCAGCTCCCGATTGCCAACATCATAATTACGCTCAGCAGGCGAAAACTTTCTAGAAAAGAAGGCACATGGCTTCATCACAGAGCCATCAGAACTTCTTTGAGACAAAACAGCCCCTGCTCCAATCTCAGAAGCATCAACCTTGACCTGAAAAGGGAGCGAAACATCTGGCTGACGCAACACAGGGGCCGAAGAAAAATGGCTTTTCAGCTACTGAAAAGCCTCAACGGCCGCAGAGGACCAATTCACCACATCAGCATCTTTCTTTGTCAAATCAGTCAAAGGTTTAACCACACTAGAAAAATTAGCGATGAAGCGACGGTAAAAATTAGCAAAGCCCAGGAATTTCTGGAGGCTCTTCACAGATGTAGGTTGAGTCCAATCATAAATGGCCTGAACTTTAACAGGATCCATCTCGATAGTAGAAGGGGAAAAAATGAAGCCCAAAAATGAAACCTTCTGAACCCCAAAGAGACATTTAGACCCCTTCACAAACAAGGAATTAGCACGAAGGACCTGGAATACCATTCTGACCTGTTTCACATGTGACTCCCAATCATCCGAAATGACCAAAATATCATCCAAATATACAATCATGAATCTATCCAGATACTTTCGGAAGATGTCATGCATAAAGGACTGAAACACAGATGGAGCATTTGAAAGCCCGAATGGCATTACCAGGTAATCAAAATGGCCCTCGGGCATATTAAATGCTGTTTTCCATTCATCTCCCTGTTTAATACGCACAAGGTTATACGCCCCTCGAAGATCTATCTTGGTGAACCAACTAGCCCCCTTAATCCGAGCAAACAAATCAGACAGCAGAGGCAAAGGGTACTGAAATTTGACCGTGATTTTATTGAGAAGGCGGTAATCTATACAGGGTCTCAGAGAACCATCCTTCTTGGCCACAAAAAAGAACCCTGCTCCCAACGGTGATGAAGACGGGCGAATATGCCCTTTCTCCAAGGACTCCTTTATATAACTCCGCATAGCGGCGTGCTCTGGCACAGATAAATTAAAAAGTCGGCCCTTAGGAAACTTACTACCAGGAATCAAATTTATAGCACAATCACAATCCCTATGAGGGGGTAGGACACTGGATTTGGGCTCATCAAATACATCCTGGTAATCCGACAGAAACTCAGGGACTTCAGAAGGAGTGGAAGCAGAAATTGACACCAATGGAACATCGCCATGTACCCCTTCACAACCCCAACTAGACACAGACATTGATTTCCAATCCAATACTGGATTATGAACCTGTAGCCATGGCAAACCCAACACGACCACATCATGCAAATTATGCAACACCAAAAAGCGAATATCTTCCTGATGTGCAGGAGCCATGCACATGGTCAACTGAGTCCAATACTACGGTTTATTCTTGGCCAACGGCGAGGCATCAATTCCCCTTAATGTAATAGGATACTGCAAAGGCTCCAAGAAAAAACCACAGCGCCTGGCAAACTCCAAGTCCATCAAATTCAGGGCAGCGCCTGAATCCACAAATGCCATAACCGAGTAGGATGACAAAGAGCAAATCAGAGTAACAGACAAAAGAAATTTAGGCTGTACAGTACCAATGGTGACAGATCTAGTGAACCGCTTGGTGCGCTTAGGACAATCAGAGATAGCATGAGTGGGGTCACCACAGTAAAAACACAGCCTATTCTGACGTCTGTGTTCTTGCCGTTCAGTTCTGGTCAAAGTTCTATCACATTGCATAAGCTCAGGCCTCTGCTCAGAGGACACCGCCAAATGGTGCACAATTTTGCGCTCACGCAAACGCCGATCAATTTGGATGGCCAAGGACATTGATTCATTCAGACCAGCAGGCGTGGGGAATCCCACCATAACATCCTTAAGGGTTTCAGAAAGACCCTTTCTAAAAATTGCTGCCAGGGCACACTCATTCCATTGAGTAAGCACAGACCATTTTCTAAACTTCTGGCAATATATCTCCGCTTCATCCTGACCCTGACACAAAGCTAGCAAGATTTTCTCTGCCTGATCCACTGAATTCGGTTCGTCATAAAGCAATCCAAGCGCCAGAAAAAACGCATCTACATTAAGCAATGCAGGATCTCCTGGTGCAAGGGAGAATTCCCAGTCTTGAGGGTCGCCACGCAACAAAGAAATAATAATTTTTACTTGCTGAATGGGGTCACCAGAGGAGCGGGGTTTCAAAGCAAGAAACAGTTTACAATTATTTTTGAAATTCAGGAACTTAGATCTATCCCCAGAAAACAAATCAGGAATTGGAATTCTAGGTTTTAACATCGGATTCTGAACTACATAATCTTGAATGCTTTGTACCCTTGCAGTGAGATGATCCACACAAGAGGACAGACCTTGAATATCCATATCTACAACTGAGTCCTGAACCACCCAGAGGTTAAGGGGAAAAGAGAGACAAAACACACTGCAAAGAAAAAAAAATGGGTTCAGAACTTCTCTTATCCCTCTTTTGAGATGCATTAACACTTTCGGGCCAGCTGTACTGTTATGGACCTGGTGGTTAGGAGCACCCGGAATGACCTGATGAGTAAGTTCAAAATCGGGACAAGCTCTGGGTAAGTGGGAACTCTGCTGACCGCAATCCTACTCCTATCACACACAACTAGAAATAGCCGTGGAGCGTACCTAACTCTCCCTAGATGCCTCTTCACAGCCTAAGAGCTAACTACACCTAAAGATAGAAATAGAAGCCTTACCTTGCCTCAGAGAAATTCCCCAAAGGTAAAGGCAGACCCCCACATATATTGACTGTGAGTTAAGAGGAAAGTCACAAACACAGGAATGAAACAGGTATTAGCAAAGGAGGCCAGATTCCACTAAATAGTCAGAGGAAAGAAAAGGGATCTATGCGGTCAGCACAAAAGACTACAAAAAACCACGCAGAGTAAGCAAAAAGACTCCCCACACTGACTCACGGTGTGGAGGTGCCACTCTGCACCCCAGAGCTTCCAGCTAGCAAGGGAACATCATGATAGCAAGCTGGACTAGAAATAGCAGTAACAACAAATGAACTAGCAAGACTTAGCTTCTGCTGGAGTAGACAGGTCCTCAGAGAAGTCCAAGAGAGATCTGAACCGATACTGAAACAATGACAGCTGGCATGAAGTAACAATCTGAGTGGAGTTAAGTAGGGAAGCAACATAGCAATAAACGAGAGCAGCTGATAAAGCCAACCTCAGTGACCAGCAGTTCCGCGCGAAGCCACCAGAAGGAGTCCAAGAGCAGAGCCAACCAAAGTACCATTCATGACCACAGGAGGGAGTCTGAGAACGGAATTCACAACACCGGCACTGCCACCGGCACTCAGGAGCGGAGCGTGCGGCTGCATGTATTTCTATGCAGCTGAACGCTCCGGTCCCGAATGCCCCCGGCAGTGCCGGGTATTGATCCCGGCCTTAAACGCAATATGCTTATTTAAAAAAAAATTGAAACAAAAAAAATGGCGTGGGCTCCCGCGCAATTTTCTGCGCCAGACAGGGAAAGCCAGCGCCTGGGGGACTGATGTTTGTAGCCTGGGAAGGAGTTAATACCCATGGAGCTTCCCAGGCTTTACTTGCTATAAAAATAGGGGAACACCCAAAAATAATTACGTGTGGTCCCCCTATATGTTATAGCCAGAAAGGCTACGCCGGCTTATATTCATAGCCTAGACAGGGGCCATGGATATTGCCCCCAGCTACAAATACCAGCCCCTAGCCACCCCAGAAATGGCGCATCTTTAAGATGTGCCAATTCTGGCACTTAGCCCCTCTCTTCCCACTCCCCTGTAGCGGTGGAATATGGGGTAATAAGGGGTTAATGTCACCTTGCTAATATAAGGTGACATTAAGCCCGGTTAATAATGCAGAGGCGTTAATAAGACGCCTATCCATTATTAATCCTATTGTAGTGAAAGTGTAAAAAAAAAATAAAGACACAGCCAGAAAAAAGTATTTTATTATTCTTAATTTCACCATACTTACCATACTTGAGTGCCTGCAAAAAAAGTAAAAATAATAAACCAACCGTATACTTATTTTCCGCCATAGTCCAATTAATAATGAATGTCCCATGACGATCTCCCCTATAGAACAGTGACATCGGTTGATGTCACCACTCTATAGGCCCTCCAGTGACACACTGACAGGAGAAAGTGGCTGCCGCAGTGTATCACTAGGTTACCTTAGTTCAGAGTCTCATTTTATGGCAAAGCTGTGTGGGAATTTTCCCACACAGCAGTGCCACAAGTGAGACTAGGGAATATTTTCTCACAGGGGTGGAGGAATACATTGTGGGGAATACATTGTGGAAGGATACCTTCCTGGAGCCCCTGGAGAGTGGTCACATCAGCTGGTGTGGCTGCTCTCCACGGGAGATCGTCGTGGGACACTCGTTTTAATTGGATATCTGCGGATCAGGGAGTATATTGTTTGTTTATTATTTTATTATTTGTTACAGGTGACAATGGCTTCGGGGATCAAGATGACAAGGTGATGTTGAGTATGTACTCTATGTTTAATGTACTGTATGTCAATATGTATGTATTGTATGTACTATATGTATGTTATGAATGTTGCATGTTCTGTATGTATGTACAGTATGTTGCATGTTGTATGTAGCATGTTGCATGTCGTATGTTGCATGTTGCATGTCGTATGTCGCATGTGGTATGTTGCATGTTGCACTTCGCATGCAGCATGTTGCATGTTGCATGTCGCATGATGGATGAGACATGTTGCATGTCGTATGTTGCACATCACATGTCACATGTATGTTGCATGTCACATATTGTATGTTGTATGTTGCATGTCATATGTTGCATGTCACATGTCGCATGTCGTATGTTGCATGTTGCATATCAAATGTCGCATGTTGAATGTCGCATGTTGTATGTCGCATGTCGCATGTTGCATGGTGCATGCTGTATGTCGCATGTCGCATGGTGCATGCTGTATGTCGCATGGTGCATGTTGTATGTTGCATGTTGCATGGACGTATGTTGCATGGTGTATGTTGCATGGTGTATGTTGTATGCTGTATGTGCACACAATCTAGACGAGTCCGGCTCTGCTACATCTGGATGCCTGACATCCAGATGTAGCAGAGCCTGTAGATGATCACTGGAGATAACTCTCCAGTGATCACCTACACTGCAGCGTTCTCACAATCAGCTGATCAGCTGTTTGTGAGAACCAGACTAGTGACCGGAGATAACTCGCGAGAACTGCAGTGGACGAGGGACTTCCGGCGGCGGGACTAGTGAGATGGCATGGACATGCGTAGTAAGCTGCGTTTATGCCATTTCTACGCATGTGACTAATCATTAGATGCGGTTTAATTTACGGCGCGGCGACGGAGCGTTATAAACAGACATGCTGCGTTCTGAAAAGATGAGCCACATGTCCATTTACGCGGGTCTGCCGCCTGCGTGTTTTACCGCATTGTGGAGACGGGATTTCATGAAATCCCCTCCACTATGCTGTAACATCTGGACGCTGCATGTTTGACTCTGCAGCTCTACGCAGCGTCAAACACGCAGCATTTCCTGAACATGGAAACATACACTAAGTGTTTACTGATATAGCAAAACTGTCTGTTGATGAAACAGGTCTGTGTTTCTGTAGATGTAGCAAAGCTTTGCGTGTGTATAGCAGAGATGCATATGTGTTTGTGTGGCTTAGCTAAGTGTAATGGATTCAATTACTCATCCATATAGTATTACATCCTCTCTGGTATATTTCGGTGGCATATAACACTACAAAGAAGAGTTGTAATTTTCTTCTGGATTCAGTTACCCATCAATAGGATATTACCTGCTTTGTAATACATTTTGGTGTTATAAAACATTCCAAAAAAGAGTTGAAGACATTTTATGGATTCAATTACTCATTCATATAGTATTAACTGCTTTGTGTTATATTTCTGTTTTACATAACACTCCAAAAAAAGCATTGAAATTTTTTCTGGATTGAATTACTCATCCATACAGTTTTACTTGCTCTGTGGTACATTTCTGTATTATATAACACTACAAAAAGACGTAAACATTTTCTGGATTCAATTACTCATCCACAGAGTATTATGTGCTTTGTGGTACACTTTGGTGGTATATAACAGTCCAAAAAAGATTTAAAAACGTATCTTGCTTCAAAAACTCATCTATAGAGTATTATGTAATGTGCTTCGTGGTCAACAAAGATGGCAGAATCGCGCAAGACTCTTGAAGAAATGACCGGAGTTATATTAGAGCTAGACTAAGGTGACAAGTCAGCGGAGGTGGCAGGAGCCTGTGGTCTGGAACTGCCCACTTTCTTGGAACCACCAAGGCCCAAACCCAGACCACAAACTTCACAACTGGGCTTCTTGCTGACTGCAGACTCGAGAGCCAGGATTGGGCAGTGGAGATGAGGAGTGAGACATAGACAATGTAAGTGTTTGCTGATGTAGCAGAACTGTCTGTTGATAAAGTAGTTCTGTTTCTGTAGATGTAGCAAAGCTATGTGTGTGTTGATGTAGCAGAAGTGCATATGTGTTGGTGTGGCTTGGCTGAGTGTAATTGATTTAATTACTCATGCATACAGTATTACGTTCTCTGGTACATTTCTGTGGTATATAACACTACAAAAAAGTATTGTAAAATTTTTCTGGATTCAGTTACCCATCCATAAAATATAATGCGATTTGTGGTACATTTTGGCATTATAGAACACTCCAAAAATGCATTCAAAAAGTTCTGGATTCAATTACTCATTCATACAAAATTGCTTTGTGTTACATTGCTGTGTTACATAACACTCCAAAAGCATTGAAAATGTTTTAGGGATTTAATTACTCATCCATACAGTATTACTTGCTCTGTAATACATTTCAATATTATATAACACTACAAAAAAAGTTGTAAACTTTTTCAGGATTCAATTACTCATCTATACAGTGTTACTTCCTCTGTGGTACATTTCTGTGTTATATAACACTACTAGTGTTGAGCGATACCTTCCGATATCCAGAAGTATTGTATTGGATCGGCCGATATTCAAAAAATATCGGATATCGCCGATACCGATACCCGATACCAATGCAAGTCAATGGGACAAAAATATCGGAATGAAAATAAATCCTTTCTTTCCTTGTAGGTTAATTCTACATGAAGGAAAACAAGTAAAAATAATGTAGGATGTATTGGGGGAGGTGGAGGAGACATTAAAGGCATACAGAGACACAGAGACCGTGCAGACAGCCGTGAATTGCGCTGCAAGGCCAAAAAAGATCCTCTATGTAATTCTATATAGTGTTGTTCCACAATCTAGCAGGATACGGATGGAAAGCCACTAATAGGATAAATTTGAAAAATGTGCTGCAAGCTGCACTAATTGAAAAAGGACAATGGAACAGTATGAGGCAGTGACGCACCCTGAGCTGATTACAACCAGCTGTGGCTGCAGACCAGACTACAGAGTGAGCTGCACTCACACAGACACCTTGCAGACAGCCGCGAACAGCACTGCAAGGCAAAAACAAGGTTCTCACACAGTGGTTGCTAAATTAGCCTGGGTAAAGCACAATGAAGCAAATCGCTATCTCAAAACTCGCCCTCAGTCAGAACATAGCGTTCTGTCCCTAACTGAATTCACAGCAGAGTGAACCCAAAATGGCGGCGGCGACTTTTATAGTGCATCATGACATCATTTCAGCAGCCAATCACAACCATGCCAGTAGTTACATGCCTAACATGCAGAACAGGATGTGCCCACACTTCTAATGATTCCTCATTGGCTGAATTCTGGCTCTTTGAATTATGGGAACTTCCGATTCCGGTATCCGATATACTGAAAGTATCGGAACTCGGTATCGGAATTCCGATACCGCGAATATCGGCCAATACCCGATACTTGCGGTATCGGAATGCTCAACACTAAACACTACATTTTCTGGATTCAATTACTCATCCATAGAGTATTACATGCTTTGCGGTTTATTTAGGTAGTATATTAACAGTGAAAAAAAGCGTTGAAAATGTATCTTGTTTTAATAACGCATGTATAGAGTATTAAGTGCTCTGTGGTACATTTTGGTAGTATAAAACACTCAAAATAAGTGTTGTAAATTTTTTCTGAATTCAATTGAATTGTATTACGCTGCAGAATATGTTGGTGCTATATAAATAAAGATTGTTATTATTAAATAGTCATTCACGCATACAGTGCAACATGCTTCGTGGGCAACAAAGATGGCAGAATCACACAAGACTCTCGAAGGAGTGACTGGAGGAATATTGGAGCCAGACCAAGGTGGCACATCAGCACATGTCCAGGAGCATCACCTGTGTCCTTATCAACACGGTTACTGGGATTGTCCACTTAATGACCAATACTTGGACAAACGCTTATGGCCAGGGACATTACATTTCCCTGATAGCACACTAGGTGAACATTATGGAGGCCCGGGCCAGTCCTAACCTGGCACGGCACATGTGCTATCAACACTACTTCTATCACAGTTTCATACACCAGTTTCTGCACCCCCTCCTGCTCCTTCTCATCCTCCATCTCTGACATGCTATCTTAGAGCACTCATCACCTGGAAGCTCTGGAGCACTGCCTTAGCAAAGTGGCAACAAGCTCTGCAGAAGTTAATTTGTCTAGGAGGCAAACCAAACACCACGGCACAGTTATTGAAAGGAATAACAGACCAGCCAGATCTTTTGCCGCTGAACCTACATGCAGGCATGGTCATGTGTGATAATGGCCGTAACCTGGTAGTGGCTGTGAAGCTTGACAAGCTCACACACGTATCATGCTTGGCCCACGTGTTCAACTTGGTAATTCAGCGGTTTCTGAAAACCTACCCAGATTCACATGAGTTTCTGATCAAGGTATGCCGATTCAGCACAAGTCAGCTACAGCAGTGCTGCAGCAATGCATGTACAGTAAGTACCAGCTCACAGACTGATATGCGACATCACCCACTGGAACTCCACACTGCACATGCTGGGAAGTCTTTATGAGAAGCAGAGGCCAGTTGTGGAACACCAGCTCCAACATGCCAGTCTGTATTTTGGTCAGCCTCCACTCATAACAATTCAAGAGTGGGCATGGATGCCTGACATTTTTGCAGTTCTCCAAGACTTTAAGGACTCCACAAATATGGTGAGTGGCAATGACGCCATCATCAATGCAAGGATCCCACTTCTGTGCCTACTTAAACAGTCGCTAGTCATAATTAAACATGAAGCTTGACATGTGGAGATGGAGGAAGACATGAGACAGACGACTCATCTCATCAGCTCATCGTGTATTGGGTAACAATGAGGACGGGAAGGCTGAGGAGGAGGCGGAACAGGAGCTGGCAACAGAAGCTAGTTCCCACACAAGCTTTGTCCCATCTCACCTACATGGATGGGCTGAGGAGGGGAATGAGGAGAAAGAGATGGAGGAGGGGGAGATGGAGAGTAGCTCTCATGATGGAGACAGGGAAGTGTTGCCTGTAGTTACCTTGGCACATATAGTAGACTTTATGTAGCAATGCCTTTCTCATGACCCTCGCTGTCACAAATTGACTGTCCAAGCGTGACATGACCCAACAGGTGGTCGGTCACAAAGCAGCGAGACTCACAAGGGAACACTGGGGACACAATAACAACTGTGGACATTGCCATAGGGAACGGGGAAATGGACACCTCCTGCACTCTCCTAAGGATATGCCCTAATCTTCCTGTCATCCCTATACAGGTTCTTCAACCTGTTGCCAAGCAGGATACCTTAGCCCTCACTCACCCTGCACCTATCCCTGGGTAGGGAATTGGCGAGGGAGAACTCTGGTCCCACTGCTGCACTAATAAACACAAAGGGAAAGAAAGACCAACAAGGTATCAGCAAAAAACACTTAGCTTTCATCTGCTGCAATGCACTGAACAGCAGAGTAAGACACCAGGAATAAGTATTCAGCTGAAGAACCACCGCAATCAGCAAACTCCTTCTCCACCTAGGTTGATCACCAGAAGGACCTGTATAACCAACAGTCAGCTGATGCATCAGGTGACCTTATGAGGGGTGGTGGGAGTGGTCACCACCAACATCAGCTGACCCATCAGGAAAGCAATGCAATGCAATAACACCAGCGACCACCGGGGGGGAGGATACTGCATTAACACCCGATTACCAGAAAGGAAAAAAGGTTTTAATCAGAGGGAAACCAGATCTGCCACAGTTCCAAACATGGATCGTGACACTCACATTGCATTCATCTTGGCCAAGAAAGAGTAATGGTTGTTCACCCTGCTAGACCCACACTACAAAGAGAATCTTGCATCTCTCCTTCCTGAGCTGGAGAGATCTACTAAAATTGTGCTACAGCAGAAGGCCATTGTGGAAAACATGTTGGAAAAATTACAATCAGACAACGCTAGCAGCAGGGAGCTAGCATGCTTGCCTAACCAAGGAGGCGGGACGAGGAAGACACACAGCAGAGGCAGGGGTACACTGTCAAATGCCTAGGCCAATTTCATGACACCATCCCAGTGTCCAGGCCCTGATGACCATTTATTTTTGACAAGAAGGGAAACTTTTTAAAGATGGTCAAGCAGAGCCTGCTAGACAAAACCAGCACACTCCCTAATTTTGCTATTGGAAATCAAAGCTTGATACCTGCCATTAGCTGTCCCTTTATGCCTTGGAGGTGTTGTGCTGCTCTGCCGCTAGCATCTTGTCTGAGCGGGATTTTAGTGCCGCCGGGGGGGGTCACCACTACAATGAAAATTTGAACAGAATGTGTATGAGGCTCTCCTTTATGTCTAATACAGTGTGTATCTGAATCTCTCTTCCATCACATTTTTGGCAGTTCTTGCTTCCTTCATAAATTACACTGAAATTTCCAATTTTTTTATAAATATGTAATTTTTTTCTTACATTTTTATTAATCCTTTTTAAATTTTGCCTTATATGCAAGTCATTATACAGAGAAGAATGTTTCTTAACATTTTTTTCCTGTAAACTCCAATTTCTCATTGATGTGAAGTGGAGTAAAGATGTGACACCATTCTTCTCATCAGCGATCTGGGAGTCAGAGATGCTTGCAGGGGCTTTCCCATGCTGTTCTCCTTCCATTCAGCACTTTTTTCATCCATTTCAACATATTGACTGCCCTACAGATCTCATTGTAGGGTCTACGGGAAAACTGCTCCGATTTCCCATTGACTCCCATTATATTCGTTATTCGAAACAAGCATTCGCATATTAGGAATTGCTTGGTTCAAGTAATGAGCATCCAATCATTTTAATGCTCACTCATCTCTAGTAATTATTAGTGTTGAGCGATACCGTCCGATACTTGAAAGTATCGGTATCGGAAAGTATCGGCCGATGTAATCCGATACCGATACCCGATACCCATACAAGTCAATGGGACACCAAGTATCGGACGGTATCCTGTATGGTTCCCAGGGTCTGAAGGAGAGGAAACTCTCCTTCAGGCCCTGGGATCCATATCAATGTGTAAAAGAAAGAATTAAAATAAAAAATACCTTAGAAGACGTCTGCAGCTTCTGATTGGTCGCGTAGCGGTCACGTGACCGCTACGCGACCAATCACAAAGCAGTGACGTCACTGCTTTGTGATTGGTCGCGTAGCTGTCACGCGACCGCTACGGACCAATCAGAGCGCAGTGACCTCATCTAAGGCCTTTCAAGCGCGCATTCTTAGGTACAACGGCTCCCGGTTACGGCGGTAAAGTCCAGGAGCCGCCGGAGAGGTGAGTATATCCCTATTTTTTATTTTAATTCTTTATTTTACACATTGATATTAATCCCGATACCGATTCCCGATACCACAAAAGTATCGGATCTCGGTATCGGAATTCCGATACCCGCAAGTATCGGCCGATACCCGATACTTGCGGTATCGGAATGCTCAACACTAGTAATTATACATTATGTTCAAGCATTTACCATTCAATCATCTAACATTAACATTGATAATTTTAGCCCTATAATTTAATACTTTATATGACTTTTGGATGTATGAGAAGTAGCAAAAAAACTAATTTGATTCAGCGAGTATTTAACTTTTTGCCTACATGTGGCGCATTTGCATTCAAGTGAATAGTGCAATGCCCGAGGTTAGAGGTGATGCTGTTTCTGGTAAAAAAAAAAAAAAAACTTTTTCTATCTGAGACAATGTAGTAGATCAATATTTTCTCTGAGAACCTAACAATACTACGCTCAACAGCACATAAACCTCTTCTATGTCCTGGTGGTATAATGCTTGCTTATCTGAACAGTTTTGATGGCAGATGCAAATTTCGCTGTCGCTCCAATCTCTTTGTCTTCTTCAATATGTTGCCTTGGTAACTCGGAATGATTGACCGTTGATTCTTTTCATAGTGTGCAACGTGTTCATGGCATAATTCACAAGTACACCTCCTTATGACTAATCAGACAATTACAACCTATATCCACATAATCCAAACGCAGTATTTTTACCCATTCCTTAAGAAGGGTCATAATGTGGTCACACGAAGGAAAACTTGTGTGGAAGGATTTATAATGTGGTCTCCGACTAGAACCAATATTGTTTAACACTCTGATGCCCAGAACAGTGCGAAAGAATTTTAGACATTCTTTAAAGGGGTTATGCAGGACTTTTTATTCCAAATAGGGCTTAGCATTTATCGGCAAGTAACTGTTAACTGCCTGCCTCTTCTACCCTGCGATGATCTCTCGGACTGCTCTTGCCGATTCTGTTGCTTCCTGTAACATCATGTCGATAGACCAGTTCATTCTCATCCGCTGTGCTATGTCGACGGGGAGTCACTGCCGACATCATGTTGATTGGCAGCCGGCTCCCCACTGCCTAAATGCGGTGCAGAAGAGAAGGAGCTGTTAACAGTGATCATTTATATTCAAAATACCTATCAACTCGCACAATGGGAAATAAATGAGATGGAAATAGCAACCATAACATAGCAAAAGTAAACCTATACCTCCATATTGCACATGTACTTTCCCCTAGTGGTTTATCCTAATATATTGCACACATATTCTGACCCACTATATTCGCCTTTACATATTGTATTTGATAGATATTTTAATTTATTGCACTCATATATTGCACTTGTATAATGCACTGATAATATTGCATTAATATATTGTGGTTAATTGATGCTTTTGGGGGTTTAAATATAAACCTTTACTTGTATTCTGGAGTGTATAATTACACCTCCTCAAAATACATTAATTGATAGTGGCATATAAGTAGAGTGATCGACAGTGCAACAGCAATGGTTACCATCGATCCCCCACAACTAGAGATAAGCAGACACCAGGATGTTCGGGTCCGGAGGGTTCGGACAAATAGTTACAAAAACTTTCGATTTTGATACGAGAACAGTACTTGGACCCGAATGCTGACCCCATTCACTTGAATGGGGCCCTGAACTTCCAGTGTTTGCCACGCTGTCATGTGTATGACAACGCAGCAAATACTGGTTCTGATCATCATCACCGGTCAGACATTTGCTGTTCCTACACTGTGAAAAGCTGTGATTGGAAGTATAAAGTTTACCCTCATATTGTCTAAAATACACCTATCCATTAATAATCCTATAGTCATATGGTAATTAAAGACACAACCAGAATAAAGTCTTTTATTAGAAATAAAACAAAGCACAGTTTTCAATCTGGACGGTGTCAAGATGCGATCATCCAGGCTGAGAACCACTGACGAATGAGCTGCTGTGAGCGCAGCATCATTGGCTAGTGGTGATGTAATCAAGGTTACCTCTGGTCACTGAGGCTGCATTCCCAGCCTGGCTGACCTCGGTGAGATCCACACTAGCACAGCAAAAAAAAAAATGTCTCACAGTGCAGAGGCAAGTTCACCGGGAAAATTTCACTGCGGTGATTTTGAACTGTTTTACCTGGCTGCTTATCAAAAATAAAGGGGGAACCCACGCCGTGTTTGTTTTATTTATTTACAGCGCAGGCGCCGGCTGATGAATAATCACATCAGCTGCTCCTGCTTTCACTGTTATTAGCAAATATAGGTAAACTGACTGAACAGCAATCTAGTCTGAACAGGTGCATAACCAAAAAAGACTTACATAGCAAATAGATCAATGGCTGCACTCAACTGTACTAATGCAAGGAAATGTGTGATATATGAAATGTGAATAGCATATAGGCTTGTGAAATCCATGAGAAAACACATGCTTAGCACAAGATTTGGTCAAAAAATGTGAGCCCATCCACCAAATGTCAAGGTAATCTCAGATCGGATGGGTCCCTGACCTGAATGCTTAGTGTGAACACTTACCTATGGCTAATAACATGGTAAAGCCTGCTTTTATAGGAAGGTCAGAACCAACTGTATTTGGATGTAATTAAAGTCACAGCACGCTGAAGGGCGGGGCGATCAAGTTAGTACAGTTGAGTGCAGCCATTGATCTATTTGCTATATGACTTTTTTGGTTATACACCTTTTCAGACTAGATTGCTGTTCAGTCAGTTTACCTATATTTACTATGTACTATTTTTTTCTGACTTGAACGCCCCACCCTTCACCATGCTGTGATTTTAATTACATCCAAACACAGTTGGTTCCGACCTTCCTATGAATGCAGGCTTTACCATGTTATTAGCAATAGGTAAGTGTTCACACTAGGCAATTAGCTCAGGTACCCATCCGATCTATGAGATTACCTTGACATTTTTTGGCCAAATCTTGTGCTAAGCATCTCATGTGTTTTTTCATAGATTTCACAAGCTATTATGCTATTCACATTTCATATATCGCACATTTTCTTGCTTTAGTACAGTTGAGTGCAGCCATTGATCTATTTTCACTGTTATTAGCGGCAGCAGGCATCGGTTGAAGGGAGCAATAGGAATATGAGCTGACACCAATGACCAGAGGTAAACTTTATACCTCCGATAAAAGCTGCGGGCTCACACTGTCATTTAACAGTGTAGGAACCACGGCTCTCTGAACGGCGATGATGATTTTACCGCCGATCAGAAGTAATGGTTGCCGTGCTGTCATGCATATCACAGCATGACAACACCCAGTGTTTGGGGGGGCAGACCCAAACGGTAACATGGACTTCCTGGTGAACTTTACTGTTCAGGTTCGCCCATCTCTACCCAAAACACGATCATGAGTTACCTGTTGAAGTCACTTGTGGCTGTAATGTTGGTACTCCTGTTAAACACAGACGACTTTCATGTTTTTTTATTATATTACATTATATAGTAAATGAAATGGTCTAATTGAAAACTACAGCTTGTCCTGCAAAAGACAGTTCTATGACAATGGAAAAAAGTTATAGCTCTTGGAAAAAAAGAGAGAAAAAAAGAAAGCATGAAAATTCACCAAGTCTTTAAGTGGTTAAAGAAAGAAGAGAAGATGCTTGTAGTTAGTAAAAGTTTGAAGACGTGGGTTAGGGATGGGATATAGATAGTAGTTAGGTCCAAGATCCAAAAGGAGGCCAAATACAATTAACCCTAAGAGGCCAGGGCATGAACACTGTCCAAACCATGACAAGGAGGAATTTTGGCCCACTCCTCTTTGCAAGATCATGTCGATTGACAGCCATTTTGTATTCTTCCATTTTCTTACTATTGCACCAACAGTTGTCTCCTTCTCACCCGGCGTCTTACTTATGGTTTTGTAGCCCATTCCAGCTTTGTGCAGGTCTATGATCTTGTCCCTGACATCATTAGAAAGCTCTTTGGTCTAGCTCATGTTGTAGAGGTTAGAGTCTGACTGATTAATGAGTCTGAGGACAGGAGTCTTTTATAAAGGTGACAATGTAAGACAGCTGTCTTTATTGCAGATAACAAGTTAATTAGGAACGTCTAACTGGTCTGTAGGAGCCAGAACTCTTAATGTTTGGTAGGGGATCAAATACTTATTTCTCACTGCAAAATGCAAATACATTTATATAATTTATACAATGTGATTTTATTTTTGATATTCTAACTCTCAGTGTTAAAATTTAAACTACCCTTAAAATTATAGACTGTTCATGTCTTTGTCACCGGGCAAACTTACAAAATCAGCAAGGGATCAAATTTCCCCCACTGCAATGCCCTCACAGCCCACCACACAGTAGGATACTCTGCTACATCAACACACACAGACCTGCTTAATCAACAGACAGTTCTGCTATATCATCAAACACTTACCTTGTCTATGTCTCACTGCTCATCTCCGCTGCCTAGTCACATGACCTAAAGATCCTTACAGGACATTCAGTCTCTACATAGAGCGCATGGTGGACTAGGGATCCGATGGTTTCATGTTCTACTGTTTTATTCCACTGTATTTGTGTTCTGAGGTCACAGATACACCTAAAGTAGGGACATACCCGAGACCTTCCGGGACAGGGAGACAGCACCCCTAATGCGGAACACTCTAGTTGGATCCGAGAAACGTGCATATATACAGTATATTTGCAGGATATAGTTGTGTTGTAGTCTTTAATTATGAGTACATTTTACGCAAGGCCCTGAGACATTGTATATGGTGTCTATTATACGTGATATTTACTTTTATTGTATAATTAGTTCCTGCCGTGATTTCTTCTCTATGCCCGTGGCCTAGGTTATAGATAATGCTGCCATCTGCTCTTCCAGGAAAGCCAAATGTTTGATTGAGACCCTCTGATCCTCCAGTGTAGCCATCTGCTGCTCTAGTTTGCTGCTGTAGTAAATCATTTGCTTATTATAGTATTGTCCTGGACTCTCATAAAGTCAAATAATGGATTCACAGGCAGGGCAGCCATTAGAAAATCTTGGAGCCCTGAGGGTATGTGCACACGTTGCGGATTCCATTGCGGATTTTTCCTCACAGAGTCTGCAGATTTTGTGCGGAATTCGCCTGTTTTTTTACACCTGGGATTCCTATTATGGAATAGGTGTAAAACGCTGTGGAATCCGCACAAAGAATTGACATGCTGCGGAAAATAAACTGCAGCGTTTCTGCACGGAATTTTCCGCAGCATGTGCACTGCGGATTTGGTTTTCCATAGGTTTACATGGTACTGTCCAACGCATGGAAAACTGCTGCTGATCTGCAGCCAAATCCACAACGTGTGCAGATACCCTGACAGTTCAGTAATCGGTACCCACTGTGATTATTTCAACATTACCCATCACAAGGAAGTATAAAATACCCCTGTAGCACCAAAAATTATAAAACAACGCAGTGTTAAATAGCCCACCCCTCCTCCGGCAGCACCAATACCAAAGTGCACCACAATGCACCAACTAAAAGCCACCAGACAAATACTAAACTGAAGCACAAAATACACTCCTGGTGCAAAACTAACTCCACAAGACTTTGTAAAATACGTCGATAATTTACAAAATAAGTCCAAATTCATTTTCAGTGTAGAATAAATGAATTGTTGAATCAGTGATATAACACGTGTGTCATGTTGCGACTCGCAACAATGATGCTGAGCCAGGCCAACAACATTTTTTTAAAAAGACAAGACGCCATCAGGTAAGAGTCGCGTTCTCCCATTCCTGGCCACTGATCCCAGAGCACAGTCTTAGCTAATGGATTGGGTCATGCAAATTGATTTGCACCAACTTTTGTCCATATCATTCATTAGTGTATTACTGTGGAAATTGATGTTACCTTGCTACATTTCCCATTATGTGTTGCTGGGCTTAAGCGGTATACTTTTCTAGCAATAGAAAAAGCTCATTGGGGCCGTGCAGGAGATGGGTGCACTGGGGCCGGGCAGGAGATGGGGGATCTAGGGCCGGGTAGGAGATGGGTGGGCTGGGGCTCTGTAGGAGATGGGTGCACTGGGGCCAGGCAGGAGATGAGTGCACTGGGGCCAGGCAAGAGATGGGTGCACTGGGGCCGGACAGGGGATGAGTGCACTGGGGCCGGGCAGGAGATGAGTGCACTGGGGCCAGGCAGGAGATGGGTGCACTGGGGCCGGGCAGGAGATGAGTGCACTGGGGCCAGGCAGGAGATGGGTGTACTGGGGCCGGGCAGGAGATGAGTGCACTGGGGCCAGGCAAGAGATGGGTGCACTGGGGCCGGGCAGGAGATGAGTGCACTGGGGCCAGGCAGGAGATGGGTGCCCTGGGGCCGGGCAGGAGATAAGTGCACTGGGGCCAGGCAGGAGATGGGTGCACTGGGGCAGTGCAGGAGATGGGTGCACTGGGGCCAGGCAGGAGATGGGTGCACTGGGGCCGGGCAGGAGATGAGTGCACTGGGGCCATGCAGGAGAGGGGTGCACTGGGGCCGCACAGGAGATGGGTGCACTGGGGTTGGGCAGGGGATGGGTGCACTGGGGTTGGGCAGGAGATGGGTGCACTGGGGCCGGGCAGGAGATGGGTGCACTGGGGTTGGGCAAGGGATGGGTGCACTGGGGCCGTGCAGGAGATGAGTGCAATGGGGCCATGCAGGAGAGGGGTGCACTGGGGCTGCACAGGAGATGGGTGCACGGGGGTTGGGCAGGGGATGGGTGCACTGGGGCCGGGCAGGAGATGGGTGCACTGGGGCCGGGCAGGAGATGAGTGCAATGGGGCCATGCAGGAGAGGGGTGCACTGGGGCTGCACAGGAGATAGGTGCACTGGGGTTGGGCAGGGGATGGGTGCACTGGGGCCGGTCCGGAGATGGGTGCACTGGGGCCGGGCAGGAGATGGGTGCACTGGGGTTGGGTAGGGGATGGGTGCACTGGGGCCGTGCAGGAGGTGAGTGCACTGGGGCCATGCAGGAGAGGGGTGCACTGGGGCCGCACAGGAGATGGGTGCACTGGGGCTGGGCAGGAGATGGGTGCCCTAGGGTTGGGCAGGGGATGGGTGCACTGGGGCCGTGCAGGAGATGAGTGCACTGGGGCCATGCAGGAGAGGGGTGCACTGGGGCCGCACAGGAGATGGGTGCACTGGGGCCGCACAGGAGATGGGTGCACTGGGGTTGTGCAGGGGATGGGTGCACTGGGGCCGGGCAGGAGAAGGGTGCACGCATGGTTGGCCCCACTCCCTTTGCTATAGGGTGTCAATAATCTACGCAGGACTTCCCTCTCCAGAGTAAGAAGACAAGGAGTGAGAAATTGTCTAAAGAGTCATTGACATCCATCACTCCTCATCACTCAGGGTTATAATGATAGTATATGTATGACTTTTACTATGCACATTGTCATATTTGATTGAATGGGCATCGGTGGATTTTATACAATATTTTGCCCATATTCTGCATCTATGTATCCTCAGCATTTACAATGTAATCTTTTTTTCTGTACTTCACTTCCTAAATATCTATTGTCTGATGACACTGGACGTAATGTTATGAGTGTTACACAAGGGTTACCCACACCTTCTTTGTAATGGATATGTAGGGACAAGCACTGCATATTTATTCATCACCTCATCTAAGGCTGGTTTCACACTTGCGTTTTTGTCTGCATGCGTTTTTTTTAAAAAACGCATGTGTGAAAAACGCATGTAAACGCGGTAAAACGCATGCGTTTTTTAGACGCATGCGTTTTTATAGAAAAACACAAGAAAACACAAAACACAAGAAAAAACAAGAAAACCCTAACCCTACCCCTACCCCTAACCCTAGACGTGACTGAAATACGTGGCACTGAAATACGTGCAACTGAAATACGTGGTACTTAAATACGTGGCACTCAAATACGTGGCACGTGGCACTTAAATATGTGCCACGTGGCACTTAAATACGTGGCACGTGGCACGTGGCACTTTAATACGTGGCACGTGGCACTTAAATATGTGGCACGTGGCACTTAAATACGTGGCACGTGGCACTTAAATACGTGGCACGTGGCACTTTAATACGTGGCACGTGGCACTTAAATATGTGGCACGTGGCACTTAAATACGTGGCACGTGGCATACGTGGCACTGAAATACGTGATACGTGGCACTTAAATATGTGGCACGTGGCACTTAAATATGTGGCACGTGGCATACGTGGCACTGAAATACGTGGCACGTGGCACTTAAATACGTGGCACGTGGCACTTAAATATGTGCCACGTGGCACTTAAATACGTGGCACATGGCACTTAAATACGTGGCACGTGGCACTTAAATATGTGGCACGTGGCACATGGCACTTAAATACGTGGCACGTGGCACTTAAATACGTGGCACGTGGCATACGTGGCACTGAAATACGTGATACGTGGCACTTAAATACGTGGCAATATGACTGTCAGAAAATGTTCATTAAACGGTTAGGGGTGAGGTTAGGGGTAGAGTTAGGGTAAGGCCGGGGTCACACTAGACCGTAATACGGACGAGTGCTATGCGATAAAAAATCGCATAGCACTCGGCCCAATGTTAATCTATGGTGCAGCTCCCATCATCCGATATTTTCTCCACCGTATTTCGGATCCGAGGGAACTCGCAGCAGGCTGCGATTGTCAGCGTATCTCGGCCGAGACTCGCCAATGAAAGTCTATGGGTGCGAGAAAAAATCGGATTACACACGGACCATGCGTGTGCATTGCGAGAAATACGCAGCGGTGTTCTATAGAAAAGCCGGTAATTCAATTGCCGGCTTTGCATTTCTCCTTCACAAACCCGACAGGATATGAGACATGGTTTACATACAGTAAACCATCTCATATCCCCATTTTTTTTGCATATTCCACACTACTGTTAGTAGTGTGTATGTGCAAAATTTCAGCACTGTAGCTGCTAAAATAAAGGGTTAAATGGCGGAGAAAATTGCGCGGGAGCCCACGCCAATTTTTTCCGCCATTTAACCCTTTATTTTAGCAGCTACAGTGCTGAAATTTTGCACATACACACTACTAACATTAGTAGTGTGGAATATTCAAAAAAAAGGGGGATATGAGATGGTTTACTGTATGTAAACCATGTCTCATATCCTGTCGGGTTTGTGCAGGAGAAATGCAAAGCCGGCAATTGAATTACCGACTTTTCACAGATATCGCGCTGAATGAAATATAAATACAGAATATATATATATGTGTCTCAATGACATATATATATATATATATATATATACTGTATATATGTTTTCCCGAACATTTGAGCACATAAATCCATTAGATGTCGGTTTTGCAAGCCTGCGAGAAAATCTCGGCATACGGATGCCATACGGATGTCACACGGATGTCACACGGATCATTTGATGCGAGGAAATCGCATCCTCGCACTGCACACGGATCACTGTTTTTGAAACATTTGTGCGATTCTCGGCCGTGAAAAACGGACCGTTTTTTTATACGTTAAGTGTGTCCCCGGCCTTAGGGTTTGGATCCCTTTATCACCTTGATGGTGGTGGGTGGCTTTTCAGTGTGTTTTCTGGTTTTTTTCTATAAAAACGCATGCGTTTTTAGCGCAAACAAACGCATGTGCTTAAAAACGCATGCGTTTACATAGACAGCAATGCATTTTTTTTGCCGCGAAAAAACGCATGCGTTTTTTCGCGGCAAAAAAACGCGCAAGAAAATACTGCAGGTAGCATTTTTGAAAATGAACGCATGCAGACAAAAAACGCATGCGTTTGAAAACGCGACCAAACGCATGTGCAAAAAAACGCATGCGTTTTCAATGTTAAATATAGGGAAAAAAACGCATGCGTTTTTTGTGCAAAAAACGCTGCAGACAAAAACGCAAGTGTGAAACCAGCCTAATCTGTATGTCCTTCAGTCCCGTTTAGTCTTTTTTTCCCCTCAATCGATCAGTTAAGGACAGTACATCCCTTTATTAAACATGTGAAAACTTGAATGTTAGGGTGGGCGAGTGTCCTCACATCCCCTGTTCATCATAGAATATCAGACGCAGTACGCATTAGACAGCCTGAAGGATCTGCGGCAATCTCAGCGTATGGGCAGAACTGAGAGCTGACAGAAAGGGACATTTTATTCTTTTCCTCATGCATATGTATAGATATTTGCAAGAAGAAACTAAGTTAACCCTTTAGAATTAGCTGGATATTTGCATTGATTAATAATGAAATGTAGTCTGATTTCGAACACAATCTAAGCAAATTATTAACACAGAGACAGCTGTATCATTCATGTCTTACATTTTTTGCGTAGAGTAAAATGAAAAGGAAAAGATAGCGAACCCTTAACTTTAAAAAGTTACTGGTCTTGCTCTAATGTTATTCCCGCTGCTCCCCTGAATATTCTGTATTTTTTATTTAATCTGCCATAAGGTTGTAGAGATATGGGCCTTTTTCCTTAGCACTTATTTTATGGTTTTTATCAAAAGGGCATAGTTCACAGGGTAATTATGTTAATTAAGCTAAAGACACCCACTCGAAGAATCTAGTGAGCAACACCCTCTTGTAAAAGCCCATAAACATCAGCATTAAATAAATACACCCATCTCTCTAGAATTGTATGATGAATTAAAAATAAATAAATAAATAAAAAACAGAATTCTCATGGCAGCAAAAAAAGTATAATAAGTGTAAAAAAACCTGGCATATTTTGACCTGTTAACAGGCCATCTTTAATTATCTGTAGGTCATTTTTTAGCAACAATCACCTCTTCCTACAGCTTCTCAATAGGGTTAAGGTCATACAAAAATTCTGATTTAACCATTCAAAAATGGAAATCTTTTTTCACCTATTTTTCTTTAATTTACCTGTGTACTTTGATTCCTTGTCTTGTGGCATCACCCAATATCTATTCAGGTTGAGGTCATAGACTGCTGCTCCTACATTTTCCTGTAAATTATTTGATATAGGGTAACTTTATTTATTTTACTCATCTATATAGCACCCTCATACTCCAGCTTTACAGACATTATCATCTCTGTCCCCATTGGGGCTCCAAATTTAAATTCCCCATATCAGTATGTCTGTGCAGTGTCGGAGGAAACCGAAGAACCGGGAGGAATTCCACACAAACGCGGGGGGAACATACAAACTCCTCACAGATGTTGTTTACGGTGGGATTTGCACTCTGCAAGTCTACAGTGCTAACCACTGAGCCACCCTTAGAATTTAATGTTCTCACAATAATTACATGGTGTGCAGGTACTGGCACAGCAGAGCTGCTCCACGACATGATGTTTCTTCAAGCAGGCCTCACAGTTGGGACCAGGGTTTGATGTGCAATTTTCTTTTCCCCCAAAAAAATTTTTGTGCTAAAAATTTCCACTTGTGTCTCATTTGTCCATAGAATACTCTTCCAAATGCATCCAAGTGATCTCAGGTAAAAATTAGAACAGATGGCACTGTTGTTTTTGGCCTTCTATCATACTGTACTTCCAGAATACCATTCTTGGTTAGTGCTTTTCAACTAAGGGGCACATAAACAGAGATAGTCTGTAGAGTCTTCGGTATGCCATTTGCTGTTATGTTTGGGTTACTTCTTACCTCTTTTAGGATTACCCTTTGTGCTTCTGGACTGATCTTAACCTCTTTCTGACCTCGGACGGGATAGTACGTCCAAGGTCAGATACCGCACTTTGACGCAGGGCTCCGGCGGGACATCAAAGCCGGGACATGTCAGCTGTTTTGAACAGCTGACATCTGCCCGCATTAGCGGCGGGTGAAATCGGGTGGCCAGAAATGAGCGCATCGCCGACCCCCGTCACATGATCGGGGGTCAGCGATGCATCAGAACGGTAACCATAGAGGTCCTTGAGACCTCTATGGTTACTGATGCTGGCCTGCTGTGAGCACCACCCTGTGGTCGGCGCTCATAGCACACCTGCATTTCTGTTGCATAGCAGCGATCTGATGATCGCTGCTATGTAGCAGAGCCGATCGAGTTGTGCCAGCTTCTAGCCTCCCATGGAGGCTATTGAAGCATGGCAAAAGTAAAAAAAAAAAAGTTAAAAAAAATGTGACAAAAATAAAAAAAAATAAAAGTTTAAATCACCCCCCTTTCGTCCCATTCAAAATAAATCAATAAAAAAATATCAAACCTACACTTATTTGGTATCGCCGCATTCAGAATCGCCCGATCTATCAATAACAAAAAAGGATTAACCTGATCGCTAAACGGCATAGCAAGAAAAAACGCCAGAATTACGTTTTTTTGGTCACCACGACATTGCATTAAAATGCAATAACGGGCGATCAAAAAAACATATCTGCACCAAAATGCTATCAATAAAAACACCAGCTCAGCACACAAAAAATAAGCCCTCACCCGACCCCAGATAATGAAAAATGGAGACGCTACGGGTATCGGAAATGGCGCTTTTTTGTTTGTTTGTTTTTTAAGCAAAGTTTGGAATTTTCACCACTTAGATAAAAAATAACCTAGACATGTTAGGAGTGTATGAACTCGTACAGACCTGGAGAATCATAATGGCTGGTCAGTTTTAGCATTTAGTGAACCTAGTAAAAAGCCAATCAAAAAACAAGTGTGGGACTGCACTTTTTTTGCAATTTCACCACACTTGGAATTTTTTTCCCGTTTTCTAGTACACGACATGCTAAAACCAATGATGTCGTTCAAAATTACAACTTGTCCCACAAAAAATAAGCCCTCACATGGCCATAGTGACAGAAAAATAAAAAAGTTATGGCTCTGGAAAGGAGGGGAGCGAAAAACGAACACGGAAAAATAGAAAATCCCAAGGTCATGAAGGGGTTAAAGGGTATCCACTGTTTTAATTTTTATTTTATAACTCAATAGTGCACTTAAAAATAAGCAACTATGTAATATACCTTATCAGAGAAATCTGCTCCTTTCTCTGCCAAATTTGATCAGTCATTATAAAAATTCTCAATTCTGAGGTGAAAAATGCTGTGAAATACGTGTTTTTAATCTCCGTGACGTGCATCCCAAGAATGCTTTTTTTTGCTGATGGCATTGCAGAAATTACAGTTAATGAAAAAATATGTATCCTAACTTGAAGAATTGTCATAATTACTGAATGTTTTTGTATTGATCATTTGTTTGCATCTCTGCAACTTGTGGTGCCATATTTGAAACAAGCCTTGCAATCAAGCCATGTCATTCAAGGGATACTAGACACAAACATGCTGGGGGATATTATATTTCCCAGTGTTTCCCAGTGTATTTCCCAGTGTTGGTGCTTTCTTTGCCTCTATATTGCAACCAGACTGTAAAACGGATGACAAAGTTTGATATTCAAATAATATGGAGAAAAATGTGTCAATACTAGTCTGTCTAAAATTGCGGACTACATTGAAAACAGACTAAAGATCTTCTTCCGAATTGTCGGTCTGTATTTTTATCATATTTGGGAGAGATGAGGTCATTGCGATCTTTTCGTGACACAATATAAGTGTCCAGTCAGGGGATTTCCTATTTTTACATTTTTTGGAAGACTGACTTCATTCTGCTTGTAAACTGTTAAGGCCCCGTCTCACTAAGCGATTTACCAACGATCACGACCAGCGATACGACCTGGCCGTGATCGTTGGTAAGTCGCTGTGTGGTCGCTGGGGAGCTGTCACACAGACCGCTCTCCAGCGACCAACGATCAGGGGAACGACTTCGGCATTGTTGAAACTGTCTTCAACGATGCCGAAGTCCCCCTGCAGCACCTGGGTAACCAGGGTAAACATCGGGTTACTAAGCGCAGGGCCGCGCTTAGTAACCCGATGTTTACCCTGGTTACCAAAAAAAACAAACAGTACATACTCGCCTTTCGGTGTCCGTCAGGTCCCTTGCCGTCTGCTTCCTGCTCTGACTGAGCCGCCGTACAGTGAGAGCAGAGCGCAGCGGTGACGTCACTGCTGTGCTCTCACTTCTCACTGTACGGCCGGCAGTCAGTGAGAGCAGGAAGCAGACGGCAAGGGACCTGACGGACATCAGAAGGCGAGTATGTACTGTTTGTTTTTTTTTACATTTACGCTGGTAACCAGGGTAAACATCGGGTTACTAAGCGCGGCCCTGCGCTTAGTAACCCGATGTTTACCCTGGTTACCAGTGAAGACATCGCTGGATCGGTGTCACACACACCGATTCAGCGATGTCAGCGGGACCTGAACGAACAAAAAAAGGTCCAGGCCATTCTGACACGACCAGCGATCTCGCAGCAGGGGCCTGATCGCTGGTACGTGTCACACATAGCGAGATCGCTATGGAGGTCGCTGTTGCGTCACAAAACTTGTGACTCAGCAGCGATCTCGCTAGCGATCTCGCTATGTGAGACGGGGCCTTTACTATTGCTACAGTTCCTTCTGATCCTCCTGAATTCTCCCACAGGGATAGATCTGATTGTGTGCTTAGGATGGCTGCTAGTGGCATGAAGAATCGAATTACCTGTGAGTGGTTTATAATACGTTGTGGTAGAAATTGTCTGATTGTGTACACCATGTAGTTTTAAATGTAAATATTAAATCTGAGTAGAATCTTTTGAATATGTAAATTTCAGATTACAATCATTCAAATTGAGATAATCCACTAAGTGCGGTGTGGCAGATACATCTCTCCTCCAAATAATGAGTGTATCGTTGATGTATCTGCCATACCAAACAATAAACAATGCAAAACTGTTCGATGAAGAAAACAAATAATGACATTTTTAACCCCTTAGTGACAGAGCCAATTTGGTACTTAATGACCGAGCCAATTTTTACAATTCTGACCAGTGTCACTTTATGAGGTTATAACTCTGGAACGCTTTATCGGATCCCGCTGATTCTGAGATTGTTTTTTCGTGACATGTTGTACTTCAAGTTAGTGGTAACATTTCTTCGATATTACTTGCGATTATTTATGAAAAAAATGGAAATATGGCGAAAAATTTTTAAATTTTGCAATTTTCAAACTTTGTATTTTTATGCCCTTAAATCAGAGAGATATGTCACAAAAAATAGTTAATAAATAACATTTCTCACATGTCTACTTTACATCAGCACAATTTTGGAAACAATTTTTTTTTTTGTTAGGGAGTTATAAGGGTTAAAAGTTGACCAGCAATTTCTCATTTTTACAACACCATGTTTTTTTTAGGGACCACATCACCTTTGAAGTGATTTTGAGGGGTCTATATGATAGAAAATAACCAAGTGTGACACCATTCTAAAAACTGCACCCCTCAAGCTGCTCAAAACCACATTCAAGAAGTTTATTAACCCTTTACGTACTTCACAGGAACTAAAAGAATGTGGAAGAAAAAAATTAACATTTTACTTTTTTTTGCAAACATTTTACTTCAGAACCATTTTTTTTAATTTTCACAAGTGTAAAAACAGAAATTTAACCACAAATTTTGTTGTGCAATTTTTCCTGAGTACGCCGATACCCCATATGTGGAGGTAAACCACTGTTTGGGCGCACCGCAGAGCTTGGAAGTGAAGGAGCACCGTTTGACTGTTTCAATGCAGAATTGGCTGGAATTGAGATCGGACGCCATGTCGCGTTTGGAGAGCCCCTAATGTGCCTAAACAGTGGAAACCCCCCACAAGTGACACCATTTTGGAAACTAGACCCCCCAAGGAACTTATCTAGATGTGTGGTGAGCACTTTGAACCCCCAAGTGCTTCACAGAAGTTTATAACGTAGAGCCATGAAAATAAAAAATCGCATTTGTTTTCACAAAAATGATTTTTTCGCCCACAAATTCTTATTTTCACAAGGGTAACAGGAGAAATTAGACCACAAAAGTTGTTGTGCAATTTCTCCTGAGTACGTCGATACCCCATATGTGGAGGTAAACCACTGTTTGGGCGCACCGCAGAGCTTGGAAGTGAAGGAGCACCGTTTGACTTTTTCAATGCAGAATTGGCTGGAATTGAGATCGGATGCCATGTCGCGTTTGGAGAGTCCCTGATGTGCCTAAACAGTGGAAACCCCCCACAAGTGATACCATTTTGAAAACTAGACCCCCCAAGGAACTTATCTAGATGTGTGGTGAGCACTTTGAACCCCCAAGTGCTTCACAGAAGTTTATAACGTAGAGCCGTGAAAATAAAAAATCTCATTTTTTCTACAAAAATGATCTTTTTGCCCCCAAATTTTTATTTTCACAAGGGTAACAGGAGAAATTAGACCACAAAAGTTGTTGTGCAATTTCTCCTGAGTACGTCGATACCCCATATATGGGGGTAAACCACTGTTTGGGCGCACCGCAGAGCTTGGAAGAGAAGGAGTGTCGTTTTACTTTTTCAATGTAGAATTGGCTGGAATTGAGATCGGACGCCATGTCACGTTTGGAGAGCCGCTGATGTGCCTAAACAGTAGAGACCCCCCACATATGACACCATTTTGGAAACTAGACCCCTTAAGGAACTTATCTAGATGTGTGGTGAGCACTTTAAACCCCCAGGTGCTTCACAGAAGTTTATAACGTAGAGCCGTGAAAATAAAAAAATCGCATTTTTTCTACAAAAATGATCTTTTTGCCTCCAAATTTTTATTTTACCAAGGGTAACAGGAGAAAATGGACCCCAGAAGCTGTTGTACAATTTGTCTTGAGTACGCCGACACCCCATATGTGGGGGTAAACCACTGTTTGGGCGCATGGCTGAGCTCGGAAGCAAAGGAGCGCCATTTGACTTTTCAATGCAAAATTGACTGGAATTGAGATCGGACGCCATGTCGCGTTTGTAGAGCCCCTGATGTGCCTAAACAGCAGAAACCCCCCAAAAGTGACCCCATTTTGGAAACTAGACCCCCCATGGAACTTATCTAGATGTGTAGTGAGAACTTTGAATGCCCAAGTGCATCACAGAAGTTTATAATGCAGAGTCGTGAAAATAAAAAATATATATTTTTTAACAATAAAGATTTTTTAGCCCCCAAGTTTTTATTTTCACAAGGGTAACAAGAGAAATTGGACCCCAAAAGTTGTTGTCCAATTTGTCCTGAGTATGCTGGTACCCCATATGTGGGGGTAAACCACTGTTTGGGCGCATGGCAGAGCTCGGAAGGGAAGGAGTGCCATTTTGGAATGCAGACTTTGATAGAATTGTCTGCGGGCGTTATGTTGCCTTTGCAGACCCCTAATGTACATAAACAGTAGAAACCCCCAACAAGTGACCCCATTTTGGAAAATAGACCCCCCAAGGAACTTATCTAGATATGTGGTGAGAACTTTGAATGCCCAAGTGCTTCACAGAAGTTTATAATGCAGAGTAGTGAAAATAAAAAATATTTTTTTTCCCACAAAAAAGATTTTTTTAGCCCCCAAATTTTTATTTTCACAAGGGTAACAAGAGAAATTGGACCCCAAAAGTTGTTGTCCAATTTGTCCTGAGTATGCTGGTACCCCATATGTGGGGGTAAACCACTGTTTGGGCGCACGGCAGAGCTCGGAAGGGAAGGAGCGCCATTTTGCAATGCAGACTTTGATAGAATTGTCTGCGGGCGTTATGTTGCGTTTGCAGACCCCTAATGTACCTAAACAGTAGAAACCCCCACAAGTGACCAAATTTTGGAAACTAGACCCCCTAAGGAACTTATCTAGATATGTGGTGAGAACTTTGAAAGCTCAAGTGCTTCACAGAAATTTATAATGCAGAGTAGTGAAAATAAAAAAATATATTTTTTTCCAACAAAAAAGATTTTTAGCCCCCAAGTTTTTATTTTCACAAGGGTAACAGGAGAAATTGGACCCCAAAAGTTGTTGTCCAATTTATCCCGAGTACGCTGATGCCCCATATGTGGGGGTAAACCACTGTTTGGGCGCACGGCAGAGCTCAGAAGGGAGGGAGTACCATTTGACTTTTTTAGCGCAAAATTGGCTGTCGTGTTTGGAGACCCCCTGATGTACCTAAACAGTGGAAACCCCCCAATTCTAACTCCAACCCTAACCCCAACACAGCCCTAACCCTAATCTCAACCCGATCCATAATCCTAATCACAACCCTAACGATAATCACAACCCTAACCCCAAAACAGCCCTAATCTCAACCCTAACCATAACCCTAATCAAAACCCTAAATCCAACACACCCCTAACCCTAATCCCAACCCTAACCCTAATCCCAACCCTAATCCCAAACGTAACACTAATCCCAACCCTAATCCAAACCCTAACCCTAATCCCAACTCTAACCCTAACTTTAGCCCCAACCCTAACTTTAGCCCCAACCCTAACCATAACTTTAGCCCCCGTCGTCACAAAAAAAGTTCAATGTAACCTTTTTTTTGTACGTCGCGTCCGCCATTTCCGCGGATGCGTGGCCGTAACTCTGCCCCCTCCTCCCCAGGACATAGACTGGGCAGCGGATGCGTTGAAAAACTGCATCCGCTGCCCACGTTGTGCACAATTTTCACAACGTGCGTCGGTACATCGGGCCGACGCATTGCGACCGCCCCGTACCGACGCAAGTGTGAAAGAAGCCTTAGGCTACTTTCAGACATAGCGCATTTTTGAGCGCTATTTTGCGGGCGCTTTTCAAAAATGCGCAATGTCATTTTCGTCTGCCGGCAAAGTGAATGAGAAATTCACTTTGCCGTTCAGACACACCGCAAAAAAACGCGGCGCTTTTGTCTGCAAACACGCCGGCGTAAAAAGAATTGACATGTCAATTCTTTACGCAGCGGCGTGTCTGCGTATCCCCCTAGGGCCCCATATTACCTTCCACACACAGCGCCTTTGTCCTGGGTGTCGGCGTCTTTGTACGGAGGAGTTGACACCCAGGACCGGACGTGACGTCGGACAGGAAGAGGGAAGCCCCCGCCCCCCAGTGAAGCAGCATGGTGTCCTTCTGTGTGTGTGTGTGTGCGTGTGTGTGCGTGTGTGTGTCCCCATGCGACGCTAGTGCCACCATTGTGCTAAGTCGCCGTATGGGACTACTACTCCCATCCGGTATTAGGATGGGAGAGTTGTCCCTGTGTCCGGTGACTTAGCACAATTGTAAAGTTACACAAAACACCTACACACAATACACATACATGACACACAGTACATACAACATATAACACAGAGTATATACTCACCAACAGCACACTTGTAGGCGAAGCCCTCGATCCTCCAGGAAAAAATCCAAAAATAATAAACCAAATTCATACTCCCTGTCCGCAGAATCCATAAAACGAGTGTCCCACGCCGATCGGCTGCTCTCCGGCGATACACTGCCAGGAGCGAAGCTCCTAGCAGTGTATCGCGTACTGTTCCGGAGTTCAATGACTCCGGCGTCTCGGTTAACAGCAGTACAGCTGCGTTGAACTTTCCCACGCAGCACTGCCGTTAAGCGAGAGTGCCGGGGTCAATGACCGCCGGTAAACTCGCTCGCGCATGCGCAGTGACACACCGACAGGAACTATGGCTCCTGTCAGTGTGTTGCTGCAGCCGTGGAGAGCAGACATATCTCTGGATGTGTCTGTTCTCCATGGAAAATCTTGATACGTGGCACTTAAATATGTGGCAATTAAATACGTGACACGTGGCACTTATACGTGATACGTGTCACTTAAATACGTGGCACTGAAATACATGATACGTGGCACTTTGATACGTGGCACGTGTCACTTAAATACGTGGCACGTGGCACTGAAATATGTGGCACGTGGCACTTTGATACGTGGCACGTGTCTCTTAAATACGTGGCACGTGGCACTGAAAGATGTGGCACGTGGCACTTTGATACGTGGCACGTGGCACTTTGATACGTGGCACGTGGCACTGAAATATGTGGCACGTGGCACTTTGATACGTGGCACGTGGCACTTTGATACGTGGCACGTGGCACTTTGATACGTGGCACGTGGCACTTTGATACGTGGCACTGAAATATGTGGCACGTGGCACTTTGATACGTGGCACGTGTCACTTAAATACGTGGCACGTGGCACTGAAATATGTGGGACACGTCGCACAAAAAAGTTACATGTAGTTTTTTTTGTGTCGACGGTCCGCCGAAGCACGACGCATCCGTCGCACGACGGATGCGACATGTGGCAATCCGTCGCAATGCGTCGCTAATGCAAGCCAATGGAGAAAAAACGCATCCTGCAAGCACTTTTGCAGGATGCGTTTTTTCTCCAACGACGCATTGCGACGGAAGCCAAAAAACGCTAGTGTGAAAGTAGCCTAACCCTAACCCTAGCCCTAACCCTAACCCTAAATTTAGCCCCAACCCTAACCCTAACTCTAACCCTAACCCTAACCCTAACTCTAACCCTAACCCTAACCCTAACCCTAATTTTAGCCCCAACTTGTCTTCTCCTGCCGGCCGGCAGATGGCAGCAGATGGCGGGCGCACTGCGCATGCGCCCGCCATGATGAAAAAGCCGGCTGGCAGGAGAAGACAGAAGAGGACCCAGGGACCCCGGGTGAGTATGATAGGGTCCCCGAATCCCCCTATTTCTCTGTCCTCTGATGTGCGATCACATCAGAGGACAGAGAAATAACTGATCGCTTTTTTTTTTTTTTTTTTGCGGTCGCCGGTAAACTGTTAATTACCGGCGATCGCAAAGCAGGGGTCGGTGCAAATCGACCCCGATCATGTTCTTTGGGGTCTCGGCTACCCCCGGCAGCCGAGACCCCAAAGAACATCCGGGTGCCGGGCGGCGGGCGCACTGCGCGTGCGCCCGCCATTTTTTCCCGGAAAAAAGATGGCGGCGCCCATGGGGAGACACGAGGAGCACCGGGGGAGGTAGGTAAGTATTGGGGGGCTATTGGGGGCCATCGGGGACCACATTTCTCTGTCCTCCGATGTGCGATCACATCGGAGGACAGAGAAATTAAACGGCAAATCGCGTTTTTTTTTTTTTTGTTGCGACCGCCGGTAAACGGTTAATTACCGGCGATCGCAACTCGGGGGTCGGTAAAAACCCCCCGAATCATGTTCTCTGGGGTCTCGGCTACCCTCGGCAACCGAGACCCCAGAGAAAATCCGACTCTGGGGGGCGCTATTCACTTTTTCCACAGCGCCGTTAATTAACGGCGCTGTGGTTTAAGTACCCTTAGCGGCCGCCGTTAAAAGGCGTATCGGCGGTCGTTAAGGGGTTAAAAGAGCATTACCAGATTCGCCAAAGATGGTGAAAATTTGGTGCAGGTGTAGGATGCTAGCAGGTGTGTAGGATGCAGTGACACACAGGAGGCAGAGCAAGGGTTAACAGGCTCTTTATATATAACAGTGATGGTATAAGCAGGGGGGTAACAGTTCTGAATTTGCAGATGGGGGAAAGACAAATACAGAAGATAATGCCAGGTTAACTTACCAGTCTCTTTGTGATGACGAATCCTCCGGGTACTTTGGCACGTGATCTCCTGATCCATGTGCAGCGCCCCAGAGTCCTGGTCATTGCAGTACTGACGCTCCGCCGCTAAGGGGAGTGATGGTACGTCTGATGGCACTAAAGGAGTTCACCTGACCAGGTATCACAGTCACACACTACATTTCACACTGTGGCCACCAGGGGAAGCAAAGGGTTCTATGTACTAGGCCACTCCTCACAATCTGGTAAAACTGGGGGCTGGATAGGAAGTTAGTCAGAAGCTGACTGGGTTGGATCCAGGCAACATCCTGTGGCAGAGGGTGTTGCAGGGGAAGATTCAGAGGGGTCCCTGTCAGGGGTGGGATCCTGACAGAGGCCTAGCGAACAGAACAGAACGTTACGGAGCCACGCCTGCACCCGTTGCGGCGGCATCCTAAGAAAGGAAACGATGAGAAGTTTATTGTGGAGAAGTGAGAAACGAGATCGCAGCAAAAAAGAGATAAAGCCAGCAGGAGTCGTGCCGTAAGATCGAGGCAACATCCTACTGAGGCGCGTAGCCGGTGGCCGGAACGCCGAGGAAGTATTAGGCTCCAAGCATTACTTCAAACAGCGGCAGGACAGTTAATTTTAGGTTGGCTGTCTCACCTAAATCACCTAAGCAGACATAGGGGGCAATTGTGGGAGAGGGGCGACGCTAGGGTCCCGGAAGAACTCCAGGCCTACCCGTCATACAGGTGCGTCCTAGCGATATCATCTGGGGGATGGAGAAGAACATCAGAACAGATACAAGTTGTGAGAAAGAACATCAGAAACAGACACAACAGTTGTGAGGACTATCCCGTGGTGCTCAGCAGGGAGGTACTACAACACACAGGCACTAGTAGGTAGGCACTGATTTCCACCTGCAAAGGAAACTCTGGATGCGCCTTCGGACCGGCCGGTCTCAGCCAGCCCTGATAGCAGTGCTCTGGATTGTGGATCCTGAAGCCTTCAGTAAAGAGGTAAAGAGACTGCAACCCTGTGTCCTCGTTATTCATCGCGACTTGCACCACGCATCACCATCACATCTTTCATTGGACGCCCCTTAGCAGGGTCACGGACCGGGTCTAGCCATCGTGACAACCCCAGAACTGAGACAGAGAAGCCCGGTACCGAGTACCGCGCGGCCCTGCGTCTGGGGGAGCTCCACATGCACATGGTGGTGTAGAGGTGATGGTCGGCGGCACAGTGGAAGAAGCAGAAAGTTCAGCAGGAAAGGCCGCAATAGATGCACACAGTCCAGCAGACACAGCCACAGGCACCGGCCGGTCCTTAGGAGGCACCTCAAGGATGGGACTAAGCGGTGCCTCCGCGGTGGTGAGAGGAGCCAAGGTATTGACAGCTATTTTTGTTAGACCCGCCCCCATCAGTCAGGTGTCCAGAACTGCTCCGGTCAGAAATCTCTTCCCCCTGAAACAATGGTGACAGCCCCGACGGTTCCGGCCCAGACACGCAAGAGAGACCATTAGCTTGGCTCTCCTCCCTACACCCATGCCATGTTTGTGTCTAGAATCCCTCGAAAGACATGGTTTGATTGCAAGGGTTGTTTCAAATGTGGCACCACAAATTACAGAACATGCAAACAAATGATCAATACAAAAACATTCAGTAATCATGACAATTCTTCAAGTTACAACATAAAAGAAATTATTAATTGTAATTCATGCAATGCCATCTATAAAATTGATTGTATTATATGCAAAAAAAGTATAAGTGGGTTGCATATCACCGAAATTAAAAACACATATTCCAGAGCATTTGTATAATATATCTAACACTACTAATACAAAACGCAATATCTCATCAATAGCCAAATATTTGGTTTCCTACCATTCACCAACATTGCATCTTTTCAGGTTTGTGGGTTGATAGGTCATAATCTGGTGGCAGTAGCAAAGCTACTGGAGGGCAGAGGGGTCCGTTGCCCCAGGCTCCATCACATGAAGGGGCCCACCAGGAGCCATGGCCGCTATTGTCATGAGGCCATGTCTGAGGTGTCAGGGAGAGAGCAGCACAATGCCTGCTCCCCTGTCTGACAGACTCTGCACAGTGGCAGGTTGTAGAGCCTCAGTATCACAAAGAAAAAAACTCTGTGTAAAAGAGACCCAATCCAGAGTATCTCATGGAAAATAGTACTTCTATTAAACAAATTAGAATACAATTATCAATAATGAGAGTATAGCTAACCAAGCAGGATAGGAGAGGTACACACTCACCATGTGAATCAGAGTGATTTATGCACACTATAAGACATTTCTGTATGGTAACAATCCAGTAATTAAAAATGTAGACTCACTTATTAAAGCCATATTCAAGTTACTACAACAATTCAACAATTAGTAAATCCATAACTAATCTAGAGTATATTAAGGCTTATTGCATAGTTTGTCCCAAAATAAGTATATAAAGTGCATATGCATAGAATTATTTTAAAACACAGCTACTAGCAATCATTTAGTATCCTAGTGTGGCCACTATAATAGGAAATCATTGCATATGATGTCGTCAAAATTAAATGCAAAATGCAAGGAAAACCAAATTCAAAGTAAAGAAAAGTGAAGGGTGCAGAGCTGCATCGTTTAGCTAAAGTGCATATGTAATATAAAGCTACATAGTCATAATAAGGTGCATATATAGATGTATACCTTATGTGTGGTGAGAGACCTGCACCCCAGCCTGCCGCCTTAACGCGCGTTTTGCCGGTCTTCGTCAGTGTACGGTGCTGTCTGACCTGAGGAGCTTCTCCCAGGCTGGGCCGGCAGCTGCAGTTAGTTTCTAGCTGTGCAGACTCTGATTGGCTCAGCTGAACAAAATTAACACAGGCATAAACCTTTTTCCTTTAGGTGCACACTAAAGCAAAGTGCATAATCCAAGTGAAAAGAAAAAGAGGTGGCACTCACCGGAATAAAATCCAAACTTTATTGGTCCAAAAACTGTTTAAAACATCTCAGGCAGGTGGGGGGCTGGAGAATGCAAAGACTACGGCCGTTTCGCGCTCTGTTGCGCTTCTACGGGTTTATTAGTATTAGTATAACAAACATAACTATACAGGTTAATACTTTAATAATAAGTTAATATTTAAGTATTAGTATAACAAGGATAAGTATTAGCATAAGGGAGCAGACAGACGGATATATAACTCATGGAGGATCGCATCGCAATCCACGGATTGGCCCGACACCTCTCCTGACCTGAGCATGACAGCGTGATGGATTACTATGCAGCTGTGACGCTCATGTCAGGAGAGCCGACGGTCGACGGTCCGAGGATTGTGATGCAATCCCCCGCACGGTTACACATCCGTCTGTCTGATCCCTAACTATTAAAACAGTACAGTTACCAAAAAGCTGTATTATTTTTAATAATTTCAAAATAAGCTATTATAAAGTTATTAAAGACTTTGGATAAATGTCTGCAGTCACTATGAGAATACAGACTGCCAAATCATGATAGGGTGCACCTGCTGTCATGAGACTCCAATACCACTGGTGTGATCAGGCGGTCATGCGACCATTTTTGCTATTGGTATGTGTTGACTAGATAAGTTTGACTTCTCTCAATAGAAGATAATTGGGAGAAGCCGAAAGAGTCGTCAGTGATGCTGGGGCCATTATTTCTGTACATAGAGGGACTCAGGAGACATGGTTAAATATTTACAAGGCACTTAAGAAGCATTATTGTTTGTAGTGTAGATACTGGGTGGCAGACGGTGCTGAGCCTGCTGTCAGTCAGTGCCAGGTTGCTGTTACAGCCACCACTCTCTATACACAGAGCAGTGATTGAAAACGCGGCGGCATCTCCTCAATGACTGCAAGAGCAAGGCTGCCGGAAGGAATAAAGTCAACTTCCTCCTGGCAGCGGGGCTCTCAGTGCGGGCGCCGCACGGTGTCAAAATGCTATTAACCTTCAGAATAACCCCATATCTGCAGGTTAATAGCATTACTTTACATGACAGGTTCCCTTTAAGCTCTGCAGTAGAGCAGGGAGACACGATCTCCCTGCACTACTGCTCTCTGTTTTGTAGACGACCACAGGTTGCTTTAATCCTGCAGTCCACCCTGGTTTCTGAGTAGGACGGCAGGATTCCTAGTTCAGCTCTAACATAAGGATACAGAGGGGAAACAGACACTGATAAAAGAAAACCACAATAATACAAACAAAACTACTCACAAACAAGAGTAGAATATAGGGAAGGAGAAGGGGAGGCAAACTAAATGGGAATAAGGATAAGGAGACACACACACAAACCAACTTCACGTAGATATATCCTGATACAACTCCAAATGCCTGCTCAGCACACTCCTCCAACTCTAAACCAGAAGTTGTAAGCTTTCACTGGCAACTCCCAAGACCAAGAGATGAGCATACATACCAGAGGGGAGTGGCAAACACAGAACAACTGAGACACCTCAGGAGAGAGAGCCCCAGAAGATAAACAGAACTGCTTAGCCCTTGCAATAGCGGAGCAATGGAAACCTGCACTGATAATAGGAAGGAAAAGCAATTCTAATCAGCCACAATCTTCAGGCCCATCTCTATCATGGTATCCCTGTGACAGTTGCTGTTACTTTTTTTTCACTTTTATTTTACTTTTTTACTTTGTCCCACTATGGGACTTACACTTTCTGCAGTCTGATCGCTGTTGTAAGGTATAGCAATGCAGGAGGATTGCTATAAATTATAACCTGTCAGTGCTGCAGAGACTGTCACTGCGCATGATCTAACTAACTTGCTAGTGCCTGGTGACCTACAATAGATGTCATTATGACGACATCGGATCACTATGGCAAAGATCGGGACCCCGCGATGATGTTGCAGGGTTGCCCATCCAAGAGCAGAGGGGCTCAAAGTGTACGTAACAGCCTCAGGAGCTAAGCCCGTACAACACCAGGTAGATGCTACAGTGGCATGTAAAAGTTGGGGCACCCCTGGTCAAAATTACTGTTATTGTGAACACTCCAGGACCTTGAAATGCTTCTTAAGGAGCCACTCCGTAGTTGCCCTGGCTGTGTGTTTTGTGTCATTGTCATGCTGGAAAACCCAGCCATTACCCATCTTCAATGCTCTTACTGAGGGAACGAGGTTGTTGGTCAAAATTTCACGATACATGATCCCATCCATCCTACCTTCAATACAGTATAGTCTCCCTGTCCATTTTATATAAAAGCATTCCCAAAGTATGATGTTTCCCCCACTATGCTTCACGTTTGGGACAGTGCTCTTAGGATTGTACTTAGTCTTCTTCTTCCTCCAAACAGGGGGAGTGAAGTTCATACCAAAAAGTTCCATTTTGGCCTCATCTGACTACATGACCTTCTCCCATGTCTCCTCTGGATTATCCAGATGATCATTGGCAAACTTCAAATGGGCCTGGCTATATGCTGGCATGAGCAGGAGTCCTGAAGGATTTTAATCCATGACGGCATAGTGTATTATGAATGATAATGTTTGAGGCTGTAGTTCCAGCTCTCTTCAGATCAATGACCAGGTCCTCATGAGGTGAGATCTTGCATGGAGCCCCAGACTGAGGATGATTGACAATAATCTTGTGTTTCTTTTATTTTCTTCTATGTCCCTTGTGTACAGCTCTTAGGTATTGGCCATTATGGAGATGTTGTAGTATGATTGATGGTGTGGACAAGTGTGTTTTATACAGGTAACGAGTTCAAATAGGTGCAATTAATAGAGATAATGAGTGCATAGTAGGACAGCTTCTTAAAGAAAAATAGGTCTGTGAGAGACGGAATTCTTGCTGGTTGGTAGGATATCAAATACTTATTTCATGCAATAAAATGCAAATTAATTATTCAAAAATCATAGAATGTGATTACTGTTTTTTATTTTTAGATTGTGTATCTCACAGTTGAAGTATACCTACGATAAAAATGACAGACCTCTCCATTCTTTGTAGGTGGGAAAACTTGCAAAATCGTCAGTGTATCAAATACTTTTTTTCCCATTGTATGTAATTTGAGATTTTAATACATTGGATTCTTACTAGTGATGAGCGAGTATACTCGTTGCTCGGGTTTTGCCGAGCACGCTCGGGTGGTCTCCGAGTATTTGTTAGTGTTCGGAGATTTAGTTTTCATCGCAGCAGCTGAATGATTTACAGCTATTAGCCAGTCTGAGTACATGTGGGGGTTGCCTGGTTGCTAGGTACCCACCACTGCACAGGGGGAATCTCAAACCATCTCCGTTGCGGTCTCCCATTCTCCTCCAGCCGCATTTAAGCCTGCTCAGTAGAGACGTCGATCCCAGCATCTGGCTCATGCTGATACTGTGCAGCTAGTTACTGCTGTCCTTCCAGGCTCAGCCATTGTAACCAGTACTGATCAGCGGCAAGCAGGCGTCCCTGGGACTAAGTCCTGCTTTTCTTCTTCTGAGCATGCCCAAGGGACGACCTCTCATTGGAGGTCGGGGGTCACATGCTCAGGCCCTGTAGCAGCTCCTAGTGGACCACTAGGAAGGTCCTGGAGAGCTTCCGCTATAAAAGGTTCGCATGGCCGCATGACCATGCGCTACTATAAACTTATTAATGTGTGTGTGGATGTATGCCTGTCGATGGATGAAAGCGCCGAATCATTCCCATCCCTGGTGTTGTTGACTGTTCCCGAATGGTGGAAGCTACCTAGTGCCTGACAGTGCTTTTCGCACAGCTAGCACACGATACAGCATCTGATAGCAGTGACCACCAATGCGGCGCCGTGCGCTAATAGAGTGCTTTCCTGGCCCAAGTCTGGGTGGTTAGTGGCGTCCACCAGAGCGGCACTGCACACACTCTTGTGTATTAAATTGTTATTTCTATTAATCACTGACACCCCAGTAGTGGTGATGAGGTCTAGAGGAACTCTTTCCCTGAGAGTTGGGACAGAGTTCTGTGACTCTTTGCTTGGCCCTGTGACGCAACAGGGTTCGCTCCCTTCATACCGGGTGAAGCTAACCCGTGTGTGTATCAACATTATACCGCCATATAGTCCTTCATTACTCAGCAGCAGGTTCCATCTCTGCACGGTGGACCCTGGGTTGCGAACGCACCTTATACAATCCTTCTAATTATTTGGTGCGTTCCGCTAGCCCTAACAATGTTTAAACAAAAAAAGAATTTTTTACTGAAAAAAGATTCCTGTGCCAGAAGTCTTCCATTTCTATTTGCATACATGTGGTAGTCAGCCACTAATCTCCAGGCACGGACAGTCTCAGGTATATTTTGGTGAGCGAAGTTTTCTCTTCCCTTTTGCTATGGCGTTTCTATTATACTTTTCCTCTGATTGTTCCACTCCCAGTTTTGGCTTATAAATACTGAAGTAAAATACCGACCAAATAGTGAATAAGTGTATGTGGCCTTAAAGAAAGTCTCACTATTTAGGACTGTAGAAAAAGGCTAAAAGTTTTGATAAAAAGTTATATTAAAAAGTTTGTTGAAAGCATTGAATACTGAAGACCAACATATGTCATTTGTCTTATCGGTATAGAAATATATGCATCTATTCAAAGTGCTAAATATAATGATCAGAATTTAATAGATTCTTGATTGTAACCAATTATATATCTAAAACCATCCCAAATCCTATCGTTGGAAATAATTGATTCATTAGTAAAAGATACAAGACAATTAAACTAATGTATTATTTATGCAATTAGACTATCTGATGTTCTCTTTTGTAAATTACAGATGTATAGATTCTATATTAGTTTTGAATTCTTTGCCATATATCAAGCTGTTCTTATAAGAACTAATTAATAATTCTCATGGTCAAAAGCAAAGTTTATATTGTAAAAGACACTTCAATTATCACGGAAAAAGTAAAGAAAAGCTGTGCTAAAACTTAAAACTAAAACGCTGACATTGAATAATTATAGCTTATTGTTTAAGCTGTTGTCCACTTTAATAGGTCTACAGATATAGTGTGACACTGAGTCACTTCACACGGACAAGCCGTGAGTTGGGATAGTCAAGGAGTCTGAGGTCAATAGCCAGGAGGGTACGTCATAATCAGAGGGAAGAAACAAAGGTGTAGTGAGGTAACGGTCCAAGGTCAAAATACCGGGAGGATAGTGGATTAGAGCAAAGGGATTAGACAACCAGATGGTCAGAATGAGGTCCAAGGTCAGACAGTAAAATATCAATAAGCAAAGCACTATGCACAGGGAGAACAAACCACACTGAGCTGAAGCTATGGCTGGCAGCTATCTGGGACTGCCAGCTCAGTTAAATAGCTGAGTAATCGAGGGAACAGGCAGCACCTGCCGAGAGAACAGCCCCTACCAGTCTCAGATTTTTACGGCCGACCTGTCAATGAAATCACAGACAGCTCAGAAAGCCCCTGCACCAGACTGGACAACTGAACGGTCCATCACTGCATCCTTAGACACTCTAAGGGGTGGAAGCGTTACATAAAGGGCCAGAAATGTATTAAAGATAAAAGAAGATCATCTCATAATCTCAATTAAAGTCAAAGGGACCTGGCTGCAATACCACACTCAAATTAAATTAAGCTACATTCATGTTTGAGCTGTTAAATAGAATTCATAGCTGTAATGCATCTGTCAAACGATGGACAATAACCAGGTCCAATGTGTTCCCTCCACTTAATTGTACAAAAGTTTTAGACAGATGTAGAAAAAATGATGCATAAATAGAATGCTTTCAAAAATAGAAGTGATAATAGTTTATTTTTATTAATTAACAAGATGCAAAGCGAAAAGAACAAAAGAAAAATATCAAGCAAATCAATATTTGGTCTCACCACCCTTAGCCTTGAAGCAAACATCAAAGCATCAATTTGGTGAGATCAGCACTTGTTGGTTGCTTTATCATCATTTCCAGGATTCCTTGTTCTTTTTTACACCTTGAGTAGTTCTTAGTGACATTCGCTTTATGTTTGAGGTCATGGTTCTGCTGCAAAATAAATTTAGATTCAATTAGATGCCTCCCTGATGGATGCCTGCATGATAGATAAATATCTGCCTGCATTTCTCAGCATTGAGGACATTAGTCCTGAGCAGGTCTGCAACTCCATTTGTTGAAATGGAGCCCTAAACCTGCAGTTAGCCTCACCATGCTTCACGGTTTCTGCAGACACTCGTTACTGTACCTATCAAACCTATTATTAACACCAAGAAGTACAGTAAATAATATTTACTAAGTCAAGATGATTTTAATAATCAGAAACTTTATTATTAAATCAATTAGACACAACACTACAAACGATTAAAATCCCCCATAAAAGACCCTTAAAAACGGAGACAAGAGGGCAGTGTGGTCAAACATAATTACAGGCACATCAGTAATTCATATATCAAAAGCTAACTATTGTAAAGTGCAGAAGTGTAGATATACTCTCATATAACTCATTAGCCACGAAATGTTCAAACAGCATGTATAAATATTGCTCAGTGAGGGTTAATTAACCACCCCTATACAATTAGTATGTGACAGGCTTCTGATATCAGCATAGATTCCTTTATAGCAATCAAATGCCAGTATTACATAAGTACCGTATTTTTTGGACTATAAGACACACTTTTTTCCTCTGGAAAATGGGGGTGCGTCTTATAGTTTTACCAACTCTGGCTGTGGCTTGGAGGTGGGGGAGCGGCAGCGGCGGAGCAGCAGGAAACATGAGGCTGGAGCCGGCTGTTGCAGCTAACTCCTGTGCCCGCTGCTAAAGAGAAATAAATATTCACTGCATTTCACGCTCATGGGTGTGGAAGGCAATGAATATTAATTTCTCTTTAATAGTGTCTTGGTATGATGGGCACCCATCCCAGGTCCTGGAATGCATGGCCCCATCCTTATTATTGGCTCCCTCTTTTTCCACCTATTGGTTTATTCTAAGCTAGTCGGTAGATATTTCTGCTATGATGTCTACCATACCCACAGAAAAAAAGGATATCCTACTCCCCTATGTCTGTAAGCACTCCCTTCACCGGAAGCAAGAGCAACATTGAAGAGCAGTACTAGGTGTGAATGTACTAGGTGTCTATTTACTTACCAGGGTGTAGGTCCCTCGGTTGCGTTCACAGAGTAGATGCTGACTGGTGGAGTAACCTGGCAGTGGGATATCTAGTTAAGTAGGTCGAAACGAAAGGGAGGAAACCAATGATTCAATCATAAGACAGAAATGTCGTCAAGAAAGTCAGGGTAAAAACCAGAAAGTCCTAACCTATAACAGAATTAGCAGGCATGAGGTAGTGACCCATGTCACATGTAGGGGGTCACTGTTTGTGCTGCCCATGATGTGCACGTAGGCGTAGTGAGGTCATGAGGGGGTAATGCAGTCGCAGGTGTAACTGTAATTGCAATGGTGATGCAGTGACCAATGCCACATGTAGGGGTCGCTGTGTGCTCTTCCCAGATGGTGCATGGAGGCGTATAAAGTCCATAAGAGTGCATGGCAGTCACGGGTGTAGCTGTGACTGCAATGCGGACTGATGATAAAAAGAAGTGTAGTTCCAGATCAATAGTCCAGTTTATTTCATGCTTCCAAAAATTAAGTGGTGCAGTTTATTATATACTTATGTGACGCCTGGGAGACCGAGGTACCCAGCACCAGATCAATGAGGTCCGTCTCTTGAGGGGGATGTCACTAGTGGCTTGACCCGGTGCTGTGGCCTCAGGCGATGCACAGTATAAGGGATATCATGAAGGAACAGACACTTACTTGATCAGCAGCAGGTCCTCTCAGCTGTGATGACCCCGATACTGGATCGATGGTTATTGTCCAAATGAAAGACTGAGGCGCTGAAACATTTAACCAGTTTACTTCAACAAAAAGGGATTTATGACCAACACTGTCACCGGAGTCTGTATAAGAACTCTGAAATTACTTTGACCCTGTTAGGATTTCCACCTCTTATTATGCGCAGTTTCTGTATGGCCCTGCTGCTGTGTGTGAACTGGCTGCCGACCCAATCTGTCTCTTCTGTGCTCTGGTTCGACGGACAACCCGAGTCCTTTTTGTCGGCTTACCCCCGCTGGGAGTACCGCTGAACTCTGTGTCTGTTGCTGCGTCTTACCCTGGTGAAGCTGATATCACCTCACTTCCTTCCGGTTGCTGTATTATATGTAATGAATATAGCCACGGATCCGGTATCCGTCTCTGCGCCTATTCTGGGTAGAGGTTATTGCTACCCGGTTCTCACAATGTCCTTTTTCTCTATTCCTCTTTTCCTACTATGGGTATTACGGGCCTATAATCCGTCATAGGGCTGTTAGGAGTTCAGTTATACGACCTCTCACTTTCAGCTCCTCAACCCAACTGCCAGTCTTTTTCTCAGACCAGAATAGATCAAGGGGAGTCTCTGGAGCTCCCCCTTCTGGCCGGAGATGGTAGTGCAGTCTTGCTATTCTAGTATTTGTATTTGGTGTCAATAACTATTTTTGTGGCAAATACCCCTAGGGGCGCCACATCCCCCCTTAGTTAAGAACAGTACTCCGGGACTGTGGGATGATAACATTTTGAAATAACAATTGATATGTACAGAGTCTTAAAAATGAAAAGTTACAAAAACCACTCAAAGAAACCAAAAAAAATGGAATTCTGTAAAAAGTCACTTCAAATAGCGTCCATTAATACAGTTTTATCCTTGAAGGTACTAGGAAGCAAAGTTCACAAAGCAGTCTTTCCGGAGCTTTGATTTAGTGTTTCTGGGCTGATAAAAAGCTCAAGAATATGCAAAAAGTTCATACAGGTAAGTCTCTGTAGGTACTGGGCTTAAACGTTACAGAACGATAACAATGACTATAGTCTTATAGTTGGTAATCTGCATACCTGGCCGGTAATTGACCCTGGGTACTACGCTGGGATCTACGTAATAGCGGTGTCTCTTTATGTGGTGTACTATTGTCTACTGCGGATATAGTATCTGCCCTCTCTGCTAAAGATAATTCCACCACTATGGGGTTGGCAAGATCACTCTGATCAGGAATCTGTTCTTCCTGACCTGGAACCTCTTGTAGTACGGGGTCAGCCTCTTCCTGTCTTGGGACTTCTAATATTGGATTCGGCATTGGATAAAAGGCCACCATGGGAACCACTACTGCACCATGGTATGTTAGTAGGGTTTTGGGAAAGTCTCCTATACAGGTGTGATACATTTCCTCTTCTTTTTCCTTTACTGGTTGAACCTGTATTGGTTGAATAACTTCTGTTTCTGGCTGGACAACTTCTGGCTCTTTCAACGTTTCCGGACATAATTTAAGATTGTCTCTTGACACTAGTACAGATGTTAAACCTCCATTTTTGCTAATGAGACACATTTTAGGATTATCCATTCTTGTTGGTAAAACTGTGTAGGGTACGGCTTCCCACTGATTATCCAGTTTATTGGTTCGACGATTCCTCTTGAGTACTTGGTCACCCGGTCTTAATGGAGTTGCTAGAGCATTCTGGTTGAAAGTTCGCTCTTGTCTTTCTCTGGTTTGCTGGAGGCTTCTTTCCACACTCTCTTGTACTTGGCGATACTGCTTTTGCCGTACGACATCCCAATTGGAGTCTTGAACTTCTGCGTCTGCTTTCAGAATTCCCATTTCTAGATCGATTGGCAATTGGCCGGGTCTTGCACACATAAGATAAGCTGGGGTGCAGTTGGTAGAGCTCACCGGGACATGATTATACAGATCCACCAAGTCAGGCAATTTCTCTGGCCATTGATTCATTTCCATTTCAGGTAAAGTCTTTAGTAGGTCTATCACAATATGGTTCATCTTCTCACATAAGCCGTTTGTTTGCGGATGATAGGCCGTCGTCCGGATCTTTTTGCAACCATACATATTATAGAATTCTCTGAAGATCTCTGATTCAAAGGCTGTACCCTGGTCAGTGAGAACCTGTTCCGGATATCCATGGGGTCTACAAAAGTACGTTTGGAACGCTTTGGCTGCTGTTTTTGCAGTGAGATCTTTTACAGGTACTACTACCAAGAAGCGCGAATAATGATCCACGACGGTCAAGGCATAGACGTAACCGGACCAGCTCGGTGTCAACTTCACGTGGTCCATGGCTACCAGTTCAAGTGGTTGTTTGGTGATTATGGGCTGCAGTGGTGCTCTTTGGCTCTTTTGATCGTTCCTTCTGAGGTTGCACGGGCCACAGTTTCTACACCACTGTTCGATTGATTTTCTCATCCCGACCCAATAAAATCTTTCTCTCAGAAGTACTTCTAGCTTTTTCCAACCAAAGTGACCAGCACCATTGTGGTAAGCCTCGAGGACCATCCTCACATCTTGTTTAGGCACGATAATCTGCCAAACCAATTCATGTGTTTTCGGATTGGTGTATCTTCTACAGAGTTTCCCTTGATACAGGAACATTTTGCCTCTCTCTTTCCAGAGTTTATGCGTCTCTTCTGGGGCATCCTCATCGGGATATGCACTTTGCTCAGTCAATAGTTCCTTCACTAGCTTCACAGCCGGATTGCTGTCTTGGGTGTCAGCCCATCTATGGTGTGCTAACGGATTAAAATTCACTTCTTGTTGTTTCTGATAGGTATTTGACTGACGATGTTTTACCTTGGGCTGATGAAAGGCTGGTAGTTCAATTTCTTCAAGCTCCCCCGTTTCTTCTTCTACATCTCTCAAGTGTGGCATCCGGGATAGGGCATCGGCATTTCCATTTTTGCGACCTGCTCGATGCTTGATCACGAAGTTGTAATTAGATAACCGGGCTATCCATCGCTGTTCTAACGCACCTAATTTAGCCGTGTCTAAGTGGGTCAATGGATTCTTGTCAGTATAGACAATAAATTCTGCACCGGTCAAATAGTGTTTGAAACGTTCAGTCACAGCCCAAACTACTGCCAGTAGCTCCAATTTGAAAGAGCTATAATTTTCAGAATTTCTTTAAGTAGGCCGGAGTTTTCTACTTGCAAAGGCGATGACTTTCTCCCGACCTTCTTGCTTTTGTGACAGCACCGCTCCCAATCCCACATTACTGGCATCGGTGTAGAGGATGAAAGGTTGATGGTAATCCGGGTACGCCAGAACTTCTTCTCCGGTTAGTGCCTTCTTTAGTTGTTCAAAGGAGTCTTCTCTTTCGTCGTTCCACTGAAAAGGAGGGTTTCGGTTTGAAGGTTTCTTCGTCTGCCCTATCAAAGTATCTTGCAAGGGCGCTGCCAATTTGGTAAATCCTTTTATAAATCTACGATAGTAACCCACTAATCCCAAGAATTGCCTCACTTCTTTTATGTTGGTAGGTCTTGGCCAATCCCTTATGGCAGTTATTTTCTCGGGATCCGGTGCTACTCCCTCCGAACTCACGATGTGCCCTAAGTATTGTACCTTTGGCTTGAGAAGGTGACATTTGGATGGTTTGATTTTCATACCATACTTGGATAAGGCTTCGAACACCTCTGCCAGGTCTGTTAAGTGCTGTTCGTAAGTCTTTGAGTAGACGATCACATCATCTAGGTACAGGAGGACGGTCTCGAAGTTCTTGTGTCCAAGGCAACATTCCATCAGTCGCTGGAAAGTACCTGATGCATTGCAGAGTCCGAACGGCATGCGATTAAATTAGCTTAGACCCATTGGTGTGGTGAATGCCGTTTTTTCTTTATCTCTCTCAGCCACAGGGACTTGCCAATACCCGCTTGTTAAGTCTAAGGTGGAAAAATAATTAGCAGATTTCAAAGCAGTCAAGGACTCTTCTATCCTAGGCAAGGGATAGGCGTCTTTATGGGTGATATTATTAATCCGCCGGTAGTCTACGCACATTCTCATGGTTCCGTCCTTTTTTTTGACAATCACCAGAGGGGCCGCCCAAGGGCTACAACTATCTCTTATTACCCCGGCCTGTTTCATCTCTCTCAGCATGTCCTTCGCGCATTGATAGTGAGCGGGCGGTATGGGTCTATATCTTTCTTTAATCGGGGGATGGTCACCGGTGGGGATCGTATGTTCCACCCCTTCTATCCGTCCGAAGTCTAATGGGTGTTTACTGAAGACCTGTTCATATTCCGTCACTAATCTATACACCCCTTGTCTTTGATGGGTAGGTGCTGAATCTACACCCACATCTAGCTGTTGGCACCAATCCTCCGATTCTCCATCTGAGCCGTTATTTTCCACCTGACAGGTCGATTCTAAGGGCTCAACAGTTGTGATGGCATTGTTGTCAACAGTATATAACTTTGCCACGGTAGCGTACCTTGGCAAAGTGACCTCTTCCTCTCCACAGTTCGAAAGTCGTACCGGCACCCGTCCCGGTGTACCTCGACCACCCCTCGTGCCGTGAGTATAGTGGGCCTGCTGTCGGTGTACGCTGGTTCTATTAAAGCTTGATAGTCTCGTCCTTTAGTACCAATGGCCGCTCTACACCATACCAGCATTTCTGTTTTTGGTGGGATTACAATAGACGTTGGATCACTCACCCTCACACTGCCGATTTCTCCACCTGCAACTTCTATCTGTTGCCTTAACATTAATACTTTTATTTCCCTCCGGAGAACTCTCTGCTGGCAGGATCAGGCAGTTTCAGCAATTTGTTGTAAGACAGAAATAACTTCGGAAAAGCAGTTCTCTAACACATTCATTCCTATCAATACAGTTGGTTCACAGTTCTGTCGGTCGACATCAACGACAATTATACCCTGTTTCTTCAATTCTGCTTTACCAATCTTTATGGTCATCTCCCTGAATCCTAGTTTCGGTACCAACTTACCATTACTGGCCCATATATCTAGTTCAACATCAGAGGGTCCTTTATCAATATCTACCTCAGCCCAGTACCTCTTATAAAGGATATATGGTATATATGAAATCTGGGAACCTGTATCCAGCAAAGCGTTGAGGGGAATTCCGTCCAGCACGATAGGGATGATGGGTCGTCCTCCGATGTACCTGTCGTGCCAGGGTGTTGGGCCTTGAAAATTCATTCCTGCGAAGCGGCCCGCATTCCCAAGGGATTCCCGTTTAAATCACAATTTCGTGCAAAGTGGCCTGGCTGCTGGCAACGGCGGCAAATGGGCTGTCCATCCGGTTGGTAGCGGTCACGGGGTCGTCCTCTCCATGTCGGGTATCTCCGGGACCTCATCCATGGAACATCCTCTCTACGGTTTGCCAACTCCATCTTGGGTTCTCTCATCTCCTGCATGGTTTTAGCCATTGAAGCAACAACATCAGTTAAAGAGTCAAGCTTTTGCTGAAGAGCCTCATTAGTAATGGGCCCCAGGGACTTAGCACTGGCACCGGACGTAGCTGATGTCACTGGCATTCCCCGTTGCTGAAGTGCATCTGCCATGGGTTGTGTGAGATCCTGATCCCGAGGTGCCTCTGCCAGCTGGAGACGTATAGCGCTCTCCTTTAATTGGGCAAATGTCAATTCAGGGTTCTTAAAAACAAGCATGCTCACATGCCCCCGGTGAGAAGGGGTGTAGAGTCCCTCAATAAATTGATCTCTTAGCAGTTTATCGGCTCCTGTGTTAAAAATGGGTTCAGCCAGTGTAAGTGATTTAAGGGCTTCCTGCAGGTTTAAGGCAAAATCTCTCACGCCCTCATTAGCTTTTTGTTTGCAATTAAAGAATCGTACTTTAGCTTTGCTGCTGGTAGTGGTTTCAAATGTAGCTTTTAATCCAGCAAATATGTGTTCAACAGTACCTTTTAGATCAGTTGCCCATGCCGTGACTTCTCGCTTAGCATGGCCACTTAACTGCATCATCAGGAGACTAACACGCTGAGCTTCACCCACGGGGAACATATCAAAATGAGCCAGCATCTTTTCCCTGAAACCGTCAAGGGTATTAGGTTCACCTTCATACATTGGAAGCCACGTGCCACCCGGGGTATATGGCATCAACACCGGCATGATGGGCGCCACTCCTTGCACTGCTGCGCTGCCAGGCTCTCTATCGACACTCTGTCTTTCAGCTGCATTAGCGTCGCCGGGTGCTGCGGCGTCTCCGTGCTGCGACATACTGTACCCCCTTAGTTAATCCAGACCCCTCCGGTCCCAGCTTCCGTCTAGATAATGTAGATTCGTTCCTCTGTGCAGCAGGATGACAATGACACGCCCCCTGCTGCCTCTAACTGCCGCACGCTCTGTGATGGTGGATTTTGAAGTTTTTCAGTTAGACTGGGGCTTGGGTAATGACGTAGCTCGATTAACAGTTTTGTGCTTAACGGTTATGAGATGATTACATCAGGGGATGGCGGCCATTTTTACCCCATTATAACCAATGGAGAAAAGTCACTTTCAATAGTTTTCAATGGGGAACGGGATTTTCTTTAATAAAGTCAATTTCCAAGATTTTTCATCCAAATTTTCACAGTTTCAGACTCCAATTACGGCACACAATACCCGGTGTACGGGCTGGCCCAATCCTGTTCGTGACGCCAGTTGTGACGCCCGGGAGACCGAGGTACCCAGCACCATATCAATGAGGTCCGTCTCTTGAGGGAGATGTCACTAGTGGCTTGATCAGGTGCTGTGGCCTCAGGCGATGCACAGTATAAGGAATATCATGAAGGAACAGACACTTACTTGATCAGCAGCAGGTCCTCTCAGCTGTGATGACCCCGATCCTGGATCGATGGCTATTGTCCAAATGAAAGACTGAGGCGCTGAAACGTTTAACCAGTTTACTTCAACAAAAAGGGATTTGTGACCAACACTGTCACCGGAGTCTGTATAAGAACTCTGAAATTACTTTGACCCTGTTAGGATTTCCACCTCTTATTATGCGCAGTTTCTGTATGGCCCTGCTGCTGTGTGTGAACTGGCTGCTGACCCAATCTGTCTCTTCTGTGCTCTGGTTCGACGGACAGCCCGAGTTCTTTTTGTCGGCTTACCCCCTCTGGGAGTACCGCTGAACTCTGTGTCTGTTGCTGCGTCTTACCCTGGTGAAGCTGATATCACCTCACTTCCTTCCGGTTGCTGTATTATATGTAATGAATATAGCCACGGATCCGGTATCCGTCTCTGCGCCTATTCTGGGTAGAGGTTATTGCTACCTGGTTCTCACAATGTCCTTTTTCCCTATTCCTCTTTTCCTACTATGGGTATTACGGGCCTATAATCCGTCATAGGGCTGTTAGGAGTTCAGTTATACGACCTCTCACTTTCAGCTCCTCAACCCAACTGCCAGTCTTTTTCTCAGACCAGAATAGATCAAGGGGAGTCTCTGGAGCTCCCCCTTCTGGCCGGAGATGGTAGTGCAGTCTTGCTATTCTAGTATTTGTATTTGGTGTCAATAACTATTTTTGTGGCAAATACCTCTAGGGGCGCCACATCTACAACAATTTATTCAATCATTTATTTCGCGCTTGATAACTTGATAATCAAACAGAAAAATGAATCAGGTACATGGTTCAACGTTTCGGCTTTATATAAGCCTTTATCAAGAAATTCCTGTATCTGCAATGACATGAACATTGATTAAATTTTCAACCTTATGTCAAGAGGAAATAAACAAAAACAAAAAATCCATAACATAAAATAAAATAACACCATTTTATATAATAATCAATCGGTGGTGCATCCAACACCATATAATATACAATACCAGATTATACATGTCAATTTGCTGTGTCCTGAAAAAGCGTCAGATAAAAATATATATGACTAAATACATGTGTTATACATATGGTCATCCCAATTTTTCCCACAATATGTGTATACACTCAGGGGAATAGTGTGCCCCTGGTGGTAATCAGAAAAATGTTGCACATTGACGATAGGTATATAGAGAATGAGGGTAAGAAAAGGGGTAAGCAAAAAACAAAAAATAAACATAAAAAATACCCTAGAGCATATGTCTAGTGTACCACAGGCTTTTCAGTACATAATAAGTACTGAAAATTTCCAAGAGCCGACCATGCAATAGTCGCAGAAAAGGTAAAAAGACGTAAAAAAGGAATATCACAAGTAAATGTATACAATACCTCTCATGTGGAGAGTTACGAGTGCTCAGATAAAATGGCGCGGTGCTCTGAGGTCATACTCGTCTCCTCTTATACACACGCCATGACCTAAATGAGCGAGGACTTCCGGGTGACCGGAAAGTATAATAGTGCAAGTGCGCAGGTGCATGGAGCCGAAGAGAGCCGAGTGTAAGCCGACCCCTCGTATAACAACATCCATGCTCGCCTGCTGAGAGGGAAAAAAAGGGAAAAAGAAAGAAACCAATGATTACAAAGTACCTAGGTTCATATAAGAGTGGATCACATATGTAGATAAGACAAAAAATTGTTGAATTAATACAAAAGGAACCAATAAATGAATATATATGAAAATATGGGATGCCATACATATTATTATTATCTATTACGGTATATGGAATACATATAAGTGTCAGTGATAATACTGATGAAAAAATTCCATTTACCCAATAAAGAAAGTGCCAATATCTAGGGGCCGTTATAGATAGAAAGATATCAGAATACATAGTAAAGGGTCTAGACAAGAAAGTTATTATCGTACTATAATGTAACCTCAATGCATAATCTCATATTCTCTGTTAAGACCCAGGGGAGATAATGTCTGTAGCGTGTGTATCCAATAGGCTTCACACATCTTAAGCCTACCAATCCTATCGCTTCCTCTTCTGGTTAGCGGAATCCAATGTATGACTTGATACCTGAGTTGAGCAATAGTTTGATTGTATTGGGAGAAGTGGGCAAGGATTGGCAACAAAGTACGACCACACCTAATAGTAGATTTATGCTGAGAAATGCGGTCTCGGATATGCTGGGTGGTCTCACCAACATATCCGAGACCGCATGGACACTTGATAAGGTACACTACATATGATGACTCGAGTCGCAAGTGAAATGTCCTTTGATTGGAAATCTGCGGCCTGAACGTGGATATGTGAATGTATCACCTTTAGAGACATTAGAGCACTGTAAACATCCCAAGCATGGGAAAGTCCCATTACGTGGGGTACTAAAAAAACTTTGCTTAAGAGGAGCCAACATCCGCCCTTACCAGATGACTTCTTATGTTTTCAGATCTCTTGTTACAAATAATGGGTCTCATATTAAATTCCGGAATATGAGGATAAGAATTTTGTAAAATATTCCAATGTCTAAATATACACTGATGGATACGTTGTTTAAAGGGGTGAAACACATTAACAAAAGCAATCCTAGACGTTTTGCATGCGGTCGGACATATAGTTGTCCCCTCTCTTCTAATGTTACTACTAGTTAAAGCTGGATAGCCCCGATCATGAAATTTGACGCCCATCTCCTTATGTCTTAAATGACGATTGACTGGATTAGAGACAATTCTGTCTATCCTGTCATGTTGTGACTTAGGTAGTGCCCTTTTTACATGTCGGGGGTGACTACTAGTATGCAAAAGTAAACTATTCTTATCTGTAGGTTTGACGTACAGGTCAGTTTCCACCATGCCTCCTGGCTGGATAATAACTAATGTGTCCAGAAAATTAATAGAGTAATCATTGTATTGAATGGAGAAGGTAATAGCTGATGTACTAGAATTCAAGTCCCCATGAAATTTAACTAAAGTCTCCACATTACAGGCCAAATCAGAAACACGTCGTCGATTAAACGTTTCCAAAATATCACATTATTTAGAAAAAAAGGGTGACAGTACACAAATGATGTTTCAAAGAAGTCCATAGATATGTTCGCATATGGGGGCGCAACATTCGACCCCATTGCTGTACCCTACTTCTGTATATAGAACTGATCTTCAAATAAAAAATAATTTTTCGTAAGGATTAATTTAAGAAGATCTATACAGAATTGTAATTGATCATCCGTGAATTTCACGTGTTGAATAATAAATCCCTTTACTGATTCAAGACCCTCTTGGTGCCCAATGTTAGTATACAGACTAGTGACATCCATGGTAACCAGTAAGAAACCTGGAGGTAGGGGGTCCATATGATTAAATAATTTTAAGAAATGTGAAGTTGTTAGGGCTGGCGGAACGCACCGAGTAAATATAGAGATGTTATTTGGTGCGTTCGTAGCCCGGGGTCCACCGTGCAGGAACATAACCTGCTGCTGGCAAATGGCGGCACTATATGGTGGTAGAAGCGATTCACAGAGTCGCTATAAAGACAGGACTGTGTCCTGTTAAACTCCACAGGAATAACTGCTGAGCAGATAGCAGCTTGTGGTCACGCAGTCAAGGAGGCAAACATACAAACTCCTCACCGGAGGAGCCAGTATTCTAGGTGGCTTATTTCAGCCGGGGCCCTGAAACCATATACACAATCTCCTCACCAGAGGTGCCGGTATTCTAAGTGGCTTATTTCAGCCGGGTCCCTGAATCCACACAAGCGTGACCACATTGGCGCAAAACTCATAACATGCATTGATACTAGCGCATGGCCGTGTGGCCATGCAAACCTTATATAGCTGCAGCAAGTACAAGACTTTCCTAGAAGGACCAATGAGAGGCTGCCACAGAGCCTGAGCACCTTCAGGACCTTCCTGGAGAACCAATGGGCTTTGCTGCAGTATCCAAGCATGTGACCCTCGATCTCCAATGAGAGATCTTACCCTGGGCACGCTCAGAAGGAGAAAAGCAGGACTTAGTCCCAAAAGTATCTGCTCGCCGCTGCCGAGCACTGGCTTCAATAGAAGAAGCTGGAAAAGCAGCAGTAACCCTTTGCACAGAGTCAAACTGAGCGAGAAGCTGGGACCAACGTCTCTGCTGAGCAGGCTCCACTGCAGCAGGAGAAGAATGGGAGACCGCAACGGAGATGGCCCGAGATTCCCCCTGTGCAGAAGCGGGAACTCAACCCCTAACAGAAGTGTCCTTAAAGTAAGATCTCATATTGGGGACAAGTGGAGATAAAAAATTTTCGAGTGTTATGGCTAAAGGCGACAAAAGTAAAAGAGACATTGACACGGCATGTGGTCGCCCACGGTTACTGGACAAGGAGAGGTCCAGCGTGTTTAGTGGCTGCAAACTAATAATGTAATGCTGTGTGAATAGAGACTTTGATATGTCACGCCAAACACCCACGGGAACTAGTCAGAGGAGGACTGGCGTGTGTAGTGTCTGTACAACGGAAGGAAGCCATATAATATGTGATTGCAAGTGTGAACTGAACACTAATGAGTTGCACTTGTGTGAAATGGACTTTAATGCTGTGAAGATAACACATTAAAGAGACTTTTGTGTTTGAATTTTGTGGGTCACTGCCTCTTCACTGCGCATGGTGCTACCGCTGCACTACATATGGCTGGTGAATGCAGGGCTGTGTGAACTGAGGCATACTCCAAAGTGTGCTGCATATCTGTGAGCAAGCCAGCATTTGCTACAGTTCAAGCCTCCTGGAAATATGGTGGAGCTTTTGGAGCAGTTTGTGCTTAGTCAGCAACGGCATCAGCAAGAGGTGCTGCAGTTTCAGCGGTCGCAGCAAGAGGTTCTGCAGCAGCAGGAGCTGCAGTTGCAGCAGCAGAAAGAAGCACTACCAGAGCTTCAGCAGTGTAAAGAGGAGACCGCTAAGGTGAGGGGCAATCGGTGGAGTCATGAAGAGACCCCATTTGGGTGTACCAGTGGCCCTATTTAGAGTCTCGACCTGCCAGGTCTCAGGTAAATGACTTGTTGCAGTTGGTAGAGGAGTGGCTCCAGCCTGAGTTTTTCCCTGATCGGGATGATGGAGAGAGTTGTGGTTGATCGGATGGTGCGGGCTCTGCCAGCAGCTATGCAGCATTGGGTCTGGCAAAGGGTCCTGGGCAACCTAGAGCTGCTGATACAATTGGTTGAGCAGTATAAATCCACTCAGGACATTATACCAGAGCCCGGCCATGGGGCTATTAACTGTTTTGTGACATTTGAGCCCATGGACTGTGGGAACACTTGCCATGAGTATATGTGTGCCCAGCCAGTCTGTATCACCACTACAGGCACTGCTGGCAATTGTGCCAGGTACTTGTCAATGGGTGCCAAACAGAGGCTCTCCTGGACTCGGGGAGTAAAGTGACTCTGGACCATAGGTCCCTTGTTACCTGGGACAAACCCAAAGGACAGAAAGTGGAGGTGATGGGTGTCCATGGGGAATTCCAGGATTACCCGACTGCAGAGGTAAATTTTTATTCACCATGTGTGGACTTTAAACATGTGGTGGGAGTGGTAAAGACCCTTCCATATGGGACTGTGTTGGGGAGAGACTTGCCCCTGTTTTGGTCAATGTGGGAGACCAGGGTCTCTCACGGTAAAGGTGGTGCCGGGCATAGAACCCGAGCATGTTGAGATACCTGCCATAGGGGTCACCAATCTAGGGACAGAGTGTAATCCCAACAGGCTCCCCCTAAAAGTGTTGGTAGGAGAGACTGAAAATGTTGTTTTGGTGCAGAACCCGAACATGTCAAGTCAGAGATATCTGCCACAGGGGTCACAAGCTTAGGGACAGAGTGTAACTCTGATAGGCTCCCCCTAGAGGCTGTGACGGTAGAGGTCATGGAGACCTCACTGAACCCCGAGAAAGAAAACAGGGAGGAACTGGGAGTGTGCGGTTGCGGAGGTGACTGGGGACATATGCACAAGAAACCCTCTGGCACCGGCCGAGGGTCAGGGTAAAATAGATAGAGTGCTCGCTAGTCAGCAGTGTCGGGAGGCTCAGGTTTGGGTGCAAAATAATACAAATGTATGCTCGGAGTTGCCGGCACGGACCGCGACGTTTCAGCGTGACGGAGTCACCAAGGCACGGGTAAGGGTACAAAGAAAATGGTACCAAGGTCCCTAAGGCAGATATTTAGATGACAGATTAGTGAACCCAAAATAAGCAAGGTTGAGACCACCCAAAACCGGCCCAAACCTACGGTTAAACATGAAAGTGAGCATGTCATCGGCAACGGACAACGGGGTGGTGGGCGGTCCCACAATGAAGTGTGGAGGAGAAATGCAAAGGGGAGAGATGCATGCGTCGATCGATGGTTACAGCCCCTACTTTGGTTTCTTAATGCAGTGTCGGGCGGGGATGTCACAGGGTCATGCGGATGCCCTGTCTCGCGCCCATACAGGGTAACAAGTGTTTAACCCCACAGGTGTGAACAGGGGTGGAGGATATGTGAGGCAGTGATCCGTGTCACAGGTAAGGGTCACTGTTTATGCTCCCCAGGATGCACACATAGGCGTATTGAGGTCATGAGGGGGTATTGCTGTCACAGGTGTAGCTGTGATTGCAATGGTGAAACAGTGACCTATGCCACACAAAGGGGTCGCTGTGTGCTTTCCCCAGGTGGTGCATGGAGGCGTATGGAGTCCATAGGAGTGCATGGCAGTCATGGGCATAGCGGTGACTGCAATGCAGACATGATAAAAGAAGTGTAGTCTTGGACATGCTAGTGTCCAAGACAGATGTAGGGAAAATCTGCACTGGAATGTGGGTTTTGAAACTGACTGCAGTATGTTATTTGTGCAGTCCGTTCAATTTCCGGTCTGGGTTGGGTTTTCCATGTGGCTTGAGGCCACAGGTTTCTATGTTAAAAGTCCAATATAGTATAGAGGCAGGTGTGTCAGGGTCAGAGTCAGTGTCCGGCTGGTGTTTGTCGGTGTGTGGTGACACAGGACAGAGCGGAGCCAAGCAGCCAGGGGAGCTGAGACGCCTGGCATCCACAGCTAACACAGCGCTGCCGCCACCAACGGGAACTGGTCAGAGGAGGACCAGCATCTTTAGTGTCTGCAAACCAATGGAGAAGTTGTGAGCAAAGCTGTGAGTGAAAGAGACATTGACACGGCGTGCGGTTATCCACGGTTACTGGACAAGGAGAGGTCCAGCATGTTTAGTGGCTGCAAACTAATAATGTAATGCTGTGTGAATAGAGACTGTGATACAGCACGCAGATACCCACAGGAACTAGTCAGAGGAGGACTGGCGTGTGTAGTGTCTGTACAACGGAAGGAAGCCATATAATATGTGATTGCAAGTGTGAACTGAACACTAATGAGGTGCACTTGTGTGAAATGGACTTTAATGCTGTGAAGATAACACATTAAAGAGATTTTACCGCTGCACTACACCAGCAATAGAAAAGTTAAGCAGTACAGAGTCAAGTCCAAGTAATCCTAAAATAGGTAAAACAGGAAAGTAGTAGTAATAAGTGACCTAGACCAGGTATTAGAATGACAATCAGGATAAGTCATTCCAGAACTAGTAGTACAGCACAATACCTTTCAATTGTCTGGTAGTAATGTAAATAGAGCCCCATTGCATGAAATAAGTATTTGATACAATAGAAAAACAGAGCTTTATATTTGGTACAGAAACCTTTGTTTGCAATTACAGAGGTCAGACGTTCCCTGTAGTTCTTGACCACAGATCTTCTCCAGATCTTTCAATTTTGGGGGCTCTCGCTGAACAACATTGAATTTCGTCTCCCTCCAAAGATTTTCTATTGTGTTCAGGTCTGGAGAATGGCTAAGCCACTCCTTGAAATGCTTCTTACTAATAATAAATTAGCAAAAATTACTACATTTCTGAATTTATCAAATGACTGCAATGAAACAAAGAGTAAAACATTTAAAGAGGTCTGAATACTTTCCATACCCACTGTATCTTAAACTCAGCTTTCTGATTAATCCACCTATGCCCTCGCTATTCCCTGGCCTCTCCTCTCTGTCAATCCCTTCACTGACTGCAGTTCAAAACCCTAAGTTTGGCATACAAAGCCATCCACAGCTTGTCTCCTCCATACATCTGTGACCTAGTCTCCTGGTACTTACCTGCACGCAACCTCCGATCCTCACAAGATCTCCTTCTCTACTCCCCTCTTATCTCTTTTTCCCTCTATTGCATACACGATTTCTCCCCTCTACTCTAGACCTCTCTACCCCAACATATCAGACTCTTGCCTACCATGGAAACTTTCAAAAGAAGCCTGAAGACCTACCTCTTCCCTTCAAAACTACAACCTTCAATGATCCTTGTTCCATTATACCACTGCTCAACTGCTCTACCCTCACCTACTGTATCCTGACCCACCCCTTGTAGATTGTAAGACCTCGTGGGCAAGGTCCTCTCTCCTCCAGTAACAGTCGGTGACTTGTATTGCTAAAGATTATTGTATTTGTCTTCATTATATATACCACTTTTTATATGTAAAGCGCCATGGAATAAATGGCGCTATAATAATAAATAATAATAATATATATGCTATTCATTTCTGATACTCAGCTCTATAGATGACATAAGCTGATCTTATAGGATAAATGTGTATAATATACAGTATATTATTATTCATAAGGATTATAATTACATTTATAAAGTTTACAATATCTTCCTCTTTGTCATTTTATCTCTTGAATTCATTTACTGAGGAATAAACTCTTTATGCCAAAATTCAATAGCATGAGTATACATTGTTAAACTTTGCCTATCAATATAATGGGCATGGCATGACAATTAAGTGCGCCTGAAGCGCTGCCTGAAAGTCTGCAGAACTCTACGTAGAGTACCCTTACACATGAAGAGCTGCGCTGAGTTATTTGTCGAAATCTACTTATTACGACGGCTTCTAGTCTATTCATAGCTTCAAAGTGCTGACACTTTCTGGTACTGTATGCCACAGAACAAAGAAAAGTTTTTTAGACGACAGCTCAAGACGTGTGGAGAAGAGGAACATCGATTGGAATGAAGACAAATAGCTTCTCGTCCCCTGAAATCACAGTACTCACAAATAACTCAATCATTCCAGCTGTCCTAGTAGGGCTTCAATATCACAAACTCAATCTGTCCCACATCAGACATGTCTATTTTAGTCATTGTGTTTATTGCAGTATTTCTAACTCCAAAACTCAATACATTCCTAAAACGAGAAAGTTCCTGTCCAAAAACATAATCTGCCTTTAGAAATCATTATACAAAACATGGCCACAAGGCACATAAACATGATACGGTCATCTCATATCAGGAAGCCACTAATTTTTATTATATACTAGAAATAGGGAGTGCTGTGACATTAACATCTGTGTATGCTTAGTGGTGCTGACAGGAGCAGTGGACATGTCTCATTTGCGCTTTCAAACATATCTGTTCTATATCATCCCTCTGCATTTTTGTATTTTTGTGCAGGCGCAAGTGACATACATGTCACCACTATTCCAGCGCATGCGTAGTAACGACTGTTACTGCGCCTGCTTGGGAATAGCGGGACGTGCCTGCACAAGTGACACTGCCACGGTGCCTTATGGAATTCGGGGACAGCGGCCGGAAGTCCCTACTGATGATTATATATATAGATTACGCGTAACAAAGTTTGACGAAGGTACATTGGGTCCACCCAACATATCGATTCTGACAGATTGTCTCTGGGGTATCCAAATTCTCTGCTGGGACATGGACAACAGCAAAAATGTAGAGAAGGAAAAAAGATTCAGTGTCAAAACCAATTGTATTCTCATAGGATCCCTGGTAGATCTTGTTGGGCCAGGGTGTGATTCAGGGATTGTAGGAACACACCAGGCTGGTATCCAAGTCAGAAATGGAAGAAGGATCCATGAGGACTAAGCTCCAGCACCAATGGGAAAATGGTAAAAAACATAATGGCTTTCACTGTGCAATTAAAAATATGGTGAGAAAAAACAAAAAGATAAAAAAAGATTAAGGAATGGGATCCATTAGCTTTTTGAGTTAGCAACCCTTATTCATAACTGTGAATGATTAACTATGAATAAAGGTTGATAACCCCAAATGCATAAGCTTATGGATCCTTAATCTTGTTTCATATTTTTGCTTTTTCTCATCATGTTTTTATGTTTTTAATTGCACAGTAAAAGATATGTTTTAACATTTTTGTTTTCGGATTGGTATTGGAGCCCAGTCCTCATGGACTCATCTTCCACAACTGCAAAAATATCCACAGGTAGCACCTTTTGGGTATGTTCACAGTGCATCTTTTTCTGGCTGTCAAAAATGTCCAAGCAGAAGATGCTTCAGGAATCGCTTCCTCTCTTTGGGGTAACCAGTAAACTTTTTTTTTTAGCAGATTTCTTGAGGTCTTTTTCAACATTTTTATCCATCCGCATTTTGTTGGCGTTTTTGAGCATCTTGATATGCAGCGCCCCAGAGTCCTGGTCGTTGCAGTAATGTCATTCTTCCATCAGGGGGGAGTGATATTACGTCTGATGGCACTAAAGGAGTTCACCTTACCAGGTATCACAAAACACACACTACACTTCACACTCCAGTCCACCAGGGGGAACCTTGCTCCTATCTATTAGGGCACTCCTCACATTAGGGTAAAACCGGTGGGTTGGATAGGAAGTTAACCAGAAGCTGACTGGGCTCGGCCCAGGCAACACCTGTCAGGCAGACAGAGGGAAAGGAGGAACATCTGAGCTGCAGACAGAGGGTCCCTGTCAGGGGTGGGATCCTGGCAGAGGCCTAGCACGAGACAGAAAGACACGGAGCTGCGCCTGCCCCATGTGCGGCAGCATCCTAAGAAAGGACAAGAAAGGAATTGTATTGTGGAGAGTGAGAAACGAAGTCACAGCGCAAGGAGACAACACCAGGAGGAGTTCTGCCCTGAGAGAGGCTGCCTCCTTCTGAGGCGCGTAGCCAGTGGCCGGAACACCGAGGGAGTAATTGACTCTATGCATTACTTCAGAGACCGGCAGGACAGTCAATTACAAGTTGGCTGCCCGACCTAAATACCTATGAAGACACAGTGGCAAATTGTGGGGGTCGGGGCGTCTCTAGGGTCCCTATAAACAAGTCTCAGGCCATCAGTCATACGGGTTTGTCCTATCCATACCATCTGGGGGACAGAGAGGAAGAAATAACATCTAGAACATCTGCAAAGGTTGTGAGGATTATCCCGAGTTGCTCAGCAGGGAGGTACTACAACACCCAGGCGCTAGTAGGAAGGCTACTGATTTCCACCTGGATAAGGGAACTCTGGATTTGCCTTCGGACCAGCCGGACTCTGCCTGCTCTGTGATCTGTGCCCTGGACTGTGGATGCTGAAGTCTTCAGTAAAAGGTAAAGAGACTGCACCATTTTTGTCCTCGTTATTCACTGCACCTTACACCATCACCATCTACACCTCTGGGAAGCCCTGGGGATACACTTCACCTGTGGGAAGGTATACCATCTAGCTGCCATTCCATCACCCCAGCGGACCCCTAAGCAGCGTCGGTCACCCTGACCGAATACCACAGGTGGCGTCACGAACATTATACAAGCTCCACCTTTAATTGGACACCACTCATAGGGCCACGGACCGGGTCGGGCCACTCCTTCCTCTCCCGCTGTCTTCCTGACAGGAACTGAACTCTCAACTCCCTTTCCCTCCAGATCAGGATGTTTTATAGGGGAGTTCACCTTAAACAGGCTTAGAGCTCCCCCTTCTGGTCTGGAGTGTGAACATGTTGCATGCATTGTGTTACCTGATAAAATAGATCTCCTTTATTGCCTTCAAACATAACATCACTCCCCCTAGAGGAGAATGGTAATACTGCAATGACCAGGACCCTGGGGCGCTGCATATACACCAGGTTGTCTTAGGTTAGGTTCACATGACACTATGAAAACTGATTCAGCTTCATCCAGAAGAGTGGGATGATTTTTTTCTCACTTTTCATCCATGTGCAGTCCATATACAATCCGTTTTTTTACTGCAGCTGCTATTAATCATTTACAAGATTGGTACAGACGATGGCAACCCTGGCACACGCTGCAAACACATTTTCTACATCGATGCTCCAGATGTGTTGAATTCCTGTGGAGAAAATGTCTTTTGGCCAAATATTTCATCCATTGTAAGATTATGTTTAAAACATAGAACTCTTGCCTTCACCTCCCCAAACAAGCCTAATTCACCGCCCACATGACCTCATTATCAAACAGTCCTAAAAGACTCTGACATTCTCTTTCTCATTCCAAGAGTGCAGGTCCCAATAAGCAACCTCACTGCTGACAATCTGGCCAATTGTTTCAAAGAAAAAAATTGACCATATCTGACAGGAAATTCTATCTTAATCCGCTATCATGCATTCTCCTCCCTCCTCCACTTCATCTAGATCACTTTTTGTCTTTGAACCAGTCATGGAAGACGTTACCAGGCTTCTTGCATCTTCTCACCCTAATGCCTGCACCAGTGAAACTATTCCCTTACATCTCTTTCAGTCCTTTTCACCTGCTGTCACCACTTACCTAACTAAAATATTTAACCTCTCTTTCTCATTCGGTATCTTTCCCTTCACCTTCAAACATGCCAGCATGCACCCATTACTTAAAAACCATCCGTCGACCAGAACTGCACTGCTAACTACAGACCTGTCTCTAATCTTCCCTTCATCTCTTAACTGTTGGAACTTTTGGTCCACTCCAGTATAATTCGTTATCTCTCAGAAAACATTCTTCTTGACCCTTTACAATCCGATTTCCACTCTTTACATGCTACAGAAAATGCCCTCACTAAAGTCTCTAATGATCTAATAACTGTGAAATCTAATAGTCACTACTCTGCTGATTTTCTCTGCAGCATTTGACACTGTGAATCACCAGCACCTCCTCACTATGCTCGGCTCTATCTGCCTCAAGGTTGTTCTCTGGGTTCTACTCCTACCTCTGTGACTTCTCCTTCACTGTATCTTTTGCTGGCTCCTTTCCTTTTCCCCTTACTCAGGGTTCACTCCAAGGCCCCCTATTTTTTCTCTATACACCACCGCTATTGGCAAACATTCAGTAAATTTGGTTTTCAGTATCATCTATATGCTGATGACACCCAATAATATACATCTTCTCCTGACATCACCACTGCATTACTACAAAATACAAGTGATTGTCTTTCTGATGTTACTAATATCATGCTCTCCCTCTATCTAAGAGTGAATTTGTCATAAACTGAACTTCTTGTGTCTCCTCCGCTGTGTTGGGGGTTATATTTGACTCAGATTTTTCTTTTACTCCCTACATTCGATCACTCGCTCTCTCATGTCACCTGCACCTAAAAAAAAACTACAAAAGCTCTTACCGTTCTTCATTCATTCTCATCTGGCCTAGTGCAACTCTCTACTGATCGGTCTCCCACTTACTAACACTCCCTTTTCCAATTCATCCTGAATGAAGGAGCCAGTATCTTATTCCTGTTCAACACCTACACTGATGCCCCTTCCATGTGCCAGTCATTGCACTGGTTGCTACAGAGTCCATTATAAACTTGTCACTCTCATCCACAAAGCTCTCTACAGTTCTACACCACCCTATATGTTCATAATCTCTGTCTTCCACCGTTCCCATGCCCTCCATATCGCTAATGACCTTAAACTAATATCAATATTCCGAACCTCGCACTGCCGCCGCCAAGACTTTTTGGACAATTCGGTTAACTGCCAATAGCAACAGTTTTAAGCATTCTGTAAAGACACATTTCTTTAGACTGGCCTATCGTCTCACCTCAATTAGCTAACTATTCCCATTTTGCCCTTTTATTTTTAGAAATAGTACCTTCCTTGTCCAAAGGCTGTTTCTAGTATTGCAACTCAGCTCATTTCCTGTAACATTATGTTACAACGATAAGCTTTTGGTGAGTTTTTGATGTAGAATTTTTGCAGCATTTCTACACCTACTACGGTAGGTAAATTGGGTTATTTGCTTTGTTATTGTATTTCTTTTTATGCTCTTTTATCACATTTTTGACGGTGCAGCTTTTGCCTCTTTTTTGAATGTCATGCCTTAAATAAAGCTGCTGAGATGCTAGTCACTTCTCACGGCCAAGCAGGATATTGAAGGAGTCCAAGTTCAGAAGCCAGGAGGGTGCATCATAAATAGAAGAAAGAGACAAAAGTGTGGTCAGGTAATGTTCCAATGTCAGAATACAAGGAGGATAACTGATCAAACCAGAAGGGGTTAAACAGTCGGATGGTCAGAATGAAGTCCAAGGTCAGGCAACAAAAGATCAAGCATACAGAACTCAAGGCATAGGAAGTACAAACTTCACTTGCAGAATGTACATCTGGCAGAGGTCTGAGAGAAACAGCTCAGTTAAGTAGCATGGCAATTACCTGGAATAATGAACACTTGGAGACAGCCGACACCTTGCAATCTCAGATTAGATAGTTGAGTTGTCAATTAACACACTGACAGCTCAGCACACCTCTGTATCAGATTGGCTGGCCAAGCTGTCAATCCAAGTACTGACAGCTTCAGCACTACTCTGTACCTGATTGGACTGCCGAACTGTCAGTAACTGCATCCCAGACACACTGAGGGGTGGAACCATGACAACTACTTTGTTTTTGATGCTTTCCTCATTGGGAACGCACTAAATTCTTTTTTTCCTTCAGATTTTCTTCATCTAATGCAATTCTATTGGGAAAACAAGCACATCAGTGTATCTGTAAGAGAAATTGGCATGTTGTAAATTTGAAACACGCACCACAAGTCATTTTACACTGAGAAAAAAAAGCAATGGGGATGAGATCTTGATAAATCCCATCCACTTTGTTGAAGCTGAAGGTTGCTGCGTTTTTGATGCAGCAAAAATACATAATACCAAACACTCACCAAAAACTTATTGGGGGCACACAGCCTAATGTGGCCAAGCTAAAATACCAGACACAGCTCAAGGAGTGTCACTCTTCCTGAAAAAGGGGAAAAAAATCATTTCCAAATATTTTTGAAATATCTGTGTATTGTATTTTGACATTACTCACATTGACTCTTTCAGCAATTTCTTGTTTCTAAAAATTACTGCAGAATTGGTTTGAGAACTTCCAAGGTAAGTAGCGCGCAACTTAAGTGTCATCCCCGTCACCTCTGTTTGCTTCTGTGCCTCTCAAAGACAACATCAACCTTGCCACAATCTCTTGCGTAGGAGAATTCTCCAGCAGGCCCCACGATAGGGGTTAGAACTTATGCTACTTCAGAGCACACATCTGAATAAAAAGCCTCCGCTTACGTTCCCTTCAATTGAGCACATGTGGATTTTTAATTTTTTTTAGCAGCCAGGAGTGCGTTTAACTCGACGATTACAGGAAATTGCACAAATAAAATAGTTTTTGTATTCCGAGATATATATTCCTTCTCTGCTGAAGATCCTTTTCCAAATGATACTTTGGAGGCAGCCACTTCTGCTTGCAGGAGGTTGCGGCACAATGGAGGTGACTGCGCAGCTGCCCTCATCGCACTTGTCTGGTTGAGTTTATTGTCTATTGTCCTCGGCGCCCAGTGTGTCATTCATTACTATTCTGATTGTTCAGAGCTGCTCTGCAGATGCCTTTGGATGTCTGATTAAAAATTGAACATAATTACTCCATTTCCTTGCCTCTTCTCCGTACCTATAGAAATCACTGGGCTGGCGGTATGGTGAGGACACAGACGGGAAACGTCAGCATAATGTGCTGCTATCTGTAATCACTGGTGCCAGTGTGGGTCTTCCAAATAAGATCACTATGGTGGAAATGAGGATTAGGGCAGATTACTTTTTACATTCCCCATTGTTAAGTCTTTGAGAAAGCTAATAAATAGAAAAAATTAGCCATATATTTTATTTATACCGTCACATGCACATGGCTGCCTGACTGCCTGTGATTGTCATTTTCTAGGAAGATTAAAGATAATCACTTTCTGCAACGTAATAGTACATTGCAATAAGCAGGTCTTTCACATGAACCATTATATTAATCATATTAACATTAAAGGGGCTGTCCAGCCCTAAAACCATTGCCAAAATGGTCTAAAATTAAATACTCATTTAATTGATTCACAGTCCCAATATCCCCAGTGGTTTCCTTTCTTCCTTTTATTGGTGGATCATGAGGTTGCTTTTAGACCCCACCGGACTTGTTTTTTTTTTTTTGTTTTTTTTTTAAAGGAGAGGCAGACAGTTGTTTGTTTAGAGTGATGCTTTGATTGACAAGTGATTTTCCACTGCACCAATTAGGATCGGATATGATTCCGTTGTTCGACCCCTTTGGCACCACAGTCAATAGGGACCATATATAAATGGAGGGGCTTATTTTGCAAACAAAATATAAATTGAAAAAATGATGAGTAACACACAATATTATAAGTGTAGAGCATATCAATGTGTATTGGTAACTAAGAACATTCACCCAAGAAGAAGAAAAAAAATTCAGAAAAAGACAGCACTTCCAAAAATGATCCAAAACATCTATTTATTTTCCATTGTAAACGCGAAGAGAAAACAAATTAAAAGCACCTAAAATTATGTCTCAAATTTTTAAATATGGTTTTGATCAAACATTTAGGCCACTGGCTCCCATGTGGAAATGTATGATGTGAAATAGGAACAAAAAATATAAAAAAAACCACCTGCCATCGTGGTAGTAATAATGATACAATGTCGCAGTAAATCAAAATAAAACAATATCAAAAGAAATAATGAAATATCAACTGAAAACTAATGCTCGAATCATGAATACAGTTGTGTAAGAGGGAGCTAAATACCAGCTGATATCAAGCATCTTAATAGTAGAGGTAATATAAAAAGTTGACATCAACTGGTATTTAGTCCTTGCGTTTACAGCAGTCTTTATGATTGAGTTTGATATTGCCTTAATATCGATTTATTATGAATAAAAGTTATAATTTGTGTGACTTGTAGTTTCATTGTATTATTATTATATTAGTATTGTTACAGGACTTCTTTGATCATTTTTTGTCACTATTTCATAGACATGGGTCAATGACAAATATTTGGTCAATATCGTATCATATACACGTATGGTACCATTTTAAATAGTTTTAATATTTTTTATGTGCAATTATGTGGAAAATGATGTGGTTTCTATGATTTTCTACAAATTTATGCTATTACTTGCTGCCAATCTAATGGCATCTCTTGCTACATAAATGAGAGGTGTTAATGGGCTTTAGATGGTGCGACTGGCTCAATAAAAGCCACCAGATATGCCAGATCAATGTCACTATTAGGCCATGTCATGGGACGTTGTCACGCTCACAGGTGGCGCATGTGGCTCGTGGCACCACTGTGCCACAGGGCTTGGCTTACCTAGGAGGAGCGGGTTTTTTACTGGACCTCCTGATAATGGAGTGAGGAATGAACTACAGATAGCTGCCAGGTACCACTCCTAGGCAATCCCTGGTACTGGTACTGCAGCTACTGACTTCAAATGGGCAGGTACCTTGACACGGACCAGATTTGGAGTCACAAACAAGGCTGGATTCGGAGCCTGCTCAGACAGGTGCGGTTTCAGAGTTCAGATACTGAGGGAGCAGCTTCAGGGTTCAGGTGCTGCAGGTGCGGCTTCAGGGTCCAGGCACCGCCGGGGCGGATTCAGGGTTCGGGGTACCGCTGGTGTGGTTTAAGAGTACAGGTACCATGGGAGCAGCTTCAGGATAATGCACACACAAAACAGGGATACGGGAACAGAATCAGGATAACAAAGTAACTGCAATGGATTAGGACAGGGTACCTGGAAACATACAGTTGTACACACAAGAGTTGTAGGGAAACTACAGGGGTTGCTCAGGCACCTACCTACTAGGGAAGGTGATATTTATACAAGGTGCTGCCCAGCTGTTGGTTGGGCCATTTTGTAAATACCCGGTAAAGAACAGAGGAGCACGCACCCCTGGGAAGTTCACCGCAAGACCAGGGCGGTGAGTTTGTTGGTGTCCCTGCATGGAGGAGGAAGAGGAACCATGCAGGGGCGTTGGCATTAGAGTTACAGACGTTGCTTATTTTTGCATTCGTCTATATAATAAAAACTATCTACAGTGTGTTCCAAATTATTATGCAATTTGGATTTCAGTGTCATAAAGATTTATTTGTTTTGTTTTTCAAATAAACTCGTGGATGGTATTGTGTCTCAGGGCTCAATGGGTCACTGAAATCAATCTTAAACACATGTGATAATTAGTTTTCCAGGTGATTAGGAAACCTACTTAAAAATGATGTTCCACATTATTAAGCAGGCCACAGGTTTCAAGCAATATGGGAAATAAAAAGGATTTCTCTGCTGCTGAAAGGTGTTAAATAGTGCAATGCCTTGGACAAGGTATGAAAACATTAGACATTTCATGAAAACTTAAGAGTGATCATCATACTGTGAAGAGATGTGACTGAAACAGGAGCACAGACAGAGTTCATGCAGATAAAGGCATAATGGGGAAGGTTTCTGCCAGACAAATTCATTGGATTAAGAGAGCAGCTGCCAAAATACCAAATACAAAGCAGCAAACAGATATTTAAATCTGCTGGTGCCTCTGGAGTCCCTCGAACCTCAAGGTGTAGGATCCTTCAAAGGCTTGCTGTGGTGCATAAACCTACTATTCGGCCACCCCTAAACAGTGTTCACAAGCAGAAACTGTTGCAGTGGGCCCAGACATACATGAAGTCTAATTTTCAAACAGTCTTGTTTACTGATGAGTGTCGAGCAACCCTGGATGGTCCAGATGGATGGAGTAGTGGATGGTTGGTGGATGGCCACCATGTCCCAACTAGGCTGCAACGTCAGCAAGGAGGTGGAGGAGTCATGTTTTGGGCTGAAATCATAGGGAAACAGCTGGTAGGACCCTTTATGGTTCATGAAAGTGTGAAAATGACCTGCAAAGTATATAGAGTTTCTGACTGACAACTTTCTTCCATGGTATAAAAAGCAGAAAAGTGTCTTCATGAGCAAAATCATCTTCATGCATGACAATGCACCATCTCATGCTGCAAAGAATACCTCTGAGTCATTGGCTGCTTTGGGCATAAAAGGAGATAAACTCATGGTGTGACCACCATCTTCCCCTGACCTCAACCCTATGGAGAACCTTTGGAGTATCATCAAGCAGAAGATCTATGAGGGTGGGAGGCAGTTCACACCAAAACAGCAGTTCTGGGAGGCTATTCTGACTTCATGCAAAGAAATACAAGCAGAAACTCTCCAAAAACTCACAAGTTCAATGGATGCAAGAATTGTGAAGGTGATATCAAAGAAGGGTTTCTATGTTACCATGTAACTTGGCCTGTTAGGAGGTTTTGGAGGTAAAAAGCTTTTTTGTTCAGTGAATGTGATCTCCTAATGCTGCAAATTCCACAAATGAGCATTTTCAGTTCTTTAAAACATATCAAATGTTTAGAAATTCTACTGTGCCTAATAATTTGGAACAGTGCATTTTGAGTTTTTATTCATTTAGGAGATTATACTGTTATTATTGGAAGGTTTCTTCAATAAAATTCGATGTATACTCTATGCAGTCTGATCCTGCAGAAATACTCCAATCCTTCCGTCTCCTACTTCATACAGACATACAATTGGTAGGTGAGGAAACGTAGAGAATGGATCAATTGTGATATGATGGCAGGATCAGACTACATAAACTTTGTTTGTTGTCTGTTACCATAGAGATTTATAGGTCTGCATATGGTAAAGGTAATGGAATCATTCCATTACTCTTATCAGTGTCTCAGGGGCCTCAATTAAGCTATTTTTCTCCTAGTCACAAGTTTCATTGTGTGGATGGGGGTAGTGGAGCTCAGCTCAAGGAAAATACCTCCACCAATGCCATTAGCTTTGGGGTGTGTGTGTCGAAGACTGGGCTCATTTCTGGAGGGGCAACTTGGGGTATTTAGGACACTGACAAGGAAATGGAGGGGTTGTTGCTGTCTTGAGCTGGATATATGTGCTACTGTTGTGGCATCTGGCATCTAGATTTGAGGAACTATCCTAAGGACTATTGTTGCCAGCTGGAGCTGGATATATGTGCTACGGTTGTGGTATCTGGCATCTAGATTTGAGGAACTATCCTAAGGAATGTTGTTCTCAGTTGGAGCTGGATATATGTGCTAATGTTGTGGTATCTGGCATCTAGATTTGATGAACTATCCTAAGGACTGTTGTTGTTGGCTGGAGGTGGATACATGTGCTACGATCGTGGTATCTGTCATCTAGATTTGAGGAACTATCCTAAGGGCTGTTGCTAGCTGGAGATGGTTACATGTGCTATGGTCATGGTATCGGTCATCTAGATTTGAGGAACCATCCTAAGGACTGTTATTGTCGGTTGGAGCTGGATACATGTGCTACGGTCGTGGTATCTGTCATCTAGATTTGAAGAACTATCCTAAGGACTATTGTCAGCTGGAGCTGGATGCACGTACTACCATTATGGTATTTGTCATATGCATTTGAGAAACTATCCCAAGGACTGTTTCACGAATACCACAACCGGAAACGTGTGCTACGGTCATGGAATCTGTTGTCTGGAGTAGCATGGACTGTGACTGAAGACTAAACTGGCAGGAGATACAAAAGCCGTGGGCCAACCTAAAATTGGGAGACAGTGGGCATAGCCTGGTACTGGAGCAGTGGAACTACCAGCCCTGGGGTTGGTAACTTGTGAATAGGGGGCATTGCACTATGGCCATCTACCCACAATTACTATAAGACCCTGGAATAGTTGCGTCGTTAACTTGCCTAGGTGATTATTACAACCCATAACCTCAGATTTTCATTGTTGAGCAATGATAATCTAAATTTGAGCTGTTCAATCAGTGACCATGACTGTGGCACTCTTCCATTTCTTGCTATGATATTATGTTTACCTTATAATTAATTGATAAAGCAATACACTGTCCAACACCACCTTTTTTTTGCAGGGACAGTGGAGGCTATATCTTTGTGCATCAGCTCTGTAGCTTATTAGGCTGCCTTATAAGGCTCCCTGATAGCTGCATTGCTGTTTGCACGCTGCTGTGCAAACCAACTGCTTTTTTAAAAGCAAAAATCCTGTTGCTCCTTTCTGCACAGTTATCTTGTTTATTTGTCCACACTTTTGTGTGCAGCAGTCCTTTTTTATTGCTGCCATACTTGTCCTGAGATCATTGTAGGGAGATTGAAATTGTACTACAGTCCTTGTATTTTTTCATATATCTTCCAGCCACTTTCTGCCACTTACATTGTGTTGTTTTATACACTGGGCCTGAGTTTTGGTTCAGTCTCCAAAAAAAAGTGAGATTCAAATTCTCACAAAGTGGATATACTTCAGTCCTGTTATTTTGTCGTATATCAGCCAGCCACTTTCTGCCACTTACATTGTGTTGTTTTATGCACAGGGCCTGAGTTTTGGTTCAGTCTCCCCCAAAAAATGGAGATTTAAATTCTCAACAAGTTTATATACACATTCTACCTTGTTTTACAGTACCATATAACGGTTGTTATTTTGGTTAGATTTTCCAAAAAATGAGGAAATCTGGTGGAAGAGCCCGTGGGCGGTGGTTGCCAGCTGGTGCTGATGGTGGTGGTGGTGGTGGTGCATCTGGTGGTAGTGGCAAAAGCACAATAGCACCTAATGCTGGAGGTGTTGAGCCAGCGTCATCGTCTGGCTACACAAGACCTCGAAGGCTCCCTTATCTGGGAGTAGGAAAACAGCTTTTAAAGCCGGAGCAGCAGGAAAAAGTTTTGGCTTTCCTTGCTGACTCAGCCTCTAGCTCTTTCGCCTCCTCTTCAGAAAATTCCAAATATAAAAGCAGCGAGTCGTCAGTGGATGTTCCCGGTCTGGAACAACACGTTTCCTTGTGTCCTTCACCCAAACCAAAAGTGAAGGATGCGTCAGGCGACACTACAGGTTACTCCATGGAGCTCTTTACACATACCGTGCCTGGGTTAGAAAGGGAAATTGTTAACTGCCCATTACAACATGAATCAGACATGGAGTGCACAGCCACAGCTAGATTATTATGCTGTTCCATTGACTCAGATCACTACATTTCCCTCGCAGTGTACTGAGCCAGAATCTGACCCTGATGAGACTATGGTGCCCCGTCCCGAACGCTATAGCACCTTACACGGTGACACAGAGGAAGGTGCACATGACATTGAAGAGGAGGTGATAGATGACCCAGTTGTTGACCCAGGTTGGCAGCCATTGGGGGAAGAGGGTGCCACTGCCAGTAGCTCAGAAGCGGAGGAGGATGATCCGCAGCAGCCATCTACATCGCAACAGCTGTCTTCTGGCAGGCCCGTATCAGGCCAAAAACGTGTGTCAAAAACAAAAACAGTTTTAGGACAGCATGGCCATCCGGTGAAAGTAGCACAGCGTGCAATGCCTGAAAAGGTATTCCATAGTAGAAAGAGTGTAGTGTGGCAATTTTTTAACCAAGATCCGAATGATCAGTCAAAAGTTATCTGTAAGAAATACTCAAAGACCTTTAGCAGAGGGAAGAATCTTCCAAATTTAAATACAACGTGCATGCTTAGACATTTAACCAGCATGCACTTGCAAGCCTGGACTAACTACCAAACGTCCCGTACCGTTGGTGCACCTGCTCAGAATGAAGGTAGTCAGCAACGCTACATTGCTTCCCTCACTGTAAGCCCACCGGTTAGGACACCACCAGCAGCAAATGTGGAGGTATCGTCGCAAGGCCAAAGCAGTCAGGGAACCACAAGGTTATTGGTAGGAAACACTGAATGTAGGCCAACATCAGGAATACCATCATCAACCCTCTCTCAATCCGCCATGTCCACCACCACCACTGCTAGTTCCACCATATGCAGCTCTCCAGTCCAGCTTACCCTACAAGAGACTCTCGTTAGGAAAAGAAAGTACTCAACCTCTCATCCGCGTACACAGGGTTTGAACGCCCACATTGCTATACTAATCTTGTTAGAGATGATGCCCTACCGGTTGGTTGAAAGTGAAGCTTTCAAAGACCTGATGGCCTACGCAGTACCACGCTATGACCTACCCAGTCAGCACTTCTTTGCGAGAAAAGCCATCCCAGCCCTCCACCAGCATGTCAAAGACCGCATTGTCCATGCACTGAGGCAATCAGTCAGTGGAAAGGTGCACCTCACAACAGATACATGGACCAGTAGGCATGGCCAGGGACGTTACGTGTCCATCATGGCACACTGGGTTAATGTGGTGGATGCAGGGTCCACAGGGGACAGCCATAGTGGGACAGTTCTGCCTAGCCCACGGTCTAGGAAACAGTTGGCTGTAGGCGTTCGCCACCCCTCCTCCTCCTCCTCCAGAAGTGAAAGCTCGTCCACAGAGCACAGTCGCATGACCACTCCATCCGCAGCTGCCAGTGTTGCACACGAGGTGTCCTATTATCGAACAGCTAGTGGTAAGCGTCAGCAGGCTGTGTTACAAATGAAGTGTTTGGGCGACAACAGACACACCGCGGAAGTACTGGCCGAGTACTTGCAGCAACAAACTCAGTCATGGCTGGGCAGTGTACATCTTGAGGCAGGCAAGGTAGTCAGTGATAACAGAAGGAATTTTATGGCTGCCAGAGCCCTTTCAGAACGGAAACACATACCTTGCCTGGCTCACACCTTGAACCTGGTGGTGCAGTGCTTCCTCAAAAATTATCCAGAGTTTCCAGCCCTGCTTCTGAAGGTGCAAAGACTTTGCTCGCACATCCGCCGGTCGCCCGTACACTCCAGCCGTATGCTGAACCATCAGCGATCACTGAATCTTCCCCAGCACCGCCTAATAATCGACGTTGCAACAAGGTGGAACTCCACACTGCACATGGTTCAGAGGCTGTGCGAACAAAGGAGTGCTGTAATTAATTTGTGGGAGGATACACATACACGGGCAGGCACTTGGATGGCAGACATGGAGTTGTCTGGTGTGAAGTGGTCGAAGCTACAAGACCTCTGTCAAGTCCTTCAGTGTTTTCAGGAATGCACACAGCTGGTAAGTGCAGACGACGCCATCATAAGCATGAGCATCCCACTAATGCGTCTGCTGATGCAAAGTTTGATGCACATTAAGGAGCAGGCCTTTGCAGCTGAGGAGGAGGGAAGCCTTGATGACAGTCAGCCATTGTCTGCTCAGGGAACTCTCCTGGACGAGGTGGCGGACGAAGAGGAGGAGGATGATGGGGATGAATATTTATGGGAGGAGGATGCTTCTCAGGGGGCAATAGAAACTGGTGGCGTTGCAAGGTCAGGTACAGGGTTTTTACGGGACACAAGTGATGTTGATTTGCAAGAAAGTGCTCCTCAACCCAGCACAAGCAGTGAATTGACACCTGGAAAATTGGCCCACATGGCTGAGTATGCCTTGCGTATCCTAAAAAGGGACCCCCGCATTATCAAAATGTTGACCGATGACGATTACTGGTTGGCCTGCCTCCTGGATCCATGATAGAAAGGAAAATTACAAAATATCATGCCACATGAGAACCTTGAGCAAATATTGGCTACCAAACAAGCAATTCTTGTAGACCGTTTGGTTCAGGCATTCCCAGCACACAGTGGCGGTGATGGTTCTCACACAAGCCGTAGGGGGCAAAATGGCAGAGGTGTTAGAAGTGCACAAATCCGAAGTGGCGTTGGACAGAGGGGTTTTATGACCAGATTGTGGAGTGATTTCGCAATGACCGCTGACACGACAGGTACTGCTGCATCGATTCAAAGTGACAGGAGACAGCATTTTTCCAGTATGGTTATGAACTACTTTTCCTCCCTTATCAATGTTCTCCCTCACAGGTCATTCCCCTTTGATTACTGGGCATCTAAAATAGACACCTGGCCTGAATTGGCAGAATATGCATTACAGGAGCTCGCTTGCCCTGCTGCTAGTGTGCTATCAGAAAGAGTCTTCAGTGCTGCTGGTTCAATACTGACCGAAAAAAGGACTCGTCTGGCTACCCAAAATGTTGATGATCTAACCTTCATTAAAATGAACCAATCATGGATTTCTAATTATTTTGCCCCACCTTCCCCTGTTGACACGTAGCTTTCCTGTAAAAAGGTCTTGCTTTTGGCCTCCTCTTACTGACTTCTCCAATTCCTCCATTTGCAGCTGCTGAATGTCCACCATAGGCCATTTTTATACCTCCCTAAATGGGCTGACTCCCCCCACAGGGCCGTGGTCACCACCTGGCGCAAGCACCCGTGCGAGTGCCGTTTGCCTGGACAGGTGGGTGGGCCCACTCTTGGGCGACGGCACTGGCACAGGGTCCCTCATAGTACAATGAAGTGTCTCTGACGGTGGTGGTGCACAACCCACGTCAGACACACCATCATAATATGAGGGGCCCTGTGCCAGTACCGCCGCCCACGAGAGAGTGTTCCCCACCAGCTCGAACAGTGCTCTACCACTTGCAATACTTACCTCTCCCTGCTCCACCACTGTGTAGTCTGTGCTGTTAAATCCTTTAATGGCACTGCCAATACAAATTTGTTGAAATGATAGATAATAGTTAAAATATACAGGGGCCCTGGCCTCCATTTAGACCAGTTAATACTTTGTGCCTACTACCACTGTCTGCTACTCAGCAGAGGAGCCCACCCCTGTACCTAGCTATGCCACCTGTTTATTTATGAACAATTTTTTGGCAGACATTTAGCCCACTTTATTATTTGGGCCTACTAACTGTGTCTGCCACTCATTACAGTTTTCCTTCACTGAACAAAGCAATGCCGCCTGTTTAGTCCTGTTACCACATTTGAACTGCATTTAGCCTACTTTATTATTTGGGCCTACTAACTGTGTCTGCTGTTGTGAACTCTATTTCTGGGCTCCCTCTTGTGGTCACAAGTGGTACTGTGTGAGTGCTGTCTTTCTGCAGATTTGTGACTGGCATCAGCTGTCTCATTATCTGTGGGCTGGTTTTCTATTTAAGCTCACTTGGACTCTCAGTCTATGCCTGCTGTCGTTGTATTCAGTGCTATTCTGATTGCTCCTGTCTACATCCATTATCAGTCTCTCCATGAGAAGCTAAGTTCTGTTTGCTTATTTTTGCTCATCTATGTTCAATATGTTTCCTAGAATATTATGAGTTTTGTCCAGCTTGCTAATATGTGATTTCTCTGCTTGCTGGTAGCTCTGGGGTGCTGAGTTGCTCCCCCCACATCGTTAGTTGGTGTGGGGGTTCTCGCATTCTCTGCGTGGATATTTTTGTATAGGGTTTTTTACTGACCGCACAGATCCCTTGCTATTTTCTGCTATCTAGTGTTAGCGGGCCTCATTTGCTTAACCTGTTTCATCTCTGCGTTTGTCTTTTCCTCCTAACTCACCGTTATTATTTGTGGGGGGCTGTTCTATATCTTTGGGGTTATTTCTCTGAGGCAAGTGAGGTCTTACTTTATCTCTAGGGGTAGTCAGTTTCTCAGGCCGTGAAGAGACGTCTAGGATTTCAGGAAACGTTCCACGGCTACCTTTAGTGTGTTTGGTTAGGATCAGGTTTGCGGTCAGTCCAGTTACCACATCCCCAGAGCTTGTCCTATTATCTCTGACCTAGCTGGTTAGATTTGTGATCCTAAGCCACTGGGATCATAACAGTCTGCCACTCATTACAGTTTTCCTCCACTGAACAAAGCAATGCCACCTGTTTAGTCCTGTTACCACATTTGAACTGCATTTAGCCTACTTTATTATTTGGGCCTACTAACTGTGTCTGCCACTCATTACAGTTTTCCTCCACTGAACAAAGCAATGCCGCCTGTTTAGTCCTGTTACCACATTTGAACTGCATTTAGCCTACTTTATTATTTGGGCCTACTAACTGTGTCTGCCACTCATTACAGTTTTGCTCCACTGAACAAAGCAATGCCGCCTGTTTAGTCCTGTTACCACATTTGAACTGCATTTAGCCTACTTTATTATTTGGGCCTACTAACTGTGTCTGCCACTCATTACAGTTTTCCTCCACTGAACAAAGCAATGACGCCTGTTTAGTCCTGTTACCACATTTGAACTGCATTTAGCCTACTTTATTATTTGGGCCTACTAACTGTGTCTGCCACTCATTACAGTTTTCCTCCACTGAACAAAGCAATGCCGCTTGTTTAGTCCTGTTACCAATTTTGAACTGCATTTAGCCTACTTTATTATTTGGGCCTATATCTGTGTTTCCTTCTCATCCTGCCCATTGCCCAGCCACTGCTAGATGAGTCTGCTGGTACATTGACCCAGACCACTACATTCCCCTTGCACTCTACAAAGCCAGAATCTGACCCTGCTGAAAGTCAGGTTCCCCTTCCCACATACTATACCACCTTACACGGGGACAAAGAGGAAGGTGCAGATGAAAGTGCAGGTTCTTTCATCAGGTGGGGGGGAGCATACTTGTTGGCGACGTCACTGGCACAGGGCCCCTCATAGTACGCAAAAGTGTCTCTGCCAGTGGGAGGCGCCACCCGCCGACAAACACACCACCGTACTATGAGGGGCCCTGTGCCAGTGCCAACGAGTGGGCCCCCCTGCTTGCTCAGGATCACAGCACTTGCAAAGTTGAAATACTTACCTCTCCCTGCTCCACCGCCGTGACGTATTCCGCGTTTCCTGGGCCCACGAAAATCTTGAGCCAGCCCTACCCCCCTCAGAACTTTAGCCAAATGACCCCCAGTTTTCAATGCCTAACTATTATTATAAAGTAAATTAGATTGACAAGCTTAAGTAATAAGAACTGATGTTTTTGGCACTAAAATGGGCACTGTAGGTGTTTTCCTGTCCTCCACTCACTAACGACTTTGATTCCCCATTGACTTGCATTGGGTTTCGTGTTTCAGTCGGCCCCCGACTTTTCCCAATAATCGGCCGATTTCACCCGACCCGACTTTTGACAAAGTCGGGTTTCGCGAAACCCGACTCGATCTGAAAAAAGTAAAAGTTGCTCAACTCTAGTTGTATGTGCTGACGGATGTGGTAAAGGGACCTGGATATGGATTCTAGTTTTCAGTCTCCCACTGCCGTATGAAAGGGAATATAAGCTTACAGGTTTGCAAAAAGAGTGACCATGGCCTGGGTTTCAGCTCCACTGTGAACGAGTTTCAGCTCCACTTTGGCATGTTTCAGCTCCACTATTGGCAGGTTTAATCTCCATCATGGACGAATTTCAGCTCCGCTCTGGATGGGTTTCAGCTCTACTATGGATGGATCTCAGCTCCACAATGAGCGGGTTTCAGACCCATTTTCACATATGACTTCCCCAATCTGGGCTGAAGATTATGATATCGTCCAGGTATGCAACATTGTAATTCTTATGGGGTGCAAGGATCCGATCCATGTCAGTTTGGAAGGTGGCCAGAGCTCCCTGCAGTCCGAATGGCATAAAGACATATTGGAAGCAACCACCAGGCATAGAAAAAGCGGTCTTCTCCTTGGATCCTTGTGACATCTGGAATTGCAAATATCCTTTGTTAGACCCAAGGTTGTTATGTACCTTGCCAGCCAAAGTCTCTCAATCAGCTCACCAACACCCAGCATCGGATATGCTTCGAACTTGAAGACTTTGTTTATCCTTTGATAATCATTACTGAATCTCCATTCTCCATCAGGTTTTGGGAGCGAGAGGGTTTGTCACGGTGATATGCCCAGAGGTGGACCAGTTGTGCCCTGACAGACATTGTCACCCCCAAGGGCAGCAAAATTTTCATTTTAAATTTTGCATATTCTTTGGCGTCCTATAAGGCTAAATCATAGTAAGCTTTTTGTGGCTCTCCCAATAAGTATGGCGCCAGGACTTCTGCTCACTGCTCTGGCGGGAGTTTCTGTTAAAAATGCCTCTATATCGTCACAGGGATCATTTTCTGCAAGGCTTTCCTCACCACCTTCCAGATAGAAATATTATCAGCTGACCTTGGAGTCAGAGATGCCGTCATGCCACGAACCACCTCTGTGAGTAAAACAATCTGCTCCTGCTGTTGTCAGTGCTGTTGCTGGCGTTGATGGTGCTGGTGCAGCTGCTGTTGCATAAGCAGCTTACTTGTCTCATGGTGTGCCAGCTGTTGCTGCTGCTGGGCTTGCACCATGTGTTTAATCAGGTCCTCCATGCTGTCTGATGTTGCTCCCTGGCCTATAACCACCTTCACCCATGACATGCAGTACTTCTGTCACACGTATTCCCTGGGAACGCTGCCTGCACTTCTGACACCAAATGTAACAATGCTACTCACTTGGGAGCGATCTCAAGTATGACAGGATCCGTTTCTATTTAAAGTCCAGCTGGTTTATTTCAGTCCTCATAAACTGCATCACAGGAAAACTTAAATACAACCTTTCTCCAGCACAAGTGAAAACGTAAAGTAACAAGTTCATACAATAGTGCTGGTTAGCACGCCTGGCTTACAGTTCAGATTCTAAGTCCTTTAATAAAGGCTTTAAATGCAGGAGATCTGCCACCTCCATACACAACCATGTGTGAGACAAACAGGTCCACACCCAGGGGTGGAGATATGGTGAGCAGCAACTATTCAGCTGCTCATAACCAATCTGTCATGGCCAAGATTAACCCCTTGTAGTCCAATACAGTGAAGGAAATAATTATGACTGACAAAGACATGAATAGTCTATAATTTTAAAAGGAATATGTCACCTACTTTTTCGTATATAAGCTTCGGCCACCGCCATCAGGGGCTTATCTACAGCATTCTGTAATGCTGTAGATAAGCCCCTGATGTAACCTGAAAGATAAGAAAAACAAGTTAAATTATACTCACCTGGGGGGGCGGTCCAGTGCGGTCCAGTCCAATGGGCATCGCAGGTCTGGGTCCGGCACCCCCCATCTTCATGCAATGACGTCCTCTTCCTTGCTTCTGTCGCGGCTCCTGCACAGGCATACTTTATCTGCCCTGTTGAGGGCAGAGCAAAGTACTACAGTGCGCAGGTGCCGGGAAAGGTCAGAAAGGCCCAGCGCCTGCGCACTGCAGTACTTTAAGCTGCCCTCAACAGGGCAGATAAAGTATGCCCGTGCAGGAGCCGCGACAGAAGCAAGGAAGAAGATGTCATCGCATGAAGATGCGAGGCGCCGGACCCGGACTTGCCATGACCATCGGACCCAGACCGCATCGGACCGCCCCTGGATGAGTATAATCTAACTTGTTTTACTTATCTTTCAGGTTACATCGGGAGCCTATCTACAGCATTACAGAATGCTGTAGATAAGTCCCTGATGGCGGTGGCTGAAGCTTATATATGAAAAAGTAGGTGACAGATTCCCTTTAAGGGTAGGTTAATTTTATCATTGAGAGATAGAATATCATAAATAAAATCCAGAAAATCACATTGTATAAATTATGTAAATGTATTTTCATTTTGCAGTGAGAAATAAGTATTTGATTCCTCTGGCAGACAAGACTTAAAGGGAACCTGTCACCCCCAAAATCGAAGGTGAGCTAAGCCCACCAGCATCAGGGGCTTATCTACAGCATTCTGTAATGCTGTAGATAAGCCCCCGGTGTAACCTGAAAGATGAGAAAAAGAGGTTAGATTATACTCACCAGGGCAGGCGGTCTGGTACGATGTGCGTCGCTGTCCGGGGCCTCCCATTTTCTTACGATGACGTCCTCTTCTTGTCTTCATGCTGCGGCTCTGGCGCAGGAGTACTTTGTCTGCCCTGTTGAGGGCAGAGCAAAGTACTGCAGTGCGCAAGCGACCTTTTCCGGCACCTGCGCACTGCAGTACTTTGCTCTGCCCTCAACAGGGCAGACAAAGTACGCCGGAGCCGCAGCATGAATACAAGAAGAGGACGTCATCGTAAGAAAATGGGAGGCGCTGGACCGGACCGCGACACCCATTGGACCGGACCGCAGCGGGACCGCCCATGGGTGAGTATAATCTAACCTCTTTTTCTCATCTTTCAGGATACATCGGGGGCTGATCTACAGCATTACAGAATGCTGTAGATAAGTCCCTGATGCTGGTGGGCTTAGCTCACCTTCGATTTTGGGGGTGACAAGTTCCCTTTAATAGTTGGTGGCAAAACCCTTGTTGGCAAGCACAGCAGTCAGACGCTTTTTGTAGTTGATGATGAGGTTTAGGCACATGTCAGGAGGAATTTTGGTCCACTCCTCTTTGCAGGTCATCTTTAAATCATTAAGATTTTGAGGCCGTTGCATGCCAACTCGGAGCTTTAACTTCCTCCATAAGATTTCTAGGTCTGGAGACTGGCTAGGCAATTACTTGAACTTAATGTGCTTCTTTTTGAGTCACTCCTTTGTTGAATTGGATGTATGTTTTGGGTCATTGTCTTGTCCTTGACCCATTTTTAATGTCCTGGCAGAGGGAAGGAGGTTGTCACTCAGGATTTTACGGTACATGGCTCCATCCATTCTCTCATTGATGAAGTGAAATAGTCCTATGCCCTTAGCAGAGAAACACCCCCAAAACATAATGTTTCTATCTCCATGCTTGACAGTGGGGATGATGTTATTTGGATCATAGGCAGCATTTCTCTTCCTCCAAACACGGCAAGTTGAGTTAATACCATAGACCTCAATTTTGGTCTCATCTGACCACAGCACCTTCTCCCAATCACTCACAGAATTATCCAGGTTCATTGGCAAACTTCAGACGGGCCTGCACATGTGCCTTCTTGAGCAGGGGGACCTTGCGAGCACTGCAGAATTTTAAACCTTGACGGCATAACGTATTACCAATGGTTTTCTTGGTGACTGTGGTCCCAGCTGCCTTGAGATCATTAACAAGTTCCCCCCGTGTAGTTTTAGGCTGATCTTTCACCTTCCTCATGGTCAAGGATATTCCACGAGGTGAGATTTTGCATGGTGCCCCAGATCGATGTTGATTGACAGTCATTTTGTATTTCTTCAATTTTCTTACTATCACACCAACAGTTGTCTCCTTCTCACCCAGAGTCTTGCGTATGGTTTTGTAGTCCATTCCAGCTTTGTGCAGGTCTATGATCTTGTCCCTGACATCCTTATAAAGCTCTTTGGTTTTGCCCATGTTGTAGAGGATAGAGTATGACTGATTAATTTAGTTTGTGGACAGGAGTCTTTTATAAAAGTGACTATTTAAGACAGCTCTCTTTAATGCAGGTAACGAGTTGATTCGGAACATCTAACTGGTCTGTAGGAGCTAGAATTCTTCATGGTTGGTAGAGGATCAAATACTTATTTCTCACTGTAAAATGCAAATAAATTTATATAATAAAGTCAGACCCTGTAATAAGGCAGCCCCCATAGTCAGACCCTGTAATGAGGCAGCAACCCCATAGCCAGATCCTGTAATAAGGCAGCTCTAAAAAACTCACCTCTGCACTGCTCCCGCTGATCTCCGGACACTGGGCGCCGGGCAGTGATGTCATCGCGCCTGCTGTCAGTGTCGGCGACGTCAGCCGCCGACACTGACGGGGGGATGATGGGAGAAGGAGCGCAGCGCTCCTTCTCCCATCAATGCGATCAGCTGTATCGGCTAAATGCCGGTACAGTTGATCTTCCGATGACGGCGGGGGGGAGCCCACTGCTGGCACCGTGCCCCCCCACCTGCTCAGGGGCCCCATAGCAGCCAGGCGGCAGAGCAGGGAGATCGATTCTCCCTGCTCTGCCGCAGAATGTAACTGTATCGGCACGCTGCACCGGGGCGCCCTCACCCTCTGCCCCCCCCCCCCCCGGTAGCTACGCTACTGGCACTAGGTCCAATGTTATAATATAGTTAATAGTGTTGAGCGATACCGTCCGATACTTGAAAGTATCGGTATCGGAAAGTATCGTCCGATACCGGCAAAGTATCGGATCTGATCCGATACCGATACCCGATACCAATACAAGTCAATGGCACTCAAGTATCGGAAGGTATCCCTGATGGTTCCCAGGGTCTGAAGGAGAGGAAACTCTCCTTCAGGCCCTGGGATCCATATTAATGCGTAAAATAAAGAATTAAAATAAAAAATATTGATATACTCACCTCTCCGACGCAGCCTGGACCTTACCGCTGTGAACCGGCAGCCTTCTTTGCTTAAAATGAGCGCGTTCAGCACCTTCCATGACGTCACGGCTTCTGATTGGTCGCATGCCGCTCATGTGACCGCCACGCGACCAATCAGAAGCCGTGACGTCATCCCTCAGGTCCTAAATTCCTAGAAGGGAATTTAGGACCTGAGGGATGACGTCGCGGCTTGTGATTGGTCGCGTGGCGGTCACATGAGCGGCACGCGACCAATCAGAAGCCGTGACGTCATGGAATGTGCTGAACACGCTCATTTTAAACAAAGAAGGCTGCCGGTTACCAGCGGTGATGTCCAGGGGCCTCTGGACAGGGGAGTATATCAATATTTTTTATTTTTATTCTTTATTTTACACATTCATATGGATCCCAGGGCCTGAAGGAGAGTTTCCTCTCCTTCAGACCCTGGGAACCATACACTGGAAACTTCCGATTCCGATTCCCGATACCACAAAAGTATCGGATCTCGGTATCGGAATTCCGATACTGCAAGTATCGGCCGATACCCGATACTTGCGGTATCGGAATGCTCAACACTAATAATTAACAAAAGCTGACATGCCGGATGCAAATATACATATGTAGTTAATAACTGGAAACAATATTCAAAAATAGGGCAACTCCCTAGATAATAGAATCCTAGAAAAACAATGGAGCAATAAGCCCTAAAACATAAAGTGAGATGAGACACAGTAGTATCAATAACATATGGACATTTTTATGAAATACTCACTAACATACAAAGTAAGGGTGTAAATAACCCATGAACAGAATACAAGATGGGTATAAAGGGGAAAAAAGACCTAGCAACATGTATCATCAACAAATCTCATATCAGAAAATAGCAGCACTAAGCATGAATAGGTTAGCACATATACTTCAAAAAGGATGACATTAGGTGACTACCAAGAATTGTGTATGAAAATGCCATATAAGAAATAAATAAATGACATGACAAGTCTGGACCAACATGTCATAGGTATAAAGTGCCGCTCATAGTGCAATCAGTAACTAGTGCTTACCCGTGTGGGAGAGAAATAGTGATGGACCGTGTGTGCCGCAGCCACGATGAGAGTTTCGCGTGGTGGGCTTCCTCGGGGGGATAAGTTGTTATAATATACGGCAGAGCAGATCTACAATTTTTTTCTCATGCCTGTTCGTCATGAAAAAAGAATCACAGCTTGATTACACAGCTTGAATCACACAGATATCCTGATCATGTGCACTTATTTAAATGTATTTAAGGGTATGTGTCCATGCTTCTGCTTTGGACGCAGCGGAAAACTCGCCCTGCCCAAAGCGTCGCCCCTTTCTGTAGATGCGATGATTCCGGATGTGTTCATTGCACACATCCGGAATCATCGCACCCCACGCATAGGGCCCTGTGTTTTACCTTGCGGCGACGCAACGGACATTCTGCGTTCTAAAAAGACGCGCCACATGTCTGGAAACGCAGGGCCGCCGGGTGTGTGTTCACACACATAGTGGAGACGGGATTTCATAAAATCCCCTCCACTATGCTGTAACATCTGGACGGATTTAACGCTGCGGCTCTACGCAGCGCTCAATCCGCAGCTATTCCGGATGTAATACGGCCCGTGGACACATACCCTAAGTCTATGGCTATATGTAAAACATCAAACTGCATTCGGATGCCATCCAAGTGCAGTCTGATGTATGCGCACAGAGACAATAGCGAAGATGGTGCTTACTGAACCATGGGCAGCATGAATCAGAGCATGGCTACTCCATTGCAGCCCAGTGTTTCTTTCTCTGAAATGTTATAGCCTTTCAGGGAAAACAGGCAATACAGTCTGTCAGGGATTATACATTTCCAATGACTAGTCCCAGGCAAAGAGTGACCGGACTAGTCCAATGTGGCCTCCAGCCAGTTTCTCCCTGTGTAACGGGGGCCAGAGCTGTAGTCGTGGCTTTTAATGGTGGATGCTTTAGCGCACCGTGGCCCTCCGTCACATACACACAAGGTTCCAGCGATAGCGTACCTTTTTGTCTGCTTTCCTGTCCTTCTGGGTCCTCTCTGATTCGCTGGGGTTTTCTTTGTTGAGGTTCCACATAAAGAGAGACAGAGTCAAGTTCCAACTTAAAACAAACAATTTTACTCAGTTCCTTTCTCAGCTCGTCCAGTTCACATTTAGGTACAGAGCAAGATTCTTTACAAGATACGACATTTTCTGTCCCTGTGCTGTCCCTCTCTTCTTTAGGAATATCACCGGGTCGCACCGTTGTCCCCGGTACCGCAGCATTCAGTCTGACAAGTCTGACTAACTGTAGGAGTTCCCATTCCGTTTTGCACCAGATACACAGGCGTCTTCCAAAATAGCTGACCACCATCATGACAAAGCTGCCCTGTATTCCGTTGCTTCATCGGCAATCATTACTCATAGGCCCGGGACGAGCTGGGCTCCTTTACTTGAGAAACGTTATGTGGCTCAACTGCTCTGTACCGGTTCTGAGGCCCTTCTGACTAAATGCAGGAAGCTCTCTACACCTTACACAGTTGGCCCCTCCTAATTAACTAGTTCCTATCCTACTACTATCTTATACTATTGTGCCCCCTCTAGTGGGCTAATCTGAACACTACACTTTAACTATACAATTAGATATACCAGTCATCTAATATATAAAGCTGAATGTGTGTGTGTGTGTATGTATGTATGTCCGGGATTGGCATCTGAACCGTAGCAGCTACAGCCACAAAATTTTGCACAGTCACACGTCTGGACCCCGAGAGCGTCATAGGCTATGTTGTGAGGTGAAATTTTAACCCCGCGCTTTCCAATTCACCAAACAATTTTGCCCCTATCTACATAATGGGGAAAAAGTGAAAGGAAAAGTGTTGGAGGCGTCGCAGCTACAGGCACAAAATTTTGCACAGTCACACGTCTGGACCCTGAGAGCGTCAAAGCTATATTGTGAGGTGAAATTTTAACCCCGCGCTTTCCAAGTCACCAAACAATTTTGCCCCTATCTACATAATGGGGAAAAAATGAAAGGAAAAGTGTTGGAGGCAAATTAACAGCTGCCAGATGTGAACAAGGGGGACTTAAAGAATGACAGCGATGGCACCAAAGAGTATATACTGTACAGTTGCTAAGGTGGGGCCCCAACATGGGATAATCACACCACCACGGGGATATGAACACACACACAAAATGCGCCACACACTACCACGTGCTCGAACACATATACCACCCTCAGTGCACATTTCACCACACATACACCAACCTCGCCACATAAAAGTAGAAACACAAAAGTCGCCGCTCAAAACTCGCCACGCGCAAAACTCTCCACATGCAAAACTCGCCACACGTGCAAAACTCGCCACACGCAAAACTTGCACACGCAGAAAAATTGCCACACGCAGAAAAATTGCCACATGCACAAAAGTTGCAACACATGCAAAAGTTGCCTCACACAAAACTTGCACATACTCAAAAGGCACCACACATAAAACTCGCCACGCGCAAAACTCGCCATGCGCAAAACTTGCTGCACACAACTTGCTACACTAACCTGTCACATGCAACTCGACACACAAAAAGTTGCTACACGCATGTCGCCACACAAAACTCATCTCACAAAAGTCCCTACATGCATGTCGCCACACGCAACTCAACACACACAACTTGACACACGAAACTCGCCCTAAAACACACACAAGTCTGGTATCCTTCAAAAATAAAAATCTGATTAATAAGCAGACAAACTACAAGAGCAACAAATGTACCATATAGGAATCCGGCAGCTGTCAGTCACATGACCAGTCTATTATGTGTATGTGTGAGCTAATATATACTGCCAGGGGGTGGGCTTACTGTTGGCTGGGGATTTATCAGGCTGCCATTTTAGCTTACAAATACTGAGGTAAAAATACTGACCAAATAACGTGTGAACGAGGGCTAATACAGGAGGAGATGGCATACAGCTATATACTATATACAGGAGATGACACACAGGTATATACTATTTACAGGGGAGATGACACACAGGTATATACTATATACAGGAGGAGATGACACACAGATATATACTATATACAGGAGAGATGACACACAGGTATATACTATATAGAGGAGGAGATGACATACAGGTACATACTACATACAGGAGGAGATGACATACAGGTATATACTATATACAGGAGGAGATGACACACAGGTATATACTATATACAGGAGCAGATTACCTACAGGTATATAGTATATACAGGAGGAGATGACACAGGTATATGCTATGTATAGGAGGAGATGACATACAGGTATATACTATATACAGGAGATGACACACAGATATATACTATATATAGGTGAGATGACACACAGGTATATACTATATACAGGAGATTACATACAGGTATATCTAATATATAAAGCTGAATGTGTGTATGTATGTATGTGTGTATGTCCGGGATTGGCATCTGTACCGTCGCAGCTACAGCCACAAAATTTTGCACAGTCACACGTCTGGACCCCGAGAGCGTCATAGGCTATGTTGTGAGGTGAAATTTTAACCCCGCGCGTTCCAATTCACCAAACAATTTTGCTCCTATCTACATAATGGGGAAAAAGTGAAGGGAAAAGTGTTGGAGGAAAATTGACAGCTGCCAGATGTGAACAATGAGGACTTAAAGAATGAGAGCGATGGCGACAAAGAGTATATACCGTACAGTTGCTAAGGTGGGGCCCCGACATGGGATACTCACCACACACGGGGATATGAACACAAACACAAAATGCGCCACACACTACCACGTGCTTGAACACATATACCACCCTCAGCACACATTTCACCACACACACACACCAACCTCGCCACATAAAAGTCGAAACACAAAAGTCACCACTCAAAACTCGCTACATGCAAAACTCGCCATATGCAAAACTAGGCTCACGCAAAACTCGCCACACGTGCAAAACTCACCTCATGGAAAACTCACCTCATGCAAAACTTGCACACACAGAAAAATTGCCACATGTACAAAAGTTGCACCACATGCAAAAGTTGCCTCACACAAAACTTGCACATACTCAAAATGCACCACACATAAAACTCGCCACGCGCAAAACTCGCCATGCACAAATCTTGCTGCACACAACTTGCTACACTAACCTGTCACATGCAACTCAACACACAAAATGTTGCTACACGCATGTCGCCACACAAAACTCATCTCACAAAAGTCGCTACATGCATGTCGCCACACGCAACTCAACACACACAACTTGACACATAAAACTCGCCCTAAAACACACACAAGTCTGGTATTGTCCTTCAAAAATAAAAATCTGATTAATAAGCAAACTACAAGAGCAACAAATGTACCATATAGGAAATACGGCAGCTGTCAGTCACATGACCTGTCTATTATGTGTATGTGTGAGCTAATATATACTGCCAGGGGGGAGGGCTTCCTGTTGGCTGGGGATTTATCAGGCTGCCAATAGCAACCAATCACAGCTCAGCTTCTATTTTGCTACAGTTAATTAACCTGAGCTCTGATTGGTTAATATAGGCAACAAAGACATTCTCAGTATAACAAAGCTAATATATGTTGTGAAATGCTTCTATTTGCTTAGTTTTTGCCTTTTAATAATTACATTTCTATCTATTTGTTTTGTGGTTTTTGTGTGCAGAATAAATTTTTGTTAACACATTCTATTTTGCTAACAGCAGTCATTAACCCGGGCGAAGCCGGGTAGTACAGCTAGTATACAATATAGCAGCATTATACAGTTCACAGCATAACGTATTATATATGTATATACCAGCTTGTCAGGGACGTAAAAACACGGGCAAGGGTGAGTGGGCACAACTAGTCCTTGTACCCCCCTAGCACCTGCCCCATACAAATTGATTGATAGGTCCTTCCTTATGTAAATACATGGGAGATACCTGTCAATCAACTGGAGTGTGACAGGGGGAAGACAGCCGAGGGACACACCAGACTAGTCAGGTCTCTCTATAGCCTCCTGTTGGCTTTTCAGGGTATGTGCACACGTAGATGGAACCCCTGCGGATATTTCAGCACCTGTTTTGGTAAATCCGCAGGTAAACCGCACTGCAGATTACCTGCGGAATTACCGTGGATTTACCGCGTTTTCTTTGCGGATTTTGTGCGGATTCCATCTGCGGTTTTACACCTGTGGATTCCTATTATGGAGCAGGTGTAAACTGCAGCGGAATCTGCACAAAGAATTGACATGCTGCGGAATAAACAACATGTTTCCGTGTGTTTTTTTTCCACAGCATGGGCACTGCGGATTTTGTTTTCCATAGGTTTACATGGTACTGTAAATGCATGGAAAGCTGCTGCAAATCCGCAGCGGCCAATCCGCTGCGGATACGCAGCAAAATCCGCAGCATGTGCACATAGCCTCAAACTCTGCGTTCTGTGATAGTCCGTAGCTCAGCCAGGCTCCCAATCATGTACCCTAGGGTTGAATGAATCTAGTGACAGGTTTCCTTAAATTATCTTGGTATTCTGTTTGAAGTACGTTTTGGTATATATATTACAAACAAAAATGTATTTAGCTTATGACTCCTTGAAGTGGTTTGTTTAGATCTTAAAGGGAATGTGTCATCAGGATTTCACACCCCAAATTATTTATATGCACAAGTAGCTGTTTCAAGTCTAGCAAAGCCTTTACATGGCCAGTACACTCCTCCGTTATGGAAAAATCAGTGCTTGAATTCATATACAAATGGCTATGGTAGCTCTGAAATCTGTCACACCAGCTCTATTTCTCGTCCAGCGTTGCCTTCTCCTGCTTGACTGAAAGGTTTTATACTGTATGACTTTAGGCAAAAGAACTGTAAGTCATGCAGGAGACAGCGACACTGGTCTGGGACAGGGCCGGACTGGGACTAAAATTCAGCCCTGGCATTTGAAGTCACACAGGCCCACTTGTCACATGGTGACTGTATAAAATCTTTGTACACTTGTAGGCTACAAGAAGTGAGGGGAGTGTAACACGACTATATAACATATAATTACAGCTGTATCCAGCATTACAGCTCAGTCCCCATAGAATGTAATACAGCACAGCCCCCATAGAATGTAATACAGCACAGCCCCCATAGACTATAATACAGCACAGCCCCCATAGAATGTAATACAGCACAGCCCCCATAGAATGTAATGCAGCACTGCCCCCATAGAATGTAATACAGCTCAGTCCCCATAGACTGTAATACAGCCAGCCCCCATAGAATGTAATGCAGCCAGCCCCCATAGAATGTAATGCAGCACAGCCCCCATAGAGTGTAATGCAGCACAGCCCCATAGAATATAATGCAGCACAGGCCCATAGAATGGAATGCAGCCAGCCCCATAGAATATAATGCAGCACAGGCCCATGGAATGGAATGCAGCCAGCCCCATAGAATATAATGCAGCACAGGCCCATGGAATGAAATGCAGCCAGCCCCATAGAATATAATGCAGCAGAGGCCCATGGAATGGAATGCAGCCAGCCCCATAGAATATAATGCAGCACAGGCCCATGGAATGGAATGCAGCCAGCCCCATAGAATATAATGCAGCACAGGCCCATGGAATGGAATGCAGCCAGCCCCATAGAATATAATGCAGCACAGGCCCATGGAATGGAATGCAGCCAGCCCCATAGAATATAATGCAGCACAAGCCCATGGAATGGAATGCAGCCAGCCCCATAGAATGTAATGCAGCACATGCCCATGGAATGGAATGCAGCCAGCCCCATAGAATATAATGCAGCACAGGCCCATGGAATGGAATGCAGCCAGCCCCATAGAATATAATGCAGCACAAGCCCATGGAATGGAATGCAGCCAGCCCCATAGAATGTAATACAGGCAGCCCCCATAGAATGTAATGCAGGCAGGCAGCCCCCATAAAATGTAATGCAGGCAGGCCGCCCCCATAGAATGTAATGCAGGCAGGCAGCTCCCATAGAATGTAATGCAGGCAGGCAGCCCCCATAGAATGGAATGCAGCACAGCCCCCCCCCCAATAGCTCCACAATCCAGTCATCACTCATTGATAAAAAAAACAAACACTCTACTCACCTCTCTCCTCGTGCCCCGCGCTGCTCCTGGCTCCGGCCTCAGCAGCTGCAGTCTGCCCGCCCGGTCACACAGCAGGTGCGCAATGATATGACGTCATCGCGCACCCGCAGTGTCAGCGGCAGGCAGAGCGGGGAATGATGGGAGAGGGGGCGTCAGCAGACGCTCTCTCCTCTATCATTGCATTCAACTGTACTAGTTGAATGCGGGGCCGGGAGTGTGCCGCGACAGCGTGGGGAGTGTGCCGACAGCGGCACACTCGAGCGGCCCACTACTGCCATCGGCCCTTCTGGCATTTGCCAGAACGGCCCGATGGCCAGTCCGGCCCTGGTCTGGGAATGGAGCTGGAGTGACAGAGGTCAAATCTACAGTACAAATAGATCTTCATTTACTTACCATTTTAAAGGCTGGTTTCTTAGTAATGGAGGAACGGACTGGCCATGTTAAGATATTGCTGGACTTGTCTCTGAAACAGCTACATGTTCATATAAATAGTTTGGGTGGCCGACAGATTCCCTTTAAAGTTATAAGCTATACAAAAGTGAGAAATTTATAAAAACTAGAACAAAGGTAAAAAAAAGTTGACATCTATAGTGACCAACTAAGCTGTTTAGAGGGAAATTGTTGAGACAAATTTACTAATAAAACTAGTGGAATGACTTCATAGGTCTTAAAGAAACAATATAATGGATACCTGTCTTGTAGTAATCTGATGTGCCTGCACCCCATGTATTTACACACAACAATGCACTTTTAGGTTAATTTGTTCGTGGCTTCAAAGCTTGAATTCTCAGCGCTAGCACATCACATTAATACAACATGGGTATAATTTTTATTGTCATATTAGGACCTATGCTGTTATAGCATTAGGCTAAATAGTGACCTTTAACCTCTATAATATCATGATGGTCCATTGACTAAAATAATGCAAGTCACATCTGCATTTGCAGAAAGTCTTCGTTGTGAATGATGTTTATGAATCCCTGAGTGTGTATCGCTGTGATACTTTTGTGAATGTCAAGGGTTTTTTTCCCTTCATTTTCAAAGGTACATTGAATCCATTGTTCCTTAAGAATCATGAACTCGATCTCAAGAATAAAAGAGAGATCTCCCTCCCTCGCTATTCATGTATTCACGGGGAAATCGTAGAAAGGCAATTACAGGGCATTTTCTCAATCTCGACAAGCCTGAAGGTCCATGCTACTGGAACTTAAACATAAACAACACATGGAATTGACATAGAATTGGACACGCGGAGAACTGTTATGTTTGAACAATGCACCAGCCAAGAATCAGATACAGTCAATTAGGCGGCTGCAGGAGGAATGACAAAAAACCGCGATGGAATAACTTTCGACTAGTGGTTTCATTTCCTGCATAAGTAAAATACAGATGATATCAAAGTGAATTTATCCTTGCAAGCAAATGAGAAATAAAACTGTAAATGACTGTGACCCTGCATTATGCCAACCATCTGGTCCATTCACACACTGTACAAATGCAAGGGAAAAAAACAGCATACAGGCTGAACGCTAGGGTGAAGAAAAAGAAGCATATATATTATAATTGCCTGTAGATACTAATTTATTTCATATATTCAATGGTAGTTTCACTGGGAGCCAAATACATTTCCGTATTTGTTCGTATTCGCCTTTGGAAAGAATTGGGTGCATGTAAGAAGCACACACAAGTTCCTTGCATGTATTTCTAGTATAAGGTGCCCAGGGTCGTAGCTGTGGGTGAGGTGAACTTCTGCTTGTCCTCACCCTGGCACCCCACAAACAGTGTCCCAGTCCATAAGTGTCGTGCTTTGCATTGTACCCACATGCTGTGCATTGTACCCACTTGCAGGCTGGAGGGCTTCACTGTCTCCACGTTCTTAGGCCAAGGACCAGCCGCACACACATCAGGGGACACCCGGTTTGTTACTTTACTGGACAGTTCAAGTTCAACAGTCTTTAACATGCAGTTTTGGGCACAGCACCCTCCAGTTCCATTTTTATCAAAACAGTACATCTCAAGCTCTTGCTTACACTCATCTCAGACTATCCCTATGCTTGATACTCTTGTCAGCACAAGGGATTTCCCGTACGGTGCCACAGCACTCCCCAGATACGTTACATTTCCCTCACAGGTTTTCCCATCCAGCATCCTTTATATGGAAGGGATTAAGGCACATTTGCCAGTGCCTAGATCAGGCCATAAGCCCAGGTCGTTATAGGAATGCCCCCGGGAAATCTGGTACGACCTCATGCTGCCAGAGCGATATGCACTCCACGCAACTACAGCCCACGCAACTTGAACCTGAACTTCAAATGAACCTCCAACTTTATTTAACTAAACCAGGAAGTGATCCCCCTTTTTACTTAACCCTCTCCCATCATGGGCTGGTCCCAAACATTTAACTATATCCTACATAATTCCTATCATTATACAGTGATAAGGCCCACAACTGCTTATCTTGCTCTATCACTGCTCTGGACCCTAAACTCTTAACCTGTATCTAAAGTCACTGCACTATGTCCTATGCTTATATATGTGATACTATGTGTATCAGAGTTACCTCAGGCATTACTTTACAGTACCCATACAGCAGCATCAGTACCTATCACATTTTGCATTAGTTATCACAGACTCTAAACATTTTATGTCATCATAAAACAACATAAAACCGCATGTCAATATTCACATTATGCAATTGGTTGTCTTCAGAGGCAGGTACACGACAGTTTCTGTCACACGCTTACGCTGTGGCTCCAGTGATGTAACCATAGGGGTTGCAGAAGTCGAATTCGCAATCAAACTCTGTCCCCTAGGGAGTCTAAAGGTTGATATTCTGTATATTAGAAGGGTTTTACATTAGGGTTAGTGATGAGCTAGTATACTCATTGCTCGGGTGATTTCCGAGCATTTGTAAGAGCTCAGAGATTTAGTTTTCGTTGCCTCAGCTGCATGATTTACAGCTGCTAGACAGCTTGAATACATGTGAGGATTCCCTAGCAACCAGGCATTCCTTACATGTACTCAGGCTGGCTAGCAGCCGTAAATCAAGCAGCTGAGTCAACAAAAACTAAATCTCCGAGCAGTTACAAATACTCGGAGACAACCCGAGCGTGCTCGGGAAAACTCCCTCATCTCTAATTTGGGTCTTTCCATAGGTCAATAATATGAGATTGCTAAGGAACCAACTGTAAGGTTCTCAGTATTTTTGCTACATTTGCTGTTGTTTTCTGTTATTGAAACCTAAGTTTTCCGTCGCCATTTTTGCTTTGTCTTGTTGTAGCTACTTTGCCCTGAGTCAGTATGGAGTTTCTAGCTTCCTTGTTTCCGCCCTGTTCTCTGTCTCTTGCCTTTATAAGCAGCCTCAGCTGTTCAATCAGTGCTTCTGAATCATGTCTGCAGTCAGCCTGTGACCTGCTCCTGGAAGTCTGGACTTGGTATTTGTGGACACTGGAACTCTGCTGCATGCTAATCTACATTTGCAAGGGAAGTAACACAGAGAGAGACTCTGAACCAGTTTGTGCTTCATGTTGAACTCAACGTTTATTCTGATCTGCCGTGTCATCTGCCATGTCTCCTGCCTGTGTACCTGCAATTGTGTAAAGCCTTTTTTCCTGTGGCATACTTGTATGCAGTAATACAAGCAAGTCATAACTAAACCTGTGTCTACTGTGTCTTCCTCGCACCCAAGCACAAGACTCTAAACAGACTATGTACAATACATCACAAGATTCAGAAGCCAACTTTAGTGTCTGCTGGGTCTGAGGACGCCGAGTCTGCTGTGGACCGTGTATCCTTTATACTTCTGCGATGATAGTGGTTGTGACTTCTCACAACCATTTCAGGTGAGCGCATTCTCTTATTTTCAGCCAGGTGTTACCACAGGTAAACACTATTGTGCGCCCTTGTTTCTCTTCCAGCATTTCTGCCTTAGAGGATCTGGGAAGATATTTCATTTATACCTTCTGTGATGACAGTGGTTGTGACTTCTCACAACCATTTCAGGTGAGCACATTCCCTTCTTTCCAGCCAGGTGTGTTACCACGGGTAAACACTATTGTGTGCTTTTTTTTTTCCTTTTCTAGCACTTCTGCCTTAAAGGATCTGGGAAAATGGAGGCTCGCTTAAAGGACTTGTGTGGAATTACCGATACAATAATTGCGGATATACAGGCTTTAAAGACCAGCTTTGCAAGTCTGCAGGATCTGAACAACCACAATCTGCAAGTTTTCGGACAAAATACTCAGGATTTACGAGCCAGGATTGAGGCATTGGAGGAACGAATCCGGGCACCACCCCTACCTCCGGGATCTGGGTTTCCCAAGTTACCCCCTTTTCATTTTGGTGGTGAACGTGAAAAATTCAGGGGGTTTATTAACCAATGCAAACTTTTTTTTTCTGCACATGCCTCGCAATTTACCTCGGAACGGTCCAAAGTGCTTACTATAATTATGCTGCTCTCCAACAAAGCTCTGATGTGGGCAAACCCCCTGATTGAGACTGAGGATGAGTGTTTGAATAATTTGGATGCTTTCATTTCAGCCATGGGGCAGGTATTTGATGACCCTAACCGAGGTGCGACAGCTGAAGCAGCCATGTTAACTTTGCGCCAAGGTAAGCGCTCAGTAGTTGAATATGCCTTGGATTTCAAGAGATGGGCCCTCGATACCACTTGGGACAGTTCTGCCAAAAAATCTATCTTTCGGAAAGGGTTGTCTCCCATGATTAAAGATGAACTTGCTCGTGCTGACCCTCCCACTGCGTTAGGTGACTTTATTAACTACTGCATCCGTATTGATGCCCGTCTTACTGAACGCAGACAGGAGAGATGGTCTGAAAATAATCGCATTAACCATTTCCTACCTTCCTCCCCAGCTAGGGACCCTCTGAGCAAGATCACACGGGAACCAGAACCTGAACCCATGCAGGTAGACTCTTTACAGAGACGTGTTAGTGACGCACGCAAAGAACATCGCTTAAAGGAAAATCTATGTTTCTATTGCGGTAAGTCAGGGCACTTCATTATCAACTGCCCCAGCCGTTCTCGTAAAACTACTGCAGCAGTCATTCACTGTGAGTGTTGTGAAAGGAGATCAGTCATGTCTGAACCTCAGGCTCCAGAAAGATCTGCAGCGATAGATGCTGATTTCTCGGACTTAAACTCTGTTATTTCGGATTCTGATGACTGTGTAAATGCGGCAGTTTTTCAAGTTTCTAGACTAGAAACAAGGCGCACAGCTATATATATATATAACATAAATAAGGAGGGTGCAAACGGCAGTGATAAACGGAGTCAAGAAAAAAAAAATTTTTAGAGAAAAAGCATCACTGCATGATATGCACACCATCCAGATAATAATAATACAAGAAAAAGATATATATAAATACTTTATTCGTACACTTAAAACACACCAAACAATAAATAAAACATACTTAAAATTCAACACAAACCACAGCAGGTTGAATCATGTATAAGAATAAGGTAACCCCTACCTTCTAACCTAACTGGCTCATATAGTAATAGTACCCCATGCGGTCATAGCAAGGTAAGGACCGCTAATAGGATCAAACAGGAAAATAAACAATTCCCACAAATACGTAGCTTTAAGCCAGATGGGAGACCAAAGTCCTGGAATGAACAGGACAAGGAAGGGGCAGTAAACCCTATAAATAGCACCAATGATAGCTCATAATGAGATAGCCACGTGCATACAACCTGATGTGAGGAGATATCCCACGCGTATCGCCCGGCGAACCGAGCTTCCTCAGGGAATGTGTAAGAAGCACAATTACACGACTTATATAGCATGGAAATAAAACGACATACCGGTGTGTGCGGCACGGCCAACCGGAAGGAGCAAGGAAGTAGCACAAGCATGTGACGTAGCAGGGGCCAATAAGACAAAAGGCAGCACCTCTCCCAAAGCACCGCCTCCCATCAGGAGAGAAAAAGCATAGGCGCTTGCGTAAACATTTAATAGACAGCTGCACAGCCAGTAAGACTGGTGCTGTAGAGATCGGCGGTACCGCAAGCTCCACCTACCATACGGGGCATAGGAAAACAAGTGCCTGCACAGTCATAGTGTGACCAGCCGTACAGCTGCTAAAATCGGCACCATGGCAACCAGCGGCGTCCCAAGCTACACCTCCCAAAGGGAGAGTATGGGAGGGCGCCTGCGCGGAGAAGGATAGCCAGCCACCCAGACGCTAGTACCGGCAAATGGAAACCGCAAGGCTGTAAAAAGAGAGAGCCAGTTGTAATTATAGACGGGGCTTATATGTAAGAATGTAATAGTCCTCAATCGAGATCTGAGGACAAAAGGACCCATATATAAAAGGAACACGCAAACACCCAAATAAACCCCAAAATAAGGGGAAGTAGGGATGTTTATACTGTATTATTGTTTTTTATATATATAAGTGTGTCACATGTGTTCAAACATACAACAAACACTCTCCGGAGAGTTCAACACAAGCAGCCACATATGTACAACAACCGCAGTGAATACATTGAGCATAAGTCCAGAGTGATTAAAGCCAACTTTATTATCTGGTAGTATAAAAATATACATATAGGTATACAAAAAAACAATGTTATTATAATATCTATAAATAAGTATAGTTATGTGCGATAGGGCATAATAACCCATAGGAAGGGAGAAGAAGGAAGTTAGAGCTGGCTAGGGGCCTATACACCTATATATATACATAGTCCAACATGGAATGAAAATCCATCGACCTGCCTGATGAGCCAGTACTAAAGGCTAACAGTGTTCCAGAACCCAATCCAACTACCTAATGAGCCAGTCCTCGAATCTATATAATAATAAGACCTAAGTATCAAAAGATCTATAGTAACCTATATAAAAAGCCATAATAGGCTTACATATAATCACATGGAAAATTACAACTGAGCCAAAAAAAACAACTCAACAAAAAGAAATTCCACTGAAACAGTATGACAAAGGAACACAAGTCGTTCAAGGGACCATCTCCTAAGACCATATAACATGTATATACTAGCCCCCAAAGGAACCTTCCAGCCGGGCAGTTCAAAATCCTTGGGAGCTTGAAATATGAATCCAGACGTTAAGTTCACATAGAACAGTCCATACACATTCTCCAGGTACAACTCCAAGTATTAAGACGATACATGGCAGACATCCTCCATATCTAATCATATCCGATGGTATATTAGCCCAGGAATCCGGTAAAGAGCAGATCTTCGTTCAATCCTGCGGGAGCAATAGAACCCAAATTAAAAATCCAGCGAGCCTCCTTTTGTAAGAGGAGCCGTTTATAGGCTCCCCCCCTATTTGATAATGTAAGCCTTTCCAGACCTATAACCTTGGTATTCAACACCCGGCCATCATGATGAGCTAGATAGTGTGCAGCAACCGGGGTTAACACTTTCCCTTTGGCGGAATCCATAGCCGCCAGATTTATAGTGGAAAAGTGTTTTTGAGTCCTACGGCGTAACTCTTGAGAGGTCTGGCCCACATAGATATGTTGACAAGGACAAATCAAAGCATAGATGACATAAGATGTTTTGCAGTTAATATAGGAACGTAATTTATGCTTACTACCATCCTTGGGGCTAATGAAAAAATCCTTAGTTGGAGTCATATGAGGGCAGATGCTACAATCACCGCAGGCAAAGGAACCATGCAGTACTACACCCCGGTGTAATCTAGTCGTCTGTCTTTGATAGTGACTATTGGTCAACAGGTCTCGAAAATTTGGGGCCCTCCTAGCTGTAAGCAGGGGTCGATCTCCCACCACTGGAGACGTATGTAGATCAGTAGCCAAAATATCCCAATGTTTTTGAAGAATACCTCGAATCTGTGACCAGTTGTCATTATAGTTGGTAATGAACCTAGACTTACCATCACGTGCCTTGTTCCGACGCTCTAGTAAAGATTCTTGTGTATTCAGAGCCGCACGTTGAAAGGCCTTAGAGATACTCTTCTTCGGATAGTGTCGTTGCCTGAATCGGTCTGTCAATCCTCGGGCCTCCGATCGGAAGTCCTCATCAGAGGTGCAGTTCCTTCGAATTCTTAAGAACTGTCCTATGGGAACGCCATCTTTAGTGTGCTTAGGATGAAAACTTCTATAGTCCAACAGGCTATTAGTCGCAGTTGACTTGCGAAACAACTTGGTCGATAATTCATTGCCACTGACCAAAATCTGTAGATCCAAAAAGGAAACTGTCGTAGGGGAGAAAGAATACGTCAAAATAATGTTGTGCACATTATTATTTAGGGCCTCAATAAATTTGCTGCACCCCTGTTCATCCCCTTTCCAAATAAAGAACACGTCGTCGATATAACGACTCCAACAACAAACGTGTTCCTTAAAATCCTCAAGGGGGTAGACCATGGTAGCCTCCCACCAGCCTAAAAAGAGGTTAGCAATGGCCGGGGCACATCTAGCGCCCATGGCCACCCCCGAGGTTTGAAGATAGTAGGTACGGTCAAACAAGAAATAGTTATGCTTCATAATAAATTCCATAAGATCTATTATCCAGGAATCGTGCATGCGGTCAGAGTGTTGAAGTTGATCAAAAAAGTATAAGGCAGCAGTGACACCGTCTGCATGCCCAATGTTCGAATACAAAGATTCGACGTCGCATGTCACCAACAAATACTGAGAGGGTAATGAAATCTCACGGCAAATGCGAATAAAGTGCGACGAGTCTTGAACAAATGACGGTAGGTTCTTGACCATTGGTTGGAGAAAATGGTCGACATAGACACCAGCTTTTTCGCACAGACTACCTATACTTGCCACAATAGGACGCCCAGGTGGTTTATGTAGGCACTTGTGGACTTTCGGCAACATATAGAATGTTGCCGTGATCGGAACTTCCACCCAAAGAAACTTAAACTCCTGATGACTGATGATGTTAAGGTCCCTCGCTCTCTCAAGTAAACGCCTAAATTTAGCAGAAAAAACCCCTGTAGGATCCGAAGGAAGCCTCCTATAAAAGCAGCTATTACCAAGTTGACGTTGGGCCTCCTCGAGATAGAGTGTATGGGGCCACAACACAACATTACCCCCTTTGTCCGCCTCCTTGACAAGGAAGGCAGTATTGGATCTAAGTCCATACAGGGCTCGTTTCTCCTCACTATTAAGATTGCCCATAATGGAAGGACGTGGACGCAGGGCCATGATGTCCCGCTTCGTGAGTTCAAAAAAGACCCTGATGGCAGGAACAAGAGAAAACGGGGGTGTCACATTAGATTTATTTTTGAAAGGAAAAAAGTTCTTACCACTATCTGACTCGTTTTCCTGTAACAGCTGCAACAAATCACGAAAAACCATCTGTTCTGTTTGATCATAGCCCTCCATCATGTGTGGTCTATTATGAAGGACCTGTAATACAAGGCACCGACAGAATAAGTAAAGGTCTTTAACAAGTGTGAATTTGTCCAGCGGGTGTACTGGTGAAAACGTAAGACCCCGCTGTAATATAGAGAGCTCAGTAGGAGAAAGCACATAATCAGATAGATTGACTACTTGTAAAACATCAGAGACTACCTGGTTGTCCACAGATGAAAGTATGGCTTCTTGAGGAGCCCCTATTTGCGATAGCCTTTGTGTGGTTTGTATGATGCCGGCCGGCGATTCCCGAACCGAGTTGTCCGTGCTGGCATGGCCACGGCACTTCCGCCCCCTTCGGACCCGGCGTCGGCCTCGCTGTCTGCCGAAGATAAAAAATCGCTTTCCGAAGTGCCATCCATACCCCTTGTAGTCATTTGCATGGTATTTCCGATGTTTCGAATCTTGGGGCCCTGTCTTGAATTACCATGGTGTCTCCATTTAAAAGCCCTCTGGGCCTCAAAGTCATTGCGGTCCCTTAAAAATTTGGATTTCTTTTTTAACATAATTTCATTGTCGTACTTATCTAAGGTACCCTTTAGTTTAGTCTTAAATGGCTGGACCTGGGTAGTGTCATCAAATTTAGTCAGTCTTGATTCCAACTCCTTAATTCTAACTTTAGTATCCGCAAGGAGTTTTCTATCATGTTCCAAAAGCATATTAATAATAATGCCCGAGCATTTCAACAGTCCCTGTTCCCAGATTGTTTGAAAGTCACGGGAAGGTTCCCAAGCTGGAAAAATGGACACTCTTAAACCACGGGGTACAATATTAGTCTTAACATACTCTTCCAGACTCCGTATGTTCCACCAGAGCCTGATACCCGCTCGATGAGCTGTCATAATCTCAGATGAAAGTTGGTTGAAATCAGAGTCAGGAGTGATATGTTCTCCTGAGGTAAATACATTCTGTGACTGTGCCCGCCAGGCCGCCTCGCGAGCATCCCAATCCATATTGGCTGTGCCACACACCACTATAAAAACAACAAAACCAGTCAAGACAGTGGGCAAAAGCAAATACTCACTACCCACAAAAATAACAATAATTCAACAATAGAACGCGTGCTGCCTCAAGAAACCCACCCACAACAGGGGGGTATATATGACAACTGCTAGACTAGAAACAAGGCGCACAGCTATATATATATATAACATAAATAAGGAGGGTGCAAACGGCAGTGATAAACGGAGTCAAGAAAAAAAAAATTTTTAGAGAAAAAGCATCACTGCATGATATGCACACCATCCAGATAATAATAATACAAGAAAAAGATATATATAAATACTTTATTCGTACACTTAAAACACACCAAACAATAAATAAAACATACTTAAAATTCAACACAAACCACAGCAGGTTGAATCATGTATAAGAATAAGGTAACCCCTACCTTCTAACCTAACTGGCTCATATAGTAATAGTACCCCATGCGGTCATAGCAAGGTAAGGACCGCTAATAGGATCAAACAGGAAAATAAACAATTCCCACAAATACGTAGCTTTAAGCCAGATGGGAGACCAAAGTCCTGGAATGAACAGGACAAGGAAGGGGCAGTAAACCCTATAAATAGCACCAATGATAGCTCATAATGAGATAGCCACGTGCATACAACCTGATGTGAGGAGATATCCCACGCGTATCGCCCGGCGAACCGAGCTTCCTCAGGGAATGTGTAAGAAGCACAATTACACGACTTATATAGCATGGAAATAAAACGACATACCGGTGTGTGCGGCACGGCCAACCGGAAGGAGCAAGGAAGTAGCACAAGCATGTGACGTAGCAGGGGCCAATAAGACAAAAGGCAGCACCTCTCCCAAAGCACCGCCTCCCATCAGGAGAGAAAAAGCATAGGCGCTTGCGTAAACATTTAATAGACAGCTGCACAGCCAGTAAGACTGGTGCTGTAGAGATCGGCGGTACCGCAAGCTCCACCTACCATACGGGGCATAGGAAAACAAGTGCCTGCACAGTCATAGTGTGACCAGCCGTACAGCTGCTAAAATCGGCACCATGGCAACCAGCGGCGTCCCAAGCTACACCTCCCAAAGGGAGAGTATGGGAGGGCGCCTGCGCGGAGAAGGATAGCCAGCCACCCAGACGCTAGTACCGGCAAATGGAAACCGCAAGGCTGTAAAAAGAGAGAGCCAGTTGTAATTATAGACGGGGCTTATATGTAAGAATGTAATAGTCCTCAATCGAGATCTGAGGACAAAAGGACCCATATATAAAAGGAACACGCAAACACCCAAATAAACCCCAAAATAAGGGGAAGTAGGGATGTTTATACTGTATTATTGTTTTTTATATATATAAGTGTGTCACATGTGTTCAAACATACAACAAACACTCTCCGGAGAGTTCAACACAAGCAGCCACATATGTACAACAACCGCAGTGAATACATTGAGCATAAGTCCAGAGTGATTAAAGCCAACTTTATTATCTGGTAGTATAAAAATATACATATAGGTATACAAAAAAACAATGTTATTATAATATCTATAAATAAGTATAGTTATGTGCGATAGGGCATAATAACCCATAGGAAGGGAGAAGAAGGAAGTTAGAGCTGGCTAGGGGCCTATACACCTATATATATACATAGTCCAACATGGAATGAAAATCCATCGACCTGCCTGATGAGCCAGTACTAAAGGCTAACAGTGTTCCAGAACCCAATCCAACTACCTAATGAGCCAGTCCTCGAATCTATATAATAATAAGACCTAAGTATCAAAAGATCTATAGTAACCTATATAAAAAGCCATAATAGGCTTACATATAATCACATGGAAAATTACAACTGAGCCAAAAAAAACAACTCAACAAAAAGAAATTCCACTGAAACAGTATGACAAAGGAACACAAGTCGTTCAAGGGACCATCTCCTAAGACCATATAACATGTATACACTAGCCCCCAAAGGAACCTTCCAGCCGGGCAGTTCAAAATCCTTGGGAGCTTGAAATATGAATCCAGACGTTAAGTTCACATAGAACAGACCATACACATTCTCCAGGTACAACTCCAAGTATTAAGACGATACATGGCAGACATCCTCCATATCTAATCATATCCGATGGTATATTAGCCCAGGAATCCGGTAAAGAGCAGATCTTCGTTTTTTTTCTCTCCTGATGGGAGGCGGTGCTTTGGGAGAGGTGCTGCCTTTTGTCTTATTGGCCCCTGCTACGTCACATGCTTGTGCTACTTCCTTGCTCCTTCCGGTTGGCCGTGCCGCACACACCGGTATGTCGTTTTATTTCCATGCTATATAAGTCGTGTAATTGTGCTTCTTACACATTCCCTGAGGAAGCTCGGTTCGCCGGGCGATACGCGTGGGATATCTCCTCACATCAGGTTGTATGCACGTGGCTATCTCATTATGAGCTATCATTGGTGCTATTTATAGGGTTTACTGCCCCTTCCTTGTCCTGTTCATTCCAGGACTTTGGTCTCCCATCTGGCTTAAAGCTACGTATTTGTGGGAATTGTTTATTTTCCTGTTTGATCCTATTAGCGGTCCTTACCTTGCTATGACCGCATGGGGTACTATTACTATATGAGCCAGTTAGGTTAGAAGGTAGGGGTTACCTTATTCTTATACATGATTCAACCTGCTGTGGTTTGTGTTGAATTTTAAGTATGTTTTATTTATTGTTTGGTGTGTTTTAAGTGTACGAATAAAGTATTTATATATATCTTTTTCTTGTATTATTATTATCTGGATGGTGTGCATATCATGCAGTGATGCTTTTTCTCTAAAAATTTAGTTTTTCAAGTTTCCTCAGCAGTGTCTCAGCTGAGCTGTAAGAACAAGTCTCATTGCTTTCTTTCCATCAAGCTCTGGGTTGACTCGGTCTGGGTGTCTAGCTCTGGTATGATTGACTCAGGGGCAAGCGGTAATTTTATGGACATCTCCTTTGCCCAGAAACATGGGATACGTTCAGTGAAGAAGGCTACTCCTTTACAGATGGAGACTGTGGATGGTTCCCTGCTAACCTCTGGACCAGTGGATCAAGAAACAGAGCCTTTGAAGGTCCTTATGGGTAAGAATCATCAGGAGAGGCTGTCTTTTATGCTCATCTCTTCTCCCCACTTCCCCATTATTCTAGGGCTACCATGGCTGCAGGCTCAGAACCCTACAATTAACTGGGAGACCAAGGAGCTGCATTTTCCAGAGAAACAGATGGGTCCAGAAGTTTCAGCTTGTTCGGTTCCTAAGAGACCCACGTCAGTCTCTGAACTACCAGCTATATACCAGGAGTATGCGGATGTATGTGACAAAAGGAACGCTGACCAGCTTCCCCCTCATCGTCCATACGATTGTCCAATTGAATTATTGCCCGGAGCAGAAATACCCTTTGGTAAGATCTACCCTCTGGCAGGGCCAGAATTAAAGGCGTTGAAGGACTATATTGACGAAAATCTAGCCAAGGGCTTCATACGCCACTCTTCATCTCCTGCAGGTGCACCCATCTTCTTTGTGAAGAAAAAAGATGGATCTCTTAGACCCTGCATAGATTATCGGGAACTCAATAAGGTTACTATTAGAAACCGTTATCCATTGCCATTGATTCCTGAGTTATTGGAGAGAGTACGGCATGCCAAGATTTTTTCTAAACTGGACCTCCGTGGGGCCTATAATTTGGTCCGTATTAGACCTGGGGATGAATGGAAGACTGCATTCAGGTCACGCTACGGACATTTTGAATATCTAGTTATGCCTTTCGGTCTGTGTAACGCCCCAGCCACTTTCCAACACTTGGTGAATGACATTTTCAGGGATCTTTTGGATACATTCGTGGTGATTTATCTGGATGATATTCTGATTTTTTCTAACTCCACAGAGGAACATCATAGACACGTGAGAATGGTCTTAGAACGCCTAAGACAAAACCATCTTTACATTAAACTTGAGAAGTGTGAATTCCATCGGACCGAAATTCAATTTCTGGGGTATGTAATGTCTACACAAGGAATTAGTATGGATGGAAGCAAGACCCAAGCCATCAAGAATTGGCCAGTTCCTAAGAATGTGAAGGAAGTGCAGCGCTTCATCGGGTTTGCCAACTTCTACAGACGTTTTATTAGGAATTTTTCTGAGGTAGTATCACCTATCACACAACTTACCCAGAAAGCGTCTAGCTTCACTTGGACCCCTCAAGCTCAAGAAGCATTTTCCAGTCTGAAGGATAAATTTACCACAGCTCCTATCCTAGTGCATCCCAACCCTGAACTTGCCTTTATAATAGAAGTGGATGCCTCAGACTGTGCCATCGGAGCTATTCTCTCTCAGAGGACAGGTGAGAAGAATGTGCTTCATCCCTGTGCTTTCTTTTCCCAGCGGTTATCTGCAGCTGAGAGGAACTATGATGTAGGCAATAGAGAATTGCTAGCTATTATTGCCGCATTCAAAGAATGGAGACACCTTCTTCAGGGAGCTGCACAGCAAATAGTCGTCCTAACTGACCACCGCAACCTTGAATTTATAAGGTCGGCTAAGTGCCTGACTCCTCGTCAGGCTCGTTGGAATCTTTTCCTAAACCAATTTAATTTCATAATCTCTTATAGGCCCGGATCGCACAATGGAAAGGCTGATGCACTCTCTAGGATCCATTCAACAGAGACCCGTCCACCTACTCCTCCTAAGACTATTCTTCCTGATTCTAGATTCCTGGGAGTGATTCATAATCAAGACCTACTCAAAGACATCAAGGAAGCATACCATGCGGATTCTTTGCTGGCACAACCTCCTAGAGACGTAAGTCTTGTTTATAAGAGTGGTGTGTGGTTTCAGGGGCAACGCCTGTATATACCTGAAACGGTCAGATTACGAGTAATGCAACTCATCCACGATTCTAAGATAGCTGGGCATAGAGGAGTTCTAAAGACACAGGAATTTCTTTCACGTTTCTTTTGGTGGCCCACTTTCAGAAAGGACGTTCTAAACTATGTCACTTCATGTGAAGTTTGTGCGAGATGCAAGACACCACGTTCCTCGCCAACGGGTCTATTGCAACCCCTACCCACCCCTACCCGTCCATGGGGATCCATTTCCATGGATTTCATTGTGGAGTTGCCAACCTCGCAAGGGCAAAACACCATTCTAGTGGTAGTGGATCGGTTAACAAAGGCGGCTCATTTTATTCCCTGCATCGGCTTACCCACTGCTAAACAAACATCAGATTTAATGATTCAAAATGTGTTTCGCTTGCATGGAGTACCAGATGAGGTCATTTCTGATCGAGGAGTGCAATTCACTTCAAGGTTTTGGCAGAATTTTTGTGCCGCATTGGACATTAAAGTAAACCTTTCTTCTGCTTTTCATCCCCAGACTAATGGACAAACAGAACGGACTAATCAGACCCTGGAGCAGTATCTCCGCTGCTTTATCTGCCACCTACAGGATGACTGGGTGGATTTACTTCCACTGGCTGAGTTCTCCTATAATAACTCTCAGAGCGCTTCCACTAAGCAGTCTCCTTTTTATGCCAATCTAGGTTATCATCCTAACATTCTGCCTCAATTTCCCATAGATACGCCATTGCCAGCTGTGGCTGAAAGAATCACGTCTTTACAACGCAATATTGATCTGCTAAAGGAAAATCTGCAATTGGCTCAGGAAAGGTATAAAAGAGCAGCAGATAAGTTTCGCAAACCTGCACCAGCTTTCAAGGTAGGAGACTTGGTCTGGCTATCAACCAAAAACCTTAAATTGAGAATCCCATCATCCAAATTGGGACATAAGTACATTGGACCCTATAAGATCAGTAGGATTGTAAGTGCCATTGCTTGCCGTCTTCAACTGCCCGGAACTATGAAAATTCACCCTGTCTTTCACGTTTCCTTACTAAAGGCAGCAGTACCCAATACATTCCCTGGACGTTCTTCTCCCCATCCTGATCCAGTGCTGATTGATGGTCAGGAGGAATTTGTGGTTGAGAAGATTCTGGATTCCAGATTATATAGGAATCGGCTACAATATCTGATTAAATGGCAGGGTTACCCAGTTGAGGATAACTCATGGGAACCGGTTAATAACATTAATGCTCCTCGCTTACTCCGCCAGTTCCATCAGAGGTACCCAGACAAGCCTGCTCTGAGGTCATCCAGAGGCTGTCCCTAAGGGGGGAGTAATGTAAGGTTCTCAGTATTTTTGCTACATTTGCTGTTGTTTTCTGTTATTGAAACCTAAGTTTTCCGTCGCCATTTTTGCTTTGTCTTGTTGTAGCTACTTTGCCCTGAGTCAGTATGGAGTTTCTAGCTTCCTTGTTTCCGCCCTGTTCTCTGTCTCTTGCCTTTATAAGCAGCCTCAGCTGTTCAATCAGTGCTTCTGAATCATGTCTGCAGTCAGCCTGTGACCTGCTCCTGGAAGTCTGGACTTGGTATTTGTGGACACTGGAACTCTGCTGCATGCTAATCTACATTTGCAAGGGAAGTAACACAGAGAGAGACTCTGAACCAGTTTGTGCTTCATGTTGAACTCAACGTTTATTCTGATCTGCCGTGTCATCTGCCATGTCTCCTGCCTGTGTACCTGCAATTGTGTAAAGCCTTTTTTCCTGTGGCATACTTGTATGCAGTAATACAAGCAAGTCATAACTAAACCTGTGTCTACTGTGTCTTCCTCGCACCCAAGCACAAGACTCTAAACAGACTATGTACAATACATCACACCAACACCCAGCAGGGTTGCCAAACATTCAGGAATTCCAGGACAGTCTGTAAAAATTGGTCATCTTTTTGCCCAGTCAGTAAAAAATATTTAGAGATTTGGAGCCTGAAGAAAATTTTACTGATTATTTTAATTGTAATTATCATCATTGTACAGGTCACAAAGTAAAATCATCTGATGTCTCCATATCAGAATTATGGGCTGTAGACATGGATCACTTACAATCATAATGATTTATTATGGTTTTCCAATGTGTCCGTAAAAAATATTTACTGTTTATGACACCCGGCACACCACCGATCATCTGCCAGCATCTCTGGCAACAGCTAGACGCATCAGTGTGACACTGCGAACACCAACGCTCTGCCACACTAAGAAAAAAAGGGTAAAGGAGCTTGACCACGCAAGCTCAAATGCAGACGACTGGGCTGAAGGGTGCTGATGTAGGGCAGCAATGATGAACCAGGGAGAAAACAGAAGAGAGGGCACATCCAAGGTAAATAGAAGTCAATAATTCTTTAATCTGTATCCATTAAAAAGACAAACAAGGGATTTAAAACTGACGCGTTTCTGGCGAATCACTCGCCTTTATTCATGGTATGACCATGATCAAGGGAGGGTGACTCACCAGAAGTGCATTGGTTTTAAATCCCTTGTTTGTCGTTTTAATGGATACAGATTAAAGAATTATTGACTTTTATTTACCTTGATTTGCCGTCTCTTCCATCTTCCCCCCTGCTCCGTCACACTATTTGATGTCTGCTCATCAAGTACCATTGATCAAATGAATGGAGCTGACCTGTACTCACTACTTTTTTCGTTTTCAAAGCGCAAAAGTTTCAAGTTTTAGATTTGGGGAATAACAAGCAGATCCCTTGAACAGGAGCTTGAACAGCCACTAATCGAAAGGGATAAGGGACACTTAATAATGTCAAATAAATGCCTCTATTATCCAACGATAGCTTAGGTCACCACGGTCTAAAGCCTTTGGAGCTGCACGACATTACACGTTGTCACTGCACCTTATCATTCATTCTGCTCATCTGCAGCCACCACTACCAAAATATAACTGCTTAGGAACAGAGTAGAGAATTTAGAACTGTGTACTACTGTTACCAACTCTCATAAAATTATTATGCTTACTTATATATTTATTATGCTTGCCTATATAGCACCATCATATTCCAGAGACATCATCATCACTGTCCCTATTGGGGCTTCCAATCTATATCAGTCGTTGTAGTGTGGAAGGAAACTGGAGAACCTGGAGGAGACCTACGCAAACACGGGGAGAACATACAAACTCCTTGCAGATTTTGTCCTTGGTGGGATTTGAACCCAGAATTCCAGGTCTGCAAAGCAACAGTACTAACCACTGAACCACAGTGCTTCCCTATAAAATTTACTTCAATTTCGAGATATACGCCTCCGATTCTGTCTAGTTTTTTGTATTTTTCACCTGTTTTTCATTTGCACCTAATTCTTCTTGTAGTTTGCGCCTATTTATAAGTCTTTTTTTAGAATGTGTTCATCTGTTTTTTCTTATGTTCCCCACTTTGGGCAGAGTTTGGGATTTTTAGATGTTTACGTCTGATTGATCATTTACAACTTTTTAAAAAGCCTCAACTATTGGCACAAATGTACTCCCTAGAGGGTTTATATCTATGCCAACAATTTTAGCACATTTGTGTCATTTTGTGAAAAGTGAAACATTTTGAGCTAAAAAAAAAGTCTCAAAAATAGTTAACCCCTTAAGCCCCCAGGGTGGTTTGCACGTTAATGACCGGGCCAATTTTTACAATTCTGACCACTGTCCCTTTATGAGGTTATAACTCTGGAATGCTTCAATGGATCTTGGCGATTCTGTCATTGTTTTCTTGTGACATATTGTACTTCATGATAGTGGTAACATTTATTTGATATAACTTGTGTTTATTTGTGAAAAAAATGGAAATTTGGTGAAAATTTTGAAAATTTCGCAATTTTCCAACTTTGAATTTTTATGCCCTTAAATCACAGAGATATGTCACACAAAATACTTAATAAGTAACATTTCCCACATGTCTACTTTACATCAGCACAATTTTGGAACCAAAATTTTTTTTGTTAGGGAGTTATAAGGGTTAAAAGTTGACCAGCAATTTCTCATTTTTACAACACCATTTTTTTTTAGGGACCACATCTCATTTGAAGTCATTTTGAGGGGTCTATATGATAGAAAATACCCAAGTGTGACACCATTCTAAAAACTGCACCCCTCAAGGTTCTCAAAACCCACATTCAAGAAGTTTATTAACCCTTCAGGTGTTTCAAAGGAATTTTTCAAATGTTTAAATAAAAATGAACATTTAACTTTTTTTCACACAAAATTTATTTCAGCTCCAATTTGTCTTATTTTACCAAGGGTAACAGGAAAAAATGGACCCCAAAAGTTGTTGTCCAATTTGTCCTGAGTATGCTGATACCCCATATGTGGGGGGAACCACTGTTTGGGCGCATGGCAGAGCTCGGAAGGGAAGGAGCGCCATTTGGAATGCAGACTTAGATGGATTGGTCTGCAGGCGTCACGTTGCATTTGCAGAGCCCCTGATGTACCCAAACAGTACAAACCCCCCACAAGTGACCCCACATTGGAAACTAGACCTCCCAAGGAACTTATCTAGATGTGTTGTGAGAACTTTGAACCCCCAAGTGTTTCACTACAGTTTATAACGCAGAGCCATGAAAATAAAAATTCCTTTTTTTTTCATAAAAATGATTTTTTTAGCCCCCAGTTTTGTATTTTCACAAGGGTAACAGGATAAATTGGACACCAAAAGTTGTTGTCCAATTTGTCCTGAGTACGCTGATACTCCATATGTGAGGGGGAACCACTGTTTGGGCGCATGGCAGAGCTCGGAAGGGAAGGAGCGCCATTTGGAATGCAGACTTAGATGGATTGGTCTGCAGGCGTCACGTTGCATTTGCAGAGCCCCTGATGTACCCAAACAGTTGAAACCCCCAAGAAGTGACCCCATATCGGAAACTAGACCTCCCAAGGAACTTATCTAGATGTGTTGTGAGAGCTTTAAACCCCCAAGTGTTTCACTACAGTTTATAACGCAAAGCCGTGAAAATAAAATTTATTTTTTTTTCCACAAAAATTATTTATTAGCCTCCAGTTTTGTATTTTCCCAAGGGTAACAGGAGAAATTGGACCCCAAAAGTTGTTGTCCAATTTGTCTAAGTTCGCTGATACCCCGTATGTGGGGGTGAACCACTGTTTGGGCGCATGGCAGAGCTCGGAAGGGAAGGAGCGCCATTTGGAATGCAGACTTAGATGGATTGGTCTGCAGTCGTCACATTGCATTTGCAGAGCCCCTGATGTACCCAAACAGTACAAACCCCCAAGAAGTGACCCCATATTGGAAACTAGACCTCCCAAGGAACTTATCTAGATGTGTTGTGAGAACTTTGAACCCCCAAGTGTTTCACTACAGTTTATAACGCAGAGCCGTGAAAATAAAAAATATTTTTTTTTCCACAAAAATTATTTATTAGCCCCCAGTTTTGTATTTTCCCAAGGGTAACAGGAGAAATTGGACCCCAAAAGTTGTTGTCCAATTTGTCCTGAGTACGCTGATACCCCATATGTGGGGGGAACCACTGTTTGGGCGCATGGCAGAGCTCGGAAGGGAGGGAGCGCCATTTGGAATGCAGACTTAGATGGATTGGTCTGCAGGCGTCACGTTGCATTTGTAGAGCCCCTAAGGTACCCAAACAGTAGAAATCCCCAAGAAGTGACCCCATATTGGAAACTAGACCTCCCAAGGAACTTATCTAGATATATTGTGAGAACTGTGAACCCCCAAGTGTTTCACTACAGTTTACAACGCAGAGCCGTGAAAATAATAAATCTTTTTTTCCCACAAAAATGATTTTTAGCCCCCCCAATTTTTATTTTCCCAAGGATAACAAGAGAACTTGGACCTTAAAAGTTGTTGTCCAATTTGTCCCGAGTACGCTGATACCCCATATGTTGGGGTAAACCCCTGTTTGGGCGCACAGGAGAGCTCGGAAGGGAAGAAGCACTGTTTTACTTTTTCAACGCAGAATTGGCTGGATTTGAGATCGGATGCCATGTCGCGTTTGGAGAGCCCCTGATGTGCCTGAACAGTTGAAACTCCCCAATTCTACCTGAAACCCTAATCCAAACACACCCCTAACCCTAATCCCAACGGTAACCCTAACCACAACCCTAACCCTGACACACCCCTAACCCTAATCCCAACCGTAAATGTAATCCAAACCCTAACTTTAGCCCCAACCTTAACCCTAACTTTAGCCCCAACCCTAACCCTAACTTTAGCCCCAACCCTAACCCTAACTTTAGCTCCAACCCTAGCCCTAACCCTAACCCTAGCCCTAACCCTAGCCCTAACCCTAACCCTAGCCCTAACCCTAATCCTAGCCCTAATCCTAATGGGAAAATGCAAATAAATACATTTTTTTAATTTTATTATTTTTCCCTAACTAAGGGGGTGATGAAGGGGGGTTTGATTTACTTTTATAGCGTTTTTTTATATCGGATTTTTATGATTGGCAGCTGTCACACACTAAAAGACGCTTTTTATAGCAAAAAAGTTTTTGCGTCTCCACATTTTGAGACCTATAATTTTTCCATATTTTGGTCCACAGAGTCATGTGAGATCTTGTTTTTTGCAGGACAAGTTGACGTTTTTATTGGTAACATTTTCGGGCACATTACATTTTTTGATCGCTTTTTATTCCGATTTTTGTGAGGCAGAATGACCAAAAACCAGCTATTCATGAATTTCTTTTGGGGGAGGCGTTTATACCGTTCCACGTTTGATAAAATTGATAAAGCAGTTTTATTCGACGGGTCAGTACGATTACAGCGATACCTCATTTATATCATTTTTTTATGTTTTGGCGCTTTTATACGATAAAAGCTATTTTATAGAAAAAATAATTATTTTTGCATCGCTTTATTCTGAGGACTATAACTTTTTTATTTTTTTGCTTATGATGCTGTATGGTGGCTTGTTTTTTGCGGGACAAGATGACGTTTTCAGCGGTACCATGGTTATTTATATCCATCTTTTTGATCGCGTGTTATTCCACTTTTTGTTTGTTTTTTTCCTTACGGTGTTCACTGAAGGGGTTAACTAGTGGGACAGTTTTATAGGCTGGGTCATTACGGACGCGGCGATACTAAATATGTGTACTTTTATTGTTTTTTTTATTATTTAGATAAAAAAATGTATTTATGGGAATAATTCTTTTTTTTCTTTATTTAGGAATTTTTTTTAATATTTTTTTTTTTACACATGTGGAAATTTTTGTTTTACTTTTTTACTTTGTCCCAGGGGGGGACATCACAGATCGCTGATCTAGCAGTTTGCACAGCACTCTGTCAAATCAGCGATCTGACTGACAGCGCTGCAGGCTTACCAGCGCCTGCTGTGGACCCGGAAGTACTTCCTGCAGTACCCGGATGCAGCCCTGCGGCCATTTTGGATCCGGGGACTGCAGGGGGGAGACGTTCGGTACGAGGTGAGTACATCGCCTTGTACCGATCGTCTCAGGGAAGCACGCAGGGAGCCCCCTCCCTGCGCGATGCTTCCCTGTACCGCCGGTACACTGCGATCATGTTTGATCGCAGTGTGCCGGGGGTTAATGTGCCGGGGGCGGTCCGTGACCGCTCCTGGCACATAGTGCCGGATGTCAGCTGCGATAGTCAGCTGATACCCGGCCGCGATCGGCCGCGCTCCCCCCGTGAGCGCGGCCGATTGCATATGACGTACTATCCCGTCACTGGGAATTAAGTTCCAGGTCACCTTGACGGGATAGTACGTCATATGGGATTAAGGGGTTAAAGACAGAAAAAAATGCTGTTGTATAGCCAGCAGAAAATATTTGAAGAAATTCTTAGATCCAAATATTTTACCAATCATGCACATTTTGTCAAGATTATTAAAGAGGATATCTGGGACTTTCCAAAAAACAAAAAATGTATCTAAGCACCAACAAGCAGGTAATTGCAGCTTACCTGCCTGTTGTGCACGGCGCCATTCTTTTCCGGCACAGAGCGGTCTGTCAGGGATTCAGAAACCTCCACTGATGTCACGGCGACTGAGAGGTGGCTTTTTTTCCAGTCCACTCTGTCAATGGGGCAGGACTTGCGATGTAATTTTGATTGACAGCCAGATCCCCGCAGATTGACCTCGGAAGTCCCGCCCTGTCACGTCAGCACAGGCAGCTGAACCCCCGGCAGGAGCATCTGTAACAACTCTGTGCCGAGGAAGAACGACATGTACAACAGGAAGGTAAGTTGCAATTACCTGCCTGTTAGTGCTTAGATACATTTTTGATTTTTTTAAAGTATAATAGAAACACGTCACCACTTCTGTAGTTTTCACCCACTGCTGGTTTTGGCTGACAAATACTGATGTAACATACTAACTGAATACTGAACGTGTGAAAATGGCCTGAGGAAGAAAATGTCTAAGGGCCATGGCACTTGGTGGCGCTTCAATGCACAACCACCATGTGGCTGCGTCTGGTACTGTATGTCAGCCAAAGCTCAGGTCCATTCTCAACCGGTGCACAGTTGTATGGATAGGATGGATACACCATATTTAATAATAAAGATGATAAAAGCAGCAATTATTGATATTTTACATCATAAGAAATTATAGAAAATAAATCACAGGAAATAAATGTCTTATTTAAACCTAAAGAACTTTATGTTTCGGAGTTCAGACAAACTTCACATTAATCTTAAGGACAGTGACGCAATCAACCAGGAACAAAACAAAGGAGAAATTTCTGAAAATGAATGGGAAATTTGATTTATTTTCCTGGCTCCTCCACAGATTCATACATTTCCAGACACACAACAGCCCAGCAGGCATTTCAAGTGTCAAAACAAATCCACAAGTAGCTTTATTCACAAAGTTTTCACTTTATGCATGGACATCCATCAAGCCATAATAGACGGGTGGTATGAGATCGTTAATCATCTTAACCAGTTAATTGCCAGAAAACATTTTATTGCTAAAGTTAAAGATGACGCTTTAAAGTTGTGAGATTAGCGACAGCATCATTGGGACATTGTGGTAACTGAATGAATTATAGAGAATATGTTTTAGCCATGTTAGCTTTATAACATTTGTATATTAAAGGCATACCTGTCATTTCTAATGACTGAACAAAATAAGCTGTTGAGTGCGTACATGAGGTATAAGACTATTTCTGGTCATTGTATGGCTTGTGTCCTGCATGTTTCTCTACTTTTTTCCTCTTGAGATTCTATATATACTTTTCAGTTGTTGTTCCCCTGAGCTGGTGGGTGAAAACTAGCTATTATGATGTCTCCCATAAACAGCACACACAGACATGAGTGATTCCTGCTCTGCTGTCTAGTGGTGCCCCAGTGAATTTGGATGTGGGCGCCTACCTGCATCTTGGTCAGATGTATGGGCCCTTGTAGCATTCTAAAACATATAGTGACATACCCCCAAAGTGTGGTAATGTCCTCTTTCCTGGGCCCCTTCCAGTAATAATGTCTCTCATCATGGGACCTGTACAATAATAATTTTGCCCATCCTGGGCCTCTTCCAGCAATAATGTAACACCCTGGGTCCTTGCCAGTAATAATGTCCCCCATCTTGGACCCCTACTAGAAATAATGTCCCCAAACCTGATATAATATCCCCCATCCTGGTATAATGGCCAAACATCGTGGGCCCCTTCCTGGTAATAATGTCCTGCATCCTCTGCCTCAACCAGTAATAATATCTCCAATCCTGGTATAGTGCCCCTATCCTAGACCCCTTCCAGGTAATAATGTCCTCCATCAGAATATAATGTCCACCATCCTGAGCCCCTTCCTAACAATAATGTCCCCAATCCTGGGACCCTTCCTAGTAATAAACATCCTCCATCCTGTAATAATGTTCCCTGTTCTTCTCTGACACAAAAATCCAAATGATTCTACTCACCTTCCCCCAATGTGTGGTGTCCTCTTCTATAGCTGGCACTAAGGCACATAGATGACTTTGGTGTGCTTAATTATGGGCGATGCATCATGCGCCGCATGTGACTGGCACGCCAATGTCAGCTGCTGGCCTCTGATTTGCTGGTGCCATGTATTGCAGTGCAGGGACTCAGTAGGTCTCTGCACCACAATACATTTCCGCTGAATATGCCTCCTCGTACTATTGATGCAAAGTTTATTGAAAAAAGAGTTAACATGTAAGGCTACGTTCAAATTTGCGGTGTGCGCCGCAGCGTGCATGCGGCGTGCGGCCCTATCTTTAACATTGGGGCCGCATGGCGCCGCATGTACATGCGTTGTCATGCGTTTTGGTGCGTTGTACGCCGCATGCGGCGTTAGGGCGCACCTGTCAGGGCGCGGCAAACGCAACATGTTGCATTTTTTGGGCGGCGCAGACTTTGTAAAAAACGCATGCGTCGTGTTTGCGTCGTCGATGCGCCTTTTTTCCCATTGACTTGTATTGACAACGCAGACGACGCAAGTACTTGCATCGTGGTGCGTTGTACGACGCATGCGTTTTCCAATAAACAATGCAAAACATTGTCTAGACTTTGTCTAGACACTAAAAAAACACTATATATATAAAAAAAAAGGGGGGTTGTCATTGTCTTTCACAAGGCTATCCACACAACACACAGAGAAGACACTGAGAGGAGCAATCTGCTTTCCAAACCTGTAAGTATATATTTCTCTTTGCATATTTTTTATTCTGTTTTATTTTTTGATTTTGATTTAATTTGTGCAATGTTTGGTCTGTGCTATTGTACGGTTATGGCACTGTGGGTTGTTAGTGAAAAATTGTGTTTTTTAATCTGGTTTTGATGTACTTCTGGCGTTATATGATGGCGTTTCTTGTCTTCGGCCTTGCTTGGTTTTGGATTGGTTTTATGGATTTTGGGTTGTTCTGGTGTCATGCGGTTGTTCAATGTATTTTTTTTGGCTGATTTTTTCTTGTTAAATTTCTGGTGCATGTCTTTTTATGGTTTCTATTGTTGGGGGTAACCGTATGGCATTTTCTTGTCTCATGTCTTGCTGTGTTTTATTATGCTGTTGGCATTTTTTTTTCTTTCCTTGAGTGTCTTTTCTTGCTGGTGGGGGGGCTACATTTATGATGTTTCATTTGTATTGTATTGTTCTGTGCTGCTATGCCATTCTCTTTTCAATTGTATTTTCCCTTTTTTTTTTTGGTTTTTATCTATGATGGTTTTACGTCGTTTTCCGTATGGCTTCCGTATGTATCTCCTTTCTTGAATGTTTCCATTGCCAAGTGTGTAGTATGGCCTTTATTTATTTATTTTTTAGTTGGGGCCCTTTTTTTTAAATTTATTGTGTTTTCTTTTCTATTTTATGGTTTATCTTTTGGGTTGCTGTATATTGTAACAGCGGTTGTCCCGTAATGTTTATTGCTTATTATCTAGAATGGTATTTATCGCCTTTTTCTGATGTATTTCGGTGGATGTCACCAGATGGTGTTGTTTTGGATCATGTCTTGTTGTAATTGTAAATTATGGCGTTCATTAGTTTGCTATTTCATTGTGCCTTTTTTTTTCCTGTAAGGTTTTTTTTTTAAGTTTTTATCTTTAAAAATTTTGACATAGGTGTCTATTTTTGCTTAATTTTGTTTGGGTCTATTCTTGTATTGTTTCTTCGATTGTATTCTCTTGCAATGTATGGCATTGTGGTGTCGCTTTTTGAGTTTGCATTGTCCTATCAGTCAACAGTCAATTGTGGTTGTTTTAATGTTTTGGGCCTATTTTATTGTATGTGGCATTGGATGTGATTCTTTGCTCATTTTTTCATTGCAGAACAAACTTGCAAGAATGCCAAGTTCTTCTGAGCATAGCCAATCGGCGCGGGGGAGTGCGGTGAGTAATTATGTCCAGTTGCTTACTATTCGCTGCCATTTGTAGCATTGACAATAATTTTGTTAAACAATTTTTCCAGGCTTCTTCAAGTGAGGGAGAAGGCACACAGCGGGAGCAGAGAGATCGGGGCCAAGATGTGGCGTCAGGCCGGCCAGTGAGTATTTTTTTATTTTTAACTTTTTTTTGGAGTAGCATCCTGCTGTGAGGAACATTACATTTGAGGAGCATCCTGGTTTCACTAGGGATGTTTACTAAGCTTAATTACATTATAGCTTGTCAGGGCAGCAAGTATTGGGGGAAGGTAAAATAAAGTTGAACTCCCTGCACACAAACATTCCAAAATACAGGTGTAGAAAACATCAATATACATACATCAAATGGCAAAGGATAGGGCAAAGGTACCTATCATGCCAGGTGCTGGTGGTTGTTAATATTTGCATATTTTTAACCTATTTGTTTTCTAATTTTTCTAGGTTTCACAACGGGACCAAGGAGACAGTGCCATAGATGTGGAGCTCCTGATCTCCAGCATCCAGGAGCGTGGCCCGTTGTGGGACAGCCGTTAACCTCGGCACATGGACCAGGTGGTGTCGAGGCGTTTGTGGGCAGAGGTGGCAAAGTCGCTGTGGGATGGCTTTGACAGTGCCTCAGCGAAGGACAAAGGCAACTTTAGTGAGTATTGCAGAGATGCTGCTATGACCCATCTTGCCAGGATAAACACAACCGTGTGTGATGCGATCAACGCCTAAACTTTGCATCGCACACGGTTGTTTTATCCTTTTAAAATGCTAAATATGTAACCATTTTTTTGTCTTTACATTCACAGTGAAAAAGTTGAGGACCAGATGGCGATCCATGAAGGACCATTTCAATAAGGGGATCCGTGCTGCGGAGGAGCAAGCTCGGAGTGGTGCTGCTGCGTCCAAGTCGGTGCCCTATAAATATAACAGGGCACTACAGTTCTTAAGACCGGTCCTTAGCCACCGACAGTAAGTATTTTCTCAACATACCATATTGCACAGCCACATTGTACATTGCCCAGACACATAGCATATTGCACAGCCACATAGTACATTGCCCAGCCACGTACATTGTGCATCCACATAGTACCGTATTTTCCGGCGTATAAGACGACTGGGCGTATAAGACGACCCCCCAACTTTACCAGTTAAAAAATAAAATCTTCTTAAAAGTCGAGGGTCTTCTTATACACCGTATGTCGTCTTATAGGGCCGGTGAATATGTGCCTTTTGGGGGGGGGGAGTGATCCTGATGACGACGAGGGGGCGTCTCACAGGAAAGTGAGTATCCCCCATTACCTTATCATAGCGCTGCAGCGTGGGGTCTCTGTGCTGGGAGCGGCGGCTGCTGTGCTGTGGTGCGGCAGCTCCTCTTCTGCAGTGTGGGGCCTCTGTGCTGTGGGGTGGTGGCGGCGTATCTTTATGCAGTCGGGGCTCCTCCGGCATCTCATTAAAGCCTGGAGGCCCCACCGGCAACTCCATCGGTACAATGCGGTGGCCTCCGGGAAAATGGCCGCTGCTCAGATTCAGATCTCGTCCCGAGATCTCGGGAGACGAGATCTGAATCTGAGCAGCGGCCATTTTCCCGGAGGCAGCTCAATAGGTGCGATGCGGTGGCCTCCGGGAAAATGGCCGCTGGGGGCTGCGCATGTTCAGATTCAGATCTCGTCCCGAAATCTCGGGACACGAGATCTGAATCTAAGCAGCGGCCATTTTCCCGGAGGCCACCGCATTACACCGATGGAGTTGCCGGCGGGGCTTCCAGGCTTTGAGATGCCGGAGGAGCCCCGACTGCATGAAGATACGCCGCCGCCACCCCCCCACAGCACCAGAGGCCCCACACTGCAGAAGAGGAGCCGCCGCACCACAGCACAGCAGCCGCCGCTCCCAGCACAGAGACCCCACGCTGCAGCGCTATGATAAGGTAATGGGGGATACTCACTTTCCTGTGAGACGCCCCCTCGTCGTCATCAGGACCACTCCCCCCCCACCCACCCACCATATACACCCGGCGTACAAGGCGATTCCCGGCGTACAAGACGACCCCCGACTTTTAAGAAGATTTTCAGGGGTTAAAAAGTCGTCTTGTACGCCGGAAAATACGGTATATTGCCAGGCCACTATATCGCAGCCACATAGTACACGTTCTAGCCACGTATCCACATAGTATATTTCCAAAGGAACATAGTGTATTGGCCATCCATGTAGTCAGCGTAGCATATTGGCCATCCTTTTACCCTAGTGAAATGGTATATAGCCCATTAGTAATTTTTTTGGTTAGGCGTGAGTCATTGTAGTCCATGACAGGTTACGTTCTGAGTCAGGGTAGTTCTGATCGCAGGAATAATGATGACGTCTGGATCACATGATCCTAACGTCATGGCCGTTCCTGCGATCAGATCAGGAAAGTGACTGTTTTTTTGTTTTTTTTAAATGTTTTTCTTGACTTTAAATTTTATACTATTTTGGCGGCATAGGCAGCATCAAGAAAGATTTTTTGTCAAAAATTTTTTGAAAACGATGACAGAGGTATGCATTGGCTTTGGCAGCGGGAATGACCAGTCATTTTCTGCCGTAGGTATGTCCATGATTGTTATCGTCAGCCCTAATGGTCAGCTGGCGATAACAATCAGCAATTTATTATAGGCCACACAGACTGAGAGACAGGGGATTGTAATGTATTGATGTGTCATGTAATGTTAATTTTATTACAGGAGTTGGCGTATGTGATAGGTAATTATTATTATTATTATTATTATTCATTTTTATAGCGCCATTTATTCCATGGCGCTTTACATGTGAAATACGGGGCAAATATAGACAAATACATTAGACATGAGCAAAAAAAAAAACAAGGCACACGGGTACATAAGGAGGGAGGACCCTGCCCGCGAGGGCTCACAATCTGCAGGGGATGGGTGATGATACACTAGGAGAGGGCAGAGCTGGTTGTGCGGCGGTTCAGTAGGTTCAGGATCACTGCAGGCTGTAGGCTTGTCGGAAGAGGTGAGTCTTCAGGTTCTTTTTGAAAGTTTCTATGGTAGGCGAGAGTCTGATGTGCTGGGGTAGAGAGTTCCAGAGTATGGGGGAAGCACAGGAGAAGTCTTGGATGCGGTTGTGGGAAGAAGAGATGAGAGGGGAGTAGAGAAGGAGGTCTTGAGAGGATCGGAGGTTGCGTGTTGGTAGGTACCGGGAGATCATGTCACAGATGTATGGAGGAGATAGGTTGTGGATGGCTTTGTAGGTCATTGTGAGGGTTTTGAACTGGAGTCTCTGGGCAATAGGAAGCCAGTGAAGGGCTTGGCATAGGGGAGAAGCTGGGGAATAGCGGGGAGACAGGTAGATTAGTCGAGCAGCAGAGTGTAGGATGGATTGGAGTGGTGCCAGAGTGCTAGAGGGGAGTCCAGAGAGTAGGAGGTTGCAGTAGTCGAGGTGGGAGATGATAAGGGCATGCACTAGTGTTTTTGTGGTGTCACGGTCAAGGAATGCGCGGATCCAGGAAATGTTTTTGAGTTTGAGGCGGCAGGAGGAGGCAAGGGCTTGGATATGTGGCTTGAAAGAGAGGGCAGAGTCGAGGATCACCCCGAGGCACCGGGCGTGTGGGACTGGGGAAAGTGAGCAGCCATTGACATTGATGGATAGGTCTGGTGGAGGGGTAGAGTGAGATGGGGGAAAGATGATGAATTCTGTTTTGTCCATGTTCAGTTGTAGAAAGCGAGCAGAAAAGAAGGCTGAAATAGCAGACAGACAGTGCGGTATTTTGGTAAGTAAGGAGGTGAGGTCAGGTCCGGATAGGTAGATCTGCGTGTCATCAGCATAGAGATGGTACTGCATACCGTGGGATTCTATGAGCTGTCCCAGACCGAAGGTGTAGATGGAGAAGAGTAGGGGTCCTAGAACAGAGCCTTGAGGAACACCGACTGACAAGGGGCGAGGTGAGGAGGTGGTGTGGCGGAGGGAGACACTGAATGTCCGATCTGTCAGATATGATGAGATCCAGGAAAGGGCCAAGTCTGTGATGCCAAGAGATGAGAGGATTTGTAGCAGAAGGGAGTGGTCCACAGTGTCAAAGGCAGAAGACAGGTCCAGGAGAAGGAGGACAGAGTAGTGTCGCTTGTTCCTGGCAGTTAGTAGGTCATTGGTGACTTTAGTTAGGGCAGTTTCAGTTGAGTGATGGGAACGGAAGCCAGATTGTAATCGATCAAAGAGGGAGCAGGAGGAGAGGTGAGAGGACAGTTCAAGATGGATGTGTTGCTCCAGCAATTTGGAGGCATAAGGAAGAAGAGATATCGGGCGATAGCTAGACACAGAGGATGGGTCGAGGGAGGGCTTTTTGAGGATGGGTGTGATCTTGGCATGTTTGAAGGATGAGGGGAAGACACCTGTTGTGAGTGAGAGGTTGAAGAGGTGCATTAGGGTTGGGATGAAGACCGTGGAAAGGTTAGGGATGAGGTGAGATGGGAGCGGGTCGAGCGTGCAGGTGGTGAGGTGTGATCTCGACAGGAGGGTGGAGAGCTGATCTTCTGTCATGGTGGAGAATTGAAGGCTAATTCTTTCCTTATCTTTTCACAGGACACACAGCAGCACCCTCGAGCGAGCTCGCCCCGCAGGAGCGGACCTTCATGAATCGCCATCTGACCCGTCACAGCCCTCCCACAGCGACAGCAGGCTTGCACCACCACCTGGAGAACCGGCAGCCGGTCCATCAGGTGTTCCCCTGCAGGAGGCCTCTGGCGCACCTTCGTTTGGGAATTCCCGACAGCGCCAGCGGGCCTCGGACAGGCCAGCCATGCCCGAATTTTTGCATTTGAGCACGGTTTTCCAGAACTGTTTCAAGGCGTTGAGCGATAAAATGGACACTCGTCTGTCCAGTATCGAACGGCGCCTTGAAAATCTGGAAGCCGAGCTCTCGAATCCGGCCAAACATTTTTTAAGTACTATTGGTAAGGGCATGGTGGAACACCTTACGCCGGAACTCCAGATTTCGGTGATGCAATCCTGCAACAATGCCTACGTGAGGGCTCTGCAGCAGGCTCGGGTCATGCAGTCAGCGACACTGCCTGTAGTGCCGTCGCTGGCTAGCATGACTCCGACTCCTGCTGCAGAGCCACTCCAGCCACCCCACCCTGGTCCAAGTGCCGAGCGACGCCACCACAGGCACCATAGCAGTGTGCCGCCGACTCCTGCTCCTGCCAGGCCCTCATCCTCCCGCAGCCATCATTCTGGGGGAGCTAATACAGCTGGTGGAAAGAAAAGAAAGCACAAAAGAAAGAGGACACGCACTGAGGCTCTGGCTGCTCCAATACAAACAACAAGTACACGTCGGGGCTCTAGCCGCAGCAGGAGCAGCCAGAGCCAACCAAGAACCTCGCAAAGGCTCGTGTTGCCTCCTCCCTCCCCTACAGAGGTGGCGGTTTCCTCCCCATTATACCCTGCGGAGGGTTTAGACCTGCCATCCAGCCTCCTGGACTATAGGTCAACATCCTCCTCGTCGTCATCATCCTCATTTTCCTCTCCCCATTCCCAAAAAGAAACATACCATTCCCCCATGGTGGCACAGGTTGATACCCCCTAAGTTTATTTCCCCTTTTTTTTTTCTGTTTCCCCCCAATAAAAAAATTTTGTTTTAAAACAACAATATTTGTTCTTATTTTCCAGTATACTTCTCGGCAAGTCACACCGTGCGCCGTCTACACATATTTTGTGCTTCAAACAACTCATATATGCAATGTCAGACACTATTTTTACCATTTTTATTTTGCCTTTTTTGGTGTGTCTCTCATTGCTGTATGAGGTGTTTACAAACAATAAAGTGTATGAGGTGTTTTCAATCACTAAGGCTATGTGTCCACGCTCAGGATTGCATCAGGATTTGGTCAGGATTTTACATAAGTATTTGTAACCCAAAACCAGGAGTGGGTGATAAATACAGAAGTGGATCAGATGTTTCTATTCTACTTTGCCTCTAATTGTTCCACTCCTGGTTTTGGCTTACAAATACTGATGAAAAATCGTGACAAAATCCTGATGCAATCCTGAACGTGGACACATACCGTAAAGGTACCTTCACACTTAACAATGCTGCAGCGAAACATACAATGATGCAGATCACTGCAGCATCGCTATTTGGTCGCTGGAGAGCTGTCTGTGTGACAGCTCTCCAGCGACCAACGATGCCGAGATCCCCGTGTAACCAGGGTAAACATCAGGTTGCTAAGCGCAGGCCGCCGCGCTTCCGATGATTACCCTGGTTACCAGTGTTAAATGTAAATAAAACAACAGTACATACACTCAGAATTGCGTCCCCCGGCGTCCGCTTCCCTGCCCTGACTGAGTGATGGCCCTAACAGCAGAGCGGTCACATCACCGCTGTGCTGTGCATTCACTTTCCGGCCGGCGCTCAGTCAGTGCAGGAAGCAGACGCCGGGGGACGCAAAGATGAGTATATGTACTGTTTTTTTTTTACTTTCACACTGGTAAACAGGGTAAATATCAGGTTAATAAGCGCTGCCCTACGCTTAGTAAGCCGATATTTACCCTGATTACCATTGTAAAACATCGCTGGTATCGTTGTTTTTGCTGTCAAACACAACGATACACGGCGATCTGACAAACAAATAAATATGTTATATGGTATGGTATAAATTTTGTCTTTGAAGCAGGGTAGAAAACTGAAGAAAATTTTTTATTAAAACACAACATTTTAAAAACAAAGGGTTCCAAGTTTTTTAGATAAGGCACATTACATTGGTGAACTATTTTTAGCATAGTCACACCAGAATACAGTCCAACAGTTTACTACACCATTGTATCTTGCCATGACACACGGACAACATCTGACACAAAATAGGCCGCAAAACGATCCCTCATCTGCGCAATTTCCACACTTGTCCTCAGAGGATGATCATGGAAATCGGGCAATGGGTTGGCTATGGTTTCATCGAGATCCACGTTCAGTCTCTCTTTGGCCAGAATATAATTGTGGAGAACCACACACGCCTTCACCACCTCATCCACTGTCTCAGTTTTCAGATTAATGGCGGATCCTAATATCCGCCATTTGGAGACAAGGATGCCAAAGGCGCACTCCACAGTCCTTCTGGCCCTGGACAGTCTGTAATTGAACACCCTTTTTGTATGGTCCAAGCCCCGACTGGAGTAGGGTTTCAATAGGTTGGCAGACATTTGGAATGCCTCATCCCCAACCACAACAAATGGCATCGCAGGGCCTTCGGTGTGGGGAAGAGGTCGTGGCTGTGGGAAACTAAAATTGTTCCCATATAATTTTTGGCCCATATCCGACTCTTTAAATGTGCGCGAGTCATTTGCACGGCCAAACGCACCAATGTCCACTGCGAGAAAACGGCAGTCCGCACTGGCAATTGCCATCAGCACAGTGGAAAAGTATTTTTTATAGTTGTAGAAAAGGGATCCACTTTTCCCTGGCTTGGTAATCCGAATGTGCTTGCCATCCACCGCGCCAATACAGTTTGGAAACGAACACACTTGGTCAAATTTCTGTGCATTGTACTCCCAGATTTCGCTTGTAGGGACGGGTAAAAATTCCTCCCGGAGATTATCCCACAAAGCGCGGCATGTCTCAGCAATAATTCCGGAGAGAGTGGAGACTCCAATCCGGAACTGAAATTGAAGGGATCTCAAGGTCTCTCCGGTAGCCAGGAAACTGCCAAGAAGATAAAGAAATTACATTAAAGTACATTGTAATTTAGAAAAGTACATTGACCATACCACCCCCACAAAAAATAAAAAAAAAAAATAAAAAAAAGGGAAGAACACATGTCAGTCATTCAAACAGCTACGTACCGTAGAGTCACCAGCAGCCGCTCCTCTGCGGAAATAGCTCTCCGGAGCTGCGTGTCCTGCCTGCTGATGGATCCTTCCACCCGACGCAGAAGATAGCGGAAGCTGTCCTGAGACATCCTGGTGTATTCGAAATATTTCTCCAGGTTGTCATTCAGTTCGCCAAACAAGCTATGGTATGCTCCACGGCTCTCCCGGACTTCCAAGATAGGGTGTATCCAAAAGCGGCGACGACTCCATCTCCGTTTTTCCCTTTCCCTTTGATGAAAACAGGCGACAGCATAGGCATGAGCCAAGGCAAATTCCATCTCCATATCCATGTAAATACTGTCCATGGGACGCTCCATCATGAATACCAGCAAAATGGGAGGAATTCATGTCTGCCAGGGTATATATACACAATTACATAAACACCAACCCTCTTCTAGCCATTGGTGGTCCTTATCTATTGTGTAGACACTTTTTTTTTGTGGGTGGGATGAAGAATGACTCACTGCACAAAAAAACGCATGCGGCGCAAAACGCTGCGTTTTTTGTTGAAAACGCAACTGCGTTTCCCAAAAACGCAGCGTTTTGCACCGCATTCGTTGAACGCATGCGGCGCAAAACGCAGCGTTGTGCATGCGTTTTGCTGCGTTTTTGTTTGCGTTGTGCGTTGCGGCGCCCACGCTGCGGCGCACACCGCAAATGTGAACGTAGCCTAAGCAATTTTATTTTTTTAAAAATTGTCCGTGTTTTTAAATAAAAAAAAATTCTGAAATCTTGCAGTTTTCACTCTGACCTCCTAGTAGAATGACACTTCCTGTTCTGTTGAGCATTCATCTCATTATCATCAGAGGCAGGGTATAATGAAATGTCACTTTATAGATATACTGTAGATAACACAGGATTGGGTAATAGTTACGGTAATTTACTCATCTTCCCTGCGCAATGACCTCTGCATATGGCTTAGACCTAAGCAAGTCTACGAGTCATTTACTAACTTGTCTGTGACGACCATGAAGTTACTGTAAAGCCTAACTGTCACAGCTCAGGGTAACAGGTATCTTCAGTAATCATTTTGTGAAGAAACTAGAATTTAATGAAAATTCAGTTTTCATTTAGAAAATGGAAATAGATAAGAAAAAATTTTTAATTTTTTTTCTTCCAGAGTTTACCTCCAATTCTGTGTACAACCATACATAGAACTTTAGGCTACAGTACCATGGTGGATTTAATCAATTGACAAACTAAGCTCAGCTACATCTGCACTCAGATTTTAACATCCTATGTTTAGAAAGAACTTGTCTCAGAGGACTTTGTAATGTAATTTCCCACCACACATACACAGATAATAGTTTTGGGCTGCTGGAAGGAAACCACAGCACCCAAAGGATCAAAACACAAACCAATGTGCCAATACTATTCCCAGTCATTAGTCAACACATGGCTAAAGCAAAATTTTTAATCAAGTAGGAAAGTTTATAGATTGCTAAGTACTACGAGAAAATCAACCTGCATAGCGATGTCTGGATATACAAGCAGGGATTATTGGTATGATCCAAATTAAAATGTCAAGGGATCATAATGATTGCATCCATCAGCACAATGAATATGCGTGGCCCGAATTCATAATTGTGTTTGTAAAGCCATGTTCTAATACAAGGTGTTCAGGCAATGAATTATCCCAGTATCCAATATCACATAGACTTTATTAATTGCCACAGTACTACTTATCATAAGCACATGAATAAAGCGCAATATGGTCTTGTTTGTTTGGTGAAAGTCCATCAGATCTGTACATTAATACAAACATGGTAATCTTTAAAAAAAACTCTCGCCCAGAAGATTAAAAAACTTTTCCCAGAATCCCAAGTTACTCTTTATCCACACTCGCAATCACCGGTGTTCCGACCTCTAAGAACCCCAGAAATCCTGGGAAAAAGACTTCCGGAGAAAGGGGTTGTCGGAGAAAGTGGAATATACAGATTCAAGCATCCCCGCCTTTCATCGCCATGCTGATGCAACATTTCAAGTATCACCTCCCCAATCTTAAGCATTGTGCAACGCATCACCAACATTTAAAGGTGACAGCATGAAGCTGCTGAACTCCTAGTGAATAATATACTAAAAACGAAAATCAGAAAATCAGCAATAGTAGACAACGTTAGCAGGTATACAATGTTGTTAAGATATCCTGGTTAGATGGGTCCAACAAGCCCAAGGTTCATGAGGGCACAAGGGCCAAGGGTGTGAATGCAGCAGATTGGTGAAGCATGTGTAAGGAGGAAGACTGGGCTGCGGGTACTTACGTCATGCCGAGTCCGGAACTGTCAAGGCTGCGTCCTGTGTTGCTGGGGAAATGAATTGGAGACCGGACACATCTAATGATCAAGGTTGAGGGGGTGTGGCTAAGCCGGACAGTGATCTGGAAGCGCGGGAAAGAGCCCCCAGTTTCCTGCCGGCGGGGAGTGCAGAGAGACGTGTGCGGCGCGGTCCGCAGTTACAGGGACTGTGCAGTGATGTGCCCCAGCAGAGCTTAGGTGAACGCTTCAGTAAGCCAGTGAGTGTTCAAAGCACCATGCACCCGGCCAAGCAGAGTGCAGTGCTTGCATGGAGGAGTGGGGGCCAGTGGCCAGATCTTGAGGTGCGTTCCCCGTTACTGATATATGCGCAGCAGCAGCACACGTGTGAGACAGAGACTACTGCAGCACTCCCCACTTTGGCTGCACAGATTTATGGACTAGGGGCTCAGTGGGCAAAACTGGTGACAGCTCGTTGCCACCAGAAGCTGGACCGTGATTTGTTGGGATCCATGTGACGACATCATGTCGGCTGTTGCCGGTACTCCAACTCCTATCAGACTGTATGTGGATCAGAGAAGACTACGATAAGTGCCATTTAACTATCAGACTGTTGCGTTAACTATTTACTTCCCTTGATTCCTGTTTATTAACTCCCTGCAAGGAGATCATTTTCATCCTTTTGTTACAAATTAAATAATATTGTTATACAGCATTGTTCTGCAATCCCTGCATTACTGCATTTCCTAGCCTGCTTACATTTGGCGTAGTCGGCAGGATGCAGTTCACGTGCGCAGAGGCAGCAGACCAAGCTGTCATGGGTGCCCCAAAGTCCAGCTTGCCACTGGGGGCCATGCTCAGCAATCTCCCTAAATTACTTCAAACAGCAGCAGGACAGTTGATTATAGGTTGGCTGTCTCGCCTAAATCACTTAAGCAGACATAGGGGGCAATTGTGGGAGAGGGGCGACACTAGGGTCCCGGAAGAACTCCAGGCCTACCCGTCATACGGGTGCGTCCTAGCCATAGCATCTGGGGGACGGAGAAGAACATCAGAATAGACATAAGTTGTGGGAAAGAACATCAGAAACAGACACAACAGTTGTGAGGACTATCCCATGGTGCTCAGCAGGGAGGTACTACAACACACAGGCTGTTATGATCCTAGTGGCAAGGATCGCAGGTCGGACTAGCTAAGTAACTGAACAGACTACTAGCTCTGGGGAAGTGGTAACTAGATTGACCGCAACCTGATCCTATCCGCAAACAACTATAGGCAGCCGTGGAACGTTACCTAAAAATCCTAGACGTCTCGTCACGGCCTGAGAAACTGACTATTCCTGGAGGGAAAGTAAGTCCTCACTTGCCTCAGTGGAATGACCCAAAGATATAGAATAGCCCCCCACAAATATTAACGGTGAGTTAAGGGGAAAGCACAAACGCAGAGATGAAATCAGATTTAGCAAATGAGGCCCGCTAATACTAGATAGCAGAAAATAGGAAGGAAACTGTGCGGTCAATAAAAAACCCTCTTCAAAATATCCACGCAGAGATTGCTCGAGCCCCCGCACCAACTAACGGTGCGGGGGAAGCAACTCCGTACCCCAGAGCTTACCAGCAAAAAGAAATCACATGTTAGCAAGCTGGACTAGACTCATCATACACAGAAATCATATTGCAGGCAGATGAGCAAAAAATATTCAAACAGAACTTAGCTTATCCTGAAGAGGCAGAAAACGAGATAATCAGGAGTAATCAGAATAGCACTGAATACATTGACAGCCGGCAACAAGTGGAAGTGAAGCAGAGCTAAATAGGAGCCTCCCTGGTGAATAACGAGGCAGCTGATCCAGCAGACCCGCAGGATAATAAACCAAACCACCAGGGGGAGCCAAAAAACCAAAGTCACACAATACCATCTGTGACCACAAGAGGGAGCCTGAAAACGGAGTTCACAACAGTACCTTCCCCTTGAGGAGGGGTCACTAGTGTTGAGCATTCCGATACCGCAAGTATCGGGTATCGGCCGATACTTGCGGTATCGGAATTCCGATACCGGGATTCCGATACTTGCCGCGTATCGGATACCGGAATCGGAAGTTCCAAGATTCAAACTGCAGAAATTCAGCCAATGAGAATGATTCCAAGTGTGGGCACATCCTGTTTAGCATGGAGGGCATGAAAGTACTGGCAAGGCTGTGATTGGCTGCTGAAATGATGTCATGCTGCAGTTTAAAAGTCGCTGGCGCCATTTTGCGATCACTCTGCTGTGAATTCAGTTAGTGACAGGACGCTGTTTGCTGACTGAGGGACAGTTTAGAGATAGCGATTTGCTTCTTTGTGCTTTCCAAAGGCTAATTTAGCAACCGCTGTGTTCACCTACTATTCACCTTGCTTTTGCCTTGTAGCGCTGTTTTCACAGCGATCTGCAAGGTCTGTGTGTGTGTGTGTGTGAGTGCAGCCCACTCTCTAGTCTGAGTGCAGCCACATAGGCCATCCATAGCTGGTTGTATTCAGTTCAGGGAGGGTGGTTCATTGCCTCATACTGTTCTTTTTTTTTTTCCAAGTAGTGTAGTCTGCTGCTAATTTATTCAAAAAAATCCTATTAGTGTCTTTCCACCCGTCTCCAGCTAATTTGTGGAAAAACACTACATAGGATAAAGTAGAGGAGGGTTTTTGGGCCTTGCAGCGCCGTTTACGGCTGTCTGCACGGTCTCCGTGTGACTGCAGCTCGCCCTGTAGTCTGTGAGCAGCCGTAGCCTGGTTGTCTCCAGCTCAGGGTTGTTCACTGCGTAATACCGCCAAATCAATTTTAATTTTTTTTCAAGTAGTGTAGTCTGCTGCTAATTTATTTAAAAAAATCCTATTAGTGTCTTTCCACCCGTCTCCAGCTAATTTGTGGAAAAACACTACATAGGATAAAGTAGAGGAGGGTTTTTGGGCCTTGCAGCGCCGTTTACGGCTGTCTGCACGGTCTCCGTGTGATTGCAGCTCGCCCTGTAGTCTGTGAGCAGCCATAGCCTGGTTGTCTCCAGCTCAGGGTTGTTCACTGCGTCATACCGCCAAATCAATTTTCTTTTTTTTTCAAGTAGTGTAGGTTGCTGCTAATTTATTTAAAAAAATCCTATTAGTGTCTTTCCACCCGTCTCCAGCTAACTTGTGGAAAAACACTACATAGGATAACGTAGAGGAGGGTTTTTGGGCCTTGCAGCGCCGTTTACGTCTGTCTGCACGGTCTCCGTGTGACTGCAGCTCTATCTGTTGTCAGTTCAGCCCCCCAAAAAGAAATAAATAATAAAGTTCACCAAACACACCAGTTACACCACTTTACATTTGTGTAGGCCACATTAGCTCATATTAAAGTCTAGTCCACACTTTAGAAAATTAGTGTTTCTTATACCTGTTAGGAGGAGTTGCTCAGGAATAAGCACACAAATCCGTTAGTACTTTTCTGCTTATCTTTATCAGTCAACCAAGATGAAGAAGGCAGTGAGTAAGGCACGTGGGCGTGGGCGTGGGCGCGGAGCAGGGAGGGGACGTGGGGATTCTGTGCCTGCTGCGGGCACCGGTGACTCATCAGCACCCACTTTCACCAGGCAACAGTCGTTCATGCGCAGCTTTGTGTCAGAGCGCCGTACACCGCTGCTGCGTCAAGACCAAATTGAAGCTGTTGTCGGATGGATGGCAGCTAATGCATCAACTTCCATTAGTGCCACATCCTCTCAGACACAGAGCACTGGAGAGCAGCCATCTGTCTCTTCACCACCTGCCAAATTGCCCAGGCAGACAGAGAGCCCAGGACAGGAGCCGTCTCTACTTCTGTTCTCTGAATCTCTTGGCTTGGAAACAGGGGGCCAGCCAAGCAGCATTGGAGAAATGGAAGAAGAGGCAGGGTGCAGTGATGCCCAACAGCTTTTTCTGTCTTCCTCTGAAGAGGCGGGTGGGCCAGTGGCTCCGGTCACCACATCGCAGGCCGCATCAGCTGATGATGACACTCAGGTGGCACTTACTGGTGCATGCTCTGCTGCTGAGACTACCCAGGAGGAGCAGTTGGGGGCAGAGGGTAGTGTAGATGATGAGGTCCTCGACCCATCTTGGCGTGAGGGACAGGAAGGTGGTGGGAGCAGCTCTGAGGAAGAGATTCCCCGTATGGCCCAAAGAGGGAGAGGGAGGGGGAAGACTGCGGATCCTGCAGCCTCCGCTTTGGCACCCGTTAGGAGCATGTCTCTTCCAAAAGCCAAAAAGGGCGCTCCCAAGACTTGCAGTGCCTGGTCCTTTTTTGACACAGTTGCAGATGACATTTGCTATGTCAGATGCAACGTGTGTCATCAAAAAGTCAAAAGAGGTCGAAATGTCAGCAACCTCAATACCTCCAACATGTGGAAACATGTGCGCAACAGGCACCCGGCGGAGTTAGAAAAACACACTGAAGAGGTAGGCCAACCAACAGCGGCAGCTACCACCTCTTCAGCTCGTGTTGCCTCTTCCTCTAGCTCACACGCAGCTGGTTCGGCTTCCTCCCAGGATCGCCGTGGAAGAACCTCTGGCCCTGTTGTCCAGAGACCCGCTGTAATTCCACCCGCAGCGCCACTTTCCCAGTCATCCACACACTCCCAGCCCAGTCTACAGCCATCGGTAGTACAGGCATGGGAGAAAAGGCGGCCTTTCTCGTCAAACCACCCACGAGCACAGGCTCTGACTGCAGGCATTGCCAAACTTCTGTCACTGGAAATGCTGTCATTCAGGCTGGTGGAGACTGACAGCTTCCGTGACTTGATGTCATTGGCAGTCCCACAGTACAATGTGCCTAGCCGCTTTTACTTCAGCAGGCAAGCCGTCCCTGCCCTGCACAAGCATGTGGAGGGACACATAAAACACGCGCTACTGAACGCCGTCAGTAGCAAGGTCCACCTCACCACCGATGCGTGGACCAGTCAACATGGACAGGGGCGATACCTTTCCCTCACTGCCCATTGGGTTAATGTCGTTGAGCCGGGTACAGACCGTGCGAGTGGCGCAGGACGTGTCCTGCCCACTCCAAGGATTGCAGGAATCCATTCTGTACGCATTGACTCCTCCTCTTACACCAGTTCCTCAGAATCATCGCTGCAGGAGCCGTCACAGTCCACCTCCACATGGACCCGTGATGAACGTGTACCTGTTACGACCGACATGAGCACAGCCGTGGCCAAACGTCAACAGGCCGTGTTGAAATTAATTTTTTTGGGGAATCGTAGCCACACAGCGCAGGAGCTCTGGAATGCCATTAAGCAGGAGAGCGATGTGTGGTTTGTGCCAGCGAATCTCCAGCCAGGCATGGTAGTGTGTGATAATGGCCAAAATCTGGTGGCAGCTCTGGGCCTCGGCAACCTCACTCACATCCCATGTCTGGCACATGTGCTCAATTTGGTCGTGCAGAGCTTTTTGAGGGACTATCCGGATCTTGATGCACTGCTGCACAAGGTCCGCCTAGAGTGTGCTCACTTGCGGCGTTCCAGCACGGCAAAAGCGCGCATTGCGGCTCTGCAGCGCCGACACCGCCTGCCGGAACATCGCATCATATGTGACCTACCTACCAGGTGGAATTCCACGTTACATATGTTGGAGCGGTTGTGTGAGCAGCAGCAAGCTGTAATGGAGTACCAGCTGCTTCAGGCGCAAAAAAGTCGCAGTCAGCGCCGTACAGACTTCACAACCACAGAGTGGGCCACTATGAATGACGTCTGCCAGGTTTTGCGTCCCTTTGATTATTCCACGCGGATGGCGAGTGCAGATGATGCACTAGTCAGCATGACTGTCCCCCTTATCTGCCTGCTTGAAAAATCACTGCAAGCGCTAAGGGATGATGTTGTGGAAGAGGTGGAGGATGAGGATTCACCATTTCCATCATCTTCTGGACAGTCAGCGCCACGTGGTTCCTCACAAACGCGTAGGCAGGGGACAGTTTGTGAGGAGGATGAGGAGGAGTCAATGGAGGAGGAAGACATCCGTCCAGAGGAGGGAGTTACACAATTGTCCAGTACTCAGTGTGTACAGCGAGGGTGGGGTGATGACAAGCGGGCAGAGATCACGCCTCCAGCAGGGGACAGCGTTTCTTGGGCAGTTGGCAGTCTGCAGCACATGGTGGATTACATGCTGCAGTGCCTGAGAAACGACCGCCGCATCGCCCACATTCTCAACATGTCTGATTATTGGGTGTTCACCCTCCTCGATCCTCGCTACCGGGACAACGTAGAAAGCCTCATCACACCGTTGAACCGGGAGCGAAAAATGCGGGAGTACCAAGACACACTGGTCAATTCCATCATCTTCTCCATTCCAACTGAGAGAAGTGCTGCTAGTGCATTCCAAAGCAGCTCAGTGCGTCCAAGCAGTGGTGGAGGCTCTGCACAAAGAGGGAGCAGAAGCAGTGCCTCTGCCCAAGGCAAGACCAGTATGGCCCAACTGTGGCACAGTTTTCTGTGCCCCCCACAAAAGTCTACACCATCACAGACGGCTCCAGTCAGCAGGAGGCAACGGTTCCGTCAGATGGTGACAGACTACATGTCTTGCCCTCTTGCTGTACTCCCAGACGGCTCTTCCCCTTTCAAGTTTTGGGTCTCAAAGCTGGATACATGGCCAGAGCTAAGCCAGTATGCATTGGAGGTGCTGTCTTGCCCTGCGGCCAGTGTATTATCGGAACGTGTCTTTAGTGCTGCAGGTGGTGTACTAACTGACCGTCGCATGCGACTATCCTCCGATAACGTTGACCGGCTTACTTTCCTGAAAATGAACAAGGCCTGGATCTCGCAGGAATTTGCCACTCCTCCTCCTGATTAAATAATTAGGTCACTGTATACGTTATCCAGGTCTCCTGTTGTGTTCATCTTTCTACCACCTGAATTTAAATTCCTGGGCTCCAACACCGCCAGTTGAGGCTCAGAAGTGCCGTCTGCACAGTCAAAACATACGACCCAGTGTTATTGGGTTTCAGTAACGTCAGCTGATCCCCAGCTGTGTAGCCGGCAATGTGTCATGCGACCGCCACGCTGACACAACAACTGAAATGTAAGGGAATCTGTCCCCCCCCCCAAGGCGTTTGTTACTGAAAGAGCCTCCTTGTGCAGCAGTAATGCTGCACAAGGAAAAGGTAGCTATTTTTGTTTAGCACCTTGCACACGCAGAACTTAACACTTATAAAATGTGTCCACTGATACCGTAACACCGTCCCGGAGGTGGGACTTTCCTTCGTAATGTGATGCAGCACAGCCGTCATTCCTACCCCCCCGGCGCCGCGCACCGGCTCCTCAGCGTTGTTTGATTCCGTCCCGGAGCCTGCGCTGTTATGTTATCCCGTGGCCAGGCACACTTAGCGCTGCCCGTCTTCTGGCATCATTTGGTGTCAGGATGGCTGCGCCTGTGCGGCCGCGCTGGCAGAGAGCCCGCCTCGCAGTGTCTTCTGATTTAATCCCACTGGGGGCCTGGGATCCATGGACATGCGCAGTGCATATCTGAACCTCCACCTCTCACTCATCTCCCTATGGCTTCTTCAGACTGTTCGGTGTCAGCTGGTCCCTAATAGCATGCCACGGCCGTGACACCGCACAGTCTTAAGAAGCCGTAGGGAGGGGAGTGAGAGGCGAGGATATGCACTGCGCATGTCCATGGATCCCAGGCCCCCAGTGGGATTAAATCAGAAGACACTGCGAGGCGGGCTCTCGGCCAGCGCGGCCGCACAGGCGCAGCCATCCTGACACCAAATGATGCCAGAAGACGGGCAGCGCTAAGTGTGCCTGGCCACGGGATAACATGACAGCGCAGGCTCCGGGACGGAATCAAACAACGCTGAGGAGCCGGTGCGCGGCGCCGGGGGGGTAGGAATGACGGCTGTGCTGCGTCACATTACGAAGGAAAGTCCCACCTCCAGGACGGTTTTACGGTTGCAGGGGACACATTTTATAAGTGTTTAGTTCTGTGTTTGCAAGGAGCATGATGAAAAGAGCCACCTTTTCCTTTTGCATCTTTTGTGCTGCACAAGCTGGCTCTTTCAGCTACAAACACCTTGGGGGGGGGGTTAAAGGTTCCCTTTCGACTTTCTCAGGCTTCGGCCTACATTGTGTTCCTCTGCTTTTCCACCTGTCCCTGGGCTCCAACACCGCCAGTTGCCGTCCAGAAGTGCTGTACGCACAGTCAACAGTCGCTCCTCTGTTATTGGGGTTCAGTAACGTCAGCTGTTCCCCTGCTGTGTGTGTGGCAATCCCTCCTACCTCCTCCTACCTCCTCCAACCTCCTCCTCCTCCACCTGTCCCTGGGCTCCAACACCGCCAGTTGCCGTCCAGAAGTGCTGTACGCACAGTCAACAGTCGCTCCTCTGTTATTGGGGTTCAGTAACGACAGCTGTTCCCCTGCTGTGTGTGTGGCAATCCCTCCTACCTCCTCCTACCTCCTCCAACCTCCTCCTCCTCCACCTGTCCCTGGGCTCCAACACCGCCAGTTGCCGTCCAGAAGTGCTGTCCGCACAGTCCCGACAGTCCCTCCTCTGTTATTGGGGTTCAGTAACGTCAGCTGTTCCCCTGCTGTGTGTGTGTCAATCCCTCCTACCTCCTCCAACCTCCTCCAACCTCCTCCTCCTCCACCTGTCCCTGGGCTCCAACACCGCCAGTTGCCGTCCAGAAGTGCTGTCCGCACAGTCCCGACAGTCCCTCCTCTGTTATTGGGGTTCAGTAACGTCAGCTGTTCCCCTGCTGTGTGTGTGGCAATCCCTCCTACCTCCTCCTACCTCCTCCAACCTCCTCCTCCTCCACCTGTCCCTGGGCTCCAACACCGCCAGTTGCCGTCCAGAAGTGCTGTCCGCACAGTCCCGACAGTCCCTCCTCTGTTATTGGGGTTCAGTAATGTCAGCTGTTCCCCTGCTGTGTGTGTGGCAATCCCTCCTACCTCCTCCTACCTCCTCCAACCTCCTCCTCCTCCACCTGTCCCTGGGCTCCAACACCGCCAGTTGCCGTCCAGAAGTGCTGTCCGCACAGTCCCGACAGTCCCTCCTCTGTTATTGGGGTTCAGTAACGTCAGCTGTTCCCCTGCTGTGTGTGTGGCAATCCCTCCTACCTCCTCCAACCTCCTCCAACCTCCTCCTCCTCCACCTGTCCCTGGGCTCCAACACCGCCAGTTGCCGTCCAGAAGTGCTGTCCGCACAGTCCCGACAGTCCCTCCTCTGTTATTGGGGTTCAGTAACGTCAGCTGTTCCCCTGCTGTGTGTGTGGCAATCCCTCCTACCTCCTCCAACCTCCTCCTCCTCCACCTGTCCCTGGGCTCCAACACCGCCAGTTGCCGTCCAGAAGTGCTGTCCGCACAGTCCCGACAGTCCCTCCTCTGTTATTGGGGTTCAGTAACGTCAGCTGTTCCCCTGCTGTGTGTGTGGCAATCCCTCCTACCTCCTCCTACCTCCTCCAACCTCCTCCTCCTCCACCTGTCCCTGGGCTCCAACACCGCCAGTTGCCGTCCAGAAGTGCTGTCCGCACAGAGCCAAACACCTCGCAAATGTGTTAGTGGGGTTCAGCACCGCCAGCTGTTCCCCTGCTGTGTATACGGCAACGTGTACTGCGACCGCCACGCAGGCACAACAAGTTAAATTTAAGGGAACCTGCCCCCCCCCCCAGGCGTTTGTTACTGAAGGAGCCACCTTGTGCAGCAGTAATGATGCAAAGGGAAAAAGTGCCTCTTTTCGTGGTGCTCCTTGCACATGCTGATCCTAACACTTATGAAAAGTGCCCCCTCCTACCGTGATACCGTACGGTTGGTGGAACTTTCCTTTGTGATGTGACGCAGCACAGCCGTCATTCTTACCCCCTTGGCGCCGTGCGCCGCCTCCTCAGCGTTGTTTGAATCAGTCCCGGAGCCTGCGCTGTTAGGTTAGCCCTTGGCCATGCACACATTTTGCTCTGCCCGTCTTCTGACATCATTTGGTGTCAGGCTGGCTGCGCCTGTGCGGCCGCGCTGGCCGAGATCCCGCCTCGTACTGTCTTCTGATTTCATCCCACTGGGGGCCTGAGATCCATGGACATGCGCAGTGCATATCTGAACCTCCACCTCTCACTCATCTCCCTATGGCTTCTTCAGACTGTTCGGTGTCAGCTGGTCCCTAATAGCATGCCACGGCCGTGACACCGCACAGTCTGAAGAAGCCGTAGGGAGGGGAGTGAGAGGCGAGGATATGCACTGCGCATGGCCACGTATCTCAGGCCCCCAGTGGGATGAAATCAGAAGACAGTACGAGGCGGGATCTCGGCCAGCGCGGCCGCACAGGCGCAGCCATCCTGACACCAAATGATGTCAGAAGACGGGCAGCGCAAAATGTGTGCATGGCCAAGGGCTAACCTAACAGCGCAGGCTCCGGGACTGATTCAAACAACGCTGAGGAGGCGGCGCACGGCGCCAAGGGGGTAAGAATGACGGCTGTGCTGCGTCACATCACAAAGGAAAGTTCCACCTACCGAACGGTATCACGGTAGGAGGGGACACTTTTCATAAGTGTTAGGTTCAGCATGTGCAAGGACCATAATTAAAAGAGCTAAGTTTACCTTTTCCAGCATTAGTGCTGTACACGATGGCTCTTTCAGCTACAAACGCCTGGGGGGGGGTTTAAAGTTTCCCTTTCAACTTGCTCCAGTGCAGGCTTCGGCCTACACTCTGCTCCCTCTCCTCCTCCTGCTGACCCTGGGCTCCAACACCGCCAGTTGGGGCCCGGTACTGCTAGCTGCACAGAGAAAAACACCAGCCAATGTGTCAGTGGGGTTCAGCACCGCCAGCTGTTCCCCTGCTGTGCAGCCGGCAACGTGTCCTGCAACTGCCACGCAGGCACAACAGACCCAAAAGCTGCCGCCAGTGCAGGCTTCGGCCTACACTCTGCTCCATCTCCTCCTCCTGCTGACCCCGGGCTCCAACACCGCCAGTTGGGGCCCGGTACTGCTAGCTGCACAGAGAAAATCACCAGCCAATGTGTCAGTGGGGTTCAGCACCGCCAGCTGTTCCCCTGCTGTGCAGCCGGCATCGTGTCCTGCAAAAGCCACGCAGACACAAGAACTGAAATTGAAGGGAACCTGTCCCCCCTCCCCCAGGCGTTTGTACGTTTTAAAGGCCACCTTGTACAGCGGTAATGCTGCATGTGTGCAAGGTGGCTCATAAACGTATTCTCCTCGCACATGTGGAACTGAAAACACGTCTAAAATGTGTCCTCTGTGTGACCATTTAACCGTCCCGGTGCTGTGACTTTCCTTTGTAATGACACGCTGCAACCCCCTTGGTAGCGCTGCCCGTCTTCTGGCATCATGGTTTGGCTGCCTGCGCCTCTGCGGCCGCCCTGACCCACACAACGCCCCTCGTTGTCTTAGTTATTGGGACTGCGAGGGTGTGATTGATGGGCATGATCAGTGCATCAGTTCGCCTGTCCCTCATCTCCTTCCGCCTTCTGCGGACTGTGCGGCTTCATGGCCGTGGCATGCGATAAGGGATCAGATGACGCCGCACAGTCTGAAGCGGGTGTAAGGACCCGAGTGTGAGAGGCGAACATATGTGCTGCGCCAGGCCCTGAATCCCAGCCCCGCAGTGTTTTAACAATGTTAAGACACTGCGGGGCTGGGATTCTTGGTCATCGCGAACCACACCGGCCGACATTAAATCATGCCAGAACATGGGCAGCGCTAACAGCGCTAGGCCAGGGGATAACACGACAGCCAGGGCCGGACTGGGACTAAAATTCAGCCCTGGCATTTGAAGTTACACAGGCCCACTTGTCACATGGTGACTGTATAATATCTTTGTACACTTGTAGGCAGGGCCGGTTTTAGGCAAAGTGGGGCCCTAGGTAAAGTTTAAAATGGGTCCCCAAATGCTAACATATTGCACATCACACAGAAGCCTTTCTGTTGTATTTACGTGCGCTGAGTTTAGGCCGCTAAACGAGTTTGATCGACAATACTGAAGTTGTTCAACGCTTGTTTCCCGGCCTCTTTCCACCAGCTGAGGAATAATGATGAGACAGAACGATCACTAATAGATCACCATACAGTATCATGTTTTCAGCAGCACATCTACAGTTTACACTGGCAATGTGCTGCTGACAACAAGGCTTTTTGTTCCAGCAAAAACAATCCGAATATGCAGCATTTTACTTGTTTAGTAAAATACACCCCATAGTCCTCCATATATTATAATGTGCTCCATAGTCCTCCATATAGTATAATACACTCCCTATAGTCCTCCATATATTAAAATACACTGCTCAGTCCTCCACATAGTATAATACACTCCTCATAGTCCTCCATATAGCATAATACAATCCTCATAGTGCTCCATATAGTATAATGCACCGCCACAGTCATCCATGTAGTACAATTCACTTCCCATAGTATAATGCACCCCATAGTTCTTCATATAGTATAACATATTCCCCATAGTCCTCGATACAGTATAATGCAGCCCACATATAGTATAATGCAGCCACCCCAGAGTATAATGCAGCCACCCCAGAGTATAATGCAGCCACCCCAGAGTATAATGCAGCCACCCCAGAGTATAATGCAGCCACCCCAGAGTATGTAACCCCCATAGAATATAATACAGCCCACCTCCCCATAATATATAATGTAGCCCCCCATAGAATATAATGCAGCCCCCCATAGTATATAACGCAGCCTCCCCCATAGAATATAATATACCCCCACAATAGTATATAACACAGCCACATAGTACATAACATGGCCTCCCCCATAGAATATAATATACTCCCCATAGTATATAGCAAAGCCCGCATATTATATAGCACAAACCGCATAGTATACAGCACAGCCTGCATACTATAGCACAGCTCGCGTAGTAGATAACACAGCCCACACAGCAGTATTCAGCACAGACCACACAGTAGTATACAGCACAGACCACACAGTAGTATACAGCACAGCCCACGTAGAAGTATACAGCACAGTCCACACAGTAGTATACAGCACAGCCCACAGAGTAATATATACAGCACAGCCCACAAAGTAATATATACAGCACAGCCCACAAAGTAATATATACAGCACAGCCCACAGAGAACTATATACAGCACAGCCCACAGAGAACTATATACAGCACAGCCCACAGAGAACTATATAAAGCACAGCCCAGAGTACTATATACAGCACAGCCCAGAGTACTATATAAAGCACAGCCCAGAGAGTACTATATACAGCACAGCCCAGAGAGTACTATATACAGCACAGCCCACAGAGAACTATATACAGCACAGCCCACAGAGAACTATATACAGCACAGCCCACAGAGAACTATATAAAGCACAGCCCACAGAGAACTATATAAAGCACAGCCCAGAGTACTATATACAGCACAGCCCAGAGTACTATATAAAGCACAGCACAGAGAGTACTATATACAGCACAGCCCAGAGTGTACTATATACAGCACAGCCCACAGAGTACTATATACAGCACAGCCCACAGAGTACTATATACAGCACAGCCCACAGAGTACTATATACAGCACAGCCCACAGAGTACTATATACAGCACAGCCCACAGAGTACTATATACAGCACAGCCCACAGAGAACTATATACAGCACACAGTAGTATACAGCACAGAGCACAGCCCACAGAGAACTATATACAGCACACAGTAGTATACAGCACAGAGCACAGCCCACAGAGTACTATATACAGCACAGCCCAGAGAACTATATACAGCACACAGTAGTATACAGCACAGAGCACAGCCCACAGAGAACTATATACAGCCCACAGTAGTATACAGCACAGAGCACAGCCCACAGAGAACTATATACAGCACAGAGCACAGCCCACAGAGAACTATATACAGCCCACAGTAGCATACAGCACAGAGCACAGCCCACAGATAACTATATACAGCCCACAGTAGTATACAGCACAGAGCACAGCCCACTGAGAACTATATACAGCACAGAGCACAGCCCACAGAGAACTATATACAGCCCACAGTAGCATACAGCACAGAGCACAGCCCACAGATAACTATATACAGCCCACAGTAGTATACAGCACAGAGCACAGCCCACAGAGAACTATATACAGCACAGAGCACAGCCCAGAGAACTATATACAGCCCACAGCAGTATACAGCACAGAGCACAGCCCACAGAGAACTATATATAGCACAGAGCACACAGTAGTATACAGCACAGAGCACAGCCCACAGAGAGCTATATACAGCCCACAGCAGTATACAGCACAGAGCACAGCCCACAGAGAACTATATACAGCCCACAGTAGTATACAGCACAGAGCACAGCCCACAGAGAGCTATATACAGCCCACAGTAGTATACAGCACAGAGCACAGCCCACAGAGAACTATATACAGCCCACAGCAGTATACAGCACAGAGCACAGCCCACAGAGAACTATATACAGCCCACAGCAGTATACAGCACAGAGCACAGCCCACAGAGAACTATATATAGCACAGAGCACACAGTAGTATACAGCACAGAGCACAGCCCACAGAGAGCTATATACAGCCCACAGCAGTATACAGCACAGAGCACAGCCCACAGAGAACTATATACAGCCCACAGCAGTATACAGCACAGAGCACAGCCCACAGAGAACTATATACAGCCCACAGCAGTATTCAGCACAGAGCACAGCCCACAGAGAACTATATACAGCCCACAGCAGTATACAGCACAGAGCACAGCCCACAGAGAACTATATACAGCCCACAGTAGTATACAGCACAGAGCACAGCCCACAGAGAACTATATACAGCCCACAGTAGTATACAGCACAGAGCACAGCCCACAGAGAGCTATATACAGCCCACAGCAGTATACAGCACAGAGCACAGCCCACAGAGAACTATATACAGCCCACAGTAGTATACAGCACAGAGCACAGCCCACAGAGAACTATATACAGCCCACAGCAGTATACAGCACAGAGCACAGCCCACAGAGGACTATATACAGCCCACAGTAGTATACAGCACAGAGCACAGCCCACAGAGAACTATATACAGCCCACAGTAGTATACAGCACAGAGCACAGCCCACAGAGAACTATATACAGCCCACAGTAGTATACAGCACAGAGCACAGCCCACAGAGAACTATATACAGCCCACAGCAGTATACAGCACAGAGCACAGCCCACAGAGAACTATATACAGCCCACAGCAGTATACAGCACAGAGCACAGCCCACAGAGAACTATATACAGCCCACAGTAGTATACAGCACAGAGCACAGCCCACAGAGAACTATATACAGCCCACAGTAGTATACAGCACAGAGCACAGCCCACAGAGAGCTATATACAGCCCACAGCAGTATACAGCACAGAGCACAGCCCACAGAGAACTATATACAGCCCACAGTAGTATACAGCACAGAGCACAGCCCACAGAGAACTATATACAGCCCACAGCAGTATACAGCACAGAGCACAGCCCACAGAGGACTATATACAGCCCACATCTCTTCTCTTCCTCCCCTCACCTCCTCCGAGAATGGCCCCACAGTCCAGAAAAAAAAAAAACTCTCCTCACCTCTCCTCGTGCCCAGCGTTGCTTCCTGGTTCCTGCTCCTGTCTCAGCAGCTGCAGTCTGCCCGGGACACAGCAGGTGCGCGATGATATGACATCATCGCGCACCCGCAGTGTCAGAGGCAGAGCGGGGAATGATGGGAGAGGAGCGTCTGCAGACGCTCTCTCCTCCATCATTGCATTCAACTGTACCGGCGTCTATACGCCGGTATAGTTGAATGCGACGGCGGGGGCGGCGGATTGAGCGGCCCACCACTGGCACCGGCCCTTCTGGCATTTGCCAGAAGTGCCCTATGGCCAGTCCGGCCCTGACGACAGCGCAGACTCCTGTACAGCAAATAACAACGCTCAGGAGGCTGCACCCAGCACCAAGGTGGGATTCTTGACATCTGTGCTGCGTCTCATTACAAAGGGAACTCGCGCCTCCAACACAGTTTGACTGTTTAAAGGGCTAAATGTTATACGTGTTTCATTCAGCGTGTGCAAGGAGCGAAATTAAAAGAGCAACCTTTGACTTGTGCAGCACTACTGCTGCATAAGCTGTGGCTCTTCTACTTTGTAACCCCTGAGGGGGGGGTTAAAGGTTACCTTTGAAATTGGTTCAATTAGGCTTCGGCCTACACTCTGCTCCCCCTGCAGAGCCCTGGGCTCCAACACCACCAGTTGGGGCCCAGTACTGCTAGCTGCACAGAGAAAAACACCAGCCAATGTGTCAGTGGGGTTCAGCACCGCCAGCTGTTCCCCTGCTGTGCAGCCGGCAACGTGTCCTGCAACTGCCACGCAGGCACAACAGACCCAAAAGCTGCCGCCAGTGCAGGCTTCGGCCTACACTCTGCTCCCTCTCCTCCTCCTGCTGACCCCGGGCTCCAACACCGCCAGTTGGGGCCCAGTACTGCTAGCTGCACAGAGAAAAACACCAGCCAATGTGTCAGTGGGGTTCAGCACCGCCAGCTGTTCCCCTGCTGTGCAGCCGGCAACGTGTCCTGCAACTGCCACGCAGGCACAACAGACCCAAAAGCTGCCGCCAGTGCAGGCTTCGGCCTACACTCTGCTCCCTCTCCTCCTCCTGCTGACCCCGGGCTCCAACACCGCCAGTTGGGGCCCGGTACTGCTAGCTGCACAGAGAAAAACACCAGCCAATGTGTCAGTGGGGTTCAGCACCGCCAGCTGTTCCCCTGCTGTGCAGCCGGCATCGTGTCCTGCAAAAGCCACGCAGACACAAGAACTGAAATTGAAGGGAACCTGTCCCCCCTCCCCCAGGCGTTTGTACGTTTTAAAGGCCACCTTGTACAGCGGTAATGCTGCATGTGTGCAAGGTGGCTCATAAACGTATTCTCCTCGCACATGTGGAACTGAAAACACGTCTAAAATGTGTCCTCTGTGTGACCATTTAACCGTCCCGGTGCTGTGACTTTCCTTTGTAATGACACGCTGCAACCCCCTTGGTAGCGCTGCCCGTCTTCTGGCATCATGGTTTGGCTGCCTGCGCCTCTGCGGCCGCCCTGACCCACACAACGCCCCTCGTTGTCTTAGTTATTGGGACTGCGAGGGTGTGATTGATGGGCATGATCAGTGCATCAGTTCGCCTGTCCCTCATCTCCTTCCGCCTTCTGCGGACTGTGCGGCTTCATGGCCGTGGCATGCGATAAGGGATCAGATGACGCCGCACAGTCTGAAGCGGGTGTAAGGACCCGAGTGTGAGAGGCGAACATATGTGCTGCGCCAGGCCCTGAATCCCAGCCCCGCAGTGTTTTAACAATGTTAAGACACTGCGGGGCTGGGATTCTTGGTCATCGCGAACCACACCGGCCGACATTAAATCATGCCAGAACATGGGCAGCGCTAACAGCGCTAGGCCAGGGGATAACACGACAGCGCAGACTCCTGTACAGCAAATAACAACGCTCAGGAGGCTGCACCCAGCACCAAGGTGGGATTCTTGACATCTGTGCTGCGTCTCATTACAAAGGGAACTCGCGCCTCCAACACAGTTTGACTGTTTAAAGGGCTAAATGTTATACGTGTTTCATTCAGCGTGTGCAAGGAGCGAAATTAAAAGAGCAACCTTTGACTTGTGCAGCACTACTGCTGCATAAGCTGTGGCTCTTCTACTTTGTAACCCCTGAGGGGGGGGTTAAAGGTTACCTTTGAAATTGGTTCAATTAGGCTTCGGCCTACACTCTGCTCCCCCTGCAGAGCCCTGGGCTCCAACACCGCCAGTTGGGGCCCAGTACTGCTAGCTGCACAGAGAAAAACACCAGCCAATGTGTCAGTGGGGTTCAGCACCGCCAGCTGTTCCCCTGCTGTGCAGCCGGCAACGTGTCCTGCAACTGCCACGCAGGCACAACAGACCCAAAAGCTGCCGCCAGTGCAGGCTTCGGCCTACACTCTGCTCCCTCTCCTCCTCCTGCTGACCCCGGGCTCCAACACCGCCAGTTGGGGCCCAGTACTGCTAGCTGCACAGAGAAAAACACCAGCCAATGTGTCAGTGGGGTTCAGCACCGCCAGCTGTTCCCCTGCTGTGCAGCCGGCAACGTGTCCTGCAACTGCCACGCAGGCACAACAGACCCAAAAGCTGCCGCCAGTGCAGGCTTCGGCCTACACTCTGCTCCCTCTCCTCCTCCTGCTGACCCCGGGCTCCAACACCGCCAGTTGGGGCCCGGTACTGCTAGCTGCACAGAGAAAAACACCAGCCAATGTGTCAGTGGGGTTCAGCACCGCCAGCTGTTCCCCTGCTGTGCAGCCGGCATCGTGTCCTGCAAAAGCCACGCAGACACAAGAACTGAAATTGAAGGGAACCTGTCCCCCCTCCCCCAGGCGTTTGTACGTTTTAAAGGCCACCTTGTACAGCGGTAATGCTGCATGTGTGCAAGGTGGCTCATAAACGTATTCTCCTCGCACATGTGGAACTGAAAACACGTCTAAAATGTGTCCTCTGTGTGACCATTTAACCGTCCCGGTGCTGTGACTTTCCTTTGTAATGACACGCTGCAACCCCCTTGGTAGCGCTGCCCGTCTTCTGGCATCATGGTTTGGCTGCCTGCGCCTCTGCGGCCGCCCTGACCCACACAACGCCCCTCGTTGTCTTAGTTATTGGGACTGCGAGGGTGTGATTGATGGGCATGATCAGTGCATCAGTTCGCCTGTCCCTCATCTCCTTCCGCCTTCTGCGGACTGTGCGGCTTCATGGCCGTGGCATGCGATAAGGGATCAGATGACGCCGCACAGTCTGAAGCGGGTGTAAGGACCCGAGTGTGAGAGGCGAACATATGTGCTGCGCCAGGCCCTGAATCCCAGCCCCGCAGTGTTTTAACAATGTTAAGACACTGCGGGGCTGGGATTCTTGGTCATCGCGAACCACACCGGCCGACATTAAATCATGCCAGAACATGGGCAGCGCTAACAGCGCTAGGCCAGGGGATAACACGACAGCGCAGACTCCTGTACAGCAAATAACAACGCTCAGGAGGCTGCACCCAGCACCAAGGTGGGATTCTTGACATCTGTGCTGCGTCTCATTACAAAGGGAACTCGCGCCTCCAACACAGTTTGACTGTTTAAAGGGCTAAATGTTATACGTGTTTCATTCAGCGTGTGCAAGGAGCGAAATTAAAAGAGCAACCTTTGACTTGTGCAGCACTACTGCTGCATAAGCTGTGGCTCTTCTACTTTGTAACCCCTGAGGGGGGGGTTAAAGGTTACCTTTGAAATTGGTTCAATTAGGCTTCGGCCTACACTCTGCTCCCCCTGCAGAGCCCTGGGCTCCAACACCGCCAGTTGGGGCCCAGTACTGCTAGCTGCACAGAGAAAAACACCAGCCAATGTGTCAGTGGGGTTCAGCACCGCCAGCTGTTCCCCTGCTGTGCAGCCGGCAACGTGTCCTGCAACTGCCACGCAGGCACAACAGACCCAAAAGCTGCCGCCAGTGCAGGCTTCGGCCTACACTCTGCTCCCTCTCCTCCTCCTGCTGACCCCGGGCTCCAACACCGCCAGTTGGGGCCCAGTACTGCTAGCTGCACAGAGAAAAACACCAGCCAATGTGTCAGTGGGGTTCAGCACCGCCAGCTGTTCCCCTGCTGTGCAGCCGGCAACGTGTCCTGCAACTGCCACGCAGGCACAACAGACCCAAAAGCTGCCGCCAGTGCAGGCTTCGGCCTACACTCTGCTCCCTCTCCTCCTCCTGCTGACCCCGGGCTCCAACACCGCCAGTTGGGGCCCGGTACTGCTAGCTGCACAGAGAAAAACACCAGCCAATGTGTCAGTGGGGTTCAGCACCGCCAGCTGTTCCCCTGCTGTGCAGCCGGCATCGTGTCCTGCAAAAGCCACGCAGACACAAGAACTGAAATTGAAGGGAACCTGTCCCCCTCCCCCAGGCGTTTGTACGTTTTAAAGGCCACCTTGTACAGCGGTAATGCTGCATGTGTGCAAGGTGGCTCATAAACGTATTCTCCTCGCACATGTGGAACTGAAAACACGTCTAAAATGTGTCCTCTGTGTGACCATTTAACCGTCCCGGTGCTGTGACTTTCCTTTGTAATGACACGCTGCAACCCCCTTGGTAGCGCTGCCCGTCTTCTGGCATCATGGTTTGGCTGCCTGCGCCTCTGCGGCCGCCCTGACCCACACAACGCCCCTCGTTGTCTTAGTTATTGGGACTGCGAGGGTGTGATTGATGGGCATGATCAGTGCATCAGTTCGCCTGTCCCTCATCTCCTTCCGCCTTCTGCGGACTGTGCGGCTTCATGGCCGTGGCATGCGATAAGGGATCAGATGACGCCGCACAGTCTGAAGCGGGTGTAAGGACCCGAGTGTGAGAGGCGAACATATGTGCTGCGCCAGGCCCTGAATCCCAGCCCCGCAGTGTTTTAACAATGTTAAGACACTGCGGGGCTGGGATTCTTGGTCATCGCGAACCACACCGGCCGACATTAAATCATGCCAGAACATGGGCAGCGCTAACAGCGCTAGGCCAGGGGATAACACGACAGCGCAGACTCCTGTACAGCAAATAACAACGCTCAGGAGGCTGCACCCAGCACCAAGGTGGGATTCTTGACATCTGTGCTGCGTCTCATTACAAAGGGAACTCGCGCCTCCAACACAGTTTGACTGTTTAAAGGGCTAAATGTTATACGTGTTTCATTCAGCGTGTGCAAGGAGCAAAATTAAAAGAGCAACCTTTGACTTGTGCAGCACTACTGCTGCATAAGCTGTGGCTCTTCTACTTTGTAACCCCTGAGGGGGGGGTTAAAGGTTACCTTTGAAATTGGTTCAATTAGGCTTCGGCCTACACTCTGCTCCCCCTGCAGAGCCCTGGGCTCCAACACCGCCAGTTGGGGCCCAGTACTGCTAGCTGCACAGAGAAAAACACCAGCCAATGTGTCAGTGGGGTTCAGCACCGCCAGCTGTTCCCCTGCTGTGCAGCCGGCAACGTGTCCTGCAACTGCCACGCAGGCACAACAGACCCAAAAGCTGCCGCCAGTGCAGGCTTCGGCCTACACTCTGCTCCCTCTCCTCCTCCTGCTGACCCCGGGCTCCAACACCGCCAGTTGGGGCCCAGTACTGCTAGCTGCACAGAGAAAAACACCAGCCAATGTGTCAGTGGGGTTCAGCACCGCCAGCTGTTCCCCTGCTGTGCAGCCGGCAACGTGTCCTGCAACTGCCACGCAGGCACAACAGACCCAAAAGCTGCCGCCAGTGCAGGCTTCGGCCTACACTCTGCTCCCTCTCCTCCTCCTGCTGACCCCGGGCTCCAACACCGCCAGTTGGGGCCCGGTACTGCTAGCTGCACAGAGAAAAACACCAGCCAATGTGTCAGTGGGGTTCAGCACCGCCAGCTGTTCCCCTGCTGTGCAGCCGGCATCGTGTCCTGCAAAAGCCACGCAGACACAAGAACTGAAATTGAAGGGAACCTGTCCCCCCTCCCCCAGGCGTTTGTACGTTTTAAAGGCCACCTTGTACAGCGGTAATGCTGCATGTGTGCAAGGTGGCTCATAAACGTATTCTCCTCGCACATGTGGAACTGAAAACACGTCTAAAATGTGTCCTCTGTGTGACCATTTAACCGTCCCGGTGCTGTGACTTTCCTTTGTAATGACACGCTGCAACCCCCTTGGTAGCGCTGCCCGTCTTCTGGCATCATGGTTTGGCTGCCTGCGCCTCTGCGGCCGCCCTGACCCACACAACGCCCCTCGTTGTCTTAGTTATTGGGACTGCGAGGGTGTGATTGATGGGCATGATCAGTGCATCAGTTCGCCTGTCCCTCATCTCCTTCCGCCTTCTGCGGACTGTGCGGCTTCATGGCCGTGGCATGCGATAAGGGATCAGATGACGCCGCACAGTCTGAAGCGGGTGTAAGGACCCGAGTGTGAGAGGCGAACATATGTGCTGCGCCAGGCCCTGAATCCCAGCCCCGCAGTGTTTTAACAATGTTAAGACACTGCGGGGCTGGGATTCTTGGTCATCGCGAACCACACCGGCCGACATTAAATCATGCCAGAACATGGGCAGCGCTAACAGCGCTAGGCCAGGGGATAACACGACAGCGCAGACTCCTGTACAGCAAATAACAACGCTCAGGAGGCTGCACCCAGCACCAAGGTGGGATTCTTGACATCTGTGCTGCGTCTCATTACAAAGGGAACTCGCGCCTCCAACACAGTTTGACTGTATAAAGGGCTAAATGTTATACGTGTTCCTTTCAGCGTGTGTAAGGAGCGAAATTAAAAGAGCAACCTTTGACTTGTGCAGCACTACTGCTGCATAAGCTGTGGCTCTTCTACTTTGTAACCCCTGAGGGGGGGTTAAAGGTTACCTTTGAAATTGGTTCAATTAGGCTTCGGCCTACACTCTGCTCCCCCTGCAGAGCCCTGGGCTCCAACACCGCCAGTTGGGGCCCGGTACTGCTAGCTGCACAGAGAAAAACACCAGCCAATGTGTCAGTGGGGTTCAGCACCGCCAGCTGTTCCCCTGCTGTGCAGCCGGCAACGTGTCCTGCAACTGCCACGCAGGCACAACAGACCCAAAAGCTGCCGCCAGTGCAGGCTTCGGCCTACACTCTGCTCCATCTCCTCCTCCTGCTGACCCCGGGCTCCAACACCGCCAGTTGGGGCCCGGTACTGCTAGCTGCACAGAGAAAAACACCAGCCAATATGTCAGTGGGGTTCAGCACCGCCAGCTGTTCCCCTGCTGTGCAGCCGGCATCGTGTCCTGCAAAAGCCACGCAGACACTTGCTCTTGTACCTTCTGCTCCCCATCCTGGTTCCAGTACCGTCAGCTGGTTCTGGGCAGAGCCTTTGGCTTAGGTGCCTCCCTCTGGGTATCCGAGTTCCACCAACGTCAGGTGGTCCTTGGTAGTGCTTTCAGGCACGGGTACCTCCTGCTTAGTAACCGGGTTCCAGTAACGTCAGCTGGTCCTCGGTAGTTCCATTGGCTCTTGGACCTTCGGCTACCCATCCGGGTTCCAGCACCGTCAGCTGGTTCTCGGCAGTGTCTTTTGCTCTTGTACCTTCTGCTCCCCATCCTGGTTCCAGTACCGTCAGCTGGTTCCGGGCAGAGCCTTTGGCTTAGGTGCCTCCCTCTGGGTATCCGAGTTCCACCAACGTCAGGTGGTCCTTGGTAGTGCTTTCAGGCACGGGTACCTCCTGCTTAGTAACCGGGTTCCAGTAACGTCAGCTGGTCCTCGGTAGTTCCATTGGCTCTTGGACCTTCGGGTAGCCATCCGAGTTCCAGTTCCATCAGCTGGTTCTCGGCATTTTCTCAGCCTTCTTGTACCTTCTGCTACATTTCCAAGTTCAAGAGACTAAACACGATGACCCGGAAGAACACACATAAGATGACGACGACACCAGAGACGACAACCACCGTGATGACGACGACCCTGGAGACGATGACCCTGAAGACCACCGTGATGACGACGACCCCGGAGACGACGACCCTGAAGACCACCCCGATGACGACGACCCCGGAGACGACAACCCTGGAGACGACGACGACCTGGAAGACCGAGAAGCAGAAGAACAAGAGGCTGCAGAACAAAGAGCAGAAGAACATTAAGCATAACACTAAATATCAGAGCAAAAAATATTATCTAAATTATAAGCAGAAGAAGACTAAGCAGTGTATGGGGGTGAGTCCGTTCCTCCTCGTGGTGCCCCTGGATAAAGCCTGATGCTGCAGGCCAAACTGAACGCGGACAAATGTAACTCTTTTGTGACAGGCAGAACGGAAGGTGTAATCTTCAAACTTTTATAGATAACAACTACGGGAATGCCTGTCACAAATAAGAATATGATGAAGAAGTAGAATATGATGAAGATAATAGTAAAATAAAAAGAATATGAACAATGTAACCCAAAAAATAATAGGTAGAAGATGAAGAAGAAGATGAATAAGGTGAAGAAGTTGATGTCAAAGAAGCTGATGATGAGGATAATGAAGAAGAAAGCGTGGGAGAAGTAAAAAAGAAGGTGAAGGGCGTTGAAGTAGTGATAGTGAAACATCAATATGTGACAAAACAAAAAAAAAATAACATAGTCAAATTCTTTCTAACGCCGAACGTCATAAAAAAAAAAAAAAAAAAAATCCTGCTATTCTATTACATTGGGCTAAACCTCTGTGCCTTTAATGTCTCCGCCACGTCCCCCAATACATCCTACATTATTCTTAGTTGTTTTCCTTCATGTAGAATGAACCTACAAGTGTATAAAGGGTTTATTTTAATTCCGATATTTTCGTCCCATTGACTTGCATTGGGATCGGGTATCGGTATCGGATTGGATCCGATATTTTGACGGTATCGGCCGATACTTTCCGATACCGATACTTTCCGATATCGGAAAGTATCGCTCAACACTAGGGGTCACCGAACCCTCATCAAAACCCCCAGGGCGATCAGGGTGAGCCACATGGAAGGCACGAATCAAATCGGCCGCATGAACATCAGAGGCGACAACCCAGGAATTATCCTCCTGACCATAGCCTTTCCACTTAACCAAATACTGAAGCCTCCGTCTAGAAATACGAGAATCCAAGATCTTCTCCACCACGTATTCCAATTCTCCCTCAACCAGCACAGGAGCAGGAGGCTCAACTGAAGGAACCACAGGCACCACATACCTCCGCAACAACGACCGATGGAACACATTATGAATAGCAAACGATGCCGGGAGGTCCAAATGAAATGACACAGGGTTAAGGACTTCCAAAATCTTATAATGACCGATAAACCGAGGCTTAAACTTAGGAGAGGAGACCTTCATAGGAACAAAGCGAGAAGACAACCACACCAAATCCCCAACGCGAAGTCGGGGACCCACACAGCGACGGCGGTTGGCAAAGCGCTGAGCCTTCTCTTGTGACAGCTTCAAATTGTCCACCACATGATTCCAAATCTGGTGCAACCTATCCACCACAACATCCACTCCAGGACAGTCAGAAGACTCCACCTGACCCGAGGAAAAACGAGGATGAAACCCTGAATTACAAAAAAAAGGCGAAACCAAAGTAGCAGAACTAGCCCGATTATTAAGGGCAAACTCGGCCAATGGCAAAAAAGTCACCCAGTCGTCCTGATCAGCAGAAACAAAACATCTTAAATAGGTTTCCAAAGTCTGATTAGTGCGCTCGGTTTGGCCATTCGTCTGAGGATGGAAGGCCGACGAAAAAGACAAATTAATGCCCATCTTAGCACAAAAGGTCCGCCAAAATCTAGACACAAACTGGGATCCTCTGTCGGAAACAATATTTTCAGGGATCCCGTGCAAACGAACCACAATTTGAAAAAAACTGAGGAACCAACTCGGAGGAGGAAGGCAACTTAGGCAAGGGCACCAAATGGACCATTTTAGAAAAACGATCACACACCACCCAAATGACCGACATTCTCTGAGAGACAGGGAGATCTGAAATAAAATCCATGGAAATGTGCATCCAAGGCCTCTTCGGGACAGGCAAAGGCAACAACAAGCCACTGGCACGAGAACAGCAAGGCTTAGCCCGAGCACAAATTCCACAAGACTGCACAAAGGAACGCACATCCCGCGACAAGGAAGGCCACCAGAAGGACCTAGCCACCAAATCTCTGGTACCAAAAATCCCAGGATGGCCTGCCAACACCGAAGAATGAACCTCGGAAATAACTCTGCTGGTCCATCTATCCGGGACAAACAGTCTCTCCGGTGGACAACGGTCAGGTCTATCCGCCTGAAACTCCTGCAGCACTCGTCGCAAATCTGGGGAGATGGCAGACAAAATCACCCCTTCTCTGAGGATACCAGCTGGCTCTGAATCACCAGGAGAGTCAGGCACAAAACTCCTAGAAAGAGCATCAGCCTTCACATTCTTCGAACCAAGCAGGTATGAGACCATGAAATCAAAATGAGAGAAAAACAACGACCAACGAGCCTGTCAAGGATTCAGCCGCTTGGCTGACTCGAGATAAATCAAATTCTTGTGATCAGTCAAGACCACCACACGATGCTTAGCTCCCTCGAGCCAATGTCGCCACTCCTCAAATGCCCACTTCATAGCCAACAACTCCCGATTACCAACATCATAATTCCGCTCGGCAGGTGAAAACTTTCTTGAAAAGAAAGCACATGGCTTCATTACAGAGCCATCAGAGCTTCTCTGCGACAAAACAGCCCCCGCTCCAATCTCAGAAGCATCAACCTCGACCTGGAAAGGAAGGGAGACGTCTGGCTGACATAAGACCGGAGCCGAAGAAAACCGGCGCTTCAGCTCCCGAAAGGCCTCCACAGCCGCAGGAGACCAATTAGTAACATCCGAACCCTTCTTGGTCAAATCCGTCAATGGCTTAACAACACCAGAAAAATTAGCGATGAAGCGACGGTAAAAATTAGCAAAACCCAAGAACTTCTGAAGACTCTTAACAGATGTAGGCTGAGTCCAGTCATGAATAGCCTGAACGTTGACTGGGTCCATCTCAATAGCAGAAGGAGAAAAAATGAAACCCAAAAAAGAGACCTTCTGGACTCCAAAAAGACATTTTGAGCCCTTCACAAATAAAGCATTGGCACGCAGGACCTGAAACACCATCCTGACCTGCTTAACATGGGACTCCCAATCATCCGAAAAAAACAGAATATCATCCAGATACACAATCATAAATTTATCCAGATATTCGCGGAAGATGTCGTGCATAAAGGACTGAAAGACAGAAGGAGCGTTAGAAAGTCCAAAAGGCATCACCAAGTACTCAAAATGGCCTTCGGGCGTATTAAATGCAGTTTTCCATTCATCACCCTGCTTAATACGCACAAGGTTATACGCACCACGAAGATCTATCTTGGTGAACCAACTAGACCCCCTAATGCGAGCAAACAGATCAGATAACAATGGCAAAGGATACTGAAATTTGACCGTGATTTTGTTTAGAAGGCGATAATCAATACAAGGTCTCAAGGAACCATCCTTCTTACATCCTGGTAATCTGACAAAAACGCAGGGACCTCAGAAGGAGTGGATGAAGCAATTGACACCACAGGAGCGTCGCCATGAATTCCCTGACAACCCCAACTTGACACAGACATTGCTTTCCAATCCAGGACTGGATTATGAGTCTGCAACCATGGCAGGCCCAACACGACAACAAATTATGCAATACAAGAAAGCGAATCACCTCCTGATGAACAGGAGTCATGCACATGGTCACTTGTGTCCAGTACTGAGGTTTATTCGTAGCCAATGGTGTAGCATCAATTCCCCTTAGTGGAATAGGGAATTTTAAAGGCTCCAAAACAAAACCACAGCGCCTGGCAAATGACAGATCCATCAGACTCAGGGCAGCACCTGAATCCACAAAAGCCATAACCGGGTAAGATGACAGGGAACAAATCAGGGTAACAGACAAAATAAACTTAGGCTGTAAAGTACCGATGGTGACAGATTTATCAATCTTTTTTGTGCGCTTAGAGCATGCTGAGATAACATGAGCTGAGTCACCACAGTAAAAGCACAACCCATTTTGCCGTCTATAATTTTGCCGTTCACTTCTGGTCAGAATTCTATCACATTGCATAGACTCAGGTGTCTGTTCAGAAGACACCGCCAAATGGTGCGCAGGTTTGCGCTCCCGCAAACACCGATCAATCTGAATGGCCAGAGTCATTGACTCATTCAGACCTGCAGGCATAGGGAACCCCACCATGACATTCTTAATGGCTTCAGAAAGACCTTTTCTGAAATTTGCAGCCAGGGCACACTCATTCCATTGAGTAAGCACCGACCATTTCTGAAATTTCTGGCAGTACACCTCTGCATCATCTTGCCCCTGAGAGAGGGCCAACAACGCTTTTTCAGCCTGGTTCTCAAGATTAGGTTCCTCATAGAGCAATCCAAGGGCCAGAAAAAACGCATCCACACTGAGCAATGCAGGATCCCCTGGAGCCAATGCGAAAGCCCAATCTTGAGGATCGCCACGCAAGAAAGAAATAATAATCTTAACTTGCCGAACAGAATCCCCAGAGGAACGAGGTTTCAAAGAAAGATACAACTTGCAATTGTTCTTAAAATTCAGGAACCTAGATCTATCTCCAGAAAACAACTCCGGAATAGGTATTCTAGGCTCTGACATAGGACTGTGCACAACAAAATCCTGAATACTTTGTACCCTTGCAGCAAGATGATCTACACTGGAGGCTAAACTCTGGATATCCATATCAACAGCTGAACTCAGAGCCACACCAAGATTAAGAGGAGGAGAGAAGCCAGACACACAGCAGCTAGACACACGGCAGCAAAAAAAAAAAAATCTCCAAGCTTCTTTTCTCCTGCTTCTGCCATGCAATTAACACTTTATTGGCCGGCTGTACTGTTATGATCCTAGTGGCAAGGATCGCAGGTCGGACTAGCTAAGTAACTGAACAGACTACTAGCTCTGGGGAAGTGGTAACTAGATTGACCGCAACCTGATCCTATCCGCAAACAACTATAGGCAGCCGTGGAACGTTACCTAAAAATCCTAGACGTCTCGTCACGGCCGGAGAAACTGACTATTCCTGGAGGGAAAGTAAGTCCTCACTTGCCTCAGTGGAATGACCCAAAGATATAGAATAGCCCCCCACAAATATTAACGGTGAGTTAAGGGGAAAGCACAAACGCAGAGATGAAATCAGATTTAGCAAATGAGGCCCGCTAATACTAGATAGCAGAAAATAGGAAGGAAACTGTGCGGTCAATAAAAAGCCCTCTTCAAAATATCCACGCAGAGATTGCTCGAGCCCCCGCACCAACTAACGGTGCGGGGGAAGCAACTCCGTACCCCAGAGCTTACCAGCAAAAAGAAATCACATGTTAGCAAGCTGGACTAGACTCATCATACACAGAAATCATATTGCAGGCAGATGAGCAAAAAATATTCAAACAGAACTTAGCTTATCCTGAAGAGGCAGAAAACGAGATAATCAGGAGTAATCAGAATAGCACTGAATACATTGACAGCCGGCAACAAGTGGAAGTGAAGCAGAGCTAAATAGGAGCCTCCCTGGTGAATAACGAGGCAGCTGATCCAGCAGACCCGCAGGATAATAAACCAAACCACCAGGGGGAGCCAAAAAACCAAAGTCACACAATACCATCTGTGACCACAAGAGGGAGCCTGAAAACAGAGTTCACAACACAGGCACTAGAAGGTAGGCACTGATTTCCACCTGCAAAGGGAACTCTGGATGTGCCTTCGGACCGGCCGGTCTCAGCCAGCCCTGTTAGCAGTACTCTGGATTGCGGATCCTGAAGCCTTCAGTAAAGAGGTAAAGAGACTGCAACCCTGTGTCCTCGTTATTCATCGCGACTTGCACCACGCACCATCACACCTTTCATTGGACGCCCCTTAGCAGGTCACGGACCGGGTCTAGCCACCGTGACAACCCCAGGACTGAGACTGAGAGGCCCGGTAACGAGTACCCCGCGGCCCTGCGTCTGGGGGCGCTCCAACTAACTATGTGCTTAATTCTAAAACTCTGGGCAAAACCGTCAATGAAAAAGACCTGGGTGTATGGGTGGATGACAAACTCACATTTAGTGGCCAGTGTCAGGCAGCTGCTGCAAAATAAAATAATGGGATGTATTAAAAGAGGCATAGATGCTCATGAGGAGAACATAATTTTACCTCTATACAAGTCACTAGTTCGACCACACTTAGAATACTGTGCACAGTTCTGGTCTACGGTGTATAAGAAAGACATAGCTGAACTAGAGCGGGTGCAGAGAAGAGCGACCAAGGTTATTAGAGGACTGGGGGGTCTGCAATACCAAGATAGGTTATTACACTTGGGGCTATTTAGTTTGGAAAAACAAAGACTGAGGAGTGATCTTATTTTAATGTATAAATATATGAGGGGACAGTGCAAAGACCTTTCTGATGATCTTTTTAATCATAGACCGGTGACAGGGACAAGGGGGCATCCTCTACGTCTGGAGGAAAGAAGGTTTAAGCATAATAACAGACGCGGATTCTTTACTGTAAGAGCAGTGAGACTATGGAACTCTCTGCCGTATGATGTTGTAATGAGTGATTCATTACTTAAATTTAAGAGGGGACTGGATACCTTTCTTGAAAAGTATAATGTTACAGGGTATATACACTAGATTCCTTGATAGGGCGTTGATCCAGGGAAGTAGTCTGATTGCCGCATGTGGAGTCGGGAAGGAATTTTTTTCCCCAATGTGGAGCTTACTCTTTGCCACATGGGTTTTTTTTGCCTTCCTCTGGATCAACATGTTAGGGCATGTTAGGTTAGGCTATGGGTTGAACTAGATGGACTTAGTCTTCCTTCAACCTTAATAACTATGTAACTATGTAACTAGTAGTGTTGAGCATTCCGATACCGCAAGTATCGGGTATCGGCCGATACTTGCGGGTATCGGAATTCCGATACCGAGATCCGATACTTTTGTGGTATCGGGTATCGGTATCGAAACAACATTAATATGTAAAAGAAAAAATTAAAATAAAAAATATTGCTATACTCACCTCTCCGACGCAGCCTGGACCTCACCGAGGGACCCGGCAGCGTTCTTTGCTTAAAATGCGCGCGTTTACTTCCTTCCGTGACGTCACGGCTTGTGATTGGTCGCGTGCCGCCCATGTGGCCGCGACGCGACTAATCACAGCAAGCCGTGACATAATTTTCAGGTCCTCAATGCCTAATTCTAGGCATTCAGGATTTTAAAATTACGTTCCGGCTTGTGATTGGTCGCGTCGCGGTCACATGGGCGACGCGACCAATCACAAGCCGTGACGTCACGGGAGGCAGGAGACGCGCGCATTTTAAAATTACGTCGCGGCTTGTGATTGGTTGCATGCCACCCATGTGACCGTGAAGCGACCAATCACAGCAAGCCGTGACGTAATTTCGGGTCCTGAATGCCTAATTCTGCATTCAGGACCTGAAAATTACGTCACGGCTTGCTGTGATTGGTCACGTCGCGGTCACATGGGCGGCACGCGACCAATCACAAGCCGTGACGTCACGGAAGGAAGTAAACGCGCGCATTTTAAGCAAAGAACGCTGCCGGTTCCCTCGGTGAGGTCCAGGCTGCGTCGGAGAGGTGAGTATAGCAATATTTTTTATTTTAATTCTTTCTTTTACACATTAATATGGATCCCAGGGCCTGAAGGAGAGTTTCCTCTCCTTCAGACCCTGGGAACCATCAGGGATACCGTCTGATACTTGAGTCCCATTGACTTGTATTGGTATCGGGTATCGGTATCGGATTAGATCCGATACTTTGCCGGTATCGGCCGATACTTTCAAGTATCGGACGGTATCGCTCAACACTAGTAACTAGTAACTAAGGTGCTTATGCGTTAGTAAAACAGCCAGATAGAACTGCAGTTGGCTTGATGACAAGTGTACTGTATAATGCTCAGCTCAAAAATAATCATGAAACACTGCAGACAGGAGAATAAGAAAATAACCTGAACCTGTAGAAGCATTAGAACAACGCGAAATGGCCATCGTCCACAACACTACTCTCCCTGCACCCCTCTGAACTCCCTGCATACCCTGACCATGTGCTGAAATATGAAATAAAGGACTGTATTTTTCATCGACTTGGTGAGTGCTGCTTTCCTTATATTCCTGTCCGCAGTGTTAAACAATATATGTGTCATTTATTTTCAGGGCTGCGACGATCATCATGACAAGATGAGTCGTGACTAGAAGATGTCGACATGAGGGTCTGACCAATTGGAGAAGACACAGCCGAAAATGACTCTAATCAGATGAGACGGCAGTGGTAAGTGTCTGGATGTAAATATTTCTGTGATATGTCTGTGTCCTGACAGTTTTTTTTATCGGATGGCACACGAACTCGTAGAGTTTTATAGATCCATTCACACATCCAAGAAAATCACGGATCTGAGAATGCGATCTGTGAGGGTCAGAGAATGTTCTGTTCTGATTCAATTTTGTGGAACAGAATAGGACATGCTCAATGCATCTGCAAAAGAGGGCAACACACTGACACTGCACATAGATACAGGAATGTAGCCTTATTATATACAGCACAGTCCCTTAGTATATAGTGTACTCTTATTATGTATAACACAGTCCCTTAGTATATAGTGCACTCACTTATTGTGTATCACAGTCCCTTAGTATATAGCGTACTCGCTTATTATATATAGCACAGTCCCTTAGTATATAGTATACTCATTTATTATGTGTAGCACAGTCCCTTCGTATATAGTGTACTCACTTATGTATAGCACAGTCCCTTAGTATACAGTGTACTCACTTATTATGTATAGTTCCATCCTCAGTTACATAATTTCCTTTTATTATTATCTATAACACCATCCCTTATTACGTACCATCCTCTCTAGTTATATATAGTGCTGTACCTTATTATATAGCTTCCTCTGCTGTTATGTAAAACACTGTCTCTTACATAGTGTATTCTTGCTATTCATAGCGCACTCTTTTATTACATAGTCCTCTCTCATTAGAAATACAATTGTGATGCTTCTAAGGTAGAAAACAAAAGGTGGACCCTCTGGACCGTGGCGACGAACCCCCCACGGACGAGCTAACCAGATGAACCACAGCCTATACAGAGCGAGTTAGGGGCAGGCCCGTGAGGGACTATCGCCACGCAAGCTGGGGGACCAAGATGGAAAAGGAAGGGACACTAGGATGATGAGAGCGGCAGGGACTAAGGACTGGCGAGGACACAGCAGAAACACAGGAGTGCAGGGACACAAAGACTGGCAGGAATACCGCAGAGACACAGGAACTGGCTGGGCACCGCAGAGACACAGAGACTGGCAGGAATATCGCAGAGACACAGGAACTGGTGAAGCACCGCAGAGACACAGAGACTGGAGGGGCACCGCAGAGACACAGAGACTGGCAGGAACACCGCAGAGACACAGGAACCGGCGGGGTACTGCAGAGACACAGAGACAGGCAGGAACACTGCAGAGACACAGAAAGAAACCCAAAGTCAGAGAGCACAGGAATACACCGAGACCACGGGCAGCCAAGAGCACTTGAATACACAAATGACCATCAGGCACAGGGGTAAGGAAGAGGCTGGTATTTGTAGCAGCGCTGAGCATTACCTCCGGGAGAGAGTCCTCCAGAATGATAGAGAGGACAGGGCAGGAAATGCAGGACAGAGATTAGAAGTGCTCACGCACAGAACTGAACCTGGCGTGCGCACGAACCCGACGAGCAGCTGAAGCCAGGAGCAAGCGCCGGAGGAGAGACGCTGCAGCAGAGGAGCCACGCCGGGACGCTGAGGGCACATAAGTATGACAGGGTGCGGCAAGCGGCAGCGGCGTGACAACAATGACTGCTGATGGAGCAGCATCTGACCAGATGACCAGTCCATCAGCTTCTCCATCAGAAAGGAAGCTTTCCTATGCTCTATCTGCTGTCAATGCAGTTTATATCTAACAAGATAGAACAGTATGTAATAAAGACAGGGCTCTATATTGTCATGATTCAGTCCGGGGTTTGTTTCTGATTATTCTCTCCCCAGAATGGTTGTGTGGGGGTTAATCTTCCTTGCCTCATTTTGGGATCTGTCTGGCTATTTCAGTCCGCTGTTACCTGCAAGCAGTGTCAGTTATAGTTCCTGTCTCTCGCTTGAGCAGCTGACCCGTTATACCCTGATTTGTCCTCTGCCCGTTTACCTAGGTCCCGTTCCAGTGTTCCCGTGACTTCGCTTGTTGTAGTACTTGCTCTCTGCATTGTGACCCATTGGTATTTGACTCGGCTTGTCCTCTGACCTGTTTGACGGTCTTGCATCTCTGGCTTTCCTGCTCCCGATCGGCTCTGACTTCTTTTGCTTGTTTCTGACCACGTGTATTGCTGTGACCTCTGGTACTTCGTTCCCTCTCTGTTGCTGACCCAGCTTTTCTGACTACTCTTTCACCACCTAGTGGCTTTTGCCTGCTGCTCTGTGATTTTACTGTGAGTGTACCTGTTTTCCTTCACCCTGGAGGTTGGGTGCTACTGCACTGCAGCAGGCATTACATAAATTATCTGATATGTAAGGGATGGAGCTGTGCATAATAAGAAAGGGCACTGTATAATAAGGGATGGCAATATACATAATAAAAGAGACTATGTAAGATATATATATACAGTGGCAAAAAATTAAAGCAAATGTAGTAGCTGGGTGCAGAGCTTCACAGGTACATACCAGTCCTTATATTAGAAAAATAAAGAAACAGCACACCATCATTTTAGTGCAAAATAAACTATTTTAATAGCCCCTTTGTGTGCGATGTTTCTGCTCTATGTGTGAGCCTTTCTCAATCTTGAGCAATTCTATGCAGAGGGCCAAATGCAGATGCAGAAAAGCAGCCTCAAACCATGACATTGTCACCACCATGTTTCACTGTAGGTGTTTGGTACCTTACATGATTATGTTTTCCAATTAGGTGGTATATACTGTATAGTTCTTGCCATCACTAACAAACAAACTGAACTTGGATTCATCCAACCACAACACTTTAGACCAATCTGACTCTTACCATTGGCTGTGTTCTTTGGCAAACTCAAGTCTGACTTTCCGTTTCTTTGCAGAGATGAAAGGCTTCTTGACTAGAACTTGTGCATTCAATCCTACTGCTCTTAGCCATTGCAGCACAGTTTGGCAACTCACTTTAACCCCATATTCTTTGTTCATTTGATGCAAAATCTGTACAGCACTTTTATGGACATCAGATACTAAACTGACTTTTTCTTAATATGTGATAAACTTTGGAGGAAGTTTTCTGTGGTCGTCCACTTCTAGGTTTGTCAGCTGTTCAATAACCTTCTTGTTCTTTCTTTTCTATGTGTGACACTTGACTCTGAGAGCAGTTGAATTCCATAGCTCTTTTTTATCTTTTGCCTGACTTCACTCTCAGAATAATAAGCTTCTTGACATATGGTGATAAATTTGGCTTTGTCTTTGCCATGTTTTAACCAAAAAACACACAAAGAAAAAAAAAAAAGGCAACATTCGACTACCCATGACAAAATATTCAAAATATTTGGCCCAGCAAATGTTTAAATCTAACACATAAAGGGATAAAGAATGTAAAACACAATTTTCATCCTTATAGCGGAAAATCACTTTCTTCCGGTTTACTAAAATCACCAGGAAAATGGCATCACAACAACCAGACAGAAGTATTTACACTTTTAAAAAAATGCTAAACTTTTGGTCGCCTCTCTATATATGTGTGTGTGGTTATATATACAGTGAAGGAAATAATTATTTCATCCATTGCTGATTTTGTAAACTTGCCCACTGACAAAGACATAAACAGTCTATAATTTTAAGGGTAGGTTAATTTTAACATTGAGAGATAGAATATCAATAATAAAATCCAGAAAATCACATTGTATAAATTATATAAATTTATTTACATTTTGCTCTGAGAAATAAGTATTTGCTCCCCTACCAACCATTAAGAGTTCTGGCTCCTACAGACCAGTTAGACGCTCCTAATTCGTTACCTGCATTAAAGACAGCTGTCTTACATAGTCACCTTTATAAAAGACTCCTGTCCACAGACTTAATGAATCAGTCAGACTCTAACCTCTACAACATGGGCAAGACCAAAGAGCTTTCTAATGATGCCAGGGACAAGATCACAGACCTGCACAAAGCTGAAATGGGCTACAAAACCATAAGTAAGACGCTGGGTGAGAAGGCGACAACTGTTGGTGCAATAGTAAGAAAATGAAAGAAATACAAAATGACTGTCAATCGACATCGATCTGTAGCACCATGCAAAAATCTCACCTCGTTGGGTATCCTTGGTCATGAGAAAGGTGAGAGATTTGCCTAAAACTACACGGGGGGAACTTGTTAATGATTTAAGGCATCTGGGACCACAGTCACCAAGAAAACCATTGCTAACACATTACGCCATAAAGATTTTAAATCCTGCAATGCCCACAAGGTCCCGTTGCTCAAGGCACATGTTCAGGGCCATCTGAAGTTTGCCAATGTACACCTGGATGTTTCAGTGAGTGATTGGGAGAACGTGCTGTGATCAGATAAGACAAAAATGGAGGTTTTAGGCGTTAACTAAACTCGCCGTGTTTGGAGGAATAGAAATGCTGCCTATGACCCAAATAACATCATCCCCACTGTCAAGCATGGATGTGGAAACATTATGTTTTGGGGGTGTTTCTCTGCTAAGTGCACAGGACTACTTCACCGCATCAATGGGAGAACGGATGGAGCCACGTACCGTAAAAATCTGAGTGATAACCTCCTTCCCTCCAACAGGAAATTAAAAATTAAAAAAAAATTCCCCTCTTTCCTAACTGCTGGTACGTCTGAACAATCTCCTTCTCTGGAATAGCCACTGCACCCCTGAATCCCATGTACTTCTCTCCCTCTTTCCTAACTGCTGGTACGTCTGAACAATCTCCTTCTCTGGAATAGCCACTGCACCCCTGAATCCCATGTACTTCTCTCCCTCTTTCCTAACTGCTGGTACGTCTGAACAATCTCCTTCTCTGGAATAGCCACTGCACCCTGAATCCCATGTACTTCTCTCCCTCTTTTCTAAGTGGTACGTTGCTTCTTTTTCCCTGACTTTAATTCCTGTATCATTCTGATAATTTTTCTTACTGCATATTGACATATCTGTGCTCCTCACACCTAGCCCCATCTTTTGATCTTCTCCTGCCTCTGTCTTCATCTTTGGTAGTCAAATGTTGTATTAACTGCAATCTGCTAATTGTCCCCTGCTGTGGACTGTCCTCCACCTCCTTCCTCCCCTCCCTCTCTCACCTGGCTTCATTTCTTGGTCATTTGAATGGTATAAGTTGCATGGAGCGGGTCAGATTTGACTTTAGTCAGATGTGACATAATTTCAAGTGACATATTTTAAGTGTATCATCTGAAATATACCAGAAATAGTCCACGAATCGGCCAGACGGTAAGACTAATCACTGTATTCTAACTTTACTTGCCTTTCCTTTCCCCCCTGCTCTTTAACCATGCTCACATTTCCCCCACCATTTTTTGCTCCACTAATCCTCACTCTCCTCCACTAACCCCATACCCTCGCACCCTCAAACCACATAACTATCTCCCCTCTCTCTTACCCCCCCGCCTCAAGTCATCACTAATCCTCCCCCTATCCTTCTCACACTATGAGAAACTATCGCAACCCCTCACACTTAAAATCTGTGCCACTGACCCCCACCCCCCTGCTTCCTCTCTCTGGGGCACTTTGGAATGCCCGCTCTATATGCAACAAGCTCCACATGATCCATGACCTCTTTACTTCCCACAACCTTTCCTTCTTGGCCCTCACTGAGACCTGGCTGATGCCCGATGACACGGCCTCGCCTGCAGCACTGAGTTACGGTGGCCTCCAATTTACCCACACTCCTCGCTCTGGCAACAGACATGGTGGAGGAGTGGGTATCCTTCTTTCTAAAACCTGTTTTCAACCCTATCCAACCCCAACCCTCCTTTATCCTCCCTTCTTTCGAGGTTCACTCTGTCCGTATTTACGCTCCCTTCAATCTCCAAATGGCTGTCATATACCGACCACCGGGCTCAGCCATTGCCTTCATCAACCAATTCTCCACCTGGCTCCTTCACTTTCTCTCCGCTGACATCCCCACCATCATCATGGGTGACTTTAATATCCCTACTGACACCCACCAGCCAGCAGCCTCCAAGCTACTGGCCCTTACTTCATCCTTTGGACTCACCCAGTGGTCCTCCACAGCCACCCACACAGACGGACATACACTAGACCTCATCTTCACCCGCCTCTGTTCCTTATCTAATCTCGCAACCTCTCCCTTCCCCCTATCTGACCACCATCTACTCACCTTCTTATCCTTGTCCTCCTCACCTGCCCCCCATGTCCAGCCATTACCACATCCACGCAGAAACCTCGCACATCTAGACATTCACAGACTCTCAGACTCTCTTCTACCCCTGTCCTCCATATCTTCACTCCACAACACGGACAGCGCCACTGCGTTCTATAACTCCACTCTCACATCAGCCATAGACTCAGTCGCCCCTCTCATGCATGGCAAAGTGCGACGAACCAATAGGCAATCTTGGCATAACAATCTCACTAATAAACTTTGACAAGCATCCAGGGCTGCAGAGCGAAGTTGGAAGAAAACACGCCTGCCAGACGACTTCACTGCTTTCAAACAAGCTACATTTGACTTCAAATTAGCCCTCACCTCCGCTAAACAGACCTATTTCACTAACCTTGTATCTTCACTATCCTACAACCCAAAACAACGGTTCAGCACATTTAACTCCCTCCTCCGCCCACCACTGCCACCTCCAACTCCCCTCATCTCCTCCGAGGACTTTGCCACCTACTTCAAAAACAAGATCGACCAAACAAGGCAAACCCTAACTGTTCCACCACCCCAACCACTCCATATAGCAGACCTCTGCCCTTCCCTAATAACCTCCCTCTACAACATCACTGAAGGAGAGCTTACTCGCCTCTTTTCCAAATCACACCTCTCACCTCTCCACCTGTGCACTTGAACCCATCCCCTCCCACTTGCTCCCCAACCTCACTAACATGCTCATTCCAGCCCTAACCCATCTCTTCGACCTATCACTATCTTCTGGTACCTTCCCCTCTGCCTTCAAATATGCCACCATCACACCCATCCTCAAAAAAACTAACCTATGCCCAGCTACCGCCCCATATCACTGAACCTGTTTGCTTCAAAACTCCTTGAGCAGCATGTCCATGCTCAAATTTCCACCCACCTCTCATCTAACTCTCTCCTTGACAACCTCCAATATGGCTTCCACCCCCACCACTCCACCGAAACTGCCCTGACAAAAATTACTAATGACTTACTCACAGCCAAAGCTAACAGACAGTTCTCCATCCTCCTCCATCTTGACCTGTCCTCTGCTTTCGACACAGTCGATCACTGCCTACTGCTACAGATTCTTTCTTCCCTTGGCATCAAAGACCTTGCCCTGTCCTGGATTGCCTCATACCTTTCCAACCGCACATTTAGCGTTTTCCACTCCCACACTACCTCCTCATCCTGCCCTCCTCTGTGGAGTCCCTCAAGGCTCTGTCCTAGTGCCCCTACTTTTTTCCATCTATACCCTTGGCCTAGGGCAACTCATAAAGTCCCATGGCTTCCAGTACCACCTGTATGCGGATGACACTCAGATCTACCTCTCTGGCTCAGATGTCGCCACTCTTCTGTCCAGAATTCCGGAGTGTCTGTCAGCCATATCCTCCTTCTTCACCTCTCACTTCCTAAAACTCAATGTAGACAAAACCGAACTCATCATTTTTCCCCCATCTCACGTATCCCCCCTACCTGATCTATCTATTATGGTAAACGGGATCACGTTCTCTCCCGCACCTGAAATCCGCTGCCTCGGGGTAACTCTCGACTCTGCCTTGTCCTTCAAACCGCACATTCAAACTCTTGCCACCTTCTGTCGCCTCCAACTCAAAAATATTGCCAGAATCTTCACCCCACAATCTACTAAGACTCTTGGGCATGCCCTTATCATCTCCCGCCTCGACTACTGCAACACCCTCCTCTGTGGCCTCCCCGCTAACTCTCTTGCACCACTCCAGTCTGTCCTCAACTCTGCTGCCCGGCTAATCCACCTCTCTCCCCGCTACTCCCCTGCTTCTCCCCTTTGCAAATCCCTCCACTGGCTCCCAATTCCCCAACGAATCCAGTTCAAACTATTAACACTGATCTACAAAGCCATCTACAACCTGTTCCCTCCCTATATCTCTGAATTAATCTACCAATACCTTCCCTCACATAATCTCCGATCCTCCCAAGACCTCCTACTCTCCTCCACACTTATTCATTCCTCACACAACCGCCTCCAAGATTTCTCCCGAATATCCCCATCCTCTGGAATTCCATGCCTCAACACGTCCGACTATCCCCCACCCTCGGATCCTTCAGACGGAACCTGAAAACCCATCTCTTCAAGAAAGCCTAGAGCCTGCAATAACCATACTGCTGCCTCGCCATCACCAGAGCAGCCGCCTCACCACTGCCAGAGCTGCTGCACCTCCGCTCTTCTGTCTCCTCCCCACTATCCCATAGAATGTAAGTCCACAAGGACAGGGTTCTCTCCCCTCTGTACCAGTCTGTCACTGTAAACTTGTTTACTGTAAATGATATTTATAACCCTGTATGTAACCCCTTTCTCATGTACAGCACCATGGAATTAATGGTGCTATATAAATAAATAATAATAATAAAATGGGCCATGGCTGGGTCTTCCAGCAAGACAATAACCCAAAATATACAGCCAAGGCAACAAAGGAGTGGCTCAAACAGAAGCACATTAAGGTTATGGAGTGGCCTAGCCAGTCTCCAGACCTTAATCCCATAGAAAACTTATAAAGAGAGTGGAAGCCCTGAGTTTCCAAGCGACAGCCTCAAAGTCTTAATGATTTAGAGATGATTTGCAAAGAGGGGTGGACCAAAATTCCTCCTGACATGTGAGCAAACCTCATCATCAACTACAAAAAACGTCTGACTGCTGTGCTTGCCATAAAGGGTTTTGCCACCAAGTTTTATACCTTGTTTTCCAGAGGGATCAAATACTTAATTCTCACTGCTAAATGCAAATACATTTTTATAATTTATACAATGTGATTTTCTGGATTTTATATTTGATATTCTATCTCTCAATGTTAAAATTAACCTACCCTTGTCTTCGTCAGTGAGCAAACTTACAAAATCAGCAAGGGATCAAATACTTATTTCCCCCACTGCGTATATATATATATATATATATATATATATATATATCTTCAAAAAAGAGGCAGCTCTCCATTGTTCCAATATAAAAATGTGCAGGGTTGTGCAGGCTTGAGAAAGGCTCATTTTGAGCTGAAACGTTGCCCAGACATGTGGGTAAATTAAACCCTGCACATTTTTATATTGACAATGGAGTGCTGCCTCTTTTTTTGAAGTTTTATGAAGTTTGGATGATCGGTGGACTGATTGTCTGGGGGCCCTGCACCCGAAGATAAGTATTCTGTGCTGTTCCTTCTTTTTGATATATATATATATATATATATATATATATATATATATATATATATATATATATATATATATATATATATATATATATATATATATATATATATATATATATATATTGTAAGAGTCATGTCGGTCTGGTAGTCGGGGGCAGGTATATCTCGCCCAGGTATTTGTCCTATGTGAATTAGGCCGCTCAGTATCTTTAGGATACCGAGGGGTTAATAAGTGCAGGAATAAAGGAGGTTTCAGGTGTCAGCCTGGGGCACACAGAATGCCTGTCTGTGTGAGACAACCGTGAGTGAGAGCTGTGCTCGTGACCTGTGTAATGTTAGCTGGGTGGGAGAAGCCCCCCAGTTGTTAGATAGGAACGTATTTGTATAGTTAGCGCCGGACAGGCAAGGATTTATTTTTATGTTTTGTTTTCTGTATTTGCTTTCACTTTAATAAACCTGACCTGAGGTCAGTCTACTTGGAAACCTGCTGTCGCCTCAGAGTTTAATGCACAAACCACGTGACCTTTGACCCCAGCAAAGGCGATCCCGGAGTGTTTTGTTACAATATATATATATATATATATATATATATATATATATATATATATATATATATATATATATATATATACACTGTATATATATATATATATATATATATGTATATGTATAATATATACAGGGGTTGGACAAAATAATGGAAACACCTAACGTTTTGGCATCATAATCTTCGAACATGTGATAAACATGCAAACCGTGACATATGGTAATGTTTTGTAGTTGATTATTTGTGTTATGTGATGTATATATAAATTAACTGTTTGTTTTGCATAATTGTAAGAACATTGATGAGAACCTGATACCAATGGCAGACCTCTCGGATTTTCAAAGAGGCCAAATTGTTGGTGCTCGTATGGCAGGCGCTAGTGTAACAGAAGTGCCCGAATGCTTGGCCTGTCAAGAGGTATTGTCTCCAAAGTAATGACTGCCTTTGAAAGAGAAGGAAAAACGTCCGCAGCAAAGCACAGGTCCGGCCGAAAGTCAAAGTTGACTGAGAGAGACCGTCGAACTCTAAAGCGAATTGTGAGATGATCGCAAGACCACGGCTCCGAAAATCACTCCTGAGCTCAATGAACACCTACAGAACCCAGTTTCCATGAAAACTGTTCATCGGGAGCTGCACAAATCTGGATTCCACGGAAGAGCTGCAATTAGAAAACCGCTGCTCTCAATGACAAATGTTTCCAATCGTTTAGAGTGGTGTAGAAACCTCCAGAATCGGTCCCTCGAGCAGTGGAAACATGTGATATTCTCAGACGAATCATCCTTTACCCTATTTCCGACCTCCGGCCGAGTGTACGTTTGGAGACAGCCTAAAAAAGCATTCCATCCAGACTGCCTTCTCCCAACCGTAAAACATGGCGGAGGTTCTGTGATGATCTGGGGTGCTATTTTGTGGAGATCCGCCAGGCCAATGATATCCCTTCATGGGAGAATTAACAGCTGAGATTATTTAGGCATTTTGGGTGGCCAAGAGCATCCAATGGTTCAAGCACTGTTCCCGGAGGGGAACGCCATCTTTCAGGATGATAATGCACCAATTCATACAACTAGAATCGTTCAAGCATGGTACGAGGAACATTCTAATGAAGTTGAGCATCTCATCTGGCCCCCACAATCCCCAGACCTCAACATTATTGAGCATTTATGGTCGATTTTAGAGATTCAAGTTAGATGTTGATTTCCGCCATCATCGTCGTCCAAAGACCTGGAGGGTGTTTTAACTGCAGAATGGGCTAAAATTCCTTTGGAAACAATTCACACCTTGTATGAATCCATACCTCGGAGAATTGAGGCTGTAATCGCCGCAAAAGGTAGACCTACATCAGATTAAACTAACTTTTGTTGATGTTTCCAGGTGTTTCCATTATTTTGTCCAACCCTTGTATATAATTGTGTGAAAAAGTGTTTGCCCCCTTCCTGATCTCCTATGCTTTTCAGATCAACAAATTTAAATATTAGACAAAGATGGCACAAGTAAACACAAAATGCATGCCGTTTTTAAATGAAGGTCTTTATTATTAAGGAGAAAAGAAATCCAAACCTACAGGGTCCTCTGTGAAAAAGTGATTGCCCACTCCTCCCTTAAAGCAAAAATTTACTGTGGTTTATCACATTTTTGGGAAGCTGAGTTCATATTCCCTAGCCACATGCAGGTCTGATTACTGCTACACCTTTTATCAATCAAGAAATAACTTAAATAGGACCTGCCTGACAAAGTGAGGTAGACCAACAGTTCCTCAAAAATTCTGGAACAAATGAGAAACCAAGCAATTGAGATCTATCAGTCTCGAAAAGGTTATAAAGCCATATCTCAAGCTTTGGAACTCCAGAGAATACGAAACCTCCTGACTGGGATCCTGCTGAATGATGCAGGTGGTGTGAAAAGATCATTGTGCCATGTCAATGATAGAGAAGTTGTGGGACCAGAAGCCAAATATGACTCCCTGCAAGTCCCCTTCTATTTTCAATTGCAGGTAGTGGAACTGTAAAAAGTTTTCCTTGGAGCCCTGCCCAGCACTGCGCTAACAGTGAAGAAGTCAAGTATAATGGGGTAATCTGGCCAAGGCCCCCCTGGTGCGTTGGGCCTTAAGAGGTAACCCAAATTGCCCTCATTAAAATCCACATTTGCTACTAATTATCTTCTTAATCATGGAATAAGCTCAAACATTAAACATACAGTATCATTGTTGCATTTTCTGTCTAGACCAGCAGCGCAAGCTATTGAGACTATAAATACATACAAGTTGCAATTCATTTTCCAAACGTTTAGGGGAATTTACTAAGGCCAATTTTTAAGAAGCAGTTACATCTGCAAACCCCTTCTCTGGGCACCATTCTCCACTACACCTGGGTGCTGTCTCTCTCTGGAGCCTTTCTTTGCTCATATATTTCCTGTCTATATTTATGTAGTGGCAATTTGTGTATCTGAGGAAGGTCTATGTACTGAACAAAACATTATGATTTCACTATGGATTGCATTTTTAATAAATTCTTTTGAATCACAACTTCAAGAGTGCCAAGTTTTCTCACATTTCATTGCTACAGGTTGTGCACCACTAATCAGGAGTGAAGTGTTCTTCTACAATATAACATCTGCAAACCCTGCACAATGCCAAACCCTGCTGAAAATCAACTCCTATATTTCTATAACAAATGTAGATGTAAAAATAAAGAACTTTACAAGATGCATATTATTAAAAATCCAAAATCCCAATCTTTCAATCATAAGGACCTCACCACTGCACGGCAAGCAGGAAAGATATAGGCCGAGGAACGGTGTGCTCCTGAAAATCAATAATGTGAAAACCAGAAAACCCCTTTAAACGTTGACACGTGTGAAGAAAACATGATCTATGACCTCAGTAAAGACAAAAAATGGATGCAGAAGTCAACAAAGACAGCATAGCCTTGAAGAATGGTTAGAGAAGGCGGAAGAGGGCGACCAGCATGAAGATTGATGGTTCAATCAAAGAAATTGACAATGTGTTATGAAGAAGCCTGGAGAACCAACAGAAGATGGGCCATTGTGGAAAAACATTATTCATATGGTCACCAAGAGTAGAAATCAACTTCATGGCACTTTATGATGATGTTGATGATGATGATGATGATGAGGAATCCATGGATTTTATTGTTTATATATTATACAGATTTTGCTATAATTCACTGTATTATCTGCCGTATCTGTATATAAAAACTTTAGCAATATTACATACGTATCACAACTGAAGGACACATACAATGGAGAAAAGTTTCTTGGTAGCGCGGTTTATAGCAAAACTTGACATCAACTATAAAGAAGCTAAAATACCTTGTTTCCAGTGCTATAGAATATCCTATTTTCCACGGGATCATTATCATTGCCTTAACCCTCCCAGACACATTCTTCATCGCTATGCCCTCTCACCACTACCTTAATGTATTGCCGTAGTGAGTGATATCCGTACGTCCCATTGTACATTACTACAAGCACTGGCACTGAGCGAACCTTGCAAGTCACCCAGCCATGATTTAAAACCTGCATTGCCAGTGGAAGCATAAGAATATATGTCCGAAGCTTAGATTTGGCCTCCAAGGGATCAATAAGGCTCTGATATATTCTCCCACATCCTCTGGAAGCATTGCTTTACTATTTGCATGTAACTCAAGCATCCCAGCTGGTTTCACCTTCCCCAAGGCTTAGCAAATAATGTTTCTGTTCACATCTATAAAATTGCTTCAGCCGTACAGGGAAAGGCAAGAAATATTGGCTTAGTCATATCTTTTATCATTACAGCTATGACAAGCAGCCTTCTATATGATGCATTAGCAGCAACAAACACAGTCAATGCCTCCTCAGTTGTGATTAACGCTTACAAAGCTGGTTGTACTGCTTTAGGCTTTGTTTGTATCGCGCTTGACCATCAGACTACTTTATCCCTGTTTACCAGCATAAGATACAGTATTGTCCTCTATTGTATAGCCTTCGTACTCTTCTAATGCAGTTTCTATACTGTTGGAAATAATTTTGCTACAAAAATTGCCCCAAGAATAATGTGGGGTGCAAAAGTTGTGCAAAGCACAACACACACACAACACAACACACACAACACACAGGAAAACCACTAATATGTGTTACATATTTCAAAAATAACTTTTATTGTATGGTATTAAAAATATAAAAGATTTGAGTTTTTTTAATATAGTAATTTAAAAGTATATTTCTGTATATATGGCAGGTTGCAGAAAGTTATATGGTGTGTGGTAAATCAGCTCACTCAGCTGTACACAGAGGTAGACACGGGTACACTGTCTCTTTAAGATCTTCACAGGTTTATTATACAGTATATTCTGTATAAACCATAGCAAAGTAGAAATAGACTCGGCCCTTTTGGGCAAAAGCAGGAAGACAAAAAGTGGTAACACAAAGCACAGTCCTTGTAGTAGCAGTGATCTGCCAGCTCAGGGTTAGCAAAACACATGGTTCAGGTTAGCTCAAGCATGAAGACTTCTCTGGAGTTTGCCACTCCAGAAACACTGAACAACTGAATGCCTCAGGAGGCCGACTGTTTAAACCTCAGACTACACCCTGAGGTGGAGATAAGGTGGACATCCTCCCACCCACTCTATGGTTGTCCACAAAAACCCAGCCCTTAAAATGGCCGATTAACCCTTTTCAATACATAGTGTGCTGGAGCAAACTTCTGGGTTTCAAATCACTGATGCTAACAGCCTCAGTGAAATGTATCTCCCCTCCAGCACTTTGCCAGTGACTTTGTTAGAGGTGTCTTAGTGGTTTCTCCACATAATGAAAAAGTGCTCTGTATAACTCACCTACAATAAAGAAACAGAAGTTTTCATACATCCATTCCCTGCATTAATCAAAGTATTTCTTACAATATGGATTCTGCAACGAGAAATCAGATATTCTCAGAGACCAAACAGGCCAAATTCTTCCTGCTAAGGGGTGTGACAAAATCACTGGCAAGGTGCTGTAGGGAAGATATGTTTAGCTGAGGCTAATGGCTTTTGTGATGTAAAATCCAGAAGTTTTTATCCAGCACATTAAGTGTTGCGAGGGGTTCACTGGTCAATTTGTTTAAGGGCTGGGTTTTTGTGGACAACCATAGAGCAGGTGGGAGGTTGTCAATCTTATCTCCACCCCATGGTGTGGTCCGGGACTTAAATAGTTGGCCTCCAGAGGCAGTCAGTGTTCAGTAGAGCTGGAGAGAAGAACTCCAGCGGTTTATGTCCTGAGGAGGAAAAACTGAACCTGTGGATACTAAATTCTCCAGAACGGGCAGATCCCCGCAGATGTATGGACTGTGATACACCATTTTGTATTGGTTATCTGTTTTGCCCAGAGGGCTGTGTTTAACTTTTCATTTCATGTTGGTTTATGCTGTCTGTATAATAAACCAACAGAAGATGTAAAGAAACAGTGTTCCTATTTTCTACCTCTGTGTACTTCTGAGTCAGCTGATCTACCGCAGGGGGCAACATTTTTTGAGCATCATACATCGTATCAAAAGAAGGTTATGATGGACATTCTCTTGCTACTAATCTTCCGAGACGTATATTTGGTTTTCCAAGCTGGGATAGATTATTTTGGTCATTATTTTTATAAAACATTTTACACTTTCAGAAAAGTCCCCCAACTGCTTTTCCTGTGTGTTTTGGCTGCAACAATGATGTCATGACTACAGTGAGCATCACCGCTGCAATCAATCACTGAACTCAGCGGCTCTGCTGTTGCTGATGGCAGGAGCCGCCTATTGATTGGCTGCAACAATGATTTGGCTATCAATGTGATCTTTACAGCCAAATCACTGAGACCGAATCAGCTGAAGAAAACCAGCATTGGACCTGGGGAAGGTCTGTCCCTGCTCTGTTAGGTTACCTGTGTAGAAATGCTTCAGATCCACTTTTCTTAAAGAGAAAAGACTCTTTAAGTCTAGTCCATTACTCTACATTTGCAGATCAGATGGCAGTAATAAACTATTGGCACAGTTCTTGGTGGCCAAAATACTAGAATAATGTTGTGAAATGCATCTTTATGCAAATTGTCTCTTCCAAGAGGAGGAGGACATGAACCCTAGTGCCACCTATTGGAAGTATCAATCCTAAAAGTCAATGTCATCCTTTTAACAAGTCTTGCCACATGACTTAGTATAAAAGAATCTCAATTTGCAGACACATATTTCAGGGTGTTGTTCCTCCTCAGTGCAAAGCAAGAGATCTGACTTGGCTGTATGAGAGACCTCTGACTGGGATCTAAGAGGTAATGTATATCCTTTTGGAGAGTGACATGCCATACTTGCCAGGGTAATGAGACTGATAGGCTATGCAATGCTTCTATTGTATCTTGAATAACCAAATGGGCTCTTTAAAGGGTTGATATTGACTTTTTGGTTACTACTTCCAAAAGGTGGCACTAGAGCACAAGTCCTCTTCCTCTCTGAAGAGACAATTTGCCAATTTAATTTTCCAGAGGAGCATTGCATGGCCTACAGGTCTCCTTACCTTTGCATGTCACTCTTTACAAAAAGAGTCGCTACCCCTTAGAGCCCAATGAAAGGCCTCTCATACAGTCAAATCAGATCTCATGCTTTGCACTGAGAAGGAGCAACACCCTGAAATATGTGTCTGCAAATTGAGATTCTTTTTTAGCTTTCATTCTAAGTCATGTGGCAAGACTTGTTAAAGTGTTGATATTTACTTTTAGGATTGCTGCTTCCAATATGTGGCACTAGTGTCACGAGTGTCACACTAACCTAGGAGATCTGGGGGTAGAAGATCACTGCATATTATGAATCGCAGATCTTCCATTTAGCCTGTGTATTTGTATCCCATATTAAATAAATTTGGTTTCCTTTTGTGCTGAAGAGGTTAACCACCCTTTCTATGCTGGTGAGAAACATGCAGCTCCATTTCAGCTGCTTCTAATCTGGTCGTTAACTCTTCCAATAAAATCTGGCCAGACCCTTTCTGTCCTGTTGGTGAAAGCTCTGCTTCCTTGCTCTTGGGAGATGCTGTGCTGTGTGCAGAGCCGTATTTAGAGTTCCTCTGCCCTAGGCACTTTTAGTGCTGCCTCCCCCTTTGGTGAGTATGACACTATCGGCAGTGACTTTGGCAAGAATCGCTGATGTGAAAGTAGCCTTTTGCAGCAGATCCGGCAGTTTTTCTGCATCTGCCACATAACGGATCACTTATAGCAACACTGCGTTCAGCCTCATTCATTCCCTATGGGATTTACGGCACTTGCCATGATCTGGCAAATGCGGTACCATACCCCCCAACTTTTGATGAAGGGAAGGAGGTATAAAGTTTGTGGAGCACGTAGTGCGCCGCGGCAAATTTTAGGCCACGCCTCTGACCACACCCATTTCACAACTAGTCACACCCATATCCACGTCTCAACCACAGCCATTTAGCACTGCTGATCACGCTGCTTCATATACAATAATTATAAACAAAAAAAAATATGGCCACACAGTGCTCCATACTGTATAATGGCGACACATGATGCTCAATACTGTATAATGGCCACACATGATGCTCCATACTGTATAATGGCCGCACACAGTTCTCCATACTGTATAATGATCCCACATGATGCTCAATACTGTATAATGGCCACACATGATGCTCCATACTGTATAATGACCCCCCTCCTGTATGCATGGCTCATCTCCCTCCCATCCCAAATGCATGGCTCATATCCCCCCACCTGTATGCATGGCTCATATTCCCCCCCTGTGTGCATGGCTAATATTCCCCCTCCTGTATGCATGGCTCATATTCCCCCCCCCCGGTATGCATGGCTCATATTCCCCCCTGTATGCATGGCTCATATTCCCCCCTGTATGCATGGCTCATATTCCCCCCTGTATGCATGGCTCATATTCCCCCCCCTGTATGCATGGCTCATATTCCCCCCCCCGTATGCATGGCTCATATTCCCCCCCTGTATGCATGGCTCATATTCCCACCCTGTATGCATGGCTCATATTCCCGCCCTGTATGCATGGCTCATATTCCCGCCCTGTATGCATGGCTCATATTCCCCCCTGTATGCATGGCTCATATTCCCCCCTGTATGCATGGCTCATATTCCCTCCCCCCCCGTATGCATGGCTCATATTCCCCCCCTGTATGCTTGGCTCATATTCCCCCCTGTATGCATGGCTCATATTCCCGCCCTGTATGTATGGCTCATATCCCGCCCTGTATGCATGGCTCATATTCCCCCCCTGTATGCATGGCTCATATTCCCCCCTGTATGCATGGCTCATATTCCCCCCTGTATGCATGGCTCATATCCCCCCCTGTATGCATGGCTCATATTTCCTCCTGTATGCATGGCTCATATTCCCCCCTGTATGCATGGCTGATCTCTCAACCCCCCCGCTCCCATTTTGCATGGTGCCGCTTACCGTCCTCCTTCATCCCCCTGTCCCCTATACTCACCTTTCCCGCCACGTGCGGCCCTGCCGACATCCCTCTGGCTCTGTCCCGACTCCCGGCGCAGCACCTTCTTCCTGCGTGAGCGGTCATGTGACACCGCGGTACCACGTGACCGCTCACTCAGGACGAGCTGCAGACGCTGAGACCAGGCATCGCTGGAGCAGGGTATCATCTTCAAGGAGGGTGGGTGGGATACAGGCAGGCAAGTGGGCGGGCGGCCGGGGGGAGGGCTGGGGGGCGGTCGGTCGGTGACCCATGACTTTAAAAAAAAAACAAAAAAAAACCTTGCTTAGGAGCCGCCCCCCCGCATTGTCCCGCCCTAGGCACGTGCCCTCAAGTGCCTAGTGTCAAATACATCCCTGGCTGTGTGCTAACGCTAAGTAGTTGAAGTTTGGTGTTGGAGTGTTCTGTAGTTTGCTGTTGTACGCGTGTGTTTATTCCTCCCTTGCTCTTTGCTCCTCCCTATTGTTGGTTAGTGCTTTTGTATGATAGAGGTTTTCTGTTATCCCTGTTTTGCAGTTGTGCCTGATTTACCTTTCATTTCTATCCCATGCTTCATGGGTTGGGGAGTAGACAGATTAGGGTTTTACAGGAGCATGGTGATGTCTGAGACTCAGGCCACTCTACCTTTAGGAGTACCTCTGGGAAAGGGATAATTATGGTCCCATCTTCAGGGACAGTTTGAGGCCCCTCTTCCCTACTGAAGATCGTCACAGCATGACAACTAGAGTTCAAATCGTCAATCTCTCTGAAGAGTCAATTTGCATACTTAATTTCCAAGAGAAGTATTGCACGGCCTAGAAGTTTTCTTACACTGACATGTCAGAAACATTATCCTTAGACCAATAGTATGTAAGGAATCCCATATTTAACCTCTATGATTACTTCAACTTCTTTCCATTACTTCTCATCTTTAGTCTTTTTCTATCGACTTTATAGCAGAACTACCTACTTCAAAGGACTAAAATGCTATTTTGATAATGGTTGATTATCTTACTAAAATAGGTTTATCTATACTAATTAAGGAATACCTTTCCACCAAAGAAAAGTCTGAATAATTTATCTGGAAGGTTTCCCATTTACATGGCATACCTGATGATGTGGTTTCTGATCCTGGTACCTATTTTTCCTTTAGGTTTTGGGAGCGATTTTCTACCAAAGTGGGAATCAAAGTAAATTATTTCTACTCCTTTTATCCACAGTCTAATAGTCAAAATGTCCAAATTAACTACATATTTGAAACTGTACTTAAGGTGTTGCATGAGCTATGTACAGCATGATTGAGGTGACAGATTCTCTTCAAGTAAAGTACATTTAGCACCATTAAGGTTAGAACATCTTCTTTATTAGTATTCCATTAAGAATTAGTAAGCTGGCACTCTTATGCGTTTCTGGTCATTTTGATCCTTACTCTTTGCTGTGAAATGCCAAACTATGCTATGAGCCAATCTTTAGTAAGGGTCAGTGTGGTCAAAAAATACATAATTGAAGAACGCTATTTTACTAATTTTAATGGATAATAAGATAATAAAAAATGGATTAATAAAGAGGAAGATGTTTTAATCTTCACGGTTCTGGATATTTTTACTCCAAGAGAACCTGCTGCAAATAACTCTTAAAGTGTAAGCATTGTTTTAATTTTTATTTCATAAATCAATACTGCACATGAAAATAGGAAACGTTACAATATATCTTATCAGAGATTCTTTCTTCTCCTGGACTGATCATTCATTTATAAAATTCTCAATGTGCGGGGAAAATCTGTATCCAGATAGAGAAGGCGGTGAGGAGGGAGGAGGAGCTAAAGTCAGAGCTTCTCCTCCTTCTGATCTACAAAGAATCTTATCAGTGACGACTGTCGTTTTGTATCTCAGTAATGGAAAAATCTGTCTTCACTGAATACAGATTTTACCTGTGAATTGAGAATGAATGATAAATCCAGGAGAAGAGATAAGCAGATTTCTCTGATAAGATGTATTAAAAAGTTGCTTATTTTCATGTGTATTATGAATTAAATATTAAAAGAACAGTTAGACTTTGAAGCCCCATAGCGATGTCCGAGCCTCCTACCTGGGATTCCTACATACCACCTAAGCCTTGATGTGCTGTATGTCCCACATGAGAAGGATGAGCTGCACTGTTTCCATCCAAGAAGTTGCCTTCATCCTTTTGCTGAATTTTTTACACCCTTTTTTTTTTGCTTGTGTTTTCATGCCAATTTCATCCCTTTTGCTTTCATCTCTTGTCGTAAATAATAGACTGTCTTGCAATAAAGTTCATGACTCATGAGACATAGAAAAACACTCTGGAAGAAGCTCGATTGTTACAAGAAAGCCACCGATGAACATCACACATCTTTTCCTTCCTTTGGTGTCAAAGGTAATTTGAGAAATTTGAGAATAACTTTGCCCAAATTGGTTAAGAAATTCAATGGATGATTTCAAATTGAGGCTCAAAATAATTCTGTAGGATTTCATTTATAGCTTCCGGGCATTTCTGTGTGCCGCACTCTTCATACAGTATACTTGACCGCAGTTGAACTATTTACCTCTTCACCTGCAACTCAGACATCAATTGGGGACTATCCTGAGAATAGTGACCTGGGGTCTCCCTGCAGCAAACTACAGATCTTTGTTTAAAGGATGAAAACCAGGGAGTTCCATATATTCTGCACCACAATTTGACCTAGGCCAACCCATCTGGGGCTAATCCTTACTTCAGCCTGCTACTACATAACACCAGACAAAGCCCAGAGTTAAACTGCTTAAAAAAATAATGGGAAAAAAAGTAGACTTTTTTTTTTGCTTCTACCTACAACTTTGGGCCCAATTTATTATGTGCGGTTTCTTTTTAAGTCACTTTTTTATTTAACTTATAGCATTTCATATACATGGCATAAATGGTTAATGAGTTTTGCTTAAAGTCAAAAATTTTCCTATTTTTGGGACTTTTTAGAGCAAAAAGTTGCAAGTTTTTCAAAATGCTGCAAAAATTGCTCACAAATTACTGTACATAAAATCACTGCAAGAGGGAATTGGTGTACATTTGGGAAAAATGCAGCGTCTTTTTTGTTATAAAGTTGCAAAAGATAAATCAGGTAAAAACATCTGCAAGCCCCAATCACAGTGGTGAACGTAAAAAAACAGGCGAACGCATAAAATGAATTTGCAAATGGAAAGATGAATTTGGAGCAAACAAAAAAAGCAGGGAGTAACATTTCTGGGGAACAAAACAGCGCCACTGGTAATAAATTGGAAGGGAAGACATGGTAAGGCATTTGTTTTATCCCAAATCCGCTCATTTCGGAGCGGATTACAACTCAAGTGAAAATGGCAGAAGTTGCAAAATTTGGGGGTAAATCCACATTTTTGCAAAAATATTGTTACTAAGTTTTTATGATGGTTTTCTCACCGTCAACCCTTTGTGTTTATTTCAGAACTTTGGAAGTGTGCAAATCACACTTAGGTGTTATGACCCCAATGGCGAGGGTCTCAGAGAAATAGGTAAGTCTGCGAAGTACAAAAATCCAGCTCATAGGGCAGTGGTAACTGGGTTGACCATATATCTACTCCTAACGCCAACACTAGAAGTAGCCGGGGAACATGCCTACGTTGGTCGCTAGATGTCTCGCGCCAGCCGGAGAACTAACTACCCCTAGAAGAGGAAAACAAAGACCTCTCTTGCCTCCAGAGAAAGGACCCCAAAAGTAGGATACAAGCCCCCCACAAATAATAACGGTGAGGTAAGAGGAAATGACAAACATAGAAATGAACTAAGTTTAGCAAAGAGAGGCCCGCTTACTAATAGCAGAATGTAGTAAGATAACTTATATGGTCAACAAAAACCCTATCAAACATCCACGCTGGAAATTCAAGAACCCCCGAACCGTCTAACGGCCCGGGGGGAGAACACCAGCTCCCTAGAGCTTCCAGCAAGGACAGGATACAGATTAAGTACAAGCTGGACAAAAATGCAAACAAAAACAAATAACAAAAAGCAAGAAAGCAGACTTAGCTTAATCTAGCAGGAACCAGGATCAGTAGACAAGAGCACAACAGATTAGCTCTGATTACAACGTTGCCAGGCATTGAACTGAAGGTCCAGGGAGCTTATATAGCAACACCCCTGAACTAACGGCCCAGGTGAGCATACAAGGGATGACTGACATATCCAGAGTCAAATCACTAGTAACCACTAGAGGGAGCCAAAAAGCAAATTCACAACACTTAGGCATCAATTGGACGTCCTTTTTTTACAAGCGCTAGAAGATTATTTTGATCAGAGTGTCACCAGGTATTTTCATACTTCTCTTTCCTGATAGTGTGTGAAACTGAACCGCACTCAGATGTTACCGATGTGGGTTTGATTTTTTTCACTGACCCATTCACGTGCTTTGCTGGTTTTGACCTGACCCTGGATCTGACCCTCTGATCTACATCGGACAGGTCTCAGCACAACAGAAAACTCGCTGACACGTGAATTACCCCGTAGACTATCACAGGTAGGAATGCTCTCCGTGAAAACCATGGATAGCACTCATATGTGCGAAATTTATATCTGAACGAGGCCTTAATAACTGCCATTCATCCTCATGTATGCCCATTGGCGGTCATTTAGGAACCTATTTAGACAGGGCGATGACATTTCCATGTCCACCAAACAATTGTTAATACGATTGTTCTGTGTGCATTGACAGTCCTTGGTCTCAGCAGCACTTATTCTGTCAACAAAAGACAATATGCTGCCGAGAACAATAAAGTTAAGCAACTTTAAAAACCATTTCACCAATGGGTGACCAATGGGTAGGGCTCGCCCTACCATCGGGGCCATTGTAACTGCACCCTAATTGTGGTGACTGTTACTTGCTACTGATAAGCTATTATCTTGTAATAATATAGTGTTAAGCAGGTTTAGTAGAAGAAAAACGGAACACATGATTGTAAACCAACACTTAGTTCTACCATTGCACATCATGTTAGTGTTGTAACATTCCTCCAGCACATTTGGTGCCGGCCCTGCAGTGTTTTCTCTCTTTGTCTTGTCTGACATTCCTCTCCTCATCCAGTCTGGGGAAATGTAACGTTCCTCTTACAACTCCAGCTGACATTCTTGCAATGTGAAAATGGAATTTACTATTCGCACTTAATAAGACATCAGAGGTTGCCATGGTTATACAGTAGTTGACAGAAATGGAATTAGAAATTGTTCAAGACAAAAAAATAAAAAGAGCTCAGAAAAAACTAGACATAATAACATGCTCTGTACAGTTAAAGCTACTGTATTTATGCTGCTTTCCTCAGTCTACCGGCCTGTGTTTCCCAGAAGAATTAAGAGCAGGGACACATAGGAGCAGACATACAGGGTCACCTAGGCTAGTATATGACACCTCCTAAGGAGTCACAATAGGCTTTTCCTCCTGTCTTACGTACTGTAGGCTTTCCCCTTGTGTGCTTCTAAAGGAATAGTCCACTTTGGGGGATGGTTTTTTTACTTAAATGCTTGTATTTTGGGCTGAAAATTACTTTTGCTCTTGGGTTTCATTACAAATTTTGCACCATTTTGCTTTTCCTAGCCCCTTGTTTTCTTGCACATTCTACTTTGATGTTCACTTTGGTCATAAATAAGCTGAGAACAGCATAAACAGGTTACTAGGACGCAGCACACAGGCAAGGATGAGGCGGAGGTATCAACTAAACTATTCATTTCTTTATCACGGGGGTGAAGGCGTTCACTGTGCAAATGGTCACTTATTCAGATACAGGGTATTGAGTAAAACAATATTAGCAATAGTGACAATAAACACAATTTAACAGTTGCAGCATCATATTCTCCATTCTATCTTTCACTAAGGTGCCTTGGGTGGTAACATCCTTGGGCGGTACTTACAACGATGAGGCTGTCAGTAGAATGTTCCTTCACAGTGTTTTCCAGTTAATATAGGAGTGATAACAGGGGTCACCAGTATTTCCAGCTAGGCCTCAAGTTACCAGCACAAAGTCACGTACTGCTCTCTGGGCCTTTCTCTCACTGTCCGATCTCTGCCCCTTCTGCTGCACTGCCTCGGCTTGAACCCTGTACTGTACGTCAGTGTAGGAAGAAACGGCCTGGTTCACGTGTGCCACCACAGCAGACATTCACTCCTGGGTATAGATCTATATTGGTGTTTAGTGTTTGACCTGAGACATCCAGCTATAATTTCTCGACTGCTGAAGGCTTGACTTTGCGTATTGACTGGCGATGTCTGGATCCCAGTTCTTGATTGGCCTAGTCTGGACCTCAATATTTGTCTAATTGGTTTCCATCCCAAAGACTACACCGGTAACTCGGCCTCTGCGGCTCTCCCCTCACACATCCTGCTAGTTTTGTTTGTTGGCACCAACTGCTTTACCACCTTGGTACAAGCCAACAAAAGAAGCAAATACCAGCATTATTCTGGCAGCATACCTTGTGCTGTTATCAGAGCAGACTTAACTGGTAGCTGGCCCACGCATTGATGAATAGGTGCTCAACCTGAAGGAAAAAGAGTCTTGATTGTAGATGGTAGAAGAAAAGAGGGTGGCACTCCAATTCACGCTAACATCTCAGGTGAACTTTATTCCTTTGACATAGAATGTAAAAGAAGGAGCCAGAGAGCTGGATTCGGCTGGACGACAGCCGTTTTGAGTCGGGGCAGACATTTCAATAGGTCCAAGTACGGACCCGTTAATTGGTCTGCCCCGAGGTGAAACGGCCGTTATCCCGAAGAAATCCTGCTTTCCAACTCATTTTTTTACATTCTATATCTAAAGAATAAAGTTCACTGGAGAGATTATCGTGAACTGGAGTGCCACCCTATTTTCTTCTACCTTCTGCTTTCCCACCTTGCCACTCCGGCCTTTTATATTAGATAGCTGCTCCACAGCTACCACCTGATCAACCGTTCTCTCTGATCCATTCTTCCAGAAACACTTATTCTATCTTTCGGTTCAGCCTTATTGAGTTTAGACAGTATATGGCGACATTTGGTCACAAGTGCTACACAACTTTGAGAAACCTCACTTTCGACTGCATAGTCCCTTACAACAGGTCAGAAAAAGACACATAGAAAAGATACAAACTCCCCACCACATCACCATGGTGGGCGAATCAGCTGATGGAAACTCAGTTTAAGGGGTGGTCTGAAGGCAAAAGTAAACTAAATCTCAATCTATTTGATGCCATAATCTAAGCTAATTTCTAATATCCTTGCTTTAAAAATTCTCTACCATTCCCTAACTACACTATGTAACACCATTAGATATCAGTGTGTTGTCAACTCATTGCTGCAGACCTGAGCAGACAAGAAAGTGGGCGCTGTCATTGGGCACATTGCACAGAGCAGGGACTAGCCTCGCCCAGAAACAATGATGTTTCATTTCAGAGAGGGGTCAGGGGTTGTGACAGAGATCACTGTCTCTGCCCACTTCTCTGATGATGCATCATTTGAGTATCCCGGGATACACTGGAGGCTCTCAAACGAATCGTCATAAGACAGGAAGTAAAAAAAATGACGACCAGTTAGATAGTGTAGGTAGGGAACGGTAGAAAATTTTTAAAGCAAGAATATTAAAAAATAGCTTAGATTATGTTGTCAAATACAGGTCCTTCTCAAAAAATTAGCATATAGTGTTAAATTTCATTATTTACCATAATGTAATGATTACAATTAAACTTTCATATATTATAGATTCATTATCCACCAACTGAAATTTGTCAGGTCTTTTATTGTTTTAATACTGATGATTTTGGCATACAACTCCTGATAACCCAAAAAACCTGTCTCAATAAATTAGCATATTTCACCCGTCCAATCAAATAAAAGTGTTTTTTAATAACAAACAAAAAAACCATCAAATAATAATGTTCAGTTATGCACTCAATACTTGGTCGGGAATCCTTTGGCAGAAATGACTGCTTCAATGCGGCGTGGCATGGAGGCAATCAGCCTGTGACACTGCTGAGATGTTATGGAGGCCCAGGATGCTTCAATAGCGGCCTTAAGCTCATCCAGAGTGTTGGGTCTTGCGTCTCTCAACTTTCTCTTCACAATATCCCACAGATTCTCTATGGGGTTCAGGTCAGGAGAGTTGGCAGGCCAATTGAGCACAGTAATACCATGGTCAGTAAACCATTTACCAGTGGTTTTGGCACTGTGAGCAGGTGCCAGGTCGTGCTGAAAAATGAAATCTTCATCTCCATAAAGCATTTCAGCCGATGGAAGCATGAAGTGCTCCAAAATCTCCTGATAGCTAGCTGCATTGACCCTGCCCTTGATGAAACACAGTGGACCAACACCAGCAGCTGACATGGCACCCCACACCATCACTGACTGTGGGTACTTGACACTGGACTTCAGGCATTTTGGCATTTCCTTCTCCCCAGTCTTCCTCCAGACTCTGGCACCTTGATTTCCGAATGACATGCAAAATTTGCTTTCATCAGAAAAAAGTACTTGGGACCACTTAGCAACAGTCCAGTGCTGCTTCTCTGTAGCCCAGGTCAGGCGCTTCTGCCGCTGTTTATGGTTCAAAAGTGGCTTTACCTGGGGAATGCGGCACCTGTAGCCCATTTCCTGCACACGCCTGTGCACGGTGGCTCTGGATGTTTCCACACCAGACTCAGTCCACTGCTTCCTCAGGTTCCCCAAGGTCTGGAATCGGTCCTTCTCCACAATCTTCCTCAGGGTCCGGTCACCTCTTCTCGTTGTACAGCGTTTTCTGCCACATTGTTTCCTTCCAACAGACTTACCATTGAGGTGCCTTGATACAGCACTCTGGGAACAGCCTATTTGTTGAGAAATTTCTTTCTGGGTCTTACCCTCTTGCTTGAGGGTGTCAATGATGGCCTTCTTGACATCTGTCAGGTCGCTAGTCTTACCCATGATGGGGGTTTTGAGTAATGAACCAGGCAGGGAGTTTTTAAAAGCCTCAGGTATCTTTTGCATGTGTTTAGAGTTAATTAGTTGATTCAGAAGATTAGGGTAATAGGTCATTTAGAGAACCTTTTCTTGATATGCTAATTTATTGAGACAGGTTTTTTGGGTTATCAGGAGTTGTATGCCAAAATCATCAGTATTAAAACAATAAAAGACCTGACAAATTTCAGTTGGTGGATAATGAATCTATAATATATGAAAGTTTAATTGTAATCATTACATTATGGTAAATAATGAAATTTAACACTATATGCTAATTTTTTGAGAAGGACCTGTAGATAGGGATTGAGACAAAATTTCCTTTCGCCTTCGCACTACCCCTTTAACTCATTCTGCAGCCAGCAATGGACAGTGTAACATGGAGGTTAAAGAAGAGAAATGTTGCATGCGTAATTTTTTAATGAAATCCAAATGCAAAAATGATATTTTTTTAGACTCAATTGCTTGGTTTTAATGAAAAAAAGTCCCCAAAGGTGGAGAAAGTCTTAATGGTGGTATAAATATTGGGTACCTTAGTGAACTAGACCATTATCCTTAGTGTTTTGGTTTTAAAAAAAAAATGACTATCCCAAGTGGGCAACCCATTTTTAAAATCATCTGCTCTAAGTGACTGTAAATATTTTTTTAGGTCTGAATATTAGCACTTTGATTTTAAACTCTTGATTTCAAAAGAGATTGTAGAAAATAGCAGAAAATAAAAGCCTGGTCAGGCTAAATGTCTGGTCTTTGATGCCGGGGCGGCTTTGGAAACAGCAGAAGATGCAAACAAAGCTTTGTAAAACATTTTCTACACACACATTATTGATTGCTACCAGAATTAAAATTTCCAGAGTGGTCCTTGAAGTTTTAGTCTGAAACATTAACCCCTTTACCCCCAAAGGTGGTTTGCACGTTAATGACCGAGCCAATTTTTACAATTCTGACCACAGTCCCTTTATGAGGTCATAACTCTGGAACGCTTCATCAGATCCCGCTGATTCTGAGACTGTTTTTTCATGATATATTGTACTTCATGTTAGTGATAACATTTCTTCAATATGATTTGCCTTTATTTGTGCAAAAAATGGAAATGTAGTGAAAAGTTTGAAAATTTTGCAATTTTCAAACTTTGAATTTTTATGCCCTTAAATCAGAGAGATATGTCACATAAAATAGATCATAAATAACACTTCACACATGTCTACTTTACATCAGCACAAATCTGTAAACAATACTTTTTTTTTTTAATTAGGAAGTTATAAGGGTTAAAAGTTGACCAGCGATTTCTCATTTTTACAACAAAATTTACAAAACCATTTTTTTTAGGGACCACCTTACATTTGAAGTGACTTTGCGCAGTCTATATGATAGAAGATACCCAAAAGTGACCCAATTTCTGAAAACTGCACCCCCCACGATGTTCAAAACCACACTCAATAAGTTTATTAACTCTTCAGGTGCTTCACAGGAATTTTTGGAATGTGGAAAAAAAATGAACATTTAACTTTTTTTCACAATAATTTTATTGCAGATCCATTTTTTTTTTATTTTGACAAGGGTAACAGGAAAAAATGGACCCAAAAATGTGCTGTGTAATTTCTCCTATGCATGCAGATACCTCATGTGAGGGAGAAAACCACTGTTTGGGCCCACGGCAGAGCTCAGAAGAGAAGAAGCGCCATTTGACTTTTTGAATGAAAAATTTGTTGGAACAATTGGCGGACGCTATGTCGCGTTTGGAGAGCCCCTGATGTGCCTAAACAGTGAAAATCCCACACAAGTGACACCATTTTGAAAACTAGACCCCTCAGGGAACTGATCTAGATATGTGCAGTGATCATATTGACACCACATGTGTCTCACATAATGTTATACCACTGAGCAGTGAAAAAATAATAAATTACATTTTTATCACTAAAATGTTATTTTAGCCCTATGTTTTTAATTTTTCTAAGGGATAACAGGAATTTTTTTTACAACATGTACTGAGGCCAATTTTTTTCCTGAGTGCGCCAATACCCTACATGTAATCGGGAAATATTTTTTCAGGCACAGTGCAAAGCTCAGAAGGCAAGCAGCGCGAGATTTTACTGTTATGGTTTTCAGGTGCCATGAACCACTGGGAGAGCCCATGAGGTGCCAGAACAGTAGAACTCAACATAAGTGACCCCATTTTCCAAACTACACCTCTCAATGAATTCATCTAGGGGTACAGTGATCATATTGACACCACGGATGTAACACAGAATTGGACTGTGAAGAAAAAATAACTAAATTTTTACCACCAAAATTTTGTTTTAGCCCCAGATTTTACATTTTCACACAAGTGGGTAAAATTGGCACCAAAATTTGTACCACAATTTCTACTGAATGTGGCAATACCCTATATACGGCTGTACAGTACTACTTTGCCATAAAGGGAGACTTGGGAGGAATGGAGCACAATTTGCTAGCTGGAGTGCAGATTTTTATAGAACACTTTGCATACTCCCAGAGCCCATAATTGCTAGAAAAGCTGAATCCACTCTGAAGTGACCCTATTTTTGGAAATTATTCCCCTTTGGTAATTTATCTACAGGAGTAGGAACAATTTTGACTCCATGGGTGTTTTCCAGAAACAAGCAGCAGTGGATGTTGCTGAGTGAAAATTGTCGTTGTAGGGACCAGTACATTGAAGAGGGGACCAGTATGTTATAGTCAACAGTATGTTATGCCCAGCCTGTGCTTCTGGAGGCATGCTCCCGTAAGTTAGGCGAGCTCTCATCGCTTCAGAAATGCCAAACGTGGACACAATATCTGGTTTAGGTACACTGTGGGGCTCATAAGGGAGGGGGCATTTGGATTTAAGAGCGGAGAATTTGCTGAATTTCATTTGGCGAGTGAGGAGTCATTTCTCTTTTCCAGAGTCTTTGTGCTACCAGTAATGTGAGAGCCATCTATATTTCTGTTAACAGATGACAGACCTGAGTGGCTACCTTTTTTTGTGGATTGAGTTGAAGCTTTTATTGGGACCATTTTACATAACGTTTTGTATCACAATTATCCAGCGCTCTACGCTTAGCACTTACTTTAGAGTTTCCATCTAAATTTCTGAGTGACGTGATTCAGATGAAACCCCCAAGGGATCATTCACTATAATGAGGCAGCAGAGATTCTCTGGACTTTGTGTGGCCTCTGTTCAGTGGTGTCCTTCTTTTCAGAAGTGCACAAAACTGCAGCCGATGGCACTTTTGTGAAATCTTAAAAAGACTAACACTACCGGATCACAGGTCAGACGGCATCCACAGTGCCTCCATTCACTTCATTATAGGGAATCTTCTGCCGGAGATTCCATCTGAATCACGTATTTCAGAGATTTGCACGGAAACCCCAGTGTAAGTGCTCAGCACAGAGCGCAGGATAAATTTGCGCCGAGCCTTACTGTGACCTTTGGGAGGCAGAATAAAAAAATCAACAGCATGTGAAGAATTGTTTATTTTTATGCCGTTCCTCATGCAGTATAAGTGATTAGTTGACTTTATTCTTCGGGTCAATAATATTACAGCTAAATCAGATTTATATCGGGTTTTTATGTTTGGCTGCTGCCACACACTAAAAGACACTTTTTATTGCAAAAAAATAGTTTTTGCATCACCATATTTTGAGAGCGATAATTTTTCCATATTTTGGCCCACAGAGTCATATGAAGGCTTGTTTTTTGCGGGATGAGTTGATGTTTTTATTGGTACCATTTTCGGGCATATGACATTTTTTGATCACTTTCTATTTTGATTTTTGGGAGGCAGAATGAACAAAAACCAGCAATTCAGGAATTTTTTTTTAGGGGGGGTTATGCCGTTTTATGTGTGGTAAAATTGATAAGGCACTTATATTCTTCGGGTCAGTACAATAACAGCAATACCCCATTTATATTTTTTTTTTATATTTTGGCTCTTTTACACAATAAAAACTATTTTATAGACAAAATTATTATTTTTGCATCGCTTTATTCTGAGAGCTATAACTTTTTTATTTTTCTGGTGATGGAGCTGTTTGGCATTTTGTTTTTTGCGACACAAAATGCCATTTTCAGTGGTACTATGTTTATTTATATCCATCTTTGTAATTGTGTTTCATTCCACTTTTTGTTCGGTATGATGATAAAGCATTGTTTTTTGCCTTGTTTTTTTTATGGTGTTCACTAGAGTGGTTAACTAGTGGGCCAGTTTTATAGGTCGGGTCATTGCGGATGCGTTGATACCAAATATATGTACTTTTATAGATACATTAGCTTTTAATTTTTTATTATTATTTTTAATATTTTTACAATTATTTTCAAAAATAATGTTTCATGCAGAAGCATCCCCATGCTGTAGAAACTGTCACCCCTGCACCGACAGGTAGAGTTGCTGATCATGCACTGCGCATGATGACCAAGTTTCCTAGCTCTGGTGACTCGGATGTCCAATGACATAGGGTCATGTTTGCAACGATTGGGATCCTGTGTCATGACGTGGGGTCTACAATCCAGAGGCAGAGGGGCTGTCAGCCCTCTGCCGACTCCCGGAATGCTGCAATCTCATTTGATTGCAGCATTTCAGTGAGTTATAGTGCAGGAAGGAGCAGTACGTGACCCCTCCTGGCACTTTGAGCCATGTGTGAGCTGTCAGAATCAGCTGACACCCGGCGGCGATCACCTGTACACCGTCTGTGTGCACAGGTGATCGAAAAGACGTAATAATCCGTCCCTGGTCAAATTGGCCGAGGGCACATAGACGGATTATTGTGTCTGATGTCAGAAAGGGGTTAATTTCATATCTTTATTTTAAAAATCTCTGATATCTTCCCTTTAGCTTCAGACTTTCATACTGTTTGTCTATGCTGGATGAGAGGTCTCTGTGTCCAGGATGTTACTGCCTTCGCTAACTGTCATGTATCAGCAAAAGCTTTATTACTGTAGTGATGTGCACTTCTCTGACTTATGAAGGGTCATCACCAAAGAAATGACCAGGAACACATGTGGCCATTAACAAACATAACCTTGGATAAAAACAAAATTATAAAATTCCCTGCGGTAATCAAATAGTAATAGTGCATGTAAATAACATAGGGGACTTAGTTAACACTATTTTGATCAAAACAGTGTATAAGCCATCCCACCGCAACAAGGTGTATGTACCCAGTCAGGTACAGATGGTCGTATCTCTAAAGTTAAACCTTGTTGTGGTGGGATGGATTATATACTTCTTTGATCAAACAGTGTCAAATACGGTAAGTGTCCTGTGCTATTCACATGTACTATTACTATTTACTTGTTTACTTACAACAGGGTATTTATTCATTTTTAGTATTCTAGGTTAAGTTTTTTAACTATCTTGTGCTTCTTTTGTATCTACTGAGTGTGGTGCCATCCCTGGAAGCTTTCTCCACACTTTGATCTGCAGTGTCCAAACTCATCCCTCTCCCTGCTGCTATCTCTATCACTGAGAGAGGGCAGATGGAGAACGGAGAAAGCCTTCAGAGCCAGGAACAGACCTCTAATGGATTTGTGTCTGATTGTTCCAGGACAACCAGCTAGATGAAGGAGTTACAAATCTCTGCAGTAACAGTGTACTGTACTGCAGAGATGAACCGTACTGAAGTCTATAAGGAAAGATGCCTAATTTTTCATTCAGTAAGTAAAAAAAACTAAACTAAACTCAACAATAAAAATAGAATATAGCCTTTAAGCACATTAAATTTTAACAAATTTTCTATTTTGTCTGTGAAAGACTTGCATGAGCACTTGCATCGACTGTTGTAGTTGGTCTTCTATTTGATCCCTTGATATTAGAACTTTTTATCAGTCTTTTAGAATTTATGTAGACGCTTCTTATAAGGTGAGAACCACAAAGTGAATTCTGAGTTTTATCAGGTGTACAAAAAAAAAAAATCAGTGGAGCTAAACCCTCAACACATTACTCATTGGGCCAGTGCTGTGAAAATCTGTCCTTGGCAGACGAGATAAGGAAGAATTCACCGCTGTGGATTAAAGTATTACTTCTACCAAACAATGGCACCGTCTTCCACGCAATATGTAGTAAGCCAAGGAGAGGAAGTGCGTGAGTGGAATTCTGTTTTCTTTTTTCTTACAATTTTATGTATCTGCAGACAATTCTAGATTTTGTGATATACCCCAGGGAGGACAGAATCCTACGGTCTTACTGACATTAAATGCAATAAAATAATTTTTGGCATAGCTCAAACTTTTTGGGTGAATGCTACTATGACGTCTTTGCTTAAGTCTAATTACTTTTTGTCTTGAGTGTTGCATAATTTTGAGCATTCTCTGCTAAAGATATTTTTTTTCTTTTGGTGCTGACCTTCCATTGGTTACAATTGTCAAAAAATGGGACTCAAAGCCATATCAGTAGTTATCGGATTCAGGTCTACGCCACTGACTACATACTGTGGTCACTGTTCGTCTTTTAGGCTCATCCTCACAATGCTAATTAAACCACTTATACAAGTATGTAGGGAATTTATCCCCTATAAAAAACATACCTGTAGTCTAGATTTCTTTGGAGCACCTTTGGTGTGGCCATGATTTCATTATTACAGCCCCTCAATTTGTATATTGATTAAGGGTATGTTTCCACGTTCAGGAAACGCTGCGTGTTTGACGCTGCGTAGAGCCGCAGCGTCAAACACGCAGCGTCCAGATGTTACAGCATAGTGGAGGGGTTTTTATGAAATCCCATCTCCACTATGCGTGGTAACACGCATCCGGCGGCCCTGCGATTCCGGACATGCGCCGCGTCTTTTTAGATCGCAGCATGTCCGTTTACCTTGCGGCGACGCTGCGCCACCGCAAGGTAAAACCCAGGGCCCTATGTGTGGGGTGCGATGATGCCGGATGTGTGCAATGAACACATCCGGCATCATCGCGTCTACAGAAGGGGGCGGAGCTTTGGGCAGAGCAGGTTTGCCACTCCGTCCAAACCTCCGGCCATCCTGAACGTGGACACGTACCCTAACAGTTCCACACTGAAAGAGTCCAGCTGTGCTTCCATAGTGCCATTGTTGGTTCTCATCATTAGCTCCTGTCTGGGGTATAATACCGAGTGATGGCTTCAGACAGAAACCTACAAGGGAGCAATTTGGAGGCTTTCAGGTTTTTGGATGTTCTCCTGTAATATGATTAGTCTTTGACCTGTCATCCACTGATCACAAATGACACAGTCACATTTTTCATTGCCTTGACAAGCCGGTTGATTTTTTTTTACATCTAATTCTAAAACAGTTGGAAAATCCACACAACCCATCAGTGATTTGTGATTAATTTATCTGGCAAACGTACTGATTTTTGTGGTTGTCATCTAGGACCCCCTAAAATGGATGCAGGATATCAAAGTCATGTCACTCAACAAAAGCTTCCTCAATGACACCTAATACATATGGCCACATACACAGATTTTAGGGCAAAGAAAAGTGAAAGGTCTAAATCACAATGAAAGCATCATTGTCAGGAATCAAGCAAAAGGCCAATGATAGGAAGCCATGGAAGAATTTAATGAAAACTGAATAAATGTGTTTAGGAGACACAATGACAGAGTAAAACTTGACAGCAGATGTTCCCTACATGTGAAGCACTGACACCATGTTCCCAGGATACGAAAGTGTTCACTAAATATCTTGCTATACAAGGAACTATTTTTCATAACTTTAGATGACATTAAGGCTGCCGTCACACTAGCAGTATTTGGTCAGGATTTTACATCAGTATTTGTAGCCAAAACCAGGAGTGGGTGATAAATGCAGAAGTGGTGCATATGTTTCTATTATACTTTTCCTTTATTTGTTCCACTCCTGGTTTTGGCTACAAATACTGATGTAAAATACTGACCAAATACTGCTAGTGTGACGGCAGCCTAAAGAAGCTCTCCTCCCATCAAAGTTTTTATCCTCTTAATATTTTGCAATCATCATATTATAAAGCACTGTGTACTTACAATTGTTCATTTTGTCTTTCTACCCAGTTAATTCTTCTCTTTTCCATTAAATCTATAACATCACATGATGAACCCCTTTCTGCCATCGGACGGAATTGTACGTCCGATGGCAGATCCCCTGCCGGAGCCCGCATCAAAGCCAAAACATGTCAGCTCTTTTGAACAGCTGACATGTGCCCACAATAGCGGCGGGTGGAATTGCGATCCACCCACCGCTATTAACTAGTTAAATGCCACTGTCAAACGCTGACAGCGGCATTTAACTAGCGCTTCTGGCCATCGGGCCGGAAATGAGCGCATCACTGACCCCCGTCACGTGATCTGGGGTCATCTGTGCGTTGTCATAACAACCAGAGGTCTCCTGAAGCCCTCTATGGTTGTTGATGCCAGATTGCTGTGAGCGCCACCCTGTGGACGGCGCTCATAGCAATGCAGTAATTCTGCTAAATAGAGGCGATCTGAGCATCACTCCTATGTAGCTGAGCCGATCAGGCTATGCCAGCTTGTAGCCTCCCATGGAGGCTATTGAAGCATGGCAAAAGTAAAAAAAGAATGTTTAAAAAATATGAAAAAAATAAAAGTTTAAATCACCCCCCTTTCGCCCCATTCACAATAAAACAATAAAAAAAATCAAACATACACATATTTGGTATCGCCGCATTCAGAATCGCCCGATCTATCAATCAAAGAAAATAATTAACCTGATCGCTAAACGCCGTTGCGAGAAAAAAAGTAAAAACGCCAGAATTACTTTTTTTGGTCGCCATGACATTGCATTAAAATGCAATAACGGGCGATCAAAAGAACGTATGTGCACCAAAATGGTATCATTAAAAACCTCAGCTCGACACGCCAAAAATAGGCCCTCAACCGACCCCAGATCCCGAAAAAAGGCAACGCTATGGGTCTCGGAAAATTGAGCAATTTTCTTTCTTCTTTTTTAAGCAAATTTTGGAATTTTTTTTTCACCACTTACATAAAAAAGAACCTAGACATGTTTGATGTGTATGAACTTGTAATGACCTGAGAATCATAATGGCAGGTCAGTTTTAGCATTTAGTGAACCTAGCAAAAAAGCCAAACAAAAACAAGTGTGGGACTGCACTTTTTCTGCAATTTCACCACACTTGGAATTTTTTTTCCCGTTTTCTATTACATGACATGGTAAAACCAATGGTGTGGTCAAAAGTACAACTCATCCCACAAAAAATAAGCCCTCACATGGCCATATTGACAGAAAAATTAAAAAGTTATGGCTCTGGGAATGAGGGGAGCGAAAAACGAAAATGCAAAACTGAAAAAAGCTCCGGGGGTTAAGGGGTTAAAAACTGACTAGCTGAATCCTTCTAAGCTCTATGTAGAGACAGGAGGTCAATTTTCCCTGTACGAATCATGAGTCACTTCAGAAGTTCCTGGCAGGGTGAAGGAGGGAACAGCAAGGTCAGAGATTGAAGAAGGGAATGATAAATGCAGGGACAAGAGACTTCCTGTTTCTACGTAGAGCAGAGAACAGAGAAAAATTGAAGGGGCTGTGTCCAAACCACCAAGTCACACTGTGTGACTGCGGACTTATTAATCCCCCAGCGCTCGCAATGTGCGCTCAGGGGATTTGCCGGTTTCTGATCGGGATCAGAGGTTATGTATGTGTTAGACATACTCCCAGCCAGGGCCCATGTAGTGGCTGTGGCCTTGTTCCATACACTTGTATTGAGTGTGGCCATACCCTCTAGTTGGACACCCCACTGGATGGCCACGTTACTAGACGGGCATGGCCATCACTCAATACAAGTGAATGGAGCAAGGCCACGATTTGAACTGTACAACCCCTTTAACTGGGTAGAAAGGCAAAATGAGCAATTGTAAGTACACAGTGTTCTATAATATGAAGATTAAAATATTTTACAAGAATAAAAACTTTGATGGGAGTGCGTCTTTAACTATTCACCTAAAAAGGTACAATTCTGTAATTGTTTCAAACTATTTTGGCCGTGCCTTTCCATTCCTCTATAAATGACATTGGTTAAAGGGAACCTATCACCCCGTTTTTTAAAGATTAGATAAAAATAGTGTGAAATAGGGGCAGAGCTGGGCTTTACATTACTGCCTTTTCGGTGCCTTTACACCCCCGTTAGGCTGCCGAAATACCTTTGTGAAGTGGCCGTTTTCTGCTGTCACTCAAGTTGGTCAGGTCGGATGGGCGTGGTCACAGCGCTGTTTCTCCCCCAGATCAGGCTCATCATTACGTTGGTGGCGTAGTGGTGTGCGCATGTCCAAGGTCCCGAATCCTGCACAGGGGTGTGAAAATAGCAGCGATGTCCGTTATTCCATTGGTGGTCGGTGGGCGCGGCCATCTTGCTTTTTTCCTGAAGCCGCGGGCATCCGCGCGTGCGCAGATGGCTATCGCGGCGGCCATTTTCCTGAAGCCGCGGCCAGCAGAGCGCTGCTTCTGCGCACGCGCGGCCAAAGCAAGATGGTTAAAAAACGGGGTGATAGGTTCCCTTTAAATAAAAGGCAACTGAAACAGCAGCAGGAAATAACAGAAGATAAGTGTAACTGTATCTAGACTACATGTGAAAAAATCAATTACAGCAGAACAGTAAAATGGGAGTTACAAAATACTACACACACGGGTAAATAATTGGCAGAACAGAGGTGTCTGGTTATATCTGTGGCCGCAGTCTATGTCTTCATTGTTATTGCCTTTAGCATGCAGAAGGGCAAATCCTTAGAAAACTCATAGCAGACAAATGTCTCCGGAAATAATACCTGTAACATTCTGCACTCCCTCCATGCGTTACCCATGATCTTCCAGACCTGACATCATCGGCATTATAAACTGGTACATTTTAGTAATTAGTTGAGGCAGGAAAAAGTTAATTTATACCATTGTCTCCTGATTTTGAAAAAAATTCATGTTAGCTTCAAATTATCTTTCCAATGGAAGCAAAGTGAAGAAAAAAAATAGATAAATCTGTTCTAGAAAATGTTGCTTTATGCCAGACTTCACATCTCCCTCCTACATATGTTATAGTGATATACACAAGTGTCCATTAGCCATACGAATAGAATCCACATTGAGTTTCCATAGTACAGAAAAGTAACATTGGTATAAAAGAGTGTAACAGTGAAATGGTTGAGAACTTTTGTTTTTATTCAAATATCAAATATTGTCTATTTATTAAGGGTATGTGCACATGGCGTTTTTTTTAGAGAAGTTTGCATTTTCATGTCTTTTTTATTACTTTATGTGATTGCTTTGCTACTATTTTTATTAAACTTTATGTATTAATAATGAATTCAAGAATGGTCAGGTCACTGCTTTAAACCGCTTTATGTCTCTGGAAACTTGAAGTAGCGCAAAAAGGCATCTTTACATATCTGGCGGGACACATGATTGACAGATATTACTGCAATGCCTTACTAGATAGGTTACATGGTAGTGGACAGATTAGTACTGTCATAATGTGATTGCAGAATTGGGGCTCTACTTTTTTTTTCTGAGGGTCACACTTTGTCTAAACCCTGGCACAGTGATAACGCTCTAAGTACAAATAATGTAGTAGATATCACCGCAGTTAGGGCTGGACTGGCAATCAGGCAAGTCTAGCAAATCATAGATGGGCCAGTCTAAAGGTACCTTCACACGAAGCGACGCTGCAGCGATAGCGACAACGATGTCGATCGCTGCAGCGTCGCTGTTTGGTCGCTGGAGAGCTGTCACACAGACCGCTCTCCAGCGATCAACTATGCCGAGGTCCCCTGGTAACCAGGGTAAACATCGGGTAACTAAGCGCAGGGCCGCGCTTAGTAACCCGATGTTTACCCTGGTTACCAGCGTAAAATCTAAAAAAAACAAACAGCACATACTTACATTCACGTCCCCCTGCGTCCACTTCCTGCACTGACTGAGCGCCGGCCCTAACAGCAGAGCGGTGACGTCACCGCTGTGCTGTACTTTCACTTTCACTTTGCGGCGCTGAGTCAGAGGAGGAAGCAGACTGCAGGGGACGCAATGTGAGTATGTGCTGTTTGTTTTTTTTACATTTTACGCTAGTAACCAGGGTAAACATCGGGTAACTAAGCGCGGCCCTGCGCTTAGTAACCCGATGTTTACCCTGGTTACCAGTGTAAAATATCGCTGGTATCGTTGCTTTTGCTTTCAAACACAACGATACACAGCGATCGGACGACCAAATAAAGTTCTGGACTTTATTCAGCGACCAGCGACATCACAGCAGGATCCTGATCGCTGCTGCGTGTCAAACGAAACGATATCGCTAGCGAGGACGCTGCAACGTCACGGATTGCTAGCGATATCGTTATAATGTCGTTTCGTGTGAAGGTACCTTAACAGTGGGCCAAATCGTCCTGTATCAGTGCCAGCAGTATTGGTATCCTCATCCGATACTGCTAACAGCCTTAGCGGAGCAGAGAACCAGAATCCTGATTTTTTTGTAACCACTAAAATAAAATAAAAAAAATCCTTATGTTTGCCATCACCATAATTGTACTGTCCTGAAGAATCATGTCGTCGGGTCATTTTCACCACATAATGAATGGATCAGTCCCTATACATATTAGACTATTTGACAATCCCGCCAATATCTGCAGGTTCTGCTGAGTTTAGTCTAATGTGTATGGAGGACTTTAGTATGAAAATATACAGCCCATTCACCATAGGGTGTGTAGACTTATACACTTGGTCTAGAGACCTCATGAAGACCTTACCATGGCAGCATCGCTTCAGCACTGAAAGCGCTGGTGAGCATCCTCAGTCAGAAAAGCAGATCACTGAAATAAGAGTGACCTGTCCGTCAGACTCAGGAGGCGGGCAGAGAGCAGGAGAGCTGCAAGTGCAATGCCCCACCCCAGAGCACTTGCAGATCATTTGCATCTGATTTCAATGCTGGATTTCTCAAATTGCAAAACAGATTTCTACAACCAAGCTAAGGATTTAACCCCTTTACCCCCAAGGGTGGTTTGCACGTTAATGACCGGGCCAATTCTTACAATTCTGACCACTGTCCCTTTATGTGGTAATAACACTGGAACGCTTCCATGGATCCTGATGATACTGACACTGTTTTCTCATGACATATTGTACTTCATGATAGTGGTAATATTTATTTGATATTACTTGCATTTATTTGTGAAAAAAACAAATTTGGTAAAAATTTTGAAAATGTCACAATTTTCCAACTTTGAATTTTCATGCCCTTAAATTACAAAGATATGTCACACAAAGTACTTGAGTAACCTTTCCCACATGCTTACTTTACATCAGTACAATTTTGGGACCAACATTTTTTTTTTGTTATAAGGGTTAAAAGTTGACCAGCGATTTCTCATTTTTACACAACTCCATTTTTTTTAGGGACCACATCACATGTGAAGTCACTTTGAGGGGTCTATATGATAGAAAATACCCAAAAGTGACACCATTCTAAAAACTACACCCCTCAAGGTGCTCAAAACCACATTGAAGAAGTTTATTAACCCTTCAGGTGCTTTACCGGAATTTTGGAATGTTTTAAAAAAATGAACATTTAACTTTTTTCACGAAAAATTTACTTCAGATCCAATTTTTTTATTCTACCAAGGGTATCAGGAGAAATTGGACCCCAAATGTTGTTGTGCAATTTGTCCTGAGTACGCTGATACCCAATATGTCGGGGTAAACCACTGTTTGGGCGCATGGCAGAGCTCAGAAGGGAAGGAGCACCATTTGACTTTTTCAACTCAAAATTGGATGGAATTGAGACCGGTCACCATGTCGCGTTTGGAGAGCCCCTGATGTGCCTAAACAGTGGAAACCCCAACCAAGCGACCCCATTTTGGAAACTAGACCCCTCCAAGGACCTTAGATGTGTGGTTAGAACTTTGAACCCCCAGGTGTTTCACTAAAGTTTATAACGCCCGGGCGTGAAGATAAAATAATCATATTTTTTCCACAAACATGATCTTTTAGTCCAAATTTTTTTATTTTCTCAAGGGTGACGGGAGAAATTGGACCCCAAAAGTTGTTGTCCAATTTGTCCTGAGTACGCTGATACCCCACATGTGGGAGAAAATTACTGTATGGGCACACGTCGGGGCTCGGAAGGGAAGCAGTGATGTTTTGGAATGCAGACTTTGATGGAATGGTCTGCAGCCATCCTGTCGTGTTTGGAGAGCCCAAACCCCCCTCAAGTGACCCCATTTTGGAAACTAGACCCCCCCCAAGGAACTTATCTAGTTGTGTGGTGAGCACTTTGAACCCCCAAGTGCTTCACAGAAGTTTATAACTTAGAGCCATAAAAATAAAAATTCATATTTTTTCCATAAAAATTATCTTTTTGCCCCCAATTTTTTATTTTCCCAAGGGTAACAGAAGAAATTGGACCCCAAGATTTATTGTGCAATTTGTCTTGAGTACGCTGATACCCCATATGTGGGGGTAAACCACTCTTTGGGCACATGGCAGAGCTCAGAAGGAAAGGCGCGCCAGATTTTACTGTTATGATTTGCAGGTGCCATGACCCACTGGGAGAGCCCATGAGGTGCCAAAACAGGAGAAACCCCGTAAGTGACCCCATTTTACGAATTACACCTCTAAGTGAATTCATCTAGGAGTGCAGTGATCATATTGACACCATGGGTGTGTCACAGAATTTTATACCATTGGGCAGCCATGCTGAGAGACTCGGGAGGAACGGAGCGCTATTTGCCTATTCAATTGAATGGGTCTGTGCACGTCAGTGTGTTTCGACAGACCGTGTGTCCATGGGAAAAACATGCTGACATGTCCGTTTTTTTTTAATGTCAGCACGGGCAACAAAACGTCCAGCACATGTGCATACGCATAACACACATGGATGTCATCCATGTGACACGCATCGGCGCCAGGGAAGAAGCGTTACAGTAAGTGCTGTTCCCTGGCGCCGGACGCTGAACATGACTCTCATCATTCTTCCCTTACTGTAACACTTCTTCCCTGGCGCCCATCCGTGTGGTACTGATGCGTATCACACACACGGACACTGACATCTCCGATACCGTAAATATCAGGACGTGTGAAAGACGCGTTTTAGCGGGTTTTTCTGTTTGGCTGCTGTCACACACTTAAAGACTCTTTTATTGCAAAAAATAGTTTTTGCACCACCATATTTTGAAAGCTATAATTTTTACATATTTTGGCCCACAGAGTCACGTGAGGTTTCATTTTTGCGGGACGAGTTGACGTTTTTATTGGTACCATTTTCGGGCACATGACATTTTTTGATCGCTTTTTATTCCGATTTTTGTAAGCAGAATGAAAATAAACCAGCAATTTATGAATTTCTTTTTTTTTTGGGGGGGGGGGTCTTTATACCATTCTGCGTGTGGTAAAATTGATAAAGCAGTTTTATTGTTCAGGTCAGTACGATTACAGCGATATCATATTTATAACTTTTTTTATGTTTTGGCGCTTTTATACAATAAAAACCATTTTATATAAAAAATAATTATTTTTGCATCGCTGTATTCTGAGAGCTATAGCTTTTTTATTTTTCCGGCGATGGAGCGGTATGGCGGCTTGTTTTTTTGTGGGACAAGATGATGTTCTCAGCGGTGCCATGTTTATTTATATCTGTCTTTTGATCGCGCGTTATTCCACTTTTGTTCGGCGGTATTATGATAAAGTATTGTTTTTTGCCTTGTTTTTTTATGGTGTACATAAAGGGGTTAACTAGCAGGACAGTCTTATAGGGTGGGTCGTTACGGACACGGGGATACCAAATATGTGTACTTTTATTGTTTAGATTTTTTTCACTCACATATTTATTTATTGATAGAATATTGATTTTTAATTATTATTATAAAAAATATTTTTACAATTATTGAAAAAAAAATGTTGGCTTCATTCTAACATAGACGGAATAGTACGTCTGATGGCAGAAGAGTTTTAATCAGTATGAAAGCCTCTGTACACACACGTCATTAGATTGAGGTACAAATATCTCATAACAGGTTTCCTTTAACCCCTTCCCGACCTGGCCAATTTCCGTTTTCATACTCTCCTCCCCTTCCTCCAAGAGCCATAACTTTTGTATTTTTCTGTCCTTGTAACCAAATGTGGGTTAGTTTTTTTTTTTGCAGGACAAATTGTACTTTTAAATGATCCCATTCATTTTACCATATAGTGTACTGGAAAATGGTGCGGTGAAATTGCAAATAAAAATCACAATTTTGTCATTTTTGGGGGGGAATTGATTTTATGGTATACATATAGAGGTAAACATGACCTGGCAGTGTGACTACAGTATGAATACAGCAATACCAACCTCCTACAGCTTTTTAAAATATTTTTGTTGTTAAAAAATATTTTTTTTTTATTGTGTCACCATTTCCTGACAAGTAATATTTTCATTTTTCAGTCGATGGAGCTGTGTGAGGGCGTATATTTTGCTGGGCAAGATAACATTTCATACGACCTTTGTCATCTGAAAAAAAGTTAAAATAAAAAAGCAACAATATCCCATACCTCTCCGGCGTTCAGTCATGTCCCACGCTGTAAATCCATCTGAAGGGGTTAAATAATTTTACAAGCAGGAGCCTGCTAATACAGCTGCCCCTGCCTGTAAAAACTGGGGAATGAATGGAATGCAGGGGAACATAGCTACCTAGACTTGCGGTGTTAAAATACTTAAACTTAATACTTATACTTAAGTTAAAATACTTTTTCCTAATGTGTGAGTTTTTTAACCCTTTACTACTATTGGATTAATAATGGATAGGTGTCTTATTGACATTTCTCCATTATTAACCTGGCTAAGGCTGCTTTCACACTAGCGTTGGCACGGGGCCATCGCTATGCGGTGGCCCGACGTGCCGACGCGTGTTGTGAAAGAAATGCCCGAAGTGGGCAGCGGAAGCAGTCTTAAGACGCTTCCGCTGCCCCATTGTAAGGTCCGGGGAGGAGGGGGCGGAGTTTCGTCCGCGCATGTGCGGTCGAAAATGGCGGACACGACGCGCAAAAAAAACCTTACATGTAACTTTTTTTGCGCTGACTTTCCGCCAAAACACGACGCAACCGTCGCACGATGATTGCGCCATGTGGCCATACGTCGCAATGCGTTGCTAATGTTAGTCTATGGGGAAAAAACGCATCCTGCAGACAACTTTGCAGGATGTGTTTTTTCTCCTAAACGACGCATTGCGACGTATTGCAAACGACACTAGTGTGAAAGTAGCCTTAATGTCATCTTACATTAGCAAGGTGACATTAAACCTTTATTACCCCACATCCCACTGCTACTTGGGAGTGGGAAGAGTGGCCAAGTGCCAGAATAGGCGCATCTATTTCCACGTTCAGGAAACGCTGCGTGTTTGACGCTGTGTAGAGCCGCAGCGTCAAACACGCAGCGTCCAGATGTTACAGCATAGTGGAGGGGATTTCATGAAATCCCGTCTCCACTATGCATTAAAAGACGCATGCGGCAGACCCGCGGAAACGGACATGCGGCGTGTCTTTTAAGAATGCAGCATGTCCTTACAATGCAGAAACAACGCAAGGACAACGCAGGTGACCTGCCAGTGACCTCAGGTGCAGATTTGGTCAGGATTTTACCTGCATAAAATCCTGACCAAATCCTGATGCAATCCTGAACGTGGACACATACCCTTACAGATGTGCCTTTTCTGGGGTGGCTGGGGGCAGATGTTTTTAGCTGGGGTAGGCCAATAACCATGGTCCCTCTCTAGGCTATTAATATCTGCCCTCAGTCACTGGCTTTCCCACCCTGGCGGAGAAAGTTGTGCGGGAGCCCACACCAATTTTTTCCGTGAATTAACCCTTTAAACACCTAGAGCTCCCAAATTTTGCACACAAACACTTCTAACATTAGTAGTGAGGAACATGTAAAAAAAATAAGGGATATGAAATGGTTTACTGTATGTAAACCATGTCTCATATCCTGTCGGGTTTAAGAAGGAGATAGCAAAAGCCGGCAATTGAATTACTGTATATATAAATATTTGAGCCCATGGATCCATTCTATGTCCATTTTGCAAACCGGCGATAAAATCTCACCGTACGGATGCCATACGGATGACACACAGATAATTTTTTGAGAAAAAATAAAAATAAAAATCGCATCCTCGTGTTGAATATGGATCACGGTTCAGGAACTTTCCTGCGTATTACGCCTGTAAAAAACAGACCGTTTTTCCCTACGCTAAGTGTGATGCCGGCCTTACACTGAGTAGTGACTTCTGTTTCTCCCAGAAAAAGAGCGGAGAAGCGCCGATAATAGATGTCGGCTGCTTGGGAGTATGCTACCAGGGGCAGAGAACTTTACATTAGAAGCAGGACTCCAGCTGTGAAATAAGGGCTCATTTCCACTTGTGAGGAAAACGGACGAGTGCAATCCGATAAAAAAATCGGATTGCACTCGGACCAATATTATTCAATGGGTGTCTTTTCATTTGCGATTTTTTTCTCAGCCGAAATCGGACTGAGAAAAAAAATCGCAGCATGCTGCGTATTGCTGCGATTCTCAGACGAGACTCGCCAAAGTAAGTCAATGGGTGTGAGAAAAAAAATTGCACAGCACTCGCACCATGCGAGTTCTGTCCAATTTTTACGCACCGGTGTCCTTTGAAAAGCCGGTAATTCAGCGCGGTGTACAGTAAAATCACACTGACAGGTTAGAATAGAGTAGATACATACACATAGAATAGGTATATATACATATATATATGTCAGTGAGACACCTATATATATATTTATTGTAGCGCTAGATAGCAGAAAGGCCAGTAATTCAATTGCCGGCTTTTGCTATCTCCTTCACAAACCCGACAGGATATGAGACATGGATTACATACAGTAAACCATCTCATATCCCTTATTTTATTACATATTCCTGACTACTAATGTGAGAAGAAAGTACAAAATTTATTTCAAAAAATCAAAGAAAAACACATATAATAAAATTGTCAATCAGGACAAGGACATGGAAGTACATATAGTAGTGAGGTGCACATGGGAGTTCAGAGGTAATACATCCATCTGATTTACATTTGAATGCTTGTCCATGTGCTAGGTAAGTAGAGCCAAAAATAAGGCACAATAAATAAAGCCCAAGTATTGTATAACAATGCGGGGATCCACAGAAGCAGCGGGAGCTCTATAGCAAGGTTTAAAGCCAAAAGTAAGGCAAAAAAAAAAGTCAGGGTAAATCAACATAGATCAAGCCCAGCTGGAGATCCGCAGAGTAAAGGGACTGTATCATAAATTAAGGGCAAAACTTACCAGGCCCAGTGCACAACACTACTCAGATGGTAATGAGCCCCAAATGATGGCGGGTGACCCCGACGTACGGTTCGTGTCTATACCAGACACTTCCTCAGGGGGTGTGATGTAAGTGTGAATAGAAGGACCTTATATTGCCATGACAATGGGTCACAGGGTGTATCACATGGTTGTGATCACCCTATGAGAAGCGGCGCTGTCAGCGCGTGTGCAGTGCGTCCCCGCAGGTCCTAGCATCCAGACAGAGCGTCAGGCATCACTGCGCATGCACCGGTGAAAAATTCACCTAGGTCACACACAGGAGGCTGATAAAGACGCCCGACTGAATGCCGGAAGCGGGGGACAACAGCGCGCACGCCCGCATATAAACAAAGGGGAGGTATCTGAACTTACAAGATGTGCCAGAATATCAAATCATGTTGGTACACATAAAATCCATACATATTATCAATATAATAAGGTGGCATACAAATTCTGATGTAAAGAAAGGACAGTATACTATATAAATATAATAAAATGATGGCACAATATATTTCTCCGCTTGTTTTTCAGTGATGGGTTGCACGGCAGAATGTTCATAATAGGGTCCAAAACAGAGACGAATAACCACATAAAAATATAACTAAAAATAAAGAGAATACATAGAAAGAGTTAAAACAATAATAATAAAACCACACACAAAAGAACCATCAATAGGTGAATATATGAGCATAAATCAGGAAAAGAAGAGAGACTAATTATTCATAGAAATGATTTTGCTTCATTTCTTTGTTTGTTTTAACTCTTTCTATGTATTCTCTTTATTTTTAAATAAAGCGGTGGGATATGGGGTAATAAAGGGTTAATGCCACCTTGCTATTGTATGGTGACATTAAGCCAGGTTAATAATGGAGAGGTGTCAATAAGACACCTATCCATTATTAATCCAATACTAGTAAATGGTTAATAAAACACACACATTATGAAAAAAGTATTTTAACCCCTTAATCCCATATGACGTACTATCCCGCCAAAGTGACCTGGGACTTAATTCCCAGTGACGGGATAGTACGTCATATGCGATCGGCCGCGCTCACGGGGGGGAGCGCGGCCAATCGCGGCCGGGTGTCAGCTGACATCCGGCACTATGTGCCAGGAGCGGTCACAGACCGCTCCCAGCACATTAACCCCCGCGGCACACTGCGATCAAACATGATCGCAGTGTTCCGGTGGTATAGGGAAGCATCGCGCAGGGAGGGGGCTCCCTGCGGGCTTCCCTGAGACCCTCGGAGCAACGCGATCGTTGCTCCGAGCGTCTCTTACCTCCTCTCCTTGCAGGTGCCTGGATCCAAGATGGCCGCGGAGCTGCATCCGGGTCCTGCAGTGAGGTGGCTTACCGAGTGCCTGCTCAGAGCAGGCGCTGGTAAGCCTGCAGCGCTGTAAGTCAGATCGCTGATGTGACAGAGTGCTGTGCAAACGGTCAGATCAGCGATCTGTGATGTCCCCCTCTGGGACAAAGTAAAAAAGTTAAGGAAAAAATTTCCACATGTGTAAAAAAAAAATAATAAAAAAAAATTCCTAAATAAAGAAAAAAAAATATTATTCCCATAAATACATTTATCTAAATTAAAAAAAACAATAAAAGTACACATATTTCGCCGCGTCAGTAATGACCCGACCTATAAAACTGTCCCACTAGTTAACCCCTTCAGTGAAAACCGTAAAAAAAAAAAAAAAGAGGCAAAAAACAACCCTTTATTATCGATATAAATAACCATGGTACCGCTGAAAACGTCATCTTGTCCCGCAGAAAACAAGCCGCCATACAGCATCATCAGCGAAAAAATAAAAAAGTTATAGTCCTGAGAATAAAGCGATGCCAAAATAATTATTTTTTCTATAAAATAGTTTTTATCGTATAAAAGCGCCAAAACATAAAAAAATGATATAAATGAGGTATCGCTGTAATCATACTGACCCAAAGAATAAAACTGCTTTATCCAATTTACCAAACGTGGAACGGTTTAAACGCCCCCCACAAAAGAAATTCATGAATAGCAGGTTTTTGGTCATTCTGCCTCACAAAAATCGGAAAAAAAAGCGATCAAAAAATGTCACGTGCCCGAAAATGGTACCAATAAAAACGTCAACTCTTCCCGCAAAAAACAAGACCTCACATGACTCTGTGGACCAAAATATGGAAAATTAATAGGTCTCAAAATATGGAGATACAAAAACATTTTTGCTATAAAAAGCGTCTTTTAGTGTGTGACAGCTGCCAATCATAAAAATCCGCTATAAAAAACACTATAAAAGTAAATCAAACCCCCCTTCATCACCCCCTTAGTTAGGGAAAAATAATAAAATTAAAAAAATGTATCTATTTCCATTTTCCCGCTAGGGTTAGGGCTAGGTTTAGGGCTAGGGTTAGAGCTAGGGTTAGGGTTGGGGCTAAAGTTAGGGTTAGGGTTGGGGCTAAAGTTAGGGTTAGGGTTTGGATTACATTTACGGTTGGGATTAGAGTTAGGGGTGTGTAAGGGTTAGGGGTGTGGTTAGGGTTACTGCTGGGACTAGGGTTAGGGGCGTGTTTGGATTAGGGTTTCAGTTAGAACTGGGGAGTTTCCACTGTTTAGGCACATCAGGGGCTCTCCAAACGCGACATGGCGTCCGATCTCAATTCCAGCCAATTCTGCGTTGAAAAAGTAAAACAGTGCTCCTTCCCTTCCGAGCTATCCCGTGCGCCCAAACAGGGGTTTACCCCAACATATGGGGTATCAGCATACTCGGGACAAATTGGACAACAACTTTTTGGGTTCAAGTTCTCTTGTTCCCCTTGGGAAAATGAAAATTTTGGGGGTGAAAAATCATTTTTGTTTGAAAAAAAAAGATTTTTGATTTTCACGGCTGTGTTGTAAACTGTAGTGAAACACTTGGGGGTTCAAAGTTCAAACACATCTAGATAAGTTCCTTGGGAGGTCTAGTTTCCAATATGGGGTCACTTATGGGGGTTTCTACAGTTTGGGTACATCAGGGGCTCTGCAAATGCAACGTGATGCCTGCAGACCAATCCATCTAAGTCTGCATTCCAAATGGCGCTCCTTCCCTTCCGAGCTCTGCCATGCACCCAAACAGTGGTCTCCCCCAACATATGGGGTATCAGCATACTCAGGACAAATTGGACAACAACTTTTGGGGTCCAATTTCTCCTGTTACCCTTGGAAAAATACAAAACTGGGGGCTAAATATCATTTTTGTTAAAAAAAAAAAAAAAAAAATTTTATTTTCACGGCTCCGCGTTATAACCTGTAGTGAAACACTTGGGGGTTCAAAGCTCTCAAAACACATCTAGATAAGTTCCTTAGGGGACGGGAGGGAGCACGTCAGACACAGCATTTCTGGTGGTAAGCGCTTCTACTATATAGCATATCTGACTCATTGGTACCATTGGGGTTACTAATTACCCAGCTAGGGAGTACCTATCTAGGGGACACTGTCATCCAGTGTATGTAACCGATTTCGGCGATATTTATTATTTTTCATTGGATTACAGCGTTGTTGTCCCCCCCGGCAGGTTTAGTCCTCTAATTTTTAGGATTACTATTTTTGTATTGTACTTAGTGAACTAGTTGTTATCTGCATATAGTTGTGTCATACTTACATCATATTGGTGCCTATATATTATAGTATTTGTGCATATATTAGCCTACTGCTGGGTCCCTACACATGTTGCAGACGGTATTCCTGTCCGGTTATAGTGGTTATTTATCACAGCAGTATTCTTATGTGCCATTTTTGTCAATACTATAGTCTTGCTACCACCAATTAGTATATTTATTTTTATTTTTCTTACATGTACCACCTGTGTCTGTATCCGCGCTTCCCTCCCTTTGGAGGTTTTTTTAGCCCTGTTTAACAAATAGTTTTTTATATATACTTTTCAATAAAAATTCAGTTTTAAAATAATTTTGTATTGGCCTACATCACTCATTATCCTGGGCAATTGCACCCCCATGGATATATTTGATTTATTCTAAGTTGAGTGTCCCTTTGGGCAATTTACTCTTTGATGGACTAATAGTATTAATAAAGTTCCTTAGGGGGTCTACTTTCCAAAATGGTGTCACTTGTAGGGGGTTTTAATGTTTAGGCACATCAGGGGCTCTCCAAACGTGACATGGTGTCCCATCTCAATTCCAGTCAATTTTTCATTGAAAAGTCAAACGGCGCTCCTTCCATTCTGAGCTCTGCCATGCGCCCAAACAGTCGTTCACCTCCACATATGGGGTATCGGTGTACTCAGGACAAATTGCACAACAACGTTTAGGGTCCAATTTCTTCTCTTACCCTTGGGAAAATAAAAAATTGGGGGAAAAAAGATCGTTTTTGTGAAAAAATATTTTTTATTTTTACGGCTCTGCATTATAAACTTCTGTGAAGCACTTGGTGGGTCAAAGTGCTCACCACACATCTAGATAAGTTCCTTAGGGGGTCTACTTTCCAAAATGGTGTCACTTGTGGGGGGTTTCAATGTTTAGGCACATCAGGGGCTCTCCAAACGCAACATGGCGTCCCATCTCAATTCCAGTCAATTTTGTATTGAAAAGTCAAATGGCGCTCCTTCCCTTCCGAGCTCTGCCATGCATTTTCTCCTGTTACCCTTGGTAAAATAAAACAAATTGGAGCTGAAATAAATTTTGTGTGAAAAAAAGTGAAATGTTCATTTTTATTTAAACATTCCAAAAATTCCTGTGAAACATCTGAAGGGTTAATAAACTTCTTGAATGTGGTTTTGAGCACCTTGAGGGGTGCAGTTTTTAGAATGGTGTCACACTTGGGTATTTTCTATCATATAGACCCCTCAAAATGACTTCAAATGAGATGTGGTCCCTAAAAAAAAAATGGTGTTGAAAAAATGAGAAATTGCTGGTCAACTTTTAACCCTTATAACTCCCTAACAAAAAAAAAATTGGGGTTCCAAATTTGTGCTTATATAAAGTAGACATGTGGGAAATGTTACTTATTAAGTATTTTATGTGACATATCTCTATGATTTAAGGGCATAAAAATTCAAAGTTGGAAAATTGTGAAATTTTTAACATTTTCGACAATTTTCCGTTTTTTTTCACAAATAAACGCAAGTTATATCAAATAAATTTTACCACTATCATGAAGTACAATATGTCACGAGAAAAAAATGTCAGAATCGCCAAGATCCGTTTAAAGCATTCCAGATGTATAACCTCATAAAGAGACAGTGGTCAGATTGTAAAAATTGGCCCGGTCATTAACGTGCAAACCACCCTCGGGGCTTAAGGGGTTAATGAAATAAAGACACATGGTGTTGTAGTAATTTATTATACTCTCAATCCAATTGAAGACCCTTGTCACCTGAAACAAAGTTAAAATAAAAAATCAACAATATCCCATACCATCCGTCGTTCAGTCTTGTCCCACGCTGTAAATCCATCTGAAGGGGTTAAATAATTTTACATAGTAAATATAGGAAAACTGACTGAACAGCAATCTAATCTGAACTGGTGCATAACCAAAAAAGTCTTACATAGCAAATAGATAATGGCTGCACTCAATTTTACTGTGCTAAAGCAAGGAAATGTGTGATACATGAAATGTGAATAGCATAATGGCTTGTGAAATCTATGAAAAAACACATGAGATGCTTAGCACAAGATTTGGCCAAAAATTGTGAGCCCATCCACCAAACGTCAAGGTGATCTCAGATCGGATGGGTAACTGACCTGTCTGCCTAGTGTGAACACTTACCTATGGCTAATAACATGGTAAAGCCTGCATTTATAGGAAGGTCAGAACCAACTGTGTTTGGATGTAATTAAAATCACAGCATGGTGAAAGGCGGGGCATTCAAGTCAGAAAAAACAGTACATAGTAAATATAGGAAAACTGACTGAACAGCAATCTAATCTGAACTGGTGCATAACCAAAAAAGTCTTACATAGCAAATAGATAATGGCTGCTGGTATAAACTCATATGAACTCGAGCGTGAGAAAATATTCAGAAAAATTCCCACGCTCGTGTTCATATGAGTTTATACCAGCAGGGGGCGCAGCACCGCAAGTCTAGGTAGCTACGTTCCCCTGCTTTCCATTCATTCCCCAGATTTTACAGGCAGGAGCACAGCTGCATTAGCAGAGCTCCTGGCTGTAAAATTATTTAACCCCTTCAGATGGATTTACAGCGTGGGACAAGACTGAACGACGGAAGGTATGGGATATTGTTGATTTTTTATTTTAACTTTTTTTCAGGTGACCAGGGTCTTCAATTGGATTGAGAGTATAATAAACTATTACAACACCATGTGTCTTTATTTCATTAAAATACTTTATTCCTAATGTGTGTGTTTTATTAACCATTTACTAGTATTGGATTAATAATGGATAGGTGTCTTATTGACACCTCTCCATTATTAACCAGGCTTAATGTCACCTTACAATAGCAAGGTGGCATTAACCCTTTATTACCCCATATCCCACCGCTACTCAGGAGTGGGAAGAGAGTAGCCAAGTGCCAGAATAGGCACATCTTACAGATGTGCCTTTTCTGGGGTGGCTGGGGGCAGTATTGTGAATTCTGCTCTTGGGCTCCCTCCGGTGGTTGTAAATGGTAGCGAGCTGTCTCTGAATCGCAGCATTTATCAGGTGTGTTCACTTTCTGCAAATCTGACTGGGCTATTTAGTCTTGCTTCACCCTTTAGCCAGTGCCAGTTGTCCATTGTTCCTGGAGGATTCACATCTCTGCCTGGTCTCTCCTGCTTTACAGTTCTTTTCAACAAAGATAAGTTCTGGCCTTGATTTTTTGCTTTCCACATGCTGTGGCCTTATTGTTCAGTTCTTTTCCATTTTTTTTGTCTTGTCCAGCTTGGTCTGTATAAGGATTTGTTTAGCCAAGCTGGTATCTCTGGAGATGCAGATATACCCTCCATATATTTAGTTAGCTGTGGAGTTTTTGTATTTTCTGTGGTGGATATTTTCTAGTGTTTTAATACTGACCGCATAGTACTCTGTCCTATCCTTTCTATTTAGCTAGAAGTGGTCTCCTTTGCTAAATTCTGATTTCAGTCTGTGTATGTTTTTTCCCTCTCCTCTCACAGTCAATATTTGTGGGGGGCTGCCTATCCTTTGGGAATTTTCTCTGAGGCAAGATAGTTTTCCCTTTTCTATCTCTAGGGGTAATTAGTCCTCCGGCTGTGTCGAGATGTCCAGGGAGCGCTAGGTACATTCCACGGCTACTTCTAATTGCGGTGTTAAGTTCAGGGTCTGCGGTCAGTACAGGTACCACCTTCTCCAGAGTACGTCTCATGCTGCTCTTAGGCCACCAGATCATAACAGGGCAGATGTTTTTAGCCAGGGGGGGTCGTATAACCATGGTCCCTCTCTAGGCTATTAATATCTGCCCTCAGTCACTGGCTTTACCACTCTGGCGGAGAAAATTGCGCGGTAGCCCACGCCAATTTTTTCCGTGATTTAACCCTTTATTTTAACAGCTAGAGCCACCAAATTTTACACACAGACACTTCTTACATTAGTAGTCAGGAATATGTAATAAAATAAGGGATATGAAATGGTTTACTGTATGTAAACCATGTCTCATATCCTGTCGGGTTTGTGAAGGAGATAGCAAAAGCCGGCAATTGAATTACCGGCTTTTCTGCTATCTAGCGCTGCAATAAATATATATATATATACACCTATTCTATGTGTATATATCTATTCTATTCTAACCTGTCAGTGTGATTTTACTGTACACAGCACTGATTTGCCGGCTTTTCAAAGGACACCGGTGCGTAAAAATCGTACAGCAATACGGATGTCATACGGATGTTGCGATAAAAAAATCGCGTGACACTCACATGTCAGTTGCATGATTTACCTCCGTTTTTTCTGTCCATAAATCGGACCGTTTTTTTTCTCGCAAGTGGAAATGAGCCCTAAGAAGAAAAAACGCTGGAGTGTTGCTTTAACCCCTTCCCGACCTCCGCCGTGCTATTACTGCAGAGGTCGGATCCCCTGCTTTGATGTGGGCTCCGGCGGTGAGCCCGCATCAATGCCGGGACATGTCAGCTGTTTTGAACAGCTAACATGTGCCCGCAATAGCGGCAGGTGAAATCGCAATTCACCCGCCGCTATTAACTAGTTAAATGCCGCTGTCAAATGCTAACAGTGGCATTTAACAGGCGCGGCCGGAAATGCTCGCATCGCTGACCCCAGTAACATGATCGGAGGTTAGCGATGCGTCAGGATAGTAACCATAGAGGTCCTTGAGACGTCTATGGTTACTGATGCTGGCCTACTGTGAGCGCCACCCTGTGGTCGGCGCTCATAGCAAGCCTGCAATTCAGCTACATAGCAGCGATCTGATGATCGCTCCTATGTAGCTGAGCCAATCGAGTGGTGCCAGCTTCTAGCCTCCCATGGAGGCTATTGAAGCATGGCAAAAGTAAAGAAAAAAAAGTTTAAAAAAATAAAAAAAAGTAAAAGTTTAAATCACTCCCCTTTCACCCCATTCAAAATAAAACGCGTTCAGAATCGCCCAATCTATCAATAAAAAAAAAAGGATTAGCCTGATCGCTAAACAGCGTAGTGAGAAAAAAATTTGAAACGCCAGAATTATGTTTTTTTGGTTGCCGCGACATTATATTAAAATGCAATAACGGACAATCAAAAGAACGTATCTGCACCAAAATGGTATCATTAAAAATGTCAGCTCGGCACGCAAAAAAGAAGTCCTCACGCAACCCCAGATCACGAAAAATGGAGACGCTATGGGTATCGGAAAATTGCGCTATTTTTTTTTTTTTTTTTTAACAAAGTTTAGAATTTTTTTTCACCACTTACATAAAAAATAACCTAGACATGTTTGGTGTCTATGAACTCGTAATGACCTGGAGAATCATAATGGCCTGTCAGTTTTAGCATTTAGCAAAAAAGCCAAACAATAAACCTGTGTGGGATTGCACTTTTTTTGCAATTTCACCGCACTTGGAATTTTTTTCCCATTTTCTAGTACATTACATGCTAAAACCAATGATGTCTTTCAAAAGTGTAACTTGTCCCGCAAAAAACAAGCTCTCACATGGCCATATTGACGGAAAACTAAAAAAGTTATGGCTCTGGGAAGGAGGGGAGTGAAAAACGAGAACGCAAAAACGGAAAAGGGCAAGGTCTTGAAGGGGCTAAGTTTATATATTCATAGATTGAACTTTTATAGGCAACGGTACCACATATGTGTATTTCCTTAATATCTTTTTTTTTTAATGGGGAGTAATTTTAATTAAAAAGAAAAATACAATCCCTGCCACTCACCTTCCTTGCTCTCCCCCCTCCGCGTCGTCTTTTAAAGATGGCAGCTAACTTCAGCGTTCAAGAGATGGTGGCCATGTGCCCAGTCACGTGTATGCCGACGTCAGCTGCTGGCCTCTGACTGGTGAGCAGCGTGTGTGGCAGCGCCCAGAGTGACAACTTCATGCACTGCTATACACTTCAGCTGGATGTGTGTCCGAGGATGCACATCTAGCTGAAGTAGGGGCTGGCGTCGCTGGGCTCCTCTTCCGCCAGGCCCAGTCCACTGATGTGGAACGGTGATGGTGCCCAGAGGGTGGGCTCTCCGTGCCCCTTCTAGTACGCATGCCATAGGTTCGCCACCACTAGCCTAAGGGGTTAAGGACTGGTGATTACACATATTGCATGCTCTTCTGCCCATTACATGGTGCCATAAATCCACACTCACACGTAGAATACACATAGAAACTTGCAAGCACACACACACAAAATAACACACACTCACACATAGAAATACACACATACTCATATACATAGAAACTCATACACAGAATAACACACACAGAATAACACACACAGAATAACACACACACTCATACATACAGACACTCTCACACACACAAACACACACACACACACACACACACACACACACACACACTCACACACAGAATAACACACACACTCTCTCTCCTCCTGTCTAGTGCTCTCACTGCTCTGCTCTGTCATGTGACTCCCGCCCCTCCCCCTCCTTCCTATGCAGACACTAGAGGCAGCTTTGCTCAGTGACAGAGGAGGGTGATGCACTGCAGTGCATGGAAGGCACTCAGCTCCTCTCCCCCACAGCAAGGGAAAGTCAATCACAGGCCTGGGAGACAGGGATCATGGCAGTGGGGCTCAGGAACATCAGTGCACCTAGTAACTGTCACCTGACTCACTATCGCCCCCACTGGAGTCTGGCGGCCGGTGACCTGTGCCGTTGCACATGCAGCCCATGGCTAAGGCCGGCCATGTTTCCAGGCTATAGCGACCAAGTAATGCCACATGAAAGGAACAAATATTGCCACACCGTGACCAGACCACTAGTGATGAGCGAGCATACTCGGTAATACTCGGTACTCGCCCGAGCATTGCTGTACTCTCAGTACTCTGCGAGCGCCGATCATTTCCAGATTAATTGGCGGGAGCTCGAGTCTCCTCCCTGAAAATCTGGCGCTGAATTTAGAGCGCCAATCAACATGCAGGGATTGTCTGCCATGCACTGTAATGCCGCAGCCATCTTTGTTGTGGTATTACAGTGATTGGCTGGCCGCACAGCGTCATCAGGTCTGTAAGAGACCTGTCCCTACCCTGCTCATCACACTCACCTCCAGAATCAGCTAGTGTAGGGAGAGCTGCTGCTGCGATAGGGTCAGATTTGGGGGTTTATAAGTTACTGTGGGTATACCATAATAGAATACACAAATCCAGCTAAACCAACCGTCCTTGTAAGGACTAATTACGGAGTATATAGATTGTAGTGCTAGGTAGGCAAGGAGTGTCTGTGGCTCTATACATATCAGTGCAAGGCCTGCAGCACTGTACGTGGGTATATAGATATCATTGCATACAACAAGAGGCTCCATTCCATTACTGTCTGCTGCTGCCGCCTATTACATATATAGACCGTATATACATAGCTCCAGGTCTCAGTGGGCAGGACATTTTTTTTGTCTCTTACTCCTGATTAGGGTTGAGCGAAACGGATCATTCATTTTCATAAGTCGCCGACTTTTGGCAAAGTCGGCTGTCATGATTCTCAATGGCGAGAGAACATAGCCCAGCATATATGAGAACTAGCTCTTGGAAGATGGAAACTATACTGACCATGAACTAAACCTGCCGCACAACTAGAAGTGGCCGGGTAGCATGCCTACGTTTTTTTTATCCCTAGATGCCCAGCGCCAGCCGGAGAACTACCTAATCCTAGCAGAGGAAAAGACAGTCCTGGCTCACCTCTAGAGAAATTTCCCCAAAAGGCAGACAGAGGCCCCCACATATATTGGCGGTGATTTTAGATGAAATGACAAACGTAGTATGAAAATAGGTTTAGCAAAATCGAGGTCCGCTTACTAGATAGCAGGAAGACAGAAAGGGCACTTTCATGGTCAGCAGAAAACCCTATCAAAACACCATCCAGAAATTACTTTAAGACTCTAGCATTAACTCATAACACCAGAGTGGCAATTTCCGATCACAAGAGCTTTCCAGACACAGTAACGAAACAGCAGCTGTGAACAGGAACAAAATGCAAAAACACACAAGGACAAAAGTCCAACTTAGCTGGGAGTTGTCTGGTAGCAGGAACATGCACAGAAAGGCTTCTGATTACATTGTTGACCGGCATGAAACTGACAGAGGAGCAAGGTTATATAGCGACTCCCACATCCTGATAGGAGCAGGTGAACAGAGGGGATGATGCACACAAGTTCAATTCCACAAGTGGCCACCGGGGGAGCCCAGAATCCAATTTCACAACAGTACCCCCCCCTCAAGGAGGGGGCACCGAACCCTCACCAGAACCACCAGGGCGATCAGGATGAGCCCTATGAAAGGCACGGACAAGATCGGAGGCATGAACATCAGAGGCAGTGACCCAAGAATTATCCTCCTGACCGTATCCCTTCCATTTGACCAGATACTGGAGTTTCCGTCTGGAAACACGAGAGTCTAAGATCTTTTCCACAACGTACTCCAACTCACCCTCAACCAACACCAGAGCAGGAGGCTCAATGGAAGGCACAACCGGTACCTCATACCTGCGCAACAATGACCGATGAAAAACATTATGAATCGAAAAGGATGCAGGGAGGTCCAAACGGAAGGACACAGGGTTAAGAATCTCCAATATCTTGTACGGGCCGATGAACCGAGGCTTAAACTTAGGAGAAGAAACCCTCATAGGGACAAAACGAGAAGACAACCACACCAAGTCCCCAACACAAAGCCGAGGACCAACACGACGACGGCGGTTGGCAAAAAGCTGAGTCTTCTCCTGGGACAACTTCAAATTGTCCACCACCTGCCCCCAAATCTGATGCAACCTCTCCACCACAGCATCCACTCCAGGACAATCCGAAGATTCCACTTGACCGGAGGAAAATCGAGGATGAAACCCCGAATTACAGAAAAACGGGGACACCAAGGTGGCAGAGCTGGCCCGATTATTGAGGGCGAACTCCGCCAAAGGCAAAAAAGCAACCCAATCATCCTGATCCGCAGACACAAAACACCTCAAATATGTCTCCAAGGTCTGATTAGTCCGCTCGGTCTGGCCATTAGTCTGAGGATGGAAAGCAGACGAAAAAGACAAATCTATGCCCATCCTAGCACAGAATGCCCGCCAAAATCTAGACACGAATTGGGTCCCTCTGTCAGAAACGATATTCTCCGGAATACCATGCAAACGAACAACATTTTGAAAAAACAGAGGAACCAACTCGGAAGAAGAAGGCAACTTAGGCAAGGGAACCAGATGGACCATCTTAGAGAAACGGTCACACACCACCCAGATGACAGACATCTTCTGAGAAACAGGCAGATCCGAAATAAAATCCATCGAGATGTGCGTCCAAGGCCTCTTCGGGATAGGCAAGGGTAACAACAATCCACTAGCCCGAGAACAACAAGGCTTGGCCCGAGCACAAACGTCACAAGACTGCACAAAGCCTCGCACATCTCGTGACAGGGAAGGCCACCAGAAGGACCTTGCCACCAAATCCCTGGTACCAAAGATTCCAGGATGACCTGCCAACGCAGAAGAATGAACCTCAGAGATGACTCTACTGGTCCAATCATCAGGAACAAACAGTCTACCAGGTGGGCAACGATCAGGTCTATCCGCCTGAAACTCCTGCAAGGCCCGCCGCAGGTCTGGAGAAACGGCAGACAATATCACTCCATCTTTAAGGATACCTGTGGGCTCAGAATTACCAGGGGAGTCAGGCTCAAAACTCCTAGAAAGGGCATCCGCCTTAACATTCTTAGAACCCGGTAGGTACGACACCACAAAATTAAACCGAGAGAAAAACAACGACCAGCGCGCCTGTCTAGGATTCAGGCGCCTGGCAGACTCAAGGTAAATTAAATTTTTGTGGTCAGTCAATACCACCACCTGATGTCTGGCCCCCTCAAGCCAGTGACGCCACTCCTCAAAAGCCCACTTCATGGCCAAAAGCTCCCGATTCCCAATATCATAATTCCGCTCGGCGGGCGAAAATTTACGGGAAAAAAAAGCACAAGGTCTCATCACGGAGCAGTCGGAACTTCTCTGCGACAACACCGCCCCAGCTCCGATTTCAGAAGCGTCGACCTCAACCTGAAAAGGAAGAGCAACATCAGGCTGACGCAACACTGGGGCGGAAGAAAAGCGGCGCTTGAGCTCCCGAAAGGCCTCCACAGCATCAGGGGACCAATCAGCAACATCAGCACCCTTCTTAGTCAAATCAGTCAATGGTTTTACAACATCAGAAAAACCAGCAATAAATCGACGATAAAAGTTAGCAAAGCCCAAAAATTTCTGAAGACTCTTAAGAGAAGAGGGTTGCGTCCAATCACCAATAGCCTGAACCTTGACAGGATCCATCTCGATGGAAGAGGGGGAAAAAATGTATCCCAAGAAGGAAATCTTTTGAACCCCAAAAACACACTTAGAACCCTTCACACACAAGGAATTAGACCGCAAAACCTGAAAAACCCTCCTGACCTGCTGGACATGAGAGTCCCAGTCATCCGAAAAAATCAGAATATCATCCAGATACACAATCATAAATTTATCCAAATAATCGCGGAAAATGTCATGCATAAAGGACTGGAAGACTGAAGGGGCATTTGAAAGACCAAAAGGCATCACCAAATACTCAAAATGGCCCTCGGGCGTATTAAATGCGGTTTTCCACTCATCCCCCTGCTTGATTCGCACCAAATTATACGCCCCACGGAGATCAATCTTAGAGAACCACTTGGCCCCCTTTATACGAGCAAACAAATCAGTAAGCAGTGGTAACGGATATTGATATTTAACCGTGATTTTATTCAAAAGTCGATAATCAATACACGGCCTCAAAGAGCCGTCTTTCTTAGACACAAAGAAAAAACCGGCTCCTAAGGGAGATGACGAAGGACGAATATGTCCCTTTTCCAAGGACTCCTTTATATATTCTCGCATAGCAGCGTGTTCAGGCACAGACAGATTAAATAAACGACCCTTAGGGTATTTACTACCCGGGATCAAGTCTATGGCACAATCGCACTCCCGGTGCGGAGGTAGTGAACCAACCTTGGGTTCTTCAAAAACGTCACGAAAGTCAGACAAGAATTCAGGAATCTCAGAGGGAATAGATGATGAAATGGAAACCAAAGGTACGTCCCCATGAGTTCCTTTACATCCCCAGCTTAACACAGACATAGCTCTCCAGTCGAGGACTGGGTTATGAGATTGCAGCCATGGCAATCCCAGCACCAAAACATCATGTAGATTATACAGCACCAGAAAGCGAATAACCTCCTGGTGATCCGGATTAACACGCATAGTCACTTGTGTCCAGTATTGTGGTTTATTACTAGCCAATGGGGTGGAGTCAATCCCTTTCAGAGGTATCGGAGCCTCCAATGGCTCCAAATCATACCCACAGCGTTTGGCAAAGGACCAATCCATAAGACTCAAAGCAGCGCCAGAGTCGACATAGGCGTCCACGGTAATAGATGACAAAGAACAAATCAGGGTCACAGATAGAATAAACTTAGACTGTAAAGTGCTAATTGAAACAGACTTGTCAGGCTTCTTAGTACGCTTAAAGCATGCTGATATAACATGAGTTGAATCACCACAATAGAAGCACAACCCATTTTTTCGTCTAAAATTCTGCCTCTCGCTTCTGGACAGAATTCTATCACATTGCATATTTTCTGGCGTTTTCTCAGTAGACACCGCCAAATGGTGCACAGGTTTGCGCTCCCGCAGACGCCTATCGATCTGAATAGCCATCGTCATGGACTCATTCAGACTCGCAGGCACAGGGAACCCCACCATAACATCCTTAATGGCATCAGAGAGACCTTCTCTGAAAATCGCCGCCAGGGCGCACTCATTCCACTGAGTAAGCACAGACCATTTGCGGAATTTTTGGCAGTATATTTCAGCTTCATCTTGCCCCTGAGACAAGGACATCAAGGCCTTTTCCGCCTGAAGCTCTAAATGAGGTTCCTCATAAAGCAACCCCAAGGCCAGAAAAAACGCATGCACATTGAGCAACGCAGGATCCCCTGGTGCCAATGCAAAAGCCCAGTCTTGAGGGTCGCCCCGGAGCAAGGAAATTACAATCCTGACCTGCTGTGCAGGGTCTCCGGCAGAGCGAGACTTCAGGGACAAAAACAATTTGCAATTATTTTTAAAATTTTGAAAGTGAGATCTATTCCCCGAGAAGAATTCAGGCAAAGGAATTCTAGGCTCAGACATAGGTGCATGAACAACAAAATCTTGCAAATTTTGTACCTTTGTGGCGAGATTATTCAAACCTGTAGCTACACTCTGAAGATCCATTTGAAACAGGTGAACACAGAGCCATTCAAGGATTAGAAGGAGAGAAAAAGAGGAAGGCTGCAGCAAAGGCAAACTAGCAAGTGATTCAATTAAGAGCACACTCAGAACTAGAGGGAAGAAAAAAAAAAAAAAAATTGTAGCAGACTTCTTTTTTCTCTCCTTTCTCAGCCAGAAATTTAACCCTTTTTTTTTGGCCGGTCAAACTGTCATGATTCTCAATGGCGAGAGAACATAGCCCAGCATATATGAGAACTAGCTCTTGGAAGATGGAAACTATACTGACCATGAACTAAACCTGCCGCACAACTAGAAGTGGCCGGGTAGCATGCCTACGTTTTTTTTATCCCTAGATGCCCAGCGCCAGCCGGAGAACTACCTAATCCTAGCAGAGGAAAAGACAGTCCTGGCTCACCTCTAGAGAAATTTCCCCAAAAGGCAGACAGAGGCCCCCACATATATTGGCGGTGATTTTAGATGAAATGACAAACGTAGTATGAAAATAGGTTTAGCAAAATCGAGGTCCGCTTACTAGATAGCAGGAAGACAGAAAGGGCACTTTCATGGTCAGCAGAAAACCCTATCAAAACACCATCCAGAAATTACTTTAAGACTCTAGCATTAACTCATAACACCAGAGTGGCAATTTCCGATCACAAGAGCTTTCCAGACACAGTAACGAAACAGCAGCTGTGAACAGGAACAAAATGCAAAAACACACAAGGACAAAAGTCCAACTTAGCTGGGAGTTGTCTGGTAGCAGGAACATGCACAGAAAGGCTTCTGATTACATTGTTGACCGGCATGAAACTGACAGAGGAGCAAGGTTATATAGCGACTCTCACATCCTGATAGGAGCAGGTGAACAGAGGGGATGATGCACACAAGTTCAATTCCACAAGTGGCCACCGGGGGAGCCCAGAATCCAATTTCACAACAGTCGGCGTCTCATGAAACCGACCCGATCCCTGTGTGGGGTTGGCCATGCGGTACGCGACTTTCGCGCCAAAGTCACGTTTCAATGACGCTAAAAGCGCCATTTCTCAGCCAATGAAGGTGGATGCAGAGTGTGGGCAGCGTGATGACATAGATCTCAGTCCCCACCATCTTAGAGAAGGGCATTGCAGTGATTGGCTTGCTTTCTGCCGCGTCACAGGGGCTATAAAGGGGCGTTCCCGCCGACCGCCATCTTACTGCTGCTGATCTGAGCGTAGGGAGAGGTTGCTGCCGCTTCTTCAGAAGCAGGGATAGTGATAGGCAGGGTACATAAAGCCACAAACCGCTTGTGCTGTAGCGATTTCCACTGTCCAACACCACCTTTTGTTTGCAGGACAGTGGAATCTACTTTTTTTTTCCTCAGCGCTGTAGCTCATTGGGCTGCCCTAGAAGGCTCCCTGATAGCTGCGTTGCTTTGTGTGTACGCTGCTGTGCAAACCAACTGCTTTTTTCAAAGCACAAATCCTGTTGTTCCTTCCTTTCTGCACAGCTATCTTGTGTGTTTGTCCCCACTTTTGTGTGCAGCAGTCCTTTTTATAGCTGCCTGCCATACTTTCCTGAGATTACTGCAGGGAGATAAAGATTGGCAAGTCTGCCTCTGTGCCAGTCCTGTGTGTGGCATCTGTCTCTCATTGTGTGCCACCGAAAACCACTGTGTAATACTTGGCCATTTATTTTTTTTGGGTAAATTCTCCCTGTAAAAAAAAAAAAAAATTGTGGGAGATAAAGATTGGCAAGTCTGCCTCTGTGCCAGTCCTGTGTGTGGCATGTCTCTCATTGTGTGCCACCGAAAACCACTGTGTAATACTGGGCCTTTTTTTTTTTTTTTCTAAATTCTCCCTTTTAAAAAAAAAATAATTAGTGGGAGATAAAGATGGGCAAGTCTGCCTCTGTGCCAGTCCTGTGTGTGGCATCTGTCTCTCATTGTGTGCCACCGAAAACCACTGTGTAATACTTGGCCATTTTTTGGGGGGGGGTAAATTCTCCCTGTAAAAAAAAAAAAATTAGTGGGAGATAAAGATTGGCAAGTCTGCCTCTGTGCCAGTCCTGTGTGTGGCATCTGTCTCTCATTGTGTGCCACCGAAAACCACTGTGTAATACTTGGCCATTTTTTGGGGGGGTAAATTCTCCCTGTAAAAAAAAAAAAATTAGTGGGAGATAAAGATTGGCAAGTCTGCCTCTGTGCCAGTCCTGTGTGTGGCATCTGTCTCTCATTGTGTGCCACCGAAAACCACTGTGTAATACTGGGCCTTTTTTTTTTTTTTTCTAAATTCTCCCTTTTAAAAAAAAAATAATTAGTGGGAGATAAAGATTGGCAAGTCTGCCTCTGTGCCAGTCCTGTGTGTGGCATCTGTCTCTCATTGTGTGCCATCAAAAACCACTGTGTAATACTTGGCCATTTTTTTGGGGGGGGTAAATTCTCCCTGTAAAAAAAAAAAAAATAGTGGGAGATAAAGATTGGCAAGTCTGCCTCTGTGCCAGTCCTGTGTGTGGCATCTGTCTCTCATTGTGTGCCACCGAAAACCACTGTGTAATACTGGGCCTTTTTTTTTTGTTTCTAAATTCTCCCTTTTAAAAAAAAAAAATAATTAGTGGGAGATAAAGATTGGCAAGTCTGCCTCTGTGCCAGTCCTGTGTGTGGCATCTGTCTCATTGTGTGCCACCGGAAACCACTGTGTAATACTTGGCCATTTTTTGGGGGGGGTAAATTCTCCCTGTAAAAAAAAAAAAATTTGTGGGAGATAAAGATTGGCAAGTCTGCCTCTGTGCCAGTCCTGTGTGTGGCATCTGTCTCTCATTGTGTGCCACCAAAAACCACTGTGTTATACTTGGCCATTTATTTTTTGGGGGTAAATTCTCCCTGTAAAAAAAAAAAAATTAGTGGGAGATAAAGATTGGCAAGTCTGCCTCTGTGCCAGTCCTGTGTGTGTCATCTGTCTCTCATTGTGTGCCACAGAAAACCTAGTGTGTAACATTGGGCCTGATTTTCCTTTCAGTGTCAGGCACCTATAAAGGTGTATATAAATCCTACAGAAGTTTGAGTTCACCTTATAAGTTGTTTTACAGTAACAAATACCGTTACTTTGGTTACGTTTTGCAAACAATGAGGAAGTCTAGTGGAAGAGGTCGTGGCCGTGGGCGGTCATTGTCAGCTGGTAATGATGGTAGTGGTGGTGGAGCATCAGGTGGTCGTGGTAAAAGCAGTACAGCACCTAAGTCTCGAGTTGTTGAGCCAGGTTCGTTGTCTGGCTACACAAGGCCTCGAACGCTCTCTTTTCTGGGAGTAGGAAAACCACTTTTGAAGCCGGAGCAGGAGGAACAAGTATTGGCTTTCATTGCTGACTCTGCCTTTAGCTCTTTCGCCTCCTCCTCGGAAAGTGCCAAATGTCAGAGCAGTGCATCGTCAGTGGATGCTCCCGGTCAGGAACAAGTCGCTTCCTTGTGTCCTTCACCCAGAACAACAGTGAAGGATGCGTCAGTCGACACAACAGGTTACTCCATGGAGCTCTTTTCACATACCGTTCCTGGGTTAGACAGTGAAACAGTTAACAGGCCATGCCCATTAGAAGTTGAATCGGACATGGAGTGCACAGATGCACAGCCACAGCCAGATTACTATGCTGGTCCTTTGACTCAGACCAGAACATTGCCCTCGCAGTGTACTGAGGCAGAATCAAACCCAGCGGAGACTATGGTGCCCCATCACGAACGCAATACCACCGGCTTACACGGTGACACAGACGAAGTTGCACACGACATAGAAGAGGAGGTCATAGATGACCCAGTTGTTGACCCCGATTGGCAGCCATTGGGGGAACAGGGTGCAGGCGGCAGTAGTTCTGAAGCGGAGGAGGAGGAGCCGCAGCAGGCATCAACATCACAACAGGTTCCATCTGCCGGGCCCGTATCTGGCCAAAAACGCGTGGCAAAACCAAAACCAGTTGGAGGACAGCGTGGCCATCCGGTTAAAGAAGCTCAGTCTGCAATGCCTGAAAAGGTATCCGATAGTAGAAAGAGTGCAGTCTGGCATTTTTTTAAACAACATCCAAATGATCAGCGCAAAGTCATCTGTCAAAAATGTTCAACTACCTTAAGCAGAGGTCAGAATCTTAAAAGTCTAAATACAAGTTGCATGCATAGACATTTATCCACCATGCATTTGCAAGCCTGGACTAACTACCAAACGTCCCTAAAGGTTGCAGCACCCTCGGCCAATGAAGCTAGTCAGCAACGCTACATCCCTTCCCTCCCTGTAAGCCCACCATTTCCCGCGCCACCTGCAGTATCTGTGCAGCTTTCGTCTCCAGGCCAAAGCAGTCAGGGAATCACCAGGTTAGTAGTAGGAAACACTGCATGTAGGGCACCGGCAAGAATACCATCTCCAACCCTCTCTCAGTCACCCATGTCCACCGGCACCACCGCTAGTTCCACGATCTCCAGCTCTCCAGTCCAGCTCACCCTACATGAGACTCTTGTTAGGAAAAGGAAGTACTCATCCTCGCATCCGCGTACACAGGGTTTGAACGCCCACATTGCTAGACTAATCTCATTAGAGATGATGCCCTACCGGTTAGTTGAAAGCGAAGCTTTCAAAGCGCTGATGGACTACGCTGTACCACGCTACGAGCTACCCAGTCGGCACTTCTTTTCTAGAAAAGCCATCCCAGCCCTCCAACAGCATGTTAAAGACCGCATCGTCCATGCACTCAGGCAGTCTGTGACTACAAAGGTGCACCTGACAACAGATGCATGGACCAGTAGGCATGGCCAGGGACGTTACGTGTCCATCACGGCACACTGGGTGAATGTGGTGGATGCAGGGTCCACAGGGGACAGCAATATTGGCACAGTTCTGCCTAGCCCACGGTCAAGGAAAGAGTTGGCTGTAGGCGTTCGCCCCCCCCTCCTCCTCTTCCTCCTCCTCATGCAGAAGCGAGAGCTCGTCCACAGACCGCAGTCGCACATCCACTCCATCCGCAGCTGCCACTGTTGCACACCAGGTGTGCCATTATGGGACAGCTAGTGGCAAGCGTCAGCAGGCTGTATTGGCAATAAAGTGTTTGGGCGACAACAGACACACCGCGGAAGTTCTGTCCGAGTTCTTGCAGAAAGAAACTCAGTCATGGCTGGGCACTGTACATCTTGAGGCAGGCAAGGTAGTGAGTGATAACGGAAGGAATTTCATGGCTGCCATAGCCCTTTCCCAACTGAAACACATTCCTTGCCTGGCTCACACCTTAAACCTGGTGGTGCAGTGCTTCCTGAAAAGTTATCCGGGGTTACCCGACCTGCTCCTCAAAGTGTGCAGACTTTGCTCGCATATCCGCCGTTCGCCCGTACACTCCAGCCGTATGCAGAAGAACTATCAGCGTTCTTTGAATTTTCCTCAGCATCGCCTAATCATCGACGTTGCAACAAGGTGGAACTCCACACTGCACATGCTTCAGAGAGTGTGCGAACAGAGGCGTGCTGTTATGTATTTGTGGGAGGATACACGGGCAGGCAGTTGGATGGCAGACATGGAGTTGTCAGGTGTGCAGTGGTCGAAGCTACAAGACCTGTGTCAAGTCCTTCAGTGTTTTGAGGAATGCACTCGGCTGGTTAGTGCAGACAACGCCATAATAAGCATGAGCATCCCCCTAATGCGTCTGCTGATGCAAAGTTTGACGCACATAAAGGAGCAGGTGTCTGCAACCGAGGAAGAGGAAAGCCTTGATGACAGTCAGCCATTGTCTGGTCAGGGCCGTGTAGAGGACGCGGTAGCGGGCGAAGAGGAGGATGATGGGGATGAGTACTTTTTTAATGAGGAAGCTTCTCCTGGGCCAACAGAAATTAGTGGCGTTGCAAGGCCGGGTTCTGTTTTTTTAAGGGAGACAAGTGACGTAGATTTGCCTGTAACTGCCCCTCAAACCAGCACAACCGCAGATTTGACAACTGGAACTTTGGCCCACATGGCGGATTATGCCTTACGTATCCTCAAAAGGGACCCACGCATTATTAAAATGATGAGCGACGACGATTACTGGTTGGCCTGCATCCTTGACCCTCGCTATAAAGGCAAATTGCAAAATATTATGCCACATGAGAACCTCGAACAAATATTAGCAACCAAACAAGCTACTCTTGTAGACCGTTTGATTCAGGCATTCCCAGCACACAGCGCCGGTGATGGTTCTCACACAAGCTGCAGGGGGCTACAGGGCAGAGGTGTTAGAGGTGCACAGATCAGAAGTGGCGTTGGACAGAGGGGTTTTCTGACCAGGTTGTGGAGTGATTTCGCAATGACCGCAGACAGGACAGGTACTGCAGCATCTATTCAAAGTGACAGGAGACAACATTTGTCCAGTATGGTTACTAACTATTTTTCATCCCTTATCGATGTTCTCCCTCAACCGTCATTCCCATTTGATTACTGGGCATCCAAATTAGACACCTGGCCTGAATTGGCAGAATATGCATTGCAGGAGCTTGCTTGCCCAGCAGCTAGTGTGCTATCAGAAAGAGTATTCAGTGCTGCTGGTTCAATATTAACCGAAAAAAGGACTCGTCTGGCTACCCAAAATGTGGATGATCTAACCTTCATTAAAATGAACCACTCCTGGATTTCAAATTATTTTGCCCCACCTTTCCCGGCTGACACCTAGCTTTCCTATAAAAAGGTCTTGCTTGTGGACTGGTCTTACTGAGTGTTCCAATCTCTTAATTTGCAGCAGCTGTTTGTCCAGCATACGACATGTTTACACCTCCCTCAATGGGAAAACTCCCCCCACGGGGCCGTGGTCTCGCCACTTGGCGCAAGCACCCGTTAGAGTGCCGTTTGTCTGAAGAGGTGGGTGTGCCCGCTTTTGGTCGACGGCACTGCCACTGGGTCCCTCATAGTACAATGAAGTGTCTCTGGCGGTGGTGGTGCGCACCCAACGTCAGACACACCGTTGTAACATGAGGGGCCCTGGGACGGTACCGCCGGCCACAAGAGAGTTCCCCCCCCCCCCAGCTCAAACTGTGCTCTACCACGTGCAAAATTATCTCGCACAGCTCCACCAATGTTTAGTCTATGCGCTGACATCATTCAATGCCTGGCACTGGTAATACCAATTTGTTGACATCTATGATGCTAGTTAAAGTAGTCTGGGTCAGTGTCCTATATTGACACCAGTAAATACTTAGTGCCAAATTACTTTGTCAGAAACTCAGCAGATGAGCCCACCCCTGTACCTAAGTATGCCACACTTTTTTTTTTGTTGTTTTGTGAGACATTAACATCTATTTATTTTTTGTGAGTACTAACTGTGTCAGACACTCCTTGCAATCCTCCTCCGCTGACCACAATGCTGCCTGTGTATCCATGTAACCGATTTAAAACTGCCTTGAGCCTAATTTTTGCTATTTTAGGCCTTCATTAGCCTGTCTGCGGGCCTTCATTAGCCTGTCTGCGGTCCCTCCTTGCAATCCTCCTCCTCCGCTGACCACAATGCTGCCTGTGTATCCATGTAACCGATTTAAAACTGCCTTGAGCCTATTTTTTGTTATTTTAGGCCTTCATTAGCCTGTCTGCGGGCCTTCATTAGCCTGTCTGCGGTCCCTCCTTGCAATACTCCTCCACTGACCACACCAATGCTGCCCGTGTACCCCTGGAACCTATTTAAAAGTTCATAGAGCCTATTTATATATTTTATTTAATATTAATAAAGCCATGATGGACTACGCTGTACCACGCTACAAGCTAACCAGTCGACACTTCTTTTGCGAGAAAAGCCATCCCAACCCTCCACCAGCATGTAAAAGACCGCATTGTCCATGCACTCTGGCAATCTGTGAGTACAAAGGTGCACCTGACAACAGACGCATGGACCTGTAGGCATGGCCACGGAAGGTTACGTGTCCATTACGGCGCAATGGGTTAATGTGGTGGATGCATGGTCCACAGGGGACAGCCTACTAAGTCTCTCTGCAGTCCCTAATTCAAATTGTCCTCCACTGTCTAAATCTGAGCGTCAACCTTCTGGCTCTCCTTAAGTGCTTTTTTAAAAAAAATTGGTGGTTGGGGCCTAATACCTCTGTTTGCCGCTCACTGGTGTTCTCCTCAACTGAATAAATCTGAGCTTCAACCTTCTGGCTCTCATTTTTTTATTTATTTTTTTTAAAATTAGTGTTTGGGGCCTAATACCTCTGTTTGCCGCTCACTGGTGTTCTCCTCAACTGAATAAATCTGAGCTTCAACCTTCTGGCTCTCATTTTTTTTTTTTTAAATTGGTGGTTGGGGCCTAATACCTCTGTTTGCCGCTCCCTGTTGTTTGTCCTCAACTGTATAAAGCTGAGCTTCAACCTTCTGGCTTTCGGCCTATAGTATCAGATATTAAACAGCATTTGGCCTTCAACTTTGGTTGCGGCCTACTAACGGTGTCTGCCGCTCCCTGGTGTTTGTCCTCAACTGTATAAAGCTGAGCTTCAACCTTCTGGCTCTCATTAAGTGCTGTTTTTTAAAAAATTGGTGGTTAGGGTCTACTAACGGTGTCTGCCGCTCCCTGGTGTTTGTCCTCAACTGTATAAAGCTGAGCTTCAACCTTCTGGCTCTTATTAAGTGCTTTTTTAAAAAAAATTGGTGTTTGGGGCCTAATACCTCTGTTTGCCGCTCACTGGTGTTCTCCTCAACTGAATAAATCTGAGCTTCAACCTTCTGGCTCTCATTTTTATTTTTTTTTTAAATTGGTGGTTGGGGCCTAATACCTCTGTTTGCCGCTCCCTGGTGTTCTCCTCAACTGAATAAATCTGAGCTTTAACCTTCTGGCTCTCATTAAGTGCTTTTTTTTAAAAAAAAATTGGTGTTTGGGGCCTAATACCTCTGTTTGCCGCTCACTGGTGTTCTCCTCAACTGAATAAATCTGAGCTTCAACCTTCTGGCTCTCATTTTTTTATTTTTTTTTTAAATTGGTGGTTGGGGCCTAATACCTCTGTTTGCCGCTCCCTGGTGTTCTCCTCAACTGAATAAATCTGAGCTTTAACCTTCTGGCTTTCGGCCTATAGTATCAGATATTAAACAGCATTTGGCCTTCAACTTTGGTTGCGGCCTACTAACGGTGTTTGCCGCTCCCTGGTGTTTGTCCTCAACTGTATAAAGCTGAGCTTCAACCTTCTGGCTCTCATTAAGTGCTGTTTTTTAAAAAATTGGTGGTTAGGGCCTACTAACGGTGTCTGCCGCTCCCTGGTGTTTGTCCTCAACTGTATAAAGCTGAGCTTCAACCTTCTGGCTCTCATTAAGTGCTTTTTTTAAAAAAAATTGGTGTTTGGGGCCTAATACGTCTGTTTGCCGCTCCCTGTTGTTTGTCCTCAACTGTATAAAGCTGAGCTTCAACCTTCTGGCTTTCGGCCTATAGTATCAGATATTAAACAGCATTTGGCCTTCAACTTTGGTTGCGGCCTACTAACGGTGTCTGCCGCTCCCTGGTGTTTGTCCTCAACTGTATAAAGCTGAGCTTCAACCTTCTGGCTCTCATTAAGTGCTGTTTTTTAAAAAGCTTGGTGGTTACGGCCTACTAACGGTGTCTACCGCTCCCTGGTGTTGACCTCAACTGAATAAAGCTGAGCTTCAACCTTCTGGCTCTCATTAAGTGCTGTTTTTTAAAAAGCTTGGTGGTTACGGCCTACTAACGGGGTCTGCCGCTCCCTGGTGTTGTCCACTGTATAAAGCTGAGCTTCAGTCTTTAGGCTTTTGGCCTATAGTAGCAGATATTAAACTGCATTTGGCCTACTAGTGTGGTTGGGCCCTTAAAACTGTGTCTGCTGCTCCTGGGTTTGCTACTCCACTGAACAAAGCAATGCCGCCTGTTTAGTCCTGTTACCAATTTTGAACTGCATTTAGCCTACTTTATTCTTTGGCCCTATATCTGTGTTTCCTCCTCATCCTGCCCATTGCCCAGCCACTGCTAGATGAGTCTGCTGGTACATTGACCTAGACCACTACATTCCCCTTGCACTCTACACAGCCAGAATCTGACCCTGCTGAAAGTAAGGTTCCCCTTCCCGCATGTTATACCACCTTACACAGGGACAAAGAGGAAGGTGCAGATGAAAGTGCAGGTTCCTTCATCAGGTGGGGGGGCATACTCGTTGGCGACGTCACTGGCACAGGGCCCCTCAGAGTACGCAAAAGTGTCGCTGCTGGTGGGAGGCGCCCCCGCCGTGCAAACACACCGCTGTACTTTGAGGGCCCTGTGCCAGTGCCAATGCCAACGAGTGGGCCCCCCCTGCTTGCTTAGGATCACAGCACTTGCAAACTTGACATATTTACCTCTCACTGCTCCACCGCCGTGACGTAGTCCACGTTTCCTGGGCCCACTAAAACCTTGAACCAGCCGTACCCCCCACAACTTTTGCCAAATGACCCCCAATTTCCAATGCCCAACTATTATTATAAAGTTAATTAAGATTGACAAGCTTCAGAAACAAGAATGGATGTTTTTGGCATTAAAATGGGCACTGTAGGTGTTTTCCTGGCCTCCACTCACTGTCGACTATGCTTCCCCATTGACTTGCATTGGGTTTCGTGTTTCGGTCGATCCCCGACTTTTAGCGATAATCGGCCGACTGCACTCGACTCGACTCTGGACAAAGTCAGATTTCTCAAAACCCGACTCGATCTTAAAAAAATGAAAGTCCTGATTATTTTACTCCAAAGCAATCCAGAGCCCCATTTTTATCTCCATTTGCTTGGTGGCACTGCAGAATACAGCCAGATCCTTTTCATACTACAGTGTGAAAATACAGCTATTTTAAACCATTTGCCCGTCCTAGCTATCACATATGAGTGCACAAAAAATTCTGGTATATTTGTGGTACTGTTACATTTTTTTGGAGTGTCTTATATAATTTCTTGACACCATTTTGCTGACCAAAAAATACTTTGCTACAGGGCAGATATTTTACACCGGGTTTTGTCTGCTACACAGATCGCATATCATTGCGCACAAAATTGTGCCATTTGAGGCCTCCATATAATTTTTTTAGTTCTGTCATAGCCTGCTTATTGGCATAATTTTGCTGGCCAAAAAAAAACAAAAAAAAAAAACAGGCCAGATATTTGAAAGTGGGCTATCTCCGTCACATGCCTCATCTATCTGTGAGCTACAATTTGAGGCTTCCATTCACCTTTTTTTGCTGTGTGTTACCCTAGTTCTATCAACTATTTTTCAGTATAAAATACAGGCCACATATTGAAGTGTGTTATCTCCGTCACTAATTGTGGCATTTGAGTCCGCCATTCAACAGTTTTTGCTGTGTATCACCCTATTTCTATTTTGCTGTAAAAAACAAAACAAAATACATGCCACATATTGAACAGTGTGGCATCTCCATCACACGCCTCATCTATCTGTGGGCAACAAATTTTGGCATTTCAGGCCTCCATTCCACTGTATTTGCTGTCTGTTACCCTACTTCTATATACTATTTTGCCTTAAAAAAAATCTATATATCATCTATCTGTGGGCTACAAATTATCTCTGTCAGAGTCCTCATCTATCTGTGGCCTACAAATTTTGGCATTTGAGACCTCCATTCAACTGTTTTGGCTGTGTATTACCCTAGTTCTATACACTATTTTGCGTTAAAAAACAAAAAATACATGCCACATATTGAACAGTGTGGTATGTCCATCGGACGCCTCATCTATCTGTGGGCTACAAACTGTGGCATTTCAGGCCTCCATTCCACTGTATTTGCTGTCTGTTACCCTAGTTCTATACACTATTTTGCATTAAAAAAAAATACAAGCTACACATTGAACAGTGTGTTATCTCCGTTAGACGCCTCATCTATCTGTGGGCTACAAATTGTGGCATTTGAGACCTACGTTCAACTGTTTTTGCTATGTGTTACCCTAGTTGTATACACTATTTTGCGTTAAAAAACAAAAAATACAGGCCCCATATTGAACAGTGTGGTATCTCTGTCAGAGTCCTCATCTATCTGTGGCCTACAAATTTTGGCATTTGAGACCTCCATTCAACTGTTTTTGCTGTCTGTTACCCTAGTTCTATACCCTATTTTGCATTAAAAACAGGCCACATATTGAACAGTGTGGTATCTCCGTCAGTCGCTTCATCTATCTGTGGGCTTCAAATTGTGGCATTTGAGACCTCCATTCAACTGTTTTGGCTGTCTGTTACCCTAGTTCTATACACTGTTTTGCATTAAAAAAAAGGCCACATATTGAACAGTGTGTTATCTCCGTTATTCGCCCTTCCTATCTTTGGGCTACAAATTGTGGCATTTGAGGGCTCCATTCAACTGTTTTTGCTGTCTGTTACCCTAGTTCTATACAATATTTTGCATTAAAAAAAAGGCCACATATTGAACAGTGTGGTATCTCCGTCAGATGCCTCATCTATCTGTGAGCTACAAATTGTAGCATTTGAGGCCTCCATTCAACTGTTTTGGCTGTGTATTACCCTAGTTCTATACACTATTTTGCGTTAAAAAACAAAAAATACATGCCACATATTGAACAGTGTGGTATCTCCATCAGACGCCTCATCTATCTGTGGGTTACAAATTGTGGGATTTCAGACCTTAATTCAACTGTTTTTGGTATGTCTTACCCTAGTTATTGACAATAGTTTGCTAAAAAAAATAAATTAGTACCTATAGTTCCGGTATATTAAACTGTGGTTTTCCTGCACACGGATCACATATAAGTTTGCTCCAAATTCAGCCATTTGTAGTGAACATGGAAAATATTGTAGTCCATTGAAAATGGGCAAGGCGCAGGGCAAGGGACGGGGAAATGGACGTGATGGTGATGGTGCATGCAGAGGCCGAGGCCATGGGTAAGCTGAAATTGTGCCACAACATACACACACATCTTCTCGCCTGACCTTCCTGTCCGAACTATTAGAGGACCGCAGAACACCACTATACACCAGAGCAGTGTCAAAAGTTTGTTGGTTGGATAGAGGATAATGCTTCCAGTCACTTTGCCACCAGCATCCTGTCTTCCACAAGGTCAAGTCTGAGTAGCCGTGAGTCTGGACCGCATATTCCTCACCCTGATCCTCCTTCCTCCTGTCATGCCGAGTGCCCACAGACAACTGATCCCACACTTGGACACTCCAAAGAGCTGTTCACTTTTCCATTTATAGATTTGGGCCTCTCGCCTGGTCCACTTGAACAGGGCAAGATGAGATCGCATGTAGCAATGCCCAAATATTTGAGCAGCCACGGTCACATGAAGGCGATGGTGGACGAAGATGAGACACAATTGACAGAAAGTTAGGAGGAGGACCAGGGTGCAGAAGTGGAAGATGAGGAGGTGGTTGATATAGTAACTGACCCAACCTAGCAGGAGAACATGCAGATCGAGGACAGCAGCACACGGGGAGGGAGGCATAGCACCACAAAAGGCAGGAAGAAGAAGTGTGGTGGCCGCAGACAGAAGGCAGGCAACCATTCCTTGTAACACCAACACAACGGAAGTTGGCAGCCCAACTGTTAAGTCTTCCCGAGTCAGGTTGTTTTTCAAAGACTCTGCCGATAACCCGAAAAAGGCCATTTGCACCACCTGGCATGCCCGCATCAGCAAGGGTAGCAAAACTACCAGCCTGACCACCACTAGCATGTTCAGGCACATGGCAGCAAACACCCGACTTTGTGCGCCGAACCCCAGGCTTCGAGTGTCTGCAGGTGACACCACTGCTTCTTCCACTGTTATGCGTGCAAGCCAATCCCCTGTACACGCTGCATGCGAAGATGCCACCTGCCCAGCACCTGTCGTTGCCCACACTCAACTAGCACCATCATCAAGCATGTCCTTGTCCCAGCGCAGCCTTCAGTTGTCCATACTCAGTCATTGGAACGCAAGCGAAAATACGCAGCCAACACCCCACAGGCCACAGTACTAAATTCACACATTTCTTGTCTGCTTGCGCTCGAAATGTTGCCTTTTAGGCTCATGGAGACGGAAGCTTTCCGCAACCTGATGGCGGCTGTCCCAAGGTACTCGGTCCCCAGCCGCCGCTATTTCTCCCGGTGTGCAGTCCTGACATTACACCAGCACATGTCCCACAACATTACCCGCTCTGAAAGAGTAGGCAGATGTGTGGCTGACACCGCTGAACCTACAGCCAGGCATGGTCATGCGTGACTGGCCGGAACCTGGTGGCGGCTCTGAGGTGAGGTGAGCTCACACACGTACCATACCTTGCCCATGTGCTGAACCTCATTGTTCAACGGTTTCTCAAAAGCTATTTATCTGCTTGTCCGGATCTGCTTGTGAAAGTACGCCGCCTGTGCGCCCATTTTAGAAAGTCAGCTACAGCTTCAGCCGCCCTTGCCATGCTTCAGCAGCATTTGCAACTTCCGGCTTACCGACTGGTGTGTGATGTCCCCACGTGTTGGAACTCTACACTGCATATGTTGGAAAGGATTTGTGAGCAGAAGAGGGCAATTGTTGACTACCAGCATCAACAAGGCCATCAGTATTCAGTTCAGACTCCACACCTAAGACCTCAGGAGTGGACATGGATGTTAGACATATGTACCATCCTACAAAACTTTGAGTACTCTATCAAGATGGTGAGCGGCTATGACACCATAAATAGCATCACCATCCCACTTCTCTGCATTCTGAAAAGCTCTCTGCTCACAATGAAAGAGGTGGCATTGCAGGGGGAGCACGATGAGATGGAGCATGGAACCATACAGGGTGATTAGACACAGCCCGGCCTCATGTCATCCCAACGTGGATAGCTTGACAATGAGGAGAAGGCGGAAGAACAGGAGCTACTTTCATGCACTATTGACAGTACTACAAGCACAACTGTCATACGTCTGTTCAGCGTGGATGGCTTGAGGACAGGGAGGAGGAGGAGGACAGCATGGTTAGTCGTCCTGTTGGTGAGGACACAGAAGTCTTGCCTGTTAGCAGTCTGGCACACATGCCTGACTTTATGTTGCACTGCCTTTCCCGTGACCCTCCCATTATCAAAATTTTGGCTGACAGTCATTACTGGAATTATTTAAAAAATTCCCATCTGAAAACGCTGGCAGCAGAAGTAACAGTTCGTTGGACAACCAAGGAGTACAGGCAAGAGAGAAACAACTCCAATCCAGCAGAGGCAGGGGAACACTGGTAAAGTTCTGGGAGAGTTTTCTCAGGCCCTCCCATCGCCCTGGCCCAGAGGCGCGGGGTACTCTCACGAGGAGTGCAAAGTTTGGGAACATGCTGAGGGAGTTCCTTGCTGACCGTACCAACATCCTCTGTGATTCCTCTATTCCTTTTAATTATTGGGTATCCAAGCTGGACATGTGGCATGAATTGGCTCTCTACGCCTTGGAGGTACTGGCCTGCCCTGCAGCTAGCATTTTGTCTGAGCGGGTTTTTAGTGCCACTGGTGGAATTATAACTGATAAGCGCATCTGCCTGTCAACTGAAAATGCTGACAGGCTGACTTTTATAAAAATAAACAAGGGCTGGATTGGGCCAGACTTCTCTACACCACCGAATGATAACAGCGAACCATAACCTCCAATACGGTGTCTTTTTTTGGGAGGTGTATTCCCATGCACCTCTACACACCCACACATGGATATACACTTTCTGATTTTGGCTATTTGGTGTTATCCTCCTCCTTCTCCTCATCCTCATCATCTACCACCACTAGATCACCAGGGTGACCATAGTCCGTGATGAAACAGCCAACTTATTGTGTAAAAGGGTGTTTTTGATGCCCCTTAAAAAGCATGTTTACACAATATGTTGATATGTACCCCCCAGGGCTAGATATTGTCAGCCCATATACTTAGGGTATGGGCATTACAAGTATAGGAGACCCTCCACTTCTCTTCAGAGATCACCACTAGAACACGAGGGTGATCGTGTTCCGTGATGCAACAGCCACTATTGTTTTTTTTGCAAGGGTGTTTATGATGGCCGTAAAAAAAATATTTACACAGTATGTTGAGGTGTACCCCCCAGGGGGAAATGTTTGGCAGCAAGTGTATTGCCCATACACTTGCACTTACAAGTATAGGAGACCCACTCCTTTAAACTGCTAAAACATTTTTCGGAGGCTATCCTCCGCGTCTCTTCCGACACCACCACTGGATCACCAGGGTGAACGTGTTCAGTGATGCAACAGCCAAGTAATTTTTTTCAAGGGTGTTTATGATGGCCGTTCCATAAATGTTTATACAGTATATTGAGGTGTACCCCCTCAGGGGGAAATGTTTGGCAGCCCATACACTTAGTGTATGGGCATTACAAGTATAGGAGACCCACTCCTTTAAACTGGGAAAACATTTTTCGGAGGCCATCCTCCACATTTCTTCCTTGGGGGATTGGAGTGCGTGCAAATTTTGGGCAGGCCTTGTATTCACTTCATGGGCAAACTTTAGGTGACTTAAAAAAATCATAATAATGGAAACTTTGGTTTCCTGTGGCCATCCAGTACGTGGATTCAAAGGCTTATTGGGGTGCGTGTAACTTTACTACAGGGCAGGCCTTGTACTCAATGCATAAGCAAACAGTATGGCAGTACCAAATGAATAATGTGAACTTGGTTTTCATGTGGCCATCCAGTACGTGGATTCAAAGGCTTATTGGGGTGCGTGTAACTTTAGTGCAGGACAGGCCTTGCATTCAATGCATAAGCAAACAGTATGGGAGTACCAAATGAATAATGTGAACTTGGTTTTCATGTGGTCATCCAGTACGTGGGTTCAAAGGCTTATTGGGGTGCATGTAACTTTGGTGCAGGGCAGACCTTGCATTCAATGCATAAGCAAACAGTATGGGAGGACCAAATGAATACTGGGAACTTTGGTTGAATGTGGTCATCCATGACATCTGTTGAATGAGATGTTGGGGTGTGTCCAAATTTTGAGAAGCCCTGCTACTCACTGCATACTCAATAACAGTATAAGGGACCCACTATTTAATAATGGGAACAACAAAGCATAGCCGGCTGATGGCTTTCTAAGAATAGTGAGAGCTGGCTGCTGGCCCTATAAAAATAGACTTTGTGAATTTCAGAGTCCCTTCTTGTGATGTGTCTCACATCACACGGCCAAATAATGTTGTAAAATGTTAAAATTACATTTCCCAGAGAATGCATTTGTCTTGGTTGAAAGCAATGGTAACGTTGAAAAACGCATCAAAAACGCTATGTGTGAACATAGCCCAAGTGGTGGAGGAACATTTTTGTTTTGGGTTATTTATTTTGCCTTTCATACAAATCATTACCCTGGAAAGGATGTTTCTTAACATATTTCCCAGGAAAATCCATTTGTGTTTCATTTATTGTATGTTTTATTGTGCCCCTGTAAAAGTGGTGTAAGACTCTGACAACATTGTTCACAGCTGTGACCTGGGAGTCTGAAATGCTTCCAGGGGTCTTCCCCATGATGTTCCCGTGTCATTTGAGCGGTGTTTCCATTAATATCAGACATTTTTAGACCTTAAAAGGACCCCCGGGGGCGGTCGCGGTAAAAATGCTGAGTTTTCCCATAGACTTACATTGGGCTCGATGCTCGGGTCGAGTACCCAAGCATTCCAATTTGCTCGACACGAGCAACGAGCACCCGAGCATTTTAATACTTGCTCATCACTACATAAGATTCTTTCTTGTTATTTATGGTGCCCTCTCAGGATTACTTAGTGCCCTCTCAGGATTACTTAGTGCCGTTTTATTTCATAGCATCCTCTCTTGTTAGATATAAAATAGTCATAAACTTAGAGACCTCAAAGTGCCCTATAGATGGGGCTTCCCAACAAAACAACAGCAAAAATTAACAGTGTGGTACAACAGCAAAAATTATCCGATCGATACCCCTCAAGAAGGCTTGACATTTATTAAATTCCTCATGGAAGAACCTGCCTTTAAAGATAAACATTAGAAAATATGCGTAGTATTATTTTCATAATTTAATTCTTTCAATAGACCTCTAACTCTGAGGTGTCTTTGTGGGCCTCAGCCACAAGTCTTGTATACCCCACATTTAGGTGAGACTCAATAAATTTGGAGTCCTCCAGGAGAACCCCTACGTTAGTTCCTGTGTATTTTGGCCAGTTTTAGATAGGCCAACCACCAGTCTTGTGTTAATTTTTATTGTTCAGTTTTGTTTCTTTCATTTATTGTTAATAATGAAAATCCTTTCTTATAATGTTAGAGTCATCAACAGCCCTAATAAAAGATTTACCATTTGGAAAGAGATTATTCGGTCTCCTGCCAATATTGTATGTCTACAGGAGGTGAAATTAGCGAAAGACAGTCACCCAATTTTTCAGCACAAAAAATTTCCTCATATCTATAAATCACTACATCCGTCTAAAAAAGCTGGGGTCATTACTTTACTAAGTAGTGATGTCCCATTCCAATTAGTTGACGAGGTAGCGGGTCCATTTGGGCAGGTTCCATATCCTTACTTGTTTCTTAAACAACAAACCTTGTACCGTGGTGAATTTATATGCTCCAAACACAAATCACATCTCCTTTTTAAATAAACTACATAAAAAAGTGAATAAAATTAAAATAGGAGATATCATATGGATAGGAGACTTTAACATTGTGCCTGATAGCATTAGGCATTCCTCTTCCTTAGTCCGTTACAAGGCGCCAGTTTTAAAAAAGTGGTTGATCCAAAATGAACTCTAAGACATTTTCAGATGTCTTAATTCCTCTTCCCGTGAGTATTCTCATTAATCTGACGTGCATAAAACATCTTCCCGTATAGATTTAATTTTGACAAATGTTTTTACTCTCTCCAAATTTAAGAGTTTTCAAATTTAAAAAAAAGCTATTTCGGATCATGCCCCACTGTTAGCAGATTTTCTTCTAGGACCTCCACTTGGAAATAACTACTTATGGAAATGTAATCCTACATTGTTTAAAATTCCAGACTATATGCAGGAAATAGAGACTATACTAAATAATTACTTCAAAGAGAATGTGTCTGAAGATATAAATGCATTTACACTGTGGAACACCCACAAGGCGGTCCTCAGGGGAAGTCTCTTACAATTAGCTGCAAGATATAGAAAGAAAAACAGGGAAAAGATTGCTAACCTACAGATCCAAATCAATACAAAAGAATTACAGCAAAACAATCTGCAAATACCATCTTCAAATATACAGGTCCTTCTCAAAAAATTAGCATATAGTGTTAAATTTCATTATTTACCATAATGTAATGATTACAATTAAACTTTCATATATTATAGATTCATTATCCACCAACTGAAATTTGTCAGGTCTTTTATTGTTTTAATACTGATGATTTTGGCCTACAACTCCTGATAACCCAAAAAACCTGTCTCAATAAATTAGCATATTTCACCCGTCCAATCAAATAAAAGTGTTTTTTAATAACAAACAAAAAAACCATCAAATAATAATGTTCAGTTATGCACTCAATACTTTGTCGGGAATCCTTTGGCAGAAATGACTGCTTCAATGCGGCGTGGCATGGAGGCAATCAGCCTGTGACACTGCTGAGATGTTATGGAGGCCCAGGATGCTTCAATAGCGGCCTTAAGCTCATCCAGAGTGTTGGGTCTTGCGTCTCTCAACTTTCTCTTCACAATATCCCACAGATTCTCTATGGGGTTCAGGTCAGGAGAGTTGGCTGGCCAATTGAGAACAGTAATACCATGGTCAGTAAACCATTTACCAGTGGTTTTGGCACTGTGAGCAGGTGCCAGGTCGTGCTGAAAAATGAAATCTTCATCTCCATAAAGCATTTCAGCCGATGGAAGCATGAAGTGCTCCAAAATCTCCTGATAGCTAGCTGCATTGACCCTGCCCTTGATGAAACACAGTGGACCAACACCAGCAGCTGACATGGCACCCCACACCATCACTGACTGTGGGTACTTGACACTGGACTTCAGGCATTTTGGCATTTCCTTCTCCCCAGTCTTCCTCCAGACTCTGGCACCTTGATTTCCGAATGACATGCAAAATTGTTGTGAATTCGGTTTGTGGGCTCCCCCGGTGGTCTGTTATGGTAGTGTCTCTTATTTGCCTTCCTCCATCTCTGATTACTGTCGCCACCCTCTAGGGGAGTTTCCTATTTAAGGCTGCTTGGCTGTTAGTCATATGCCGGCCAACAATGTGCTAGTAGCATTCTGTTGCATTCACCTGCCTCAAGTCCCAGTTCAGCTAAGTTGAATTTTGTTTCTTGTTTTGCTATTTTTGTCCAGCTATCTGCAATGTTACTCTTCAGTGCTGGAAGCTCTTGTGGACAGAAAATTACCACTCCAGTGGCATGAGTTGTCACTGGAGTTTAAAGTAATTTCTGGATGGTGTTTTTGAATAGTGTTTTTTAGGTTGACCGTGAAGTAACTCTTTCCTGTACTTCTGCTATCTAGTAAGCGGACCTCACTGTGCTAAATCTGCTGTTCATCCTACGTATGTCATTTCCTCTGAACTCACCGTCAATATCTGTGGGGGCCTACTATCATCTTTTGGGGTTCCTCACTGGAGGTAAGGCAGGCCTGTATATTCCTCTTATAGGGGTAGTTAGATCTCCGGCTGGCGCGTGGTGTCTAGGGCATCGTAGGTACATCCCCCGGCTGCTGTTAGTGTTGTGTCAGGTTCAGGTCACGGTCGACCTTAGTTTCCATCACCCGAGAGCTAGTCCGTTTAGTATTTTTATTTCCCTGGTCTTTGGGGGTAACCATAACAGTTTGGCCGGCCAGTTGAAAAAACCTATGTGTTAAAATATGCACTAAAGCAGGAAGGAGGAGAAAAGGTTTTTTTTTCTGTGTTTGAAAGTGCACTTAGTTTGCTCATTTGTATTTCTTGCTTAAACTGCAGTCTTCAGCCTTTTTTTTTTTTTTTTCCTCTCTCCTCTTAACCTCTGAATGCTTGGGTTACACCCATTTGAAACATGGATCCACAGAGTTTACTTGCAGGTTTGAATAACCTTACGACAAAAGTACAGAACCTACAAGATTTTGTTGTACGTACTCCAATGTCTGAACCTAAGATTCCTCTGCCTGAATACTTTACCGGAGACAGATCCCGGTTTTTGAGTTTCAGAGAAAATTGCAAATTGTTTTTATCTCTGAGATCTCACTCTGCTGGTGATCAGACTCAACAAGTTAAAATTGTTATCTCTCTACTGCGCGGCGACCCACAAAGTTGGGCATTTGCATTATCGCCAGGGGATCCTGCGTTGTTAAATGTAGATGCGTTTTTTCAGGCTTTGGGGTTGCTTTATGAAGAACCTAATTTGGAGATTTTGGCTGAGAAAGCCTTGATAGCTCTTTCCCAAGGGCAAGATGAAGCTGAGATATACTGCCAGAAATTCCGTAAATGGTCGGTGCTTACTAGATGGAATGAGTGCGCTTTAGCAGCTATTTTCAGAGAAGGTCTCTCTGATGCCGTGAAGGATGTCATGGTGGGGTTCCCTGTGCCTACAGGTCTGAATGATGCCATGAAATTGGCTATCCAGATTGATCGGCGTTTACGGGAGCGCAAATCTGTGCACCATATGGCGGTATCTTCTGAGCAAAAACCTGTGCACCATATGGCGGTGTCTTCTGAGCAAAGACCTGTGCACCATATGGCGGTATCTTCTGAGCAAAAACCTGTGCACCATATGGCGGTGTCTTCTGAGCAAAGACCTGTGCACCATTTGGCGGTGACCTCTGAAAAGGCATTGGAGCATATGCAATGCGATCGTGTTTTGTCTAGAGGCGAACGTCAAAATTACAGGCGCAAAAATGGATTGTGCTTCTACTGTGGTGATCCAGCTCATGTTATATCAGCATGCTCTAAACGTATAAATAAGGTTGATAAAAAGGTTGATAAATCTTTTTCAACAGGTACTTTGCAGTCAAAATTTCTTTTGTCCGTGACATTGATTTGTACCTTATCATCTGTTACTGTGAATGCTTATGTGGATTCTGGCGCCGCTCTGAGTCTCATGGATTGGTCCTTTGCCAAGCGTTGTGGGTTTGATTTGGAGCCGTTGGAAGTTTCTATTCCCCTGAAGGGTATTGATTCTACACCTTTGGCTAGCAATAAACCACAATATTGGACACAAGTGACTATGCGTCTTACCCCAGACCATCAGGAGATTATTCGTTTTCTTGTGTTATATAACCTACATGATGTATTAGTGCTTGGATTACCATGGTTACAGATTCATAATCCCGTCTTGGACTGGAAATCTATGTCTGTGTTGAGCTGGGGATGTCGGGGTATTCATGGGGATGCACCTTTGGTTCCTATTTCTTCATCTACTCCCTCTGAGATCCCAGCATTCCTGTCAGATTTTAATGATGTCTTCCAAGAGCCTAAAGTTGATTCTCTCCCTCCTCACAGAGAGTGTGACTGCGCTATTGAATTGATCCCCGGTAGTAAGTTTCCTAAGGGTCGCTTGTTTAATTTGTCTGTGCCTGAACATACTGCTATGCGGGAGTATATCAGAGAATCCTTGGAAAAGGGTCATATTCGCCCCTCGTTGTCTCCACTAGGGGCAGGATTTTTCTTTGTAGGTAAAAAGGATGGTTCATTGAGACCTTGTATCGACTATCGACTTTTGAATAAGATTACAGTTAAATACCAGTACCCGTTACCTTTACTGACTGATCTGTTTGCTCGCATAAAGGGGGCGAAGTGGTTCACTAAGATCGATCTACGTGGTGCGTATAATTTGGTGCGGATTAAGCAGGGGGATGAGTGGAAGACCGCATTTAATACGCCTGAAGGCCATTTTGAGTATTTGGTAATGCCTTTTCGGTCTCGCAAATGCCCCTTCCGTTTTTCAGTCCTTTATGCACGATATTTTCCGTGAATATCTGGATAAGTTTATGATTGTGTATTTGGATGATATTCTTGTTTTTTCGGAGGACTGGGAATCTCACGTTCAACAGGTCAGGAGAGTTTTTCAGGTCTTGCGAGCTAATTCTCTTTTTGTAAAGGGCTCAAAGTGTAGTTTTGGAGTTCAGAGAATTTCCTTTTTGGGATATATTTTTTCCCCTTCATCTATGGAGATGGACCCTGTCAAGGTTCAGGCTATTTGTGATTGGATGCAACCTACTTCTTTGAAGAGTCTGCAGAAGTTCTTGGGTTTTGCTAATTTCTATCGCCGATTTATAGCGGGTTTTTCTGCCATTGCTAAACCTTTGACTGATTTGACCAAAAAGGGTGCTGATGTTGCTAATTGGTCCTCTGCGGCTGTGGAGGCCTTTCAAGAGCTTAAGCGCCTCTTTTCTTCCGCCCCTGTGTTGCGCCAACCTGATGTGTTACTTCCGTTCCAGGTTGAGGTAGATGCTTCGGAGATCGGAGCAGGTGCAGTTTTGTCGCAGAAAGATCCTGACTGCTCAGTAATGAGACCATGTGCGTTTTTCTCCCGAAAGTTTTCGCCCGCTGAGCGAAATTATGATGTGGGAAATCGGGAACTTCTGGCCATGAAGTGGGCGTTTGAGGAGTGGCGTCATTGGCTTGAGGGTGCTAGACACCAGGTGGTGGTCCTCACTGACCACAAGAATCTAATTTATCTTGAGTCGGCCAGGCGTCTGAATCCTAGACAGGCGCGCTGGTCATTGTTTTTCTCCCGATTTAACTTTGTGGTGTCATATCTGCCTGGGTCCAAGAATGTGAAGGCGGATGCCCTCTCTAGGAGTTTTGAGCCTGACTCGCCTGGTGATTCCGAACCTACCGGCATCCTGAAGGATGGGGTGATATTGTCAGCTGTCTCCCCAGACCTGCGGCGTTCTTTGCAGGAGTTTCAGGTGGATAGGCCTGATCGCTGTCCGCCTGGTAGACTGTTTGTCCCTGATGATTGGACCAGTAGAGTTATCTCGGAGGTTCATTCTTCCGCGTTGACAGGTCATCCTGGAATTTTTGGCACCAGGGATTTGGTGTCTAGGTCCTTTTGGTGGCCTTCTTTGTCTCGAGATGTGCGCATGTTTGTGCAGTCTTGTGATGTTTGTGCTCGGGCCAAGCCCTGCTGTTCTAGGGCCAGTGGGTTGTTGTTGCCCTTGCCTATTCCTAAGAGGCCTTGGACACACATCTCTATGGACTTTATTTCTGACCTTCCGGTTTCTCGTAGGATGTCTGTCATCTGGGTGATTTGTGACCGTTTTTCCAAGATGGTTCATTTGGTACCTTTACCCAAACTGCCCTCCTCCTCTGAGTTGGTTCCTCTATTTTTTCAGAATGTGGTGCGTTTGCATGGTATTCCTGAGAATATAGTGTCTGACAGGGGTACTCAGTTTGTGTCTAGATTTTGGCGGACGTTCTGTGCCAGGATGGGTATCGATTTGTCTTTTTCGTCTGCATTCCATCCTCAGACTAATGGCCAGACTGAGCGTACTAATCAGACCTTGGAGACTTACTTGAGGTGTTTTGTGTCCGCTGATCAGGATGATTGGCTTGACTTTTTGCCGTTGGCAGAGTTTGCCCTTAACAATCGGGCCAGTTCTGCCACTTTGGTTTCTCCATTTTTTTGTAATTCAGGGTTTCACCCTCGGTTTTCGTCCGGTCAATTGGAGTCTTCGGATTGTCCTGGAGTGGATGCTGTGGTTGATAGGATGCATCGGATTTGGGGACAGGTTGTGGACAATCTGAAGTTGTCCCAGGAGAAGACTCAACAGTTCACTAATCGTCATCGGCGTGTTGGTCCTCGTCTTTGTGTTGGGGACCTGGTGTGGCTGTCTTCTCGATTTGTTCCTATGAAGGTCTCGTCTCCTAAGTTTAAGCCTCGGTTTATCGGCCCTTATAGGATTCTGGAGGTTCTTAATCCTGTGTCCTTTCGTTTGGATCTCCCAGCATCTTTCAATATCCATAATGTTTTCCATCGGTCATTATTGCGGAGGTATGAGGTACCGGTTGTTCCTTCTGCTGATCCACCTGCTCCTGTGTTGGTTGAGGGTGAATTGGAGTATGTGGTGGAAAAGATCTTGGACTCCCGTGTTTCCAGACGGAAACTTCAGTATCTGGTTAAGTGGAAAGGTTATGGCCAGGAGGATAATTCTTGGGTGACAGCATCCGATGTTCATGCTCCCGATTTGGTTCGTGCATTTCATAGTGCTCATCCAGATCGCCCTGGTGATTCTGGTGAGGGTTCGGTGCCCCCTCCTTAAGGGGGGGGTACTGTTGTGAATTCGGTTTGTGGGCTCCCCCGGTGGTCTGTTATGGTAGTGTCTCTTATTTGCCTTCCTCCATCTCTGATTACCTGTCGCCACCCTCTAGGGGAGTTTCCTATTTAAGGCTGCTTGGCTGTTAGTCATATGCCGGCCAACAATGTGCTAGTAGCATTCTGTTGCATTCACCTGCCTCAAGTCCCAGTTCAGCTAAGTTGAATTTTGTTTCTTGTTTTGCTATTTTTGTCCAGCTATCTGCAATGTTACTCTTCAGTGCTGGAAGCTCTTGTGGACAGAAAATTACCACTCCAGTGGCATGAGTTGTCACTGGAGTTTAAAGTAATTTCTGGATGGTGTTTTTGAATAGTGTTTTTTAGGTTGACCGTGAAGTAACTCTTTCCTGTACTTCTGCTATCTAGTAAGCGGACCTCACTGTGCTAAATCTGCTGTTCATCCTACGTATGTCATTTCCTCTGAACTCACCGTCAATATCTGTGGGGGCCTACTATCATCTTTTGGGGTTCCTCACTGGAGGTAAGGCAGGCCTGTATATTCCTCTTATAGGGGTAGTTAGATCTCCGGCTGGCGCGTGGTGTCTAGGGCATCGTAGGTACATCCCCCGGCTGCTGTTAGTGTTGTGTCAGGTTCAGGTCACGGTCGACCTTAGTTTCCATCACCCGAGAGCTAGTCCGTTTAGTATTTTTATTTCCCTGGTCTTTGGGGGTAACCATAACACAAAATTTGCTTTCATCAGAAAAAAGTACTTGGGACCACTTAGCAACAGTCCAGTGCTGCTTCTCTGTAGCCCAGGTCAGGCGCTTCTGCCGCTGTTTATGGTTCAAAAGTGGCTTTACCTGGGGAATGCGGCACCTGTAGCCCATTTCCTGCACACGCCTTTCCACACCAGACTCAGTCCACTGCTTCCTCAGGTTCCCCAAGGTCTGGAATCGGTCCTTCTCCACAATCTTCCTCAGGGTCTGGTCACCTCTTCTCGTTGTACAGCGTTTTCTGCCACATTGTTTCCTTCCAACAGACTTACCATTGAGGTGCCTTGATACAGCACTCTGGGAACAGCCTATTTGTTGAGAAATTTCTTTCTGGGTCTTACCCTCTTGCTTGAGGGTGTCAATGATGGCCTTCTTGACATCTGTCAGGTCGCTAGTCTTACCCATGATGGGGGTTTTGAGTAATGAACCAGGCAGGGAGTTTTTAAAAGCCTCAGGTATCTTTTGCATGTGTTTAGAGTTAATTAGTTGATTCAGAAGATTAGGGTAATAGGTCATTTAGAGAACCTTTTCTTGATATGCTAATTTATTGAGACAGGTTTTTTGGGTTATCAGGAGTTGTAGGCCAAAATCATCAGTATTAAAACAATAAAAGACCTGACAAATTTCAGTTGGTGGATAATGAATCTATAATATATGAAAGTTTAATTGTAATCATTACATTATGGTAAATAATGAAATTTAACACTATATGCTAATTTTTTGAGAAGGACCTGTACAAGCGGACATCTTGGAGTTGAGGCGAAAACTAAAATCGGAGATTTTCCAAGAATATGACTCTGTTATAAAGGCCTCAAAATTCAAAGGGTATACATCATTAAACAAGCCTGCCAAATATATGATGGTAAAGATTAAAAAAGAACGTATCAACAGAAGAATTAACAAAATTGTTTCCTCGTCAGGTGAAGTTATGATTCATCCCAAAGACATTGTTAGCTCTTTCGCAGACTTTTTCCGTCAATTGTACAATTTGAAAGATGACCCGTGCACACCTATTATCGACCCAGACTCCATTAACGCATTCCTATCTAGTATTAACCTCCCTAAAATAACTCAATCTGAGTTAATATCTATTAATAGTCCCTTTACAGAAAAAGAAATAATCGATACTATTAATAAATCAAAGAATCAAAAAACACCCGGCCCAGATGGATTTTCCAATTAATATTTTAAATCTTTTTCAAAAATTCTAGCCCCACACTTAGCTTTTATTTTTGCACCTCTCAGGGTTTCTTTTCTAAAGAGATGCAAGAAGCAGTTATCGTTATGATTCCCAAAACTGGGGGGATCCTGAGAGGATGCGAGACTACCGCCAAATCTCACTAATAAATAGTGATACAAAAATTTTTTCCAAGATTTTGGCAGATCGATTAAAAAACATTCTCCCACGTTTGCTGGTTGATGACCAGATGGGATTCACTTATAGACGCCAAGCATCAGACGGGACCAGTAGGGTGATTAATTTAATCAACATTATCCAAAATTCAAATTTGAAAGCTGCCTTTCTGACCTTAGATGCTGAAAAGGCTATAGGGTAAACTGGTCTTATTTGAGAGCGACACTTGAAAAGTTTGAATCTAAATTTATGTCCACTATCTTTGCTCTGTATTCGGGACCTAGTGCTAGCATCTACTCCATTAATTTCATGTCAGATTCGTTCATCATTTCCAATGGCACACATCAGGGGTGTCCTTTCTCACCCCTGCTGTTTGTCCTTGCAATGGAACCTTTGGCGGAGAGAATTAGATCCACTATAGATATTCTTGGAATTGATATTCAATTTAAAATTAGCATGTATGCAGATGATATTTTTCTTACACTACTTAACCCAGCAGCCTCAATTGAAGGTCTCTCTTCAGAGTTAGACACATTCTCCAAGATATCATATTTTAAGGTAAATTCACATAAAAATATTAAACTTTTAATATGAATGAATCACGTTGCAGAATTGAGGGATTGGATCAACCTAGCTGGAGAGGGTGACAAAGTAGTTTATTTAGGAATAATTATAACAAACAGACTACAATATATAATAAAAACTAACTCTGATAACATTCTTAAAACAATTTCTCTTGACATCTCTCATTTGGCTCAATCGGAACTTTCTTTATTCGGGAGAACAATGACTATCAAAACAATCATTCTACCCAAGATACTTTATCTTTTTAGAACTCTCCCAGTGACCTTCCCCTACCAATTTATTCATAAACTCCAAACTATGATAAACTCATTCATATGGGGCGGTAAGCGGGCCAGGTTGTCTTCAGATTTATTGTGCAAACACAAACGTAATGGCGGGGCTGATCTCCCAAATGTCCATGCTTATTATCTTTTTAGGTATGTACCCCTTCTATACTAACCTAATAGACCCGTTTTGCACACGTTCATCTCCGTATTGCCCGCTTCCCACAGTAGTTCTACAAAGGTCTCTCCAGCATTTAAATCTGTTTGTACGGTTCTGTACTTTTGTAACTGTATCTGTGCTTATGATGTTGTTCAGTTACTACAAGGTTGTTTTCTCGGTACCATTTATGACCTTTTTTCCTCTGATGTATTTACTTTTGTTTTTTATTTTTATTATTATTTATTTATACGTTTATGCACATTTGTATATTTATTTATTTTTTTCAGTAGCACACTGATGAAGGTCCTTTGCAGACTGAAACGTTTGTGACTACTGTATGTATAATTAAACAACCCCTGTTGGATCACAACTATCGGAGTGTGCTAGTTGTAACTTCTTCATGTATTAAGGTTTGGGAACCTATAACTAGGCACCTCCCCTTGTAGGCTGTGCTGAACATTTTCTATACCGTGCTTATTATCTGGCTTCCCTGGTAAAACAAAGCCAACAGTGGTTTGATAAAAAACTATACCCAGCATGGTTCCAGATTGAAAGTGACATTAATAATCTTAATTTAGCACAGGATACCTTTTTCAATTTCTTATTTCACAATTGATTATACTCACCCAGGGGCGGTCCGGTGCGGTCTGGGTCCGATGGGTGTCTCATGTCCGGTCCGGCGCCTCCTATCTTCATTCCATGATGTCCTCTCCTGGTCTTCACGCCGCGGCTGCAGCGCAGGCGTACTTTGCCCTGTTGAGGGCAGAGCAAAGTACTGTAGTGCACAGGCGCCAGAAAGGTCAGGGAGGGCTGACAAAGTACGCCTTTGCCGGAGCCGCGGCGTGGAGACCAGAATAGGTCGTCATGGAATGATGATGGGAGGCTCCGGACTGGACCTGAGACACCTATCGAACCCGGATCCCAGCGGGACCGCCCCCGGGGTGAGTATAATCTAACCTCTTTTTCTCGTCTTTCAGGTAACATCGGGGGCTTATCTACAGCTTTACAGAATGCGGTAGATAAGCCCCTGATTATGGTGAGCTTACCTCACCATCGATTTTGGGGGTGACAGGTTCCCTTTAAAAAAGTTGGAAATATTTATAACGGGATGAATTCACTTTTAGCGAAATTAAGACTAAATTCAACTTACCTTCATCTGAATTAATATTATTTTTAACCCTAAAAGAACATATACAGAAATTACTGACTTGCAAACCATTAAATTTAGAAATTCTTTCTTCATTACTGGGTAGTGTAAAGAGCAAACATATATGGAGTCTAAATAACCTCTACAGTCACTTCAATAGAGATATTTCTTGTTTTAAAAATATATACATGAAAAAATGGGAATCGGACCTCAAAGTTTCTTTACAAGTTGAGGAATGGGACAAAGCCATTAAAGATACATACATGTCTACCATTTCAATGGCTCTACAAGAGTCCTACTTCAAAGTAATCACCCGCTGGTACTACACACCAATTAGGCTCTCCTTTGTGCTGGAGGAAGTGCGGACATCAAGGAAACCTCTTTCATCTTTTTTGGGGCTGCCCAAAAATAAAACCTCTATGGTCAAAAGTTTCATATCATATTAATTTATTTGTTAAAAATGTTGTGATTACTCCCCAGAGGGCTCTCCTTTCTCTGGACATGGTAGGAATCGATCCTCAGGTTAAATACATCCTAATACATATATTTCTAGTAGTCAAAAGTACAATAGCACTCTGGTGGAAAAAATCGGATTCACCCAACTTTACGGATATCCTGGATAAAATCTATCAGCATAGTGCATTAGAATGGAGATTCGCTGCCAACACCAATGGTATTAAAAAATATCCGTAGAAGTGGAAGATTTGGAATGACAAGTTTTGTAAAGAGTAAATCTTTTGTAGTCATGCAAAATGGATACAAATTTATACTTTATTTCTCTTTCCAATACATTGCATAAGAAAATTGTATTATATTCTATGCAAAAGATCATAATTAATAACTTTTTTTTTGTTTATTCAAGACTGATATTTGGTTCTCTAATTGTATTGATTCCCTTTTCCCTCGCCCATTTTTTCCAATGTTAACCCCTTCCCCTTCTTCCCTTCCTTTTATCCACTACCATTTCTTATGCAAAATTTCAATAAAAATATTTAAAAGAGGTATAAAATAGTCATTTTAGTTTATATCTAGAGATGACTATATGTACAGTAAGGCTAAGTTCACACTAAGTGTTTTTTTATTCATTTTTTATGCTAATTTGCAGCTGAGTTTTACAGTACCAGCAAAACCTATGAGATTTCAGAAATATCATGCACACACATTGTTTTTTTGTCATCAGTATGTTGTGCTTTGCATGGTTTCTTGGACATAGAGCATTTCACTTCTTTCAGCGGTTTTCACCCTTTGACTTGAATGGGTGGTGAAAAAACACTGAAAAAACACACAAAAAATGTAGGTATCATGTTTTACTTAGTTTTTTTTTTTGTGCCAAAATCTGATTTCATGGAATAGGACTTTTTTACCTGTAAGCTTTATCAGCATGTACAAGATGCAAATCTATCATGACAAAACCGCAGCAAAAAAAACAATAAAAGCATCAAAAATGCCGCGAATAAACAAGGAAAACATGCCATTTTTTTGCTTTTTTCTGTAGCTTCTTTCCTGCCTAGAGATCAGGTTTTGTTGCAGAAAGAAATGCTGAAAAAAAAACCCTAGTGTACGCTATAAATAACAAGTGTAACAACAGAATACGCTATATAAGGGACAGGTCTATAGATGGCCAAAAGTGTTGGCACCCTTGAAATTGTTCCAGAAAATGAAGTGTTTTTCCCAGAAAATGATTGCAATTACACATCTTTTGTTACACACGTGTTAAAATACTTATGTAACACCCCAGGGTCCTGGTTGTTACAGTGGCATTGGTTTTCTCACGGCTCACGGGGAGAGTGATGTCACGCTTGGAAGCAAGCGAAGATGTCTTCTATCAGGTAACCACAAACATACAATATGTTCACACTCCAGGCAAGAAGCGGGAGCTCTGAACCTGGTTTTCAGGGGAACTTCCCTATATATTCTGGTCTGGAGGGAAAGTTAGTTGGTGCCAGATAGCAGACTGGAGCAGTCTGAGGCAGAGAGACGTGTGAGGGGCCGTTCAGCCAGAGGTTCTGCAGCTCCTGGATAGAGAGAATACAGAAGGAAAGAACAGATTGTAGAGAGCGTGCAGGAGAGCGAAGCACAGGAGAGTGAAAACTGGGGAGGACAGCTGCGATTGGGCTATTTCCATGCAGAGCACAGACACCGGTAGCCGGATGACCAAGGTTGTGTCGGACTCTAGGAGGCACAGCAGAAACTGGCAGGACAGCTGGACGCCCGAGTCATGATAGAGACCCTGTAAAAAGGCTTGAGCCACCTGTCATATGGGTTTGTGTCCCACCTTTACAGAGGACAGAGAGAACCGTGAGGACCTTGATAAAAGCCACAGGCAGCAAGGGACTATGCCAAAGCACTAGTAGGAAGGCTTTCATCACCCCCTGGTAAAGGGGATTCTGAACTTGCTTCCAAGCCGGCCGCACCCTACCTGTACCTGAGATCTGGATTGAGGTCTGGACTTGGCCATTCTAACACCTGGATACGTTTATTTGGAACCACTCCATTGTAAATTTTGCTTTATGTTGGGGATCATTGTCTTGTTGGAAGACAAATCTCCGTCCCAGTCTCAGGTCTTTTGCAGACTCAAACAGATTTTCTTCAAGAATGGTCCTGTATTTGGCTCCATCCATCTTCCCATCAATTTTAACCATCTTCCCTGTCCCTGCTGAAGAAAAGCAGGCTCAAACCATGATGCTGCCACCACCATGTTTGACAGTGGGGATTGTGTGTTCAGGGTGATGAGCTGTATTGCCTTTATGCCAAACATATCGTTTGGCATTGTTGCCAAAAAGTTCGATTTTGGTTTTATCTGAGCAGAGCACCTTCTTCCACATGTTTGGTGTGTCTCCCAGGTGGCTTGTTGCAAACTTTAAACAACACTTTTTATGGATATTTTTGAGAAATGGCTTTCTTCTTGCATCTCTTCCATAAAGGCCAGATTTGTGCAGTGTACGACTGATTGTTGTCCTATGGACTGACTGTCCCACCTCAGCTGTAGATCTCTGCAGTTCATCCAGAGTGATCATGGGCCTCTTGGCTGCATCTCTGATCAGTCTTCTCCTTGTTTGAGATGAAAGTTTAAAGGGACGGCCGGGTCTTGGTAGATTTGCAGTAGTATGATACTCCTTCCATTTCAATATGACCGCTTGCACAGTGCTCCTTGGGATGTTTAAAGTTTTGGAAATCATTTTGTATCCAAATCTGGCTTTAAACCTCACAACAGTATCACAGACCTGCCTGTTGTGTTCCTTGGTCTTCATGATGCTTTCTGTGCTTCAAACAGAACCCTGAGACTATCACAGAGCAGGTGCATTTATACGGAGACTTGATTACACACAGGTGGATTATATTTATCATCATTAGGCATTTAGGACAACATTGGATCATTCAGAGATCCACAATGAACTTCTGGAGTGAGTTTGCTGCACTGAAAGTACAGGGGGCCGAATAATATTGCACACCCCACTTTTCAGTTTTTAAATTTCCACAAAAATTTTAAATAACCAATAAATTTTGTTCAAATTCACAATTGTGTTCCACTTGTTGTTGATTCTTCACCAAAAATTTACATTTGGTATATTTATGTTTGAAGCATGATATGTGGGAAAAGGTTGAAAAGTTCCTGGGGGCCTAATACTTTCACAAGGCACTGTATGAACGCAAGACGCATGCGGATTGGTACGCAGGTATACGCTGTGCACACATACGCTAATGTGAACCCGGCCTAAGAGCACAGTGGCCTCCATAATCCTTAAATGGAAGAAGTTTGGGACCACCAGAAGTCTTGCTAGACCTGGCCGCCCAGCCAAACTGAGCAATCATGGGAGAAGAGCCTTTGTGAGAGAGGTAAAGCAGCGCTGGAGTCCTGAGTTCAAACCCCACCAAGGACTACATCTGCAAAGAGTTTGTATGTTCTCTCCGTGTTTGCGTGGGTTTCCTCCGGGCACTCCGGTTTACTCCCACATTCCAAAGACATACTGATAGGGAGTTTAGATTGTGAGCCCCATTGGGGACAGCGATGATAATGTGTGCAACCTGTAAAGCACTGCGGAATATGTTAGCGCTATATAAAAATAAAGATTATTATTATTATAAAGAAAGACCAAGATCATTGTGGCTGAGCTCCACAGATGCAGTAGGGAGATGGGAGAAAGTTCCACAAAGTCAACTATCACTGCAGCCCTCCACCAGTCAGGCATTTATGGCAGAGTGGCCCGACGGAAGCCTCTCCTAATTGCAAGACATTTGAAAGCCCGCATAGAGTTTGCTAAAAAACACATGAAGGACCCTCAGACTATAAGAAATAAGATTCTCTGGTCTGATGAGACGAAGATAGAACTTTTTGGTGATAATTATAAGTGGCATGTGTGGAGAAAACCAGGCACCGCTCATCACCTGTCCAATACAGTCCCAACAGTGAAACATGGTGCTGGCAGCATCACGCCATGGGGATGTTTTTCAGCTGCAGGGACAGGACGACTGGTTGCAATTGAAGGAAACATGAATGTGGCCAAGTACAGAGAAATCCTGGGTGAAAATCTCTTCCAGAGTGCTCTGGACCTCAGACTTGGCCGAAGGTTCATCTTCCATCAAGACAATAACCCTAAGCACACAGCTAAAATAACAAAGGAGTGGCTTCAGAACAACTCTGTGACCATTCTTGACAGGCCCAGCCAGAGCCCTGACCTAAACCCAATTGAGCATCTCTGGAGAGAACTGAAAATGGCTGTCCACCAACATTCACCATCCAACCTGACGGAACTGGAGAGGATCTGCAGGGAAGAATGGCAGGGGATCCCCAAATCTAGTTTGAAAAACTTGTTGCACCATTCCCAAGAAGACTTATGGCTGTACTAGCTCAAAAGGGTGCTTCTACTCAATACTGAGCAAAGGGTCTGAATAATTATGACCATGTGATGTTTCAGTTTTTCATTTTTAATACATTTAAAAAAAAATGACTACATTTCTGTATTTTTTTTCAGTCAAGATGGAGTGCAGAGTGTACATTAATGAGAAAAAAATGAATCGCCGAACCCTCTTAAGTGACTCCCCAGAATTTTGCTCTAGTTTTGAACAAATTCTCAATAAGTATTCTTTTGATCTTATAACTCTTACACTAGAGCATCTTCATTGAGGGATAACTCATAGCAAGGACGAAATCTCCAACATTGAAAGTTAGTTGGCCTCATCCACCACTACAGAGGAACTCAACAGTTTGAAAACCAAAATCAACACTACCATAGACCAACACCGTCGCAACACTGAAACAAGGGAGAGAACCAAGCTCCTCAGAGACACATATTACTACGAATACAACAGAGTATATAAATGCGGGAGTACTCCAACTCCGGGAATTTTTCCACTCGACCAAACTACGGATCTTCAACAGTAATCTCGACCTCTGGATCAGACCAAGAGAGACAAGACAGATTTCCAACCACCAGTCATTTTTTAGGACAACAAAGGAGACCAACAAGAAAAAGAGGACCCGCCGAGGAAAGAGACACTCGCAGAAATATGGACTTCACTCGCATAACCCGGTCCCAGGTACTAACTCCCTTGTTGTGAATATTTCATCAAAATCATTAGGAATAGCTGAGTACCAGGTATTGCAAAAGGGTCTCTCATTTTGCCCAAGTTACAAATACAACACCTTTAACTTGGAGATGGATCTCCAGAGATTCTACCGACTACTCAGACTGAAATTACACTTTGCTGAATCCGACACTGTTGTCCCACACACAACCACACCATATTGGAAGCTTTTGACCTCTGACAGCCTGGGTTTGAGGAATAAAAGTAATTATAGACCCCCACCAGGCTCCCATGCACTGGAAACCTTTATCACCTTTATTGATGACTCTTTTCAAAAGTGAAAACAGGATTTAGGCAAAGGGGAATTTCATTTCCCTTCAAATCTTACCCCCCTTGATCAACAAGCCTTAAAATCCTTACAGGATGATAAAGACCTCATAATAAAAGCAGCAGATAAGGGTGGGGCAATTGTGATATTAGACAAAACCACCTACATGCAAGAGATCTATCACCAATTGGGGGAACCTCCATCTATACGCCACTTCAAGGAGACCCAACCAATGCAATTAAGAGTCTCATTCAGAATACACTTATCAGATATAGAAATTCAGGTATCCTAGATAAAACAAACTTAATTTCTAACAAAACAATTTCCAATCACTACCGTCTGTTACATACTCCTCAAAGTCCATAAATACTTGGACAATCCACCTTGGAGATCCATTGTAGCATCCACGAAGTTCATTTTGTCACCTATCTCAATTTATCTAAAAAAATTCTTACACCTCGGATAAAACAAACCAATTCCTTTCTGTTAGAGACAGGAGCTTTTCTCAGACTTATTAACAATCTTGGTTCTATTCCCAAAGAAGCATTCCTCATGACGTTCAATGTAAAGGATTCATATACATCCATACCACATTCGGAAGGTATAAAATCAGTATGCCGTCTTCACTTATCCTCAAACATGGACCCCGAACAAATCAACTTGTGCTGTGACTTCATCATCCTCACCAAGAATTTCTTCCTTTTTTGAAAAATATTTAGAATTGAGAGTCCTCAGTGGTTGATTCTAAATATTTTTCTATCTACTGGCTAACACGGTAGCAAGATATATAGCATTCCTTTTTGAAGATACTTTTTATTTACTGATAAGGGGCACAGCCATGGGCTCGAATGCTGCACCTCCGTATGCCAACTGCTACATGGCTGACTATGAGGAGAGCACGATTTGCATCAATGACCTCTTCCGCTCCCCCGCACTGGTGTGGAAGAGGTACATTGATGATATTTTTTGCATTTGGGATGGCACTTTAGATTCATTGAATACCTTTTTTCTTTTTCTGAGAACCTCCTGGCCCAGCCTTGACTTTACCATGACACATGATTCCGAGCAAATCAATTTCTTGGACCCACTAGTAATCAAGGATGACTTAGGCCATTTATCCACAGATTTATTTATTAAACGCACAGACCGCAATAGTCTACTTCACTACCAAAGCTTCCATCCAGTCAAAATGAAAAACTCAATACCCAAATCACAATTCAAAGAATCTGTAAAATTGTATCCAACCAAGATCTACAAAAACGACATTTAGAAGAAATGCATTCCAAATTTACTGAAAGGGGCTATTCCCCCCACAGCTTGGACACATCATATGCTACCACTATTCCCAGACTCAAATCCGACAGTCGCATCCCTTTTGTCCATAGCTACCATCCTCTGGCCTATATTATTCACAAAACCATACGGAGACATTGGCACATTTTGAGGACAGCTCACCCCAATATAAAAGAATTCAATTAACCTTTCCTCCCTTGTTTCAGAAGACCGCGCAACATACGGGATATGCTAGTTAAAGCCGATCTGGGCCCTTCACGCCAATTACCAAAACAACGTTTCTTGATGAATCCTAAATTCTGTACTTTCCCTTTCCTACAATGCACACAGTGCAATAATGTTCAGAGAGGAAACACCTTCCACCACCCCCATACCAGTAAAAAGTACACTATCAAAGAGTTTTTTACATGCAAAATATCCTTTGTGATTTACCTGGTAAAATGCCCATGCGGTCTTCTTTATGTTGGAGAAACAACACAACCCATAAAAGACAAATCGACCATAAGATATAAAAACCTGTTACTGCCGATCCCCATCATTTTATCACCTTTGGCCACACAATTGTTCAATTATAATTTCAGGTTATCGAGCATGTTGCACCGCCACGTAGAGGGGGTAACCGGATTAGTCTCCTATATAGGAGAGAGGCATACTGGATCAACGAACTTCAAACGTTGGCCCCTCATTTCCCATAGGCCACTTCCGGTCATGTGGTCTCCACTTACTGGTGAACCACGCAGCATAAATAACGCATCCGGACACTCACAAATCGAACGTGACTACCAGTGGACACCGCGTCCCTTTCCTGTACTCCATAATCAATTTGGTAAGTGAATTGCTCACCGGATTTTTACTGTCACACTAGCAGCATATCTTTCATGCAGCACTATACGAGGGGCTGTCACAACAATACAACCTCTTTTTTTTTTTCTTTTTCTTTTTTAACCCCATAGATTCATACCTGACACATTCCTAATCTAGAACTTTCATTTATTATGGGGTATGTACACCTGGTCTGCCATATACAGACTACCCACACTCTGCACTTATATTTTTCTTACAAGAATGCCTTTATGTCCTTTTAGGACTCACTATTCTATTAAGGTATCCCTTGTATCTTCAAGTACATAAGTTGGGGTAGGTTTATTCATTTTGACGTCCATGTTTACTTGCTATGTGATTTGTAATACATGATAATGTATAACAAAGATTTGCAGAAGGAGAATACGGAGCTGGAAATATATCACGTCCTTATATTACTTACATGTTTCTCATCCATCTTCTGATCCAGCCTCTCGGTTTTCTAGTTCAGAAAGAAAAAATAAGATATTATATGATCAGTCCCCAATAATTATAACTAGTCCGTTATATCCGAACGCCCGATGTACACATGTGAGGTCTCTGCTCCTTGTCTGATGGTCCCTCACTGTCTCAGCTTTAGGTTACATTCATACATACATTTTCTCTCCATTATTTTAAAAGGAGTCTGTCACCCCCGAAATGCAAATTAAGCTACTTAGACATTTATATAGAGGACCCAGCCCCTGTAGAAATCATACTAGCAATATACATTCTACTGATGTAGTTGCAGAACATGTCACTGTTACTCCATATGACCATGAGGATGCTTTCGTGCCCCCCTGGCTCGCTGCTCTGTTACACTCTCCGATCTACATATCCAGCGCGGTCTCTGACCTTGATTGACGGCGCGTTCTCACAGCGAGAGCTCCCTAAACTCAAATCCCTGTTCTTGTGTGTGCGCACTGACACTGGAGGAGCCCAGTGTCTTCCCCACCCCCAATTCATTATAAGTCCCTGTATAATGCCCTCTCTCCCCCTGCGCAATTCATTATAAATTCCTGATAGCATCCTCTTTCACTCTTAAAGGGAATCTGTCACCTCATTTTGGCCCCATAAACTGCGGCCACCGCCATCAGGGGCTTATCTACACCCTTGGTATGAAGATGGGAGGTGTCGGACCCGTACCTGCGGCGCCCATCAGACCTGAACCGAGCCACGACCGCCCTCGAGGGAAGTATAATCTAACTTCTCTTATCTTTCAGGTTACATCGGGGGGGGGGTTCTTATCTACAGCATTACAGAATGCTGTAGATAAGCCCCAGATGGCGGTAGCCGCAGTTTACATGGCCGAAAAGTTTCCCTTTAATTTATTATAAGTCCCTGTATAGCTTTTCCCACCTCCCAATTTACTAAGTGGAGCTTAAAGTGTTATCGCAAATGGAGGAATTACTAATTGGGAGCTCAAACAAGGGACATTACTATGTGGGAGCACAATGAGCATTATTAATATTGTGCGGTGGCAAAAGTTACCACTTGTGCACCACTTAGTAAAATTCCCCTATTTGTGCTGACAATTAGTAATGATCCCCAATGGCGTCTCCATAGCCCTCTCATGTTTACTGCAATTAAAAACACCTTAAACTGACATCACCCTGGTGTTGTCTCCTATCTTCTTGATCCCTGCAGTCTGAGGAGTAACATCACTCCACATCACCACCTGTGCAGGTTACATGGTGTCTTCTATATTCCTGCAAAGCCCACTTTTCACGCCCGGCAGAACATAGGCCAAAAGTATACTATGGCCTACCGTAGTCTAGCGAAAGATGAGGCAGGGAGCTGATTGTCTCTCTGCTCGACCATAGATGGTATCTGGGAGAGTTGGCAATCATGAGGTTTCCTTGGTGCCTCCTTTCCCTCCCAGCTATCTGCAGCCTTTCCTGGGTGACTCTTTGGTGGGAACTTGGTTCAGCTGCTTCATAGATAAGAAGGTGAGATACAGACTGTGGCTTCTTGTAATAATGGGTGTTAGGTAGGCTGGCCATAGAGAAGGTCCAGGATAAAGATCACCATGCACATGTTGATATCTGATGGCACCTCAGGCACCTGTCAGTCATACAATTATTACCTATTTAGTGGATAGCTGATAATTTATATTTTTAACATAAAAACTAAAACTACATGTAAAATTATTGCATATAAAATAATCTATAAAATTCAAAATTCACTCAAAGATGGCACAAAAAGAAGTGAGGAATCAAGTTTAATGTGTTCTCACAGCAACCCAGCGATGGGGAAAGCAGAAAGATCACCTGCAAAAAAGCTGTAAAAGTAGCATCGGCATCGTACGTAGTACCAGCAGAAATGCACAGAACTATACAGTAGGGCACAGGATGGTATAGAAGCAAAAGCAAATTGCTAGGAATCATTAAGTAATGCAAGACATTTCTCAGATAGAAGGAGCCCAACCACTGTACTTAGTATCTTGGTTAGTTAATATTAAAACAGATACAAAATTCCTCCAGAATAATTTACATGTGTCCCTCACTTAGCCAAATTCATACGTCTACATGAATTAATTAAATTGTCTACATGTTTCCCCCTCTACAGTCTGGGGTCATCAGAAGACATTGGTTGAAAAAATAATCATCATCATTCCATAAGTTGTGATGATGTACAATGGTGCATGGATGGCGGAATATATGATGTCTGCTGAATTACTGTCCAGTCTTCAGCTACAGTGTCTTGTGTATGGCCAGCTATAGGGAAGTGCTCCGCCACTTCCCTGATTGAACATGCTGGAGGGATGCCATATTTCCTGTGTGTTTTTGGCACCAGAACACTTTTTCCTGCCCCCAAATAATCTCATACATTATAATCTCCCATGTACAATATGGCTACTTTTAACTTTTCAGAAACGTTTTTACACCAGTACAGTGAGAGCTGAACACACCCGCATTTCAGCTTTTCCATAGGGACTAGATAGTCAGGAGAGAACCCAGGATGCCCATCTGACTGGCAAGTAATCAAAAAATCATCAAAAGCTGGAAGAAGCAAACAGTACTTAGTATCTTGGTAAGCTAATATTAAAACAGATACAGAAAACTTCCAGAATAAATAATATGTATCCCTCACTTATCCCAATCCATATGTCCTGCACCTACATGTCTCCCCTTCTACAGTCTGGGGTCATCAGGAGACATTGATGAAGAATCATCATTCCATATGTAGCGATGATGTACAATGGTGCATGGATGGCGGGATACATGATGTCTGCTGAATGACCGTCCGGTCTACAGCTATAGTGTCTTGTGTATGGCCAGCTATAGGGAAGTGCTCCGCCACTTCCCTGATTGAACACGCTGGATGGGGCGACATTTGTCCTATCTGTCTTTTACACCAGAACACTTTGTCCTGTCACCAAATAATCCCTCACATTATAATCTCCCATGTACAATATGGCTGCTTTTATCTTTTTAGAAAAGTTTTTACACCAGTACAGTTTTAGCTGAACACACCAGCATATCGGATTTTCCACAGGGACTAGATAGTCAGGAGAGAACCCAGGATGCCCGGCTGACTGGTGAGTAATCAAAAGATCATCAAAAACTGGAAGAAGCAAACACTTAGTATCTTGGTAAGCTAATAACGGTAACACCATGGAAATACCTCTTTTAATTGTGGCTTTCCCTTTTTATTCTAATGTTTTGAAAATGTGTTTAATAATAACTAGTGATGGGCGAGCACTAAAATGCTCCGGTGCTCATTGCTCGGGTCGAGCAAATTGGAATACTCGGGTACTCGACCCGAGCAACGAGCCCAATGTCATATGCACCCCAATAAGCCTTTGAACCCAAGTACTGGATGGCCACAGGAAAACCCACTTCACGTTCTTCAGTTGGTCCTGCCATACTGTTTCCTTATGCATTGAATGCAAGGGCCGCCTTGACCCAATTGTGCACGCACCCCAATCCCCCTTGGAAGAAACATGGAGGAGGGCCTCATAAAAAAAACTGTCCCATTACAAAATAGCAGGTCTTCTAGACTCGTAATGCCCATACACTAAGTGTATGGGCTGACAAACATTTCCCCATGGGGGGTACATTTAAAAAAAATATTTAATGGGGATCACAGACACCCTTGCCAAAAAATTGACTGTCTGTAGCAGCACGTAGCACCTGAACCCTGGTGATCTAGTGGTGGAAAATGAGAGGTGGAGGAAGGCTTCATTTAAAACTAGGCCCAATGATAAGGAGCTGGTCTACTAGGCTTGTAACGACCATATACGGAGTGCATGGGCTGACAAACATTTCACCATGGGGGGTACCTTTTTAAAAATTCTTTTATGGACATCATAGACAGGCTTGGCAAAAATTGGACTGCCTGTAGCATCACGGAACACGTGAACCCTGGTGATCTAGTGGTGGAAAATGATGAGAGGTAAAGGAAGGCCTCATGAAAAACTAGGCCCAATGTAAAGGAATATGTCTCCTAGATTTGTAATGCCCAGTCACTAAGTGCATAGGCTGACAAACATTTCCCCAAGGGGGATACATTTTTTAAAAATATACTATGGGCATCATAGATACCCTTGCCAAAAATTGGACTGCCTGTAGCGGCATGGAAGACGTTAAGCCTGTTGATCTAGTGGTCGAGAATGAGGAGATATTGCTGAAGGCCTCATGAAAAAATAGGCCCAATGTAAAGGAGTGTGTCTCCTAGACTTGTAATGCCCATACAGACAGTGCATGGGCTGACAAACATTTCCCCAAGGGGGATACATTTTTAAAAAAATATACTATGGGCATCATAGACACCCTTGCCAAAAATTGGACTGCCTATAGAAGCACAGAAAATGTTAAGCCTGGTGATCTAGTGGTGGAGAATGTGGAGATATTGCTGAAGGCCTCATTAAAAACTAGGCCCAATGTAAAAGAGTGTGTCTCCTCGACTTGTAATGCCCATGCACGCAGTGCATGGTCCGACAAACATTTCCCCAAGGGGGATACATTTTTTAAAAATATACTATGGGCATCATAGACACCCTTGCCAAAAATTGGACTGCCTGTAGCGGCTCAGAAGACGTGAAGCCTGGTGATCTAGTGGTGGAGAATGAGGAGACATGAAGATAATTCATACTGAAATAAAAAAAAAGGATATGAATCCAGTGATGAAAGTAAATAACAAAAGGGATTGGCGAACACAGATTCATATATTTGATGCCAGATTGTGTCCAACAAGATATGTTTGTCCATAGCAACAGCTCAGAGACAGGGATATAAAAAAATATATAATAGTATTTCAATATTTTCATATTGTAGAGGCATACACTGGGTCAAAAAAGGACGGTGCAGAGATATTAAAACTGGAATATATAAGAATAAATGGGAAAAATATACGTACATCTCATTTTGATGACAGTTCCCTCTGGGGGAGTTTATTTTGGTTTCTAATTAGTAACGAGCATCTGAAAAACACCCTTGCACAGAAATTGAGTAACTTTTTCATCACGGAATACGTTCACCCTGGTGTTGTACTGGTTGTGGTTGATGAGGATGGAGATACGGAGGATAACACCAAACAGACGAAATTGGGAAGCGGATAGCCATGTGTGGATGGGGACAGGTGCATGACAATACACCTCCACAAAAAAGACAATGTATTACAGGTTATGTTTCACTGTTTTCACTTGGTGGTGTACAGAAATCTTGCCCAATCCAGTCCTTGTTAATTTTTATAAGAGTCAGCCTGTCAACATTTTCAGTTAAGTTGGGCGGATGCGCTTATCTGTTATAATTCCACCAGTGGCACTAAAAACCCACTCTGACAGAACGCTAGCAGCAGGGCAGGCCTGGACCTCCAAGGTGTTGAGAGCCAGTTCATGCCACGTGTCCAGCTTGGATACCCAATAATTAAAAGGCACAGAGGAATCATGGAGGACGTCTGTACGATCTGCAAGGTACTCCCTCAGCATCTTCCCAAACATTACACTTCTTGTGACAGCACCCTTGCCTCTGTGCCAGCACAATGGGATGGTCTGAAAAAACTGTCCCAGAGCTTTGCCATTGTTCCCCTGCCTGAGCTGGATTGCACTTCTGTCTCTCTCACTTGGACTCCTTGGTTGTACAACAAACTCTGACGTCTTCTGCCAGCGTTCTCACATGGGAATTTTCTAAGTAATTCCGCTACAAGGGCCCTCTGGTACTGCTGAAGCTGTAGCTGACTTTCTAAAATGGGCAGACAGATGGCGTACTTTCACTAGCAGATCCGACAGCTCCGGGTAGCTTTTCAGAAAACGTTCAAACACGAGGTTAAGCACATTGGCCAGGCAAGGTACGTGTGTGAGCTCACCTTGCCTCAGAGTGGCCAGCAGGTTCCGGCCATTGTCACACACGACCATGCCTGGCTGTAGGTTTAAATATCTGACTGCTCTTTCAGCGCTGTCCACAACTCTTCTGCATTGTGCGGTTTGTCACCTATGCAGACTAGCTTCAGCACAGCCTGTTGCCGCTTGGCTGAGGCAGTGCTGTAGTGCTTCCAGCTTCTGACTGATGTGTTGATTTCAGAAATGGAGGCTGAAGAGGAGGAGGTGCAGGAGCTGTGGACTGTGGGGGCAACCCTGATTGACGTAGGGCCCGCAATCCTCGGTGTGGGGAGGATGTGTTCCATCCCAATGTCCAACTGGGTCCCGGCTTCCACTATGTTAACCCAGTGTGCCGTCAGTGAGATGTACCGTCCCTGCCCACAAGCACTTGTCCACGTGTCCATGGTTATGTTCACTTTCCCAGTAACAGCATTGCTGAGGGCACGGGTAATGCTGGTGTAATGCCTGTACGGCACACGGGGAGAAATAGTGGCGGCTAGGGACCGAGTACCTTGGGACAGCCACCACCATCAGGTTGCGGAAAGTTTCCATCTCAATGAGCCTAAAAGGCAACATTTCGAGCGCAAGCAGAAGAGAAATGTTAGAATTTAATACTATGGCCTGTTGGGTGTTCGCTGGGTATTTCCGCTTGCGTTCCAGTGACTGGTGTATAGACAACTGAAGGCTATGCTGGGACGAGGACGTGGATGGGCTTGATGATGGTGCTGCTTGACTGTGGGCAACAACAGGTGCAGGGCTAGAGGCATCTTCACATGCACGGTGGATTGGGGATTGGCTTCTATGCAAAACAATGGAAGAAGCATTGGTGTCACCTGCAGACAGTGTTCCTGGAGCCTGGGGTTCGGCCCACAAAGTCGGGTGCTTTGCTGCCATGTGCCTGATCATGCTGGTGGTGGTCAGGGTAGTAGTTTTGCTACACCTGCTGATGCGGGCATGGCAGATGCTGCAAATGGCCTGTTTGGGGTTATTTGCAGAGTCTTTAAAAATAACAGACTTGGGAAGATCTAATAGTTGGAATGGCAGCTTCCCTCATGTTGGTGTTACGGGGAACGGATGTGCACCTTTTGTCTGTGGCCACCACACTGCTTCTTCCTGCCTGTTGGGGTGATATGCATCCTTCCCCATATGTGCTGCTGTCCTCACTCTGCATGTCCTCCTGCCAGGTTGGGTCAGTCACTATGTCATCCACCACCTCGTCTTCCACATCCGCACCCTGCTCCTCCTCCTGACTTTTTAGCCATTGTGTCTCATCATCTTCCACCTCTTGTGACACTTTCCCATCATCGCCATCGTGTAACCGTGGCTGGTCAAAGCTTTGGGCATCGCTACATGCGATCTCATCTAGCCCCACTTCAAGTTGAGTTGTCGAGAGTACGGAATCTTGAAAGGGAAAACTGAGCAACTCTTTGGAATGTCCAAGTGTGGGATCAGTTGTCTCAGGGCTCTCAGAATGGTGGGAGGAAGGAGGATCAGGGTGAGGAATATCTGGTCCACACTCACGGCTACTTAGACTTGACCGTGTGGAAGACATGGTGGTCGTGGTGGCTAAGTGACTGGAAGCATTATCCGCTATCAAACCAACAACCGTTTCACACTGCTCTGGCTTCAATAGTGGTGTGCTGAGATTCCCTAGAAACTGGAACAGGAAGGTCGAGTGAGAAGATGTGGGTCTTTGTTGTGGCCCACTTTCAGCTTGGTCACGGCCTCGTCCTCTGCATGCATCATCAGCATCACGTCCACTTCCCTGCCCCTTGCCTTGCCCATTTTAAATGGACTACTGAACTATTTCAAAAGCTCAACACAAATGTATTTATTATTTATTTGGAGCAAAGTTATATCTGATCAGTATGCCTTCAAAGCTACGATTTTTCCAACACAGGTACAACAGGCCTCAGCCTGACATAACAGACTGTATAAGTTGTTTTTTTTTAGAGATTTTTTTTTTTTTTTAAAGAGTGGAACAAGGCTAGCAGACAGAACTATGGAACTTATGCCTGCGAAGCTACAATTTTTCAAACACAGATACACCAGGCCTCTGCCTGACATAACAGACTGTATAATTTTGGGGGGGGGGGTTTGGAGAATTTTTAAAATAAAAAAAGAGTGGAACAAGGCTAGCAGACAGAAATATGAAACTTATGCCTGCGAATCTGCAATTCTTCCACCACCTATACACCAGGCCACAGCCACAGATAACAGACTGTCTAACTTTTTTTCTCTTATATGTGAAATTTGGCAAAAAATTAAAAATGAGTACAACAACGCTAGCAGACAGAACTATGAAACTTATGCCTGCGAAGCTACTATTTTTCCACCACAGATACAACAGACCTCAGCCTGACATAAAAGACTGAATAATTTTTGTTTTTGGATAATTTAAAAAAAAAAAAAAAAAAGAAAAGCGGAACAAGGCTAGCAGACAGAACTATGAAACTTATGCCTGTGAAGCTACAATTTTTCCACCACAAATACAACAGGCCTCAGCCTGACATAACAGACTGAATAATTTTTGTTTTTGGATAATTAAAAAAAAAAAAAAAAGAAAAGTGGAACAAGGCTAGCAGACAGAACTATGGAACTTATGCCTGCGAAGCTACGATTTTTCAAAAACAGATACACTAGGCCTCAGCCTGACATAATAGACTGTATAAAAAAAAAATTTTGGGGGTGAATTTTTGAAAAAAAAGGAGAACAAGGCACACAGAACTATGATACGTATGCCTGCCAAACTACGATTTTTCCACCACCGATACACCAGCCGTCAGCCTCAGATAACAGACTGATCTAAATGTGGCCTTGATTTTTTCGGGCACAACTAAATTTTGTCAACAAGTTGGCTATGACACAAAAAAGCAACAACATTTTTTGGCGCACTCACATCTCGTGTCTGGGACAAAAAAAGGTAGATTTGCACGTTCTTAGATTTCATTAATCTGTCTGTAGTAGGCAGCGTGAACAAGCAGATAAATGTTAAAATTAGGGGGCTATGGATTGCTTTAGAATAAAAGGAGCAGGTATCAGGTGAAGAAAAAAAAAGCCACAGAAGACTGCAGCTAGATATATATTAAATAAACAGCAGCAGCAGACAGTAATGGAGCTTTTGAAGGTATGCAGTGAGAGCTATGTACTCACATACAGTGCCTAAAGGCCTTGCACTGATGTGGATATGCGCACATAGACTTCCCTGCCTACCTAGCGCTGCAATCTCGGGACCCACGAATTAGCCCTAAAATAGGGATTTTTGTGTACTCACCGTAAAATCCTTTTCTCCGAGCCACTCATTGGGGGACACAGGACCGTGGGTGTATGCTGCTGCCACTAGGAGGCTGACACTAAGTAAATACAAAAAGGGTTAGCTCCTCCTCTGCAGTATACACCGCCTACTGGCTCCGGATAATACCAGTTCATAGCAAAGCAGTAGGATATTAACAAGATTTAACCATAGGAACAACATGTCAGAGACTCAAAAACTTAGCATAGGCAACAAGCCAAAACAAGGGTGGGTGCTGTGTCCCCCAATGAGTGGCTCGGAGAAAAGGATTTTACGGTGAGTACACAAAAATCTCTATTCTCCATCGCCACATTGGTGGACACAGGACTGTGGGACGTCCAAAAGCAGTCCCTGGGTGGGAAATAACAACCCAACAGTGTAAACTTATGGCACCTGCTGTCTACAGGTGCACTACTGCTGCCTGCAGAATACGCCTAGCCAGGCTTGCATCTGAAGATGCCTGAGTATGGACATTGTAGTTCTTTGAAAAGGTGTACAGGCTAGACCAGGTCGCAGCTTTGCAAACCTGCTCTGCAGACACTTGATTCCGAATGGCTCAGGAAGCACCCACCGACAGTGGAGTGTGCCCTGAGGCCCACAGGGATAGGCTTGCCTCTGACGCAGTAAGCCTCTTGAATAGTCGACTGAATCCATCTGGCAATTGTCGACTTTGAAGCGGCCAGTCCCTTCCGGTGTCCCGCCGGGAGCACGAACAGAGCATCCATCTGTCGAAAAGATGCCGTACTGGACACGTACTTCCTGAGAGCTCTAACAAGATCCAAGGAGTGAAGAGCCTTCTCCACGCAGTTCGTTGGGGCAGGGCAAAGGGGCAGAAGTACGATATCCTCATTGAGGTGGAAGGACGACACCTTTGGGAGGAAAGTAGGGGCAGTCTGAGGACCATCTTGTCCGGGTGGAGCGTAAGGAACGGCGCCCGGCAGGAAAGAGCAGCCAACTCCGAGACTCATCTGATCGAGGTAATAGCGACGAGAAAGGCCACTTTCCATGAAAGGAGAGGTAGAGAGATGTCCTGCAATGGCTCGAAGGGAGATTCCTGCAGGACACCTAGGACCAGATTAAGGTCCCAAGCCTCTAGAGGCGCTTTGCAGGGAGGCACCACGTGAGAGACTCCCTGAAAGAACGTTCTGACCTGAGGTTTGGAAGCAATTTTACGTTGAAAAAGGACTGACAAGGCTGAGACCTGCCCTTTAAGGGAACTCGGCAAAAGCCCCAAGTCCAGACTGGATTGGAGAAAATCCAGGATGGTAGGGATGTTGAAAACCATCAGAGGGCGAACTCTGCTTCTGCAGCAATCAAAGAAGATCCTCCAGGTCCGATGGTAGATGCGCAATGACACCGTCTTTCGGGCATTGATCAAGGTGGAAACTACCTCACGGGAAAAACCCGCTTGAGTCAGAGCCCAGGATTCAACGGCCATGCCTTCAAACACAGGGCCCCCGAGTTCTCGTGGTAGATCGGGCCCTGAGAAAGTAGATCTGGACGATCTGGTAGGTGCTAAGGAACGTCTGCGATGAGCTGGACCAGCTCTGCATACCACGCCCGGCAAGGCCAATCTGGGGCGATGAGAATTACCGGGACACCCTCTGCCTTATCTTTCTGATGACTCTGGGAAGCAGGGGCAGGGGGGGAAACAGGTAAGGAGGGCAAAACTGACTCCAGGGAAGGACTAGCGCGTCCGCCCCGATTGCTCTGGGATCCCAGGACCGGGCCACAAACTGAGGTACCTTGGCATTGAACCAGGAAGCCATCAAGTCTACGTCCGGAGTACCCCAGCGAAGGCAGATTTGTTGGAATACGTCCTGATGGAGAGACCACTCTCCTGAGGAAAGACCTTGCCGGCTGAGGAAATCCGCTGCCCAATTCTCCACTCCTGGAATGTGAACGGCCGATATGACCGAGTGGTTGTGTTCGGCCCAGTGAAGGATGTGCTCCACCTCGCGCATTGCAGCTCTGCTGCGGGTGCCCCCTTGATGATTTATATAGGCCACAGCCGTGGCATTGTCCGACTGGATACGGATGGGGCGGCCTGCTAGGAGATTATGGAACCGCTTCAGGAACAGCCGAATTGCACATATCTCCAGGATATTGATTGGAAGATGAGACTCGTGATGAGTCCAGGTTCCCTGCGCAGTGTGATGGTGAAAGACTACTCCCCAGACTAGGAAGCTGGCATCGGTAGTGACTACCAGCCAATGGACTGGGAGGAAGGACCTCCCTTGGAGAAGAGAGGATTGGAGCATCCACCACTGGAGAGTCTGCTTGACCCGAGGAAAGAGAGGGCACCGTCGGTCGAGGAAAAACGGACTCCCGTCCCATGCGTCCAGTAGAGCATGCTGGAGGGGACGGAGGTGTAGTTGCGCATATGGAATCGCCTCCATTGCGGCCTCCATCTTCCCGAGAATCCTCATGTCGAAACAGATGGAACAGGGGGACAGCTGAAGAAGCCTCCAGACCCTTTGTTGAAGAGCCAGGACCTTGTCCCGAGGAAGAAGCACCAACCCTAGGGAGGTGTCCAGGGTCATGCCCAGGAAGGAGATCCGTTGAGCTGGAACAGGAGATGACTTGTTTACGTTGATCAACCAGCCCAGCCGAGAAAGAGTATCCAAGGAAATGCGCCTTTGACCAGTAAGTCGTCTAGGTAGGGAAGCACGACTAGACCCCGAGAATACAGAATGGCCATGACCGCCGCCATGACCTTTGTGAAAACTCTGGGAGCGGTGGCGAGACCGAAAGGTAAGGCCGTGAACTGAAAGTGTTAGTCTCCGACGGCGAAGCGAAGAAACCTTTGATGAGGTGGGAAGATTGGGATGTGGAGGTACGCATCCCGGATGTCGATGGATGCTAAGAATTCGCCATGTTCCATCGAGGCAATGACGAAACGAAGAGATTCCATCTTGAAATGACGGACTTTGACAAGTCTGTTCAATGGCTTTAGGTCCAGGATGGGCCTTACTGTTCCAGCCTTTTTGGGGACCATAAACAGATTTGAGTAAAAACCGCAGAACCTTTCATCCTCTGGGTCAGAGACAATCACTCCGTCTTGTCGGAGATTGCGAGTTATTTAGAAGAAGATGGTTGGGGTCTGGATCACCTGGACTGTGCAGAGCGGCCCCTCCAGGAATGGTTGGGCCGGTATGAAGACTGAGGGCTTTTGTCTCTGCCGGCGTGGCACCCCGAACCAGGGGAACTGGCTGAGGAATGCCATGCGTAAGTTTCACGAAAGGGCCGAAAACGAGCCTGCGGCTGTCAACGGAATGGTTGCCTGAATCTCTGCTGGGGAAGGGAAGTGCTTTTTCCCCCCGTAGCTTCTGAAATCAGTTTGTCCAGCTTTTCACCAAATAGACGGCCACTGAGATATGGCAGAGACATGAGGGACTTTTTATATACGGAGTCTGCTCGCCAGTCCCTCAGGCATAGTGCTCTCCTAATCGCCACGGCGTTTGAAGCCTTAAGGGCAGAGCAATTTGCCGCATCCAGGGAAGCACTTACTAAGTAATCGCCAGCCAAGGAAATTTGATTTGCTAGCTCCACTATGTCAGAAGGGAGGTCACTGTTCTGTAAGGCCTTATGCAGAGAGTCTGCCCAACAAGTCACGGCTTTGGCTACCCAGGTAGCAGCGAAGGAGGGAAAGAATGCTGAGCCTGAAGCCTCAAAAACTGAACGGGCGAGACTGTCAACTAGGCGGTCTGTGGGATCTTTGATAGAAGATCCGTCCGGCACAGATAGGATAGTTTTAGAGGACAAACGTGAGATAGGAGGATCCACGGGAGGGGATTCTGTCCATTGTTTGCGGAGATCAGGAGAAAAAGGATATTTGGACTCCAGAGATCTCTGACACTGAGAGCGTTTATCTGGACGCTCCCTATGTCGCTGGACTATGTCCTGGAACTCCGGGTGATTGGCAAACACCCTGTGAGTACTTTTGGTCCTTTTGAAAGACACCGAATTATCCGTACTGGAGGTCGCCGGTTCCTCATCAACCTGAAGGGACTGGTTGACGGCCTCAATGAGACTATCTATACTGCTCTGATAACCTGGCGACTCCAGATCTAGAGGCCCATCAGACTCAGGATCAGAGTCCTGGTCGGAAGAGGTGCCTGGGGAGTGAGAGCGGGAAGCGGAGCTGACGGACGCCGAGGCACCAGATTGCCTGGGGGATGAGCTACGGACGCGCTTCCTAGATGGCCGCCTGTGCTTAGAATGAGAGCGGCCCCTGCAGGCCTAAGATTCTGCAGCCATAGGGGAAGATTCCTGAATAGGCGGATTAGTGGTCTTGCTCCTGGTTGGATCCTGGAGGGACTCGTGTTATGACCCCAATGGCAGAGGGTCTCAGGAATAAATACCAAGTCTGCAAACACAAAAAACCAGCTCATAGGGCAGTGGTAACTGGGCTGACCATATATCTAATCCTAGCACCACAAATAGAAGTAGCCGGGGAACGTGCCTACGTTGGTTCTAGACGTCTCGCGCCAGCCGGAGAACTAACTAACCCTAGAAGGGAAAAGAAAGACCTTTCTTGCCTCCAGAGAAAAGACCCCAAAAGTTGGATACAAGCCCCCAACAAATAATAACGGTGAGGTAAGAGGAAAAGACAAACATAAGAATGAGCTAGGTATTTAGCAAAGAGAGGCCCACTAGCTAATAGCAGAATATAGTAAGATGACTTATATGGTCAGCAAAAACCCTATTAAAACATCCACGCTGGATATTCAAGAACCCCCGAACCGTCTAACGGCCGGGGGGAGAACACCAGCCCCCTAGAGCTTCCAGCAAGGTCAGAAATCACATTTAGTACAAGCTGGACAAAAATAGTAGCAAAGCAAGTAACTCAAAAAACAAAGAAGCAAGACTTAGCTTAATTTTGCAAGAGCCAGGACCAGCAGACAGGAGCAACAGAAGGATCTGATTACAACGATGCCAGGCACTGGACTAAGGATCCAGGAAGTTAATATAGCGACACCCCTGGACTAACGACCCAGGTGAGTGCCAAACAGAAAAAAGACAATCCCAGAGTCATACCACTAGTGACCACAAGAGGGAGCCAAAAAGTCTAATTCACAACAGTACCCCCCCCTTAAGGAGGGGTCACCGAACCCTCACCAAGACCACCAGGGCGATCAGGATGAGCAGCGTGAAAGGCACGAACTAAATCGGCCGCATGCACATCAGAGGCAACCACCCAGGAATTATCCTCCTGACCATAGCCCTTTCACTTGACCAGATACTGAAGCCTCCGCCTGGAGAGACGAGAATCCAAGATCTTCTCCACCACGTACTCCAACTCGCCCTCAACCAACACCGGAGCAGGAGGCTCAACAGAAGGAACCACAGGTACAACGTACCGCCGCAACAAAGACCTATGGAACACGTTGTGAATGGCAAACGACACAGGAAGATCCAAGCGAAAGGACACAGGATTAAGGATTTCCAATATCTTGTAAGGACCGATGAAGCGAGGCTTAAATTTAGGAGAGGAGACCTTCATAGGAACAAATCGAGAAGACAGCCATACCAAATCCCCAACACGAAGTCGGGGACCCACACCGCGGCGGCGGTTGGCAAAACGCTGAGCCTTCTCTTGTGACAACTTTAAGTTGTCCACCACATGATTCCAGATCTGCTGCAACCTATCCACCACAGAATCTACCCCAGGACAGTCAGAAGGCTCCACATGTCCCGAGGAAAAACGAGGATGGAAACCAGAGTTGCAGAAAAATGGCGAAACCAATGTAGCGGAACTAGCCCGATTATTAAGGGCAAACTCAGCCAACGGCAAGAAGGTCACCCAATCATCCTGATCCGCAGAAACAAAACACCTCAAATAAGCCTCCAGAGTCTGATTAGTTCGCTCCGTTTGTCCATTAGTCTGAGGATGAAAGGCAGACGAAAACAACAACTCAATGCCCATCCTAGCACAAAAGGATCGCCAGAACCTGGAAACAAACTGGGATCCTCTGTCAGACACAATATTCTCAGGAATGCCGTGTAAACGAACCACATTCTGAAAGAACACAGGAACCAGATCGGAAGAGGAAGGCAGCTTAGGCAAAGGTACCAAATGGACCATCTTAGAAAAGCGATCACATACCACCCAGATGACAGACATGCCCTGAGACACCGGGAGATCTGAAATGAAATCCATGGAAATGTGTGTCCAAGGCCTCTTCGGGACAGGCAAGGGCAAGAGCAACCCGCTGGCACGCGAACAGCAAGGCTTAGCTCGAGCACAAGTCCCACAGGACTGCACAAACGACCGCACATCCCGTGACAAGGAAGGCCACCAAAAGGACCTAGCCACCAGATCTCTGGTGCCAAAAATTCCCGGATGCCCTGCCAACACCGAGGAATGAACCTCGGAAATGACTCTGCTGGTCCACTTATCAGGAACAAACAGTTTGTCAGGTGGACAAGAGTCAGGTCTACCAGCCTGAAATCTCTGCAACACACGTCGCAAATCCGGAGAAATGGCTGACAAGATAACTCCCTCTTTAAGAATACCAACTGGTTCTGCGACTCCCGGAGAGTCAGGCACAAAGCTGCTTGAAAGAGCATCAGCCTTCACATTCTTTGAACCTGGTAAATACGAGACCACAAAGTCAAAACGGGAGAAAAACAATGACCAGCGGGCCTGTCTAGGATTCAGGCGTTTAGCAGACTCGAGATACATCAAATTTTTGTGATCAGTCAAGACCACCACACGATGCTTAGCACCCTCGAGCCAATGACGCCACTCCTCAAATGCCCACTTCATGGCCAACAACTCCCGATTGCCAACATCATAATTCCGCTCAGCAGGCGAAAACTTCCTCGAGAAAAAGGCACAAGGTCTCATCACAGAGCAACCAGGGCCTCTCTGCGACAAAACGGCCCCTGCCCCAATCTCAGAAGCATCCACTTCAACCTGAAAGGGAAGTGAGACATCAGGCTGGCACAAAACAGGCGCCGAAGTAAACCGGCGCTTCAACTCCTGGAAAGCCTCCACGGCTGCAGGAGCCCAGTTAGCAACATCAGAACCTTTCTTGGTCATATCCGTCAAAGGTTTAGCAATGCTAGAAAAATTAGCAATAAAACGACGGTAGAAGTTAGCAAAACCCAAGAACTTCTGAAGACTCTTAACTGACGTGGGTTGAGTCCAATCATGAATAGCACGGACCTTGACTGGGTCCATCTCCACCGCAGAAGGGGAAAAAATAAACCCCAAAAAGGGAACCTTCTGTACTCCAAAGAGACACTTTGAGCCCTTAACAAATAAAGCATTCTCACGCAAAACCTGAAACACCATCCTGACCTGCTCTACATGCGAGTCCCAGTCATCAGAAAAAACCAGAATATCATCCAGATAAACGATCATAAATTTATCCAGATACTTCCGGAAAATATCATGCATAAAGGACTGAAACACTGAAGGAGCATTAGAGAGCCCAAAAGGCATCACCAAGTACTCAAAATGACCTTCGGGCGTATTAAACGCGGTTTTCCATTCATCTCCTCGCTTAATGCGCACAAGGTTGTACGCACCACGAAGATCTTTCTTGGTGAACCACTTGGCACCTTTAATTCGGGCAAACAAGTCTGACAACAGAGGCAAAGGATACTGAAATTTAACAATGATTTTATTCAAAAGCCGATAGTCAATACAAGGTCTCAAAGATCCGTCCTTCTTGGCCACAAAAAAAGAACCCCGCACCAAGAGGGGAAGAGGAAGGACGGATATGCCCCTTCTCCAGAGATTCCTTGATATACGAACGCATTGCGGTATGCTCAGGTACAGACAGATTAAATAGTCTTCCCTTAGGAAATTTGCTACCTGGAATCAAATCTATGGCACAGTCACAGTCCCTATGAGGAGGCAGAACACTGGACCTGGACTCGCTGAACACATCCTGATAATCAGACAAATACTCAGGAACTTCCGAAGGCGTAGAGGAAGCAATAGACACCGGCGGGGAATCACCATGAATACCCTGACAGCCCCAACTTGACACAGACATTGCCTTCCAATCCAAGACTGGATTATGAGTCTGTAACCATGGCAAACCCAAAACGACCAAATCATGCATTTTATGCAGAACAAGAAAACGAATCACCTCCCGATGTTCAGGAGTCATGCACATGGTTACCTGTGTCCAAAACTGCGGTTTATTTTCCGCCAATGGCGTAGCATCAATACCCCTCAGAGGGATAGGATTAACCAACGGCTCAAGAACAAAACCACAGCACTTGGCAAATGACAGATCCATAAGACTCAGGGCAGCACCTGAATCCACAAACGCCATAACAGGGTAAGAGGACAATGAGCAAATTAAAGTCACAGACAAAATAAATTTAGGTTGCAAATTACCAATGGCGACAGGACTAACAACCCTTGTTAGGCGTTTAGAGCATGCTGATATAACATGTGTAGAATCACCACAGTAAAAACACAACCCATTCTGACGCCTATGATTTTTCCACTCATTTCTGGTCTGAATTCTATCACATTGCATCAAATCAGGTGTTTGTTTAGACAACACCACCAGAGGATTAGCGGTTTTGCGCTCCCGCAAACGCCGGTCAATTTGAATAGCCAGCGCCATGGAATCATTCAGACTTGTAGGAATGGAGAACACCATCACATTCTTAATGGCTTCAGAAAGGCCATTTCTGAAGTTTGCGGCCAGAGCACACTCATTCCACTGAGTAAGCACGGACCACTTCCGAAATTTTTGGCAATACACTTCAGCTTCATCCTGGCCCTGAGAAATAGCCAGCAAGGCTTTTTCTGCCTGAACCTCAAGATTGGGTTCCTCGTAAAGCAATCCGAGCGCCAGAAAAAACACATCAATATTTGCCAATGCCGGATCTCCTGGTGCTAGCGAGAAAGCCCAATCCTGAGGGTCGCCCCGTAAAAAAGAAATAACAATTTTAACTTGCTGAACTGAGTCTCCAGATGAACGGGGTCTCAGAGATAGAAACAATTTACAATTATCCCTGAAATTCCTAAACTTAAATCGGTCTCCAGAAAACAGTTCAGGAATAGGTATTTTAGGTTCAGACATAGGACTACTGGTAACAAAATCTTGTATGCTTTGCACACGAGCAGCAAGCTGGTCCAAACTTGTAATCAAGGTCTGGACATTCATGTTTGCAGCAAGCTCAAGCCACTCAGAGGTAAAGGGGAGGAAGAGAGGAAAAAAAAAAAAAAAATTCAGAATTTCCTTTCTTATATCCCACTTCTGCAATGCATTAAACATTCAATGTTGGCCTGGCATACTGTTATGACCCCAATGGCAGAGGGTCTCAGGAATAAATACCAAGACTGCAAACACAAAAAACCAGCTCATAGGGCAGTGGTAACTGGGCTGACCATATATCTAATCCTAGCACCACAAATAGAAGTAGCCGGGGAACGTGCCTACGTTGGTTCTAGACGTCTCGCGCCAGCCGGAGAACTAACTAACCCTAGAAGGGAAAAGAAAGACCTTTCTTGCCTCCAGAGAAAAGACCCCAAAAGTTGGATACAAGCCCCCAACAAATAATAACGGTGAGGTAAGAGGAAAAGACAAACATAAGAATGAGCTAGGTATTTAGCAAAGAGAGGCCCACTAGCTAATAGCAGAATATAGTAAGATGACTTATATGGTCAGCAAAAACCCTATTAAAACATCCACGCTGGATATTCAAGAACCCCCGAACCGTCTAACGGCCGGGGGGAGAACACCAGCTCCCTAGAGCTTCCAGCAAGGTCAGAAATCACATTTAGTACAAGCTGGACAAAAATAGTAGCAAAGCAAGTAACTCAAAAAACAAAGAAGCAAGACTTAGCTTAATTTTGCAAGAGCCAGGACCAGCAGACAGGAGCAACAGAAGGATCTGATTACAACGATGCCAGGCACTGGACTAAGGATCCAGGAAGTTAATGTAGCGACACCCCTGGACTAACGACCCAGGTGAGTGCCAAACAGAAAAAAGACAATCCCAGAGTCATACCACTAGTGACCACAAGAGGGAGCCAAAAAGTCTAATTCACAACAGACTCGATAGCTTTAGTCAAAGAAGCCGTAGATTGCGAAAGTGACAAAGCCCACTCAGGGGGGCTGGTCACCGCAGGCTCGTTTGCGGCGGGGGGCTCCGGAGCACATTTAGGGTCACAAGCATTACAGAGCGGAGCAGTATGCCCGCTTGGTAGCGCAGCCTGACAGTAGGTGCAAGAAGTGAAGAACACTATGTGTTTTTGCGGACTTTTTGTGTTTAGGCAGTGACCTGCTGTCTGTTAACCTCTGTGCAGGGCTGTGGGGCACCTGTGCGGCTAGTAAAGTGGAGCACTGTGCAGGAGTATGAGGGCTTGTGTCAGCGTGTAGCGCACCTACCCAGGTCCTATGTCCAGATGCCGCACTGAGACCGGGGGGAGAAGATGGCGTTGATCCAAGATGTCCGCCGAGAGTTTGTGGGGGCAATTCTCGCAGTGTGCAAGAAGCGCTGAACTGGTGGGCGGGCCGTCACGCGCTGTGGGCATGACGTGGCCTAGCTGAGGCCGAAGCCAGGGACTAAATTAGCGGTGCCCGGCCGCAAGATGCGGCTGAGCCCGCGGTGCGCTCAGGAACCCCCCCCCCCGCTAGACTCACCGCTTAAGGTCCTCTTCAGGCGAGGTACTGTATGAGGGAAGTGCAGTCAACTGCCACCCTCTTGATCAGGAGGTAGAGAGGGACTGGGAAGCTCCTTGCAGCACCGCTGTTCTTCAGTGGTGGTGCAGAGGGAGGGCGGCCGGACTGTGCTCATGGGAAGGTGGCCTCTGTGTATCCTAAGGGTTCGCTCCCCTAGGATTTTACAGGGCTAGTCCACGGCCGAACATCCCACGCCACAGGAGAGGGTATGGGGAGTAAACTCGCCGTGCTCGCCTGTTGTTGTTTTGGGGGAGATCGGCCCCCTTAAAAGGGTCCGTCGCCCCCTTCATCCTCTTGCGCAAAGTTAAAAATAAGAACGTCTGGAAAAAACAGACGCAGTGTGCCTCCTACGGACACTAAGCAAGAACTGGTATTATCCGGAGCCAGTGGGTGGTGTATACTGCAGAGGAGGAGCTAATCCTTTTTGTATTTACTTAGTATCAGCCTCCTAGTGGCAGCAGCATACACCCATGGTCCTGTGTCCCCCAATGTGGCGATGGAGAAAAGGACTGTTGGTTTCTCAGGAGTTGTGGACTGAACAGTTGTAGAGCTACACTATTAGGCCGGGGTCACACTAGAGAGGAATACGGACGTATGAGAAGCGCAAAAACAACGCATTGCACACGGACCAATGTTTCTCTATGCGGCAGCTTCCATCAGCTGTATATTTCTCAGCAGCATTTTACAGGCTGAGAAAATCACAGCATGCTGTGTTTCTCAGCGTATTGCGCAAAAAATCTGCAAATGAACGTCTATGGGGGCGAGAAAAATACAGATTACACAAGGACCATGCGTGTGACTTGCGAGAAATACACACCGGTGTTCTATATAAAAGCCGGTAATTCAGTGCGGTGTACAGTAAAATCACACTGACAGGTTAGAATAGAATATATAGAATAAATGTCTACACATAGAATAGGTATATATATATATATACAGTATATATATATATATACAGTATATATATGTCATTGAGACACACACATATATACAGTATATATATTTAACACAGAGCTAGATAGCAGAAAAGCCGGTAATTCAATTGCCAGCTTTTGCTATCTCCTTATCAAACCCGACAGGATATGAGACATGGTTTACATACAGTAAACCATTTCATATCCCTTAATTTTTTACATATTCCTCACTAATAATGTAAGAAGTGTCTGTGTGCAAAATTTGGGAGCTCTAGGTGTTAAAATAAAGGGTTAATAATATTATGAGAAGCAGGGTGCACTCAAGCCGTCCATAAGAATAGATTTGAGGCGTGCAGAGCCAAGTCCAATAATGTAACCTGAACTAGAAAGAGAAAAAGAATGGACTACAAAGCGGCTCGCACAACCATATATGTTGAAAATACAAAAATAGTTTATTCAAAACACCACAACACAAAGGATAAAAACATTAAAACCACACAGTATCCTGTATAAATCACCCACATATAATTATATAAATCAGATAGGAAAAAGACCCCAAGTAACTGTATCACGAATATCATGCCACGGACTCAATTAAACACCGGGTATAGTACCTCAAAGTGTCATGACGGCTAAATCAAAAAGCCCCCATAACTGTAATCATACATGATAGCGAACACACACCTAAATTAGAGTCTGGATGAACAAATAAACAGTAATAAGGTATACACCTATACCGACCTAAAGGGTGATGTAACGCCAACTAATCAGCCTATGTAGCTAAGTAGCGAAAGGAGCTAGGCCGTCAGCCAAACCTCAATCGACCATGAGGTCCTGTGTAAGAGTCCAAATCAGATATCCGGCATGTGGATACAGAGAGATCGGGTGATAAGCGATTTAATCGACCATGAGGTCCTGTGTAAGAGTCCAAATCAGATATCCGGCATGTGGATACAGAGAGATCGGGTGATAAGCGATTTGCTCATCACCCGATCTCTCTGTATCCACATGCCGGATATCTGATTTGGACTCTTACACAGGACCTCATGGTCGATTGAGGTTTGGCTGACGGCCTAGCTCCTTTCGCTACTTAGCTACATAGGCTGATTAGTTGGCGTTACATCACCCTTTAGGTCGGTATAGGTGTATACCTTATTACTGTTTATTTGTTCATCCAGACTCTAATTTAGGTGTGTGTTCGCTATCATGTATGATTACAGTTATGGGGGCTTTTTGATTTAGCCGTCATGACACTTTGAGGTACTATACCCGGTGTTTAATTGAGTCCGTGGCATGATATTCGTGATACAGTTACTTGGGGTCTTTTTCCTATCTGATTTATATAATTATATGTGGGTGATTTATACAGGATACTGTGTGGTTTTAATGTTTTTATCCTTTGTGTTGTGGTGTTTTGAATAAACTATTTTTGTATTTTCAACATATATGGTTGTGCGAGCCGCTTTGTAGTCCATTCTTTTTCTCTTTCTAGTTCAAAATAAAGGGTTAAATCACGGGAAAAACTGACGTGGGCTCCCGCACAACTTTCTCCGCCAGAGTGGTAAAGCCAATGACTGAGGGCAGATATTAATAGCCTAGAGGGGGACCATGGTTATTGGCTGCCCCCCGGTGGCATAAACTCATATGAACTCTAGCGTGGGAAAATAATCAGAAAAATTCCCACACTAGAGTTCATATCAGTTTAACCAGGGAGCGCATCACCACAAGTCTACGAAGCTACGTTCCTCTTCATTCCATTCATTCCCCAGTTTTTACAGCCAGGGGCGACAGCTGCATTAGCAGGCTCCTGGTTGTAAAATTATTTAACCCGTTCAGATGGATTTACATTGTGGGACATGACTGTACGGCGGACAGGTATGGGTTATTGGTGTTTTTTTATTTTTCAATTTTTTTCAGAAGATCGAGGGTCGTCAGTTGGATTGAGCGTACAATTGCAGGGCGGAGACCCGAGCTCTCGCCGAATAATCCCGGAAATACTCGGTGCTCGTCGAGTATACCGAGCATAGTGATACTCGGGCCAGTACCAAGTAGTGGCGAGCACGTTCTCTCATCACTAATAATAACAGATTTTTTGATGCATTTATACCAATAGAAGGGGCTCTGGTGCGTCGTGGAGCTTCCCTGGCAGCGGTGAGCTGGCTGTGCTGTCAGGACTCGATCTTGTCCATTCCCGGGTTCTCTCTTTCTTCTTTCTCTCCTTGGTCCTGTTTTGTATCCACCAGTCCATTTGATTATTTGTGAACTTCACAATAACACGAAGTGGCTATTAACTATTGAGATAGGCACATATATATATATATATATACATCTCTCTTTTTCAATATATTATGATTTTTTAATCAGAGATTAGTGTTATTATCTCCTTTATAAGTAATAAAAATAATTAATGTGATCAGTTTGAAGCCAAAAGCTGGTTGTGAACGTGTGTTTATATGAGATTGTGGTCCGTATTGTTGCATGTGTTGTGTTCTCTCCTGGTGAACCTGTGCTGGTCCTGTATGATGTTAATGATTTTCCAACCTTTTTGAGTTATTAATAACTAGTGTTTTTTAAATGGGACACTTAAATATCAATTAACCAACAGATGTCATGCATGATTACGATGATATATCCTCCTCGAATATTGAATTTCTGTTCGCTGATGGTCCCTATATAAATACTGTAAGATCTAGGAATTAACAGCACAATTATTGCACAAATTTATTTAATATTTTTAATCAAATAATAAAATAATTTTTACACATTCATATGTTTTTAATAAATTAGTAATGTTTTTTATTTATTTATGATGGTGGTAATCTTATTCTCATACAATACATTTTTCATTTTTCTGTTCTTCAGTTCTTTCTTTGTATAAATATAACTGTAAATAGATAATAAGAGTGTTACAACAATTTTCCCTTCTTTTACCAAATCATACGTTCCAGACTGAACTGTCATTTGTTGTATCATGTGCCGGCTCCCTGAACTTTGACATTGTTGGGCAGGTGATGCCTTTGGCGCCAGATTTGAATGTTGAATCTATTTAAACAGCATGTGGAGTTATTGTACACTTATGCATCTCCTGAGGAAGAAGTCCGAGTGAATTCCAAACGCGTTGAGAGAATAAATATACCAATTTTTTATCTATTCTACATCTGGACCATTATTTGTGCAGCAGCGCGGACAGTATCCACGAATTATCCTGTTTCAATACTAAGCTAATATTAAAACAGATACAGAAAACTTCCAGAATAAATAACATGTATCCCTCCCTTATCCCAATCCATATCTCCTGCACCCACATGTCTCCCCCTCTACAGTCTGGGCTCATCAGGAGACATTGGTGAAGAATCATCATTCCATATGTAGCGATGACGTACAATGGTGCATGGATGGCGGGATACATGATGTCTGCTGAATGACCGTCCGGTCTACAGCTACAGTGTGTCTTGTGTATGACCAGCTATAGGGAAGTGCTCCGCCACTTCCCTGATTGAACATGCTGGATGGGGGCCATTTTGACACCAAAACACCTTGTCCTGCCCCAAATAATCTCTCACATTATAATCTGCCATGAACAATTTGGCTACTTTTAACACTAAGGTGAGTCCGAGGTAGTAATGGGACCTGTTGTCATTTTTTACTGAAAGGGGAAAAGCACATTTTATAATATGTATACATGAAATCTGATATATTTTACTCTATTTCTTTAAGTTATATCATCATCATTATTATTATCCATTGTTGTAACTTAAGAGAAGATGACATTGATAAGAAAAAACCATTGGAATATAGATATATGGGAATGTGGAAAATTGCTATAGTAACCCATTGCAGGGAAGCGGACAGGTCGCCCGTGCTCCCAAGGCCACCAGCACTCGTGTCTTCCTGTATAAACTCCCTGCCCAGCAAGCTCTTTATTGCATTTGACATCTAAACAGATCTTAAGAAAATGTATTTCTGAATTCAGTTTCTCTTAAGCAAATAAGGCTGCAGATTGTAGACTGGAATCAGAGGGGAGAGGAATCTTAGGCCAGTTTGGGACTTTATACTTGGCTTTTACACAAATCCCACCTATAAACCAGAACACTTACCATAGACTTGTCTGATTTCAGGCCCTTGTGTCTGACGTGCAGCTGAAGCTGCCGACCTCTTGGTTTCTACAATGTAACAGTGAGAAATGATAAGAACATATGACGCCCGGTGCACCGCCATGTTTTCTGTGCTATCGGGGGGTAGTAGCAGGAAGCTGCGATTTATCCAACTCACTGATAATGTGATGAAATATGGCATCAGGATTGGGGGTGAATATGGGGGAGCAGAATGTCCTTATCGGGGAGATGCTGGATACTCACTTTTTATTCTGATGTTTTGCAGCAGACCAAGGGGGAGAATCTAATAAAAAATACAAAAACATGTTCATGAGAGCACGGTCTACTTTGAGTCCCATGAAAAATGTGACAATTGTGTGGATTTGAGTATATAATCCCCCACTTCATCTCTGGAGTTTTATTCTTACGGAATAATGTTACAGACCCTGGGTTTATGCCTCCACTGCAGACATTGGGCTGACACCTGGTACCGTACATCACACCGGGCCGTATTTCTACTATTCTGTAAGATAAATCCGCCCCTTAGCTACAGGATGTTATGGAAAGATGTGAAGATCGTCACTGACTCTTAGAATAACTAAAGGGCCTGTTACACGGGGTGATTACAGACATTCCTGCAATTTATTTACGTTCATAAACGCTTCTCCTTCCTCGTCCTTTTATTTTCATTCCGGCAGCTAAATAGGAAAGGGTTCTTTACAGTTAGAGCACTCAGACTGTGGAATGCCCGATCACAAGAGGTAGCAATGGCAGACACTATAACAGATTTTATACAAGGGCTGGATGATTTCCTCAATACACTTAATATTGTGGGTTATAGTTATATTAGTGACAACATGTACAGTGGGTACGGAAAGTATTCAGACCTCTTTAAATTTGTCACTCTTTGTTTCATTGCAGCCATTTGGTAAATTCAAAAAAGTTTGTTTTTGTTCTCATTAATTTTCACTCTACAGCCCATCTTAATAGAAAAAACCAGAAATGTAGAAATTTTTGCAAATTTATAAAAAAAGAAAAACTGAAATATCACATGGTCATAAGTAATCAGACCCTTTGCTCACACACTCTTTTAAGTCACATGCTGTCCATTTACTTGTGATCCTCCTTGAGATGGTTCTACTCCTTCATTGGAGTCCAGCTGTGCTTAATTAAACTGATAGGACTTGATTTGGAAAGGCATACACCTATCTATATAAGACCTCACAGCTCACAGTGCATGTCAGACCAAATGAGAATCATTAGGTCAAAGGAACTGGCCAAGGAGCTCAGAGACAGAATTTTGGCAAGGCACATATCTGGCCAAGGTTAAAACAGAATTTCTGCAGTACTCAGGTTCTTAAGAGCACAGTGACCTCCATAATCATTAAAAGGAAGGGAAGAAGTTTGGGACCACCAGTAGTCTTCCTAGACCTGGCCGTCTAGCTAAACTGAGCAATCGTGGGAGAAGAGCCTTGGTGAGAGAGGTAAAGAAGAACCCCAAGACCACTGTGGCTGAGCTCAAGAGATGCAGTAGGGAGAAGGGAGCAAGTTCCAAAAAGTCAACTATCACTGCAGCCCTCCACCAGTTGGGCCTTTACGGCAGAGTGGCCCCATGGAAGCCTCTCCGCAGTGCAAGACATATGAAATTCCCATAGAGTTTGCTAAAAAACACATGAAGGACTCCCAGACTAAGAGAAATAAGATTCTCTGGTCTGATGAGACGAAGATAGAAGTTTTTGGTGAAAACCAGGCACTGCTCATCACCTGCCCAATACAATCCCAACAGTGAAACATGGTGGTGGCAGCATCATTCTATGGGGGGGGGGATTTCAGCTGCAGGGACAGGACGACTAGTTGCAATTGGAGGAAACATGAATGTGGCCAAGTACAGAGATATCTTGGGTGAAAGCCTTTTTCAGAGTGCTCTGGACCTCAGACTTGGCCGAAGATTCACCTTCCAACAAGACAATGACCCTAAGCACACAGCTAAAATAACAAAGGAGTGGCTTCAGAACAACTCTGTGACCATTCTTGACTGGCCCAGCCAGAGCCCTGACCTATACCCAATTGAGCATCTCTGGAGAGACCTGAAAATGGCTGTCCACCATCGTTCACAATCCAACCTGATGGAACTGGAGAGGATCTGCAAGGAAGAATGGCAGAGGATCCCCAAATCCAGGTGTGAAAAACTTGTTGCATCATTCTCAAGAAGACTCATGGCTGTAGTAGCTCAAAAGGTGCTTCTACTCAATACTGAGCAAAGGGTCTGAATACTTTTGACCATGTGATATTTCAGTTTTTCTTTTTTAAAACATTTGCAAAAATTTCTGTTTTTGCTCAGTCAAGATGGGGTGCAGAGTGTACATTAATGAGAAACAAATGAACTTTTTTGAATTTACCAAATGGCTCCAATGAAACATAGAGTGAAAAATTTAAAGGGGTCTGAATACTTTCCGTACCCACTGTACAATTGGTTGAGAAAGGTTGAACTTGATGGACCTAAGTCTTTTTTGAAACTATATAACTATGTAAAAATTTCAGCTACAAAGAAATAAAACCAAATAAATGATAGAGTCCAGATAGTCACCAAAAATAAAACGCTCTCTCATCATGCAAAATTGTGTAATAAATTCTTGCCTATCAAAGGAGATTTGCCTCAACATGAGACATTGCCCCTCTGACTATCAAGAAGAAAGTCATATATCAGTAATATAGAACAATGATAAACAGCATGAACTATGCTCCCACACCTCAGTGACTGAAGGACAGAAAAATCAGGCTTATATCTGATATTTCATCAGAAAAACGAACGTAGAAGCTGTTTAGCCATAAAATAACAAAGTTTTATTAAAGACATACAAAGATACAACATCAATGAAAAAAGTTAAAAAATGGAGGTGGAAAATATGCAAAAAAAACACCAAAAGAGGTAATACAATATAATTATGTTAAATATACACAAGGATCATAAACAAGTGTTCAATTCAAGTACAAATATGCGCATGGAACAGTTTAGTGGAGTCCAAAAAAAAAAGAAGAAACTTCCCTTTGCAAAAAACCAATGCCTAAAATAAGATAATAAAGGGCACTGTGCGCATATATATATAAACCCAGGCAGGTTAATAATAGAGCCTACCAAAGAAAAATGCAGACTCCAAAAAACATATGACACTATATATTTTGTATAAAGGCTACAGTAGATGCAAGAAACAGGGATACGAAAGGAATGTAATCCTTATATAAACAAAAAAATCATACAAAAACCAAAATAGTTTAAAGTGCATACAGTGATCTAAATAATGTAACAGCCTGTATAGTATAGCAGCCTGTATAAAAGAGGAATGTAATCCTTAATATATAATGAGCCAGTCTCACACCAATAGTAAAACTAATTGGTTCAAAGTGCATACAGTGACCTGAGTAATACAGTAGCCTACAATAAGGTTAATTCACATGTGAAGAAATTTAACAAAATAAAATGTGTAAAGAAAAACAGCCTGGGATATTACCTCAAGGTGGTAGCAGCAACCAGACGCGCGTTTCGCTTATAGCTTCGTCTAAGGGAAAGCACTTTATATTGATTTGAAGCTTTGCCATTAATCTAGGCAGGTGTTTTCCTTTTTGATATCTGATATTTCAGTAACTGTAGCACAGAATTGAGAGGCTGGCATCTGATACCTCATTGAATGACAGAATAGAGAGGCTGACATCTGACACCTCAGTGACTGAAGGACAGAATAGAGAGGCTGACATCTGACACCTCATTGATGGACAGAAGAGAGAGGCTGACATATGAGACCTTAGTGATTGAAGGGCAGAATAGAGAGGCTGACATTTGACACCTCATTGATGCACAGAAGAGAGAGAGGCTGACATCTGAGACCTTAGTGACTGAAGGACAGAATAAAGAAGTTGACATCTAACACTTTAGTGACTGAAGGACACAATAGAAAGGCTGACATTTGATATGCAAGTGATTGAAGGACACAACAGAGAGACTGACATCTGACACTTCAGTGACTGAAGGACACAACAGAGAGGCTGACATCTGACACTTCAGTCACTTAAGAACACAACAGAGAGGCTGACATCTGACACTTCAGTGACTTAAGGACACAACAGAGAGGCTTACATCTGACACTTCAGTGACTAAAGGACACAACAGAGAGGCTGACATCTGACACTTCAGTGACTGAAGGACACACCAGAGAGGCTTACATCTGACACTTCAGTGACTGAAGGACACAACAGAGAGGCTGACATCTGATACTTCAGTGACTGAAGGACATAATAGAAAGGCTGACATCTGATATGTCAGTGACTGAAAGACAACTGAGAGGTTGAAAGTTCCATGTAGTAAGATATATATGTGCCCCATCTCCCCTCTAGATGCCGACCACCACTCACAGTGTCATGGCTAACATTTTGACGTCCATGTTTACTCGCTATGTGATTTGTAATACATGATAATGTATAACAAAGATCAGCAGAAGGAGAATACTGAGCTGGAAATATATCATGTCCTTATATTACTTACATGTTTCTCATCCGTCTGATCCAGCCTCTCGGTTTTCTAGTTCAGAAAGAATTAATAATATATTATATGATCAGTCCCCAATAATAATAACTAGTCCGTTATATCCGAACGCCCGATGTACACATGTGAGGTCTCTGCTCCTTGTCTGATGGTCCCTCACTGTCTCAGCTTTAGGTCACATTCACACATACATTTTCTCTCCATTATTTTATAAGGAGTCTGTCACCCCGAAATGCAAATTAAGCTACTTAGACGTTTATATAGAGGACCCAGCCCCTGTAGAAATCATACTAGCAATATACATTCTACTGATGTAGTTGCAGAAAATGTCACTGTTACTCCATATGACCATGAGGATGCTTTCGTGCCCCCCTGGCTCGCTCTCCGATCTGCATATTCAGCGCGGTCTCTGACCTTCATTGACGGCGCGTTCTCACAGCGAGAGCTCCCTAAACTCAAATCCCTGCTCGTGTGTGCGCACTGACACTGGAGGAGCCCAGCGGCGCTCACTGGGCAGAGCGGGCACACACTCAGTGTGTATGCGGGCACACTCTGATCTCCAGCGCCTCTCTGAAGTTGCTCGCTCGCTACACTCTATAGTCCCCTATATACAAGTTTCAGCACCTGAATTTGCATTTTGGGGGTGACAGACTCCCTTTAAGGAGGACATGGCACCTACTTCCCATATCATTCTCTATGATCAGCGATAAAGATTCCTGTGTGGGAGAAGCCATCAATGATTTCCTCCCTTCTATGAGGACAGGTGTGACATCCTGGGACAGTGATGGGCGGGCAGGGCTGTCTCACTGACTCCAGGACACGGGTCTGTCATGGAGTTGGGGTCTTTCTACTTACCCAATCTCTTCCTCACTCAGCGTCTGCTCTTTATCCTCATTTTCTCGTTCTTCACTTTCTTCTCTATTAGAAATAATAACATCATATAACAATTATATCAATGTTTCCCCTGACCGTAAATTAATCCATGATCAGGTCTTCTGTGATGATTTACACTGAGATTACTATGGATGTAATGTTAATCATTAGAAATAATGCATATGGGGGAGTTGTGTGTCCTAGGCCACTTTCACACATTAGACATTCATGATCCCTGTGTGGACTGCCATGTACAGACCGACCGAGGGTCTCCTGACCTAAACTCAAGAGCCTTATATGATGCCAAGTTTGGGTGAGGGAACCCGTGTCTGGTCTGGGCCTTGTGGTCCGTAAACCGACTGAGAAACCCAGACGTCTGAATTCAGATTTATAGGGGATATTATTGGTGCAATATGGCAGCATATCGAGCATGCTTCTGTAGGCCTATATGTAACAGAGAAGGTAAATAGCGGGAAAGTCTGGCCCCATATACTTCGATAGATCATAACCATTTCTCACATATTACATCATATGGAGTTGTGTATATGAGGCCTCAGCCATAGAATGTTCTGTGGTTGAGGTGACTCTTACGACAATAGAGTCCCCTCCCATGGATCATATCTCATCTCTATACAATGCTATCACATTAGGGTACTGTTACACAAAACGATTTACCAACGATCACGACCAGCGATACGACCTGGCCGTGATCGTTGGTAAGTCGTTGTGTGGTCGCTGGAGAGCTGTCACACAGACCGCTCTCCAGCGACCAACGATGCCGAAGTCCCCGGGTAACCAGGGTAAACATCGGGTTACTAAGCGCAGGGCCGCGCTTAGTAACCCGATGTTTAACCTGGTTACCATCGTAAATGTAAAAAAAACAAACAGTACATACTCACATTCCGGTGTCCGTCAGGTCCCTCGCCGTCCGCTTCTCGCACTGACTGACTGCCGGCCGTAAAGTGAAAGCAGAGCACAGCGGCCCTGCGCTTAGTAACCCGATGTTTACCCTGGTTACAAGCGAACGCATCGTTGGATCGGTGTCACACACACCGATCCAGCGATGACAGCGGGAGATCCAGCGATGAAAGAAAGTTCCAAACGATCTGCTACGACGTACGATTCTCAGCGGGGTCCCTGATTGCTGCTGTGTGTCAGACACAGCGATATCGTATGGATATCGCTGGAATGTCACGGATCATACCGTCGTAGCGACAAAAGTGCCACTGTGAGACGGTACCCTTAGACCACCGCTAAATATCTGCTCTGATTACACACCCCATATCCATGTCCCCACATACTCCTTATGGAAATCCCATACACCAAAAAGTCCCTATCATCCTCACATTATAGCTCCACATACATGGCATCTCCAGCCTCCTCCTCAGGTTATATAGATATTCCTCCTGGTATTAAGTTCTTCCATGATCAGATCTTTATTGTGATCACTAGTGGGCAGATCTGATGTAAAACTGCCACTAATAACCTCATTGTGATTAATATGGACACAGACAGCCTGCAATGGCGGAATCCTATCTATATCCTCAGAACTATTGTGTTCCTCTAAGGACTGGATTATCCATTGGGCTCAGTCTGTTCCTGTAGGCGGTGTGGTAGAAGAGGCCGCTCCTCAGAGGACAGGACGTAGATTGTAAATCACAGGCAATTAACAGTAAAAAGAAAGCATTTGCACTACTAAAGCAGGATGGCACCATTGAAGCTCTAAAAAACTATAGGGAGAAAAATACTTTATCTAAAAAACTAATTAAAGCTGCCAAAAAGGAAACAGAGAAGCACATTGCTAAGGAGAGTAAAACTAATCCCAAACTGTTCTTCAACTATATCAATAGTAAAAGAATAAAAACTGAAAATGTAGGCCCCTTAAAAAATAGTGAGGAAAGAATGGTTGTAGATGACGAGGAAAAGGCTAACATATTAAACACCTTCTTCTCCACGGTATTCACGGTGGAAAATGAAATGCTAGGTGAAATCCCAAGAAACAATGAAAACCCTATATTAAGGGTCACCAATCTAACCCAAGAAGAGGTGCGAAACCGGCTAAATAAGATTAAAATAGATAAATCTCCGGGTCCGGATGGCATACACCCACGAGTACTAAGAGAACTAAGTAATGTAATAGATAAACCATTATTTCTTATTTTTAGGGACTCTATAGCGACGGGGTTTGTTCCGCAGGACTGGCGCATAGCAAATGTGGTGCCAATATTCAAAAAGGGCTCTAAAAGTGAACCTGGAAATTATAGGCCAGTAAGTCTAACCTCTACTGTTGGTAAAATATTTGAAGGGTTTCTGAAGGATGTTATTCTGGATTATCTCAATGAGAATAACTGTTTAACTCCATATCAGCATGGGTTTATGAGAAATCGCTCATGTCAAACCAATCTAATCAGTTTTTATGAAGAGGTAAGCTATAGGCTGGACCACGGTGAGTCATTGGACGTGGTATATCTCGATTTTTCCAAAGCGTTTGATACCGTGCCGCACAAGAGGTTGGTACACAAAATGAGAATGCTTGGTCTGGGGGAAAATGTGTGTAAATGGGTTAGTAACTGGCTTAGTGATAGAAAGCAGAGGGTGGTTATAAATGGTATAGTCTCTAACTGGGTCGCTGTGACCAGTGGGGACCACAGGGGTCGGTATTGGGACCTGTTCTCTTCAACATATTCATTAATGATCTGGTAGAAGGTTTACACAGTAAAATATTGATATTTGCAGATGATACAAAACTATGTAAAGCAGTTAATACAAGAGAAGATAGTATTCTGCTACAGATGGATCTGGATAAGTTGGAAACTTGGGCTGAAAGGTGGCAGATGAGGTTTAACAATGATAAATGTAAGGTTATACACATGGGAAGAAGGAATCAATATCACCATTACACACTGAACGGGAAACCACTGGGTAAATCTGACAAGGAGAAGGACTTGGGGATCCTAGTTAATGATAAACTTACCTGGAGCAGCCAGTGCCAGGCAGCAGCTGCCAAGGCAAACAGGATCATGGGGTGCATTAAAAGAGGTCTGGATACACATGATGAGAGCATTATACTGCCTCTGTACAAATCCCTATTTAGACCGCACATGGAGTACTGTGTCCAGTTTTGGGCATCGGTGCTCAGGAAGGATATAATGGAACTAGAGAGAGTACAAAGGAGGGCAACAAAGTTAATAAAGGGGATGGGAGAACTACAATACCCAGATAGATCTTCTCATGATTGTAACAAGACAAAACTCAGAATGATCCCTGGAATATTCTGTGGAATGTTCTGTGGAATGTTCTGTGGAGTGATGAGCGAGTGTACTCGTTGCTGGGGTTTTCCCGAGCACTCTCGGGTGGTCTCCAAGTATTTGTAACTGCTTGGAGATTTAGTTTTTGTTGATTCAGCTGCTTGATTTACAGCTATTAGCCAGCCTAAGTACATGTGGGGGTTGCCTGGTTGCTAGGGAATCCCCACATGTAATCAAGCTGTCTAGTAGTCGCAAATCATCTAGCTGCGGCAAGGAAAACTTAATCTCCGAACACTAACAAATACTCGGAGACCACCCGAGCGTTGTCCGGAAAACCCGAGCAAGGAGTATATTCGCTCATCACTAGTGGAGTGTTCTGTGGAATGTTCTGCGGAATCTTCTGTGATTGTGGAATAGGCTTCTCCTTTCCATTCTCTATACTTACAATATAGTGTCAGGTATCCATTCCGAGATGTTTTTTCTATAAAAGAAGAAAAAACTCCAGTTACAATGATTGATTCAAAAACGTGTAGAATATTTAATCTATAACATTAGAACAAGTGTCACCAGGAATATTCTTGCTGCTCCTTATTATAAAAGATTATATTGTAAGACTAAAGGGATATCAGGGATCCTTGATAAACGCTGGCTCGGCATGCTGTGATGACTAGTAAAATAACCAATCCCCCAATATTTAGGACCCCTTGTAATTCCCCTCCAAAACAGGTCAATTTCAGTATGTGGCATTGGCGTAGTGTTGGTTGCCAGTGACCGGGGCAAAGCAGCATTTTGTGACCCATAACCCAAGATTTGCTAAAACTCCTTAGACCGGTATTGAACTTCTTGTTACCTAAACACGTTAATTGTATTTTCAGCCAAAAAAAAAATAAAATTATAGTTTTCCTTGGATTGTTCTGTGGAAAATTCTGCAGAATGTTCTGGGGATTGTTCTGGGGAATATTCTATGTAATATTCTGTGGACTGTTATGTGGATTGTTTTGTGGAATGTTCTGTGGATTGTTTTGTGGAAGGTTCTGTGGAATGTTCTGTGGCTCTGGAATAGGCATCTGCTTTCCATTGTCTATACTTACTACAAGGTGTCCAGTGTTGTACAGTCTGAGATGTTCACACTATAAAAGAAGAAAAACACCAGTTACAATGATTGATTCAGAAATGTCTAGAACATCTCATCTATAACGTGTGTCACCGGGAATATTCTCACAAGCACATGTGTTGTATTTTGAGTTAAAAAAAAAACAACAAAAACAAGTCATTATACTTTGCTCTTTAACTTTCTGTTTTTTTGTGTTTTGAGATATTAAATATATATGTTTTTATAAATTATTAGAATTTTCAAGCTTTTATTTTTTATTCTACTTTTTATGTAACTAATTTATCACATTGACCCTAAACTGAGCCATAACCCTGTAGTAGAAGAGGCTGCTTCCCAGAGGACTGGACAGATATTATATATCACATACATTACATTCTCACTGGTTTACAGTCATGTTTTTAGGTTTCTCAGATGGTAAAAATGTGTTCAGGACTAGAACTAAATGCTTCTCTATATAGTAACAACACAAAGCTTCTGAATGTTTGTGGAATATTCTGTGGAATGTTCTGTGGAAGGTTCTGTAGAATGATCTGTGGAAGGTTCTGTAGAATGATCCGTGGGAGGTTCTGTAGAATTATCTGTGTAATCTTCTGTGGAATGTTCTGTAGAATGATCTGTGGAATATTTTGTAGAATGTTCTGTAAAATGAAATGTGGAATATTCTGTGGAATGTTCTGTAGAATGATCTGTTCAGAAAAAAAAGTTAATCCAGTCTGTTCAGCGCTCCCAGGTAACAGGCATCAGGCAGGGGTATTACAAATCTTCAGTAATTTATTTAAAATAAAAAACAATATATAGAACAACGCGTTTCGGCTATATGCTTATTAAAAATAGCCTTCCTCAGGTATGATGCATATCAGGGAGACAAGGCATCTCATTCAGACCACAAAGGTCAATACGCCATGATACAAGCCACACCAAAGGTGAGCAATTTAGCCTTTGAAAATTGAGTTGAACGAAATAATCTACACTTAGATCTGCGCCCCGTTTCTTGTCTTTTTTCCCCCTCTCCCAGACCCTGTAGCCTCGGGGTCATATATTTCTGTAGAATTATCTGTGGAATATTCTGTGGAATGTTTGGTGTAATATTCTGTGGAATGTTCTGTGGAATGATCTGTGGAATGATCTGTGGAATATTCTGTGGAATGTTCTGTAGAATGATCTGTGGAATATTCTGTGGAATGATCTGTGGAATATTCTGTGGAATATTCTGTGAAATGTTCTGTGGAATATTCTGTGGAATGATCTGTGAAATATTCTGTGGAATGTTCTGTGGAATGTTCTGTGGAATGTTCTGTGGAATGATCTGTGGAATGTTCTGTGGAATATTATGTGGAATGATCTGTGGAATATTCTGTGGAATGTTCTGTAGAATGATCTGTGGAATGATCTGTGGAATGTTCTATAGAATGTTCTGTGGAATGTTCTGTGGTTGTGGAGGAGGCATCTCGTTGCATTCTCTTTACTTACAATAAGGTGTCCAGTGCTGAAGAGTCCAACAAGTTTGGTCTATAGGAGAAAATAAATCTCTAGTCAGAAAAGTCTAGAACATATCAGGGCGGATTCATCAAATTTGTTTCTGGTGTCAAACAATTTAAAAAGTCACAAAATTTACAGGCAACTCGAAGTTACATAAAAATGTTGGGGCTTTTGGGGCGTTTTCACTCCAGGACATAAAAGTAAAAACATAAAAGCAGCTCTTAGTAGTGAATGAAGAGAGAATAGTGCACAAGATTCAATACTGTCTTCAGTTATTGGCTGCTCACATGTTGTCATCTCTTTTGCTGCTTATGCAGAGCGCAGCAGTCAGGATGGATTTCAATGGACAGAGACCAAGATGGTAAAACTCACAGTATTATGAAATGAGCTTTGTCACTTGGATGGCTGCCTATACAACGTGTAGCAGTAGGTGACAAACTTATCTGGACTGCTGCGCTCTGCATAGGCAGGAACTCATTGCATTACTGGAAGAGGAGGTTGCACTTGATGCTGCTCGTTTTACATTGAGTAAATGGGAAATTTGTGCCCCAATGACTTTGATGCTCAGAGTAACGGCTCCTGTAGTCCTCTCATGCCACCCCACTGGCATGCGTCATGGCTGGCACCACAAGGTGTAATCTCTGCAGCCGGGGACATGTGAGGCCATGCCGTATATCCTCATTACCTGTATAACCACATGTACATATAATATACACTATATATTGTCCATACAATCATATTATTACATCTCTCTACATACATTATGGCTCCATCTTGCTCTTCTTGTTCTTGTTCTTTTTCACTATAAGAAATAATGTGAACATATAGAGATAGAACGCGACATATATGGAATTATAGAGATATTTCTCCTCCCATTAAACCCCTTAGTGACCACCGCTATATATTGTCACTGGCCTGAGATATAGGAGAATGTCATCCCCGGATGGGTAAAGACGCAGTGGCGGTCAGCTGTCACTATAGCTGCCAACCTGCGGCATCAGCCACTATCAGTGCTGGCCCCGACTATGGCCGTGTAAGGGGTCAATAGGGACTACAGCATGTAGATGGTTAACAGAGTGTGGGGGCTTCCGCCTTAACCCAATCAGCACCTGGAGATCATCATTATGTGGTCCTGATGGTTGCCATGGCAATTTATGACAAAGTAACGGCCTAAGGGTCTGCCGGCTATAAGGGTCTGTCAAGATGTTAATAACATTTAGGTGGTAAAAATGAAAATATTCATCCGTCTCATATCACTTAATAAATAAACTACCTGACAGCAGTTTGTAATATCTTAGGGGCACTTTTATTTTAAATGGTATCACTTTAGTGGGTTTTCCAATATATAGGACCTACAATTTTACCTAAAAAATTAATCGGCCCCTAAAAAACTAAGTTTTGTAAATTTCCTTGAAAGAAATTAAAAATTGCTTCTATATTTGAAACCTTCTGATATCCTAACAAAATAAAAAGACATTTTACACATGGTGCTGATGTAAAGCAGACTTGGGGGGAATGTTATTTCTTGACTATTTTGTGCGGTGTGACTATCTGGATTAAAGTGAAAATCATTCAAAGTTTGAAAATTGCTAATTTTTTGCCAAATTTCTGATGTTTTTATGAATAAACTCAAAACATATCGACCTAAATTTACCATTAACATAAAGTATAATGTGTCACAAAAAATCTCAAAATCACTGGGAAATTCCAGAAACATTCCAGAGTTATTGCCACATAAAGTGACACTGGTCAGATGTGAAAGAAGTGAATTTGGCCTGGTCACTGATGGGTTAAATGCATTCATGATCAGACCATGATTGTGACTATTGTGTACCCATCTTTTTCTGCTCCTTTGTATAGAATAGTTGTGGAGTTGCTTATGAAATGGTCTAATTAGTAATTTTACTCTGCACCCACTGGATTAGATTTTTCCCATTATTGGGATTACTACTTGGGATGTCTGATGTAAAATGTGATGTAACCCCTTAAATCAGGCCGATATTATCCTCTGTATTGTAGAAAGACAAAGCTTCGGAATATTCTATGGAATGTTCTGTGGAATGTTCTGTGGAAGGTTCTGTGGAATGTTCTGTGGAAGGTTCTGTGGAATGTTCTGTGGAATGTTCTGTGGAAGGTTCTGTGGAAGGTTCTGTGGAAGGTTCTATGGTTTTGGAGGAGGTATATCCTTTTCTCTATACTTACAATAACATGTCCATCTTTGCCCACTTTGAGATGATGGTGACTTTATTTGTATCTGATCTATAACAGAAGAAAAAGTCACAAGGTCAAAAAGTCACAAGTCCACTCACAATGGCTGATCCAGAAATGCCTAGAACACATTATCAATAACATGTATCACCAGGAATATTCCTTCTACTCTTTACATAGAAATCCCTTATGTTGTGAGACCAGCGGAACATGAGTGATACCGGGTAAATATTGGCTGGGCATGCTCTAGTAACTAGTAAGATAACCCATCGCCCATATCCATGTTCCTCCAAAGAAAACAATTGAATATGCAGCATTTGTGCAGTTTGGTGCCAACACTCTGCGCCGGGCAGTATTCTGTGCCCTCTAACTCATTAATTGTTAGTAGTGATGAGCGAATACACTCGTTACTCGAAATTTCCCGAGCACGCTCGGGGGTCCTCCGAGTATTTGTTAGTGTTCGGAGATTTAGTTTTCATCACCGCAGCTGAATGATTTACAGCTATTAGCCAGCTTGATTACATGTGGGGATTCCCTAGCAACCAGGCAACCCCCACATGTACTTATGCTGGCTAACAGATGTAAATCATTCAGCTGCGGCAATAAAAACTAAATCTCCGAGCACTAAAAAATACTCGGAGAACCCCCGAGCGTGCTCGGGAAATTTCGAGTAACGAGTATATTCGCTCTTCACTAATTGTTAGCCCTCCCTAAGTCTCTTCCACCAGACCAGTAGTGATCCTGATGTCTCTCAAGCACATGTATTCTGTTTTGAGCAAAAAGAATGTAATTTTTTGCCCTTTGAATTTCTAGTTTTTCGTTGAAATAAGAAATTTAATTTAAAAAAATCTGCTTTTTTAAATAACACATACAACTTTAAAAATGTTACACATTGTAATTTGTTTTTTACTTTTTATCTTTTATCACCATTTTTCTTATATATAACCACTTTATTACCCTGGCCCTACACTTAGCCCTCTTCTTACGAGTTACGGCCAAAACTGGTATTCTTACGCTACTTTCACACATCAGGTTTTCAGTGTCAGGCTAAATCCGGCTAATTTTCAAAAAACCGGATCAGGCGAAAGTTGCAGCCGGAGCAGGTTTTTTTTCTCATAGACTTGTATTAGTGCCGGATTGCACCGGATGACATTGCGTTTCGTCCGGTTTTCGCCAGATTGGCAAATCTGCCGCTTCCGGTTTCTTGAAAAAACGTTCATTGCAACGTTTTTTCTCATCGGCGAAAAAGCCTGAAGCTCCGGATCCGGCTGTTTGCTAGAATGGAAGCCTATGGGAGCCGGAAGGTGCCAGATCCGGAAAAAGGCGGATCCGGCGGCCTGATCCAGTGTTTTAAACTGAGCATGCTCCAAATTTTTTTTTTATCCAGTAATCTAGATATGCTAGCTGGATCCGTCAAAAAAACTGATCCGTCGCAATAGTTTTTCACAATCTGCGCCGGATCCAGTTTTTCCAACATTCGCCGGATTTAGCCTGACACTGAAAACCTGATGTGTGAAAATAGCCTTAGGCCATGTTCACACAGTGCGTTTTTTACCGCGGAACCGCAGCGGTTTTGCCGCTGCGGTTCCGCAGCTTTTTTCCATGCAGGGTACAGTACAATGTACCCTATGGAAAACAGGAACCACTGTGCACACGATCCTGAATTTCCAAAAAAAAGCCACGCTGAATAGCTGCGGGAAAAAAGAAGGAGCATGTCACTTCTTTGTCCAAAACAGCAGCGGTTCTGCACCCATAGACCTCCATTGTGAGGTCAAACCCGCAGTAAAACCCGCAGATCAAAAATATATCTGCGGGTTTTATTGCGGTTTGTGGTGCAGAACCGCTGCAGCAGGAAATGCGGGGAAGCGGCCGGAAGTGCGTGGGCGGAAGTGCTTGGGCGGAGAGACATGGAGGCATACCGTCGCATGGGGATCGTGTCGGCCGTTTGATTGATTTGGTATGTGTGTGTGTGTGTGTGTGTGTGTGTCCCCATGCGACGCTAGTGCCACCATTGTGCTAAGTCGCCGTATGGGACTACTACTCCCATCCGGTATTAGGATGGGAGAGTTGTCCCTGTGTCCGGCGACTTAGCACAGTTGTAAAGTTACACAAAACACCTACACACAATACACATACATGACACACAGTACATACAACATATAACACAGAGTATATACTCACCAACAGCACACTGGTAGGCGAAGCCCTCGATCCCCTAGATAAAATCCCAAAATAAAAAATCAAATTCATACTCCCTGTCCGCAGAATCCATAAAACGAGTGTCCCACGCCGATCGGCTGCTCTCCGGCGATACACTGCCAGGAGCGAAGCTCCTAGCAGTGTATCGCGTACTGTTCCGGAGTTCAATGGCTCCGGCATCTCGGTTAAGGGCAGTACAGCTGCGTTGAACTTTCCCACGCAGCACTGCCGTTAAGCGAGAGTGCCGGGGTCAATGACCGCCGGTAAACTCGCTCGCGCATGCGCAGTGACACACCGACAGGAACTATGGCTCCTGTCAGTGTGTTATACGTTATATATATGTGTGATACGTGGCACTGAAATACGTGATACGTGGCACTTAAATACGTGATACGTGGCACTTAAATACGTGGCACTTAAATACGTGATACGTGGCACTGAAATACGTGATACGTGGCACTTAAATACGTGATACGTGGCACTTAAATACGTGGCACTTAAATACGTGATACGTGGCACTGAAATACGTGATACGTGGCACTTAAATACGTGATACGTAGCACATAAATACGTGATACGTGGCACTGAAATACGTGGCAGTTAAATACGTGGCACTGAAATACGTGGCACTTAAATACGTGATACGTGGCACTTAAATACGTGGCACTGAAATACGTGGCACTTAAATACGTGATACGTGGCACATAAATACGTGATACGTGGCACTGAAATACGTGGCAGTTAAATACGTGGCACTGAAATACGTGGCACTGAAATACGTGGCACTTAAATACGTGGCACTTAGGCTATGTTCACATTTGCATTGTGCACCACAGCGTCGGCGCCGCAACACACAACGCAAACAAAAACGCAGCAAAACGCATGCACAACGCTGCGTTTTGCGCCGCATGCGTCCTTTTTTTGATTGATTTTGGACGCAGCAAAAATGCAACTTGCTGCGTCCTCTGCGCCCAGATGCGTGCGCTGCAGTGACGCATGCGGCGCAAAACGCAAGTGCGACGCATGTCCATGCGCCCCCATGTTAAATATAGGGGCGCATGACGCATGCGGCGACGCTGCGGCGCCCGACGCTGCGGCGCAGACCGCAAATGTGAACGTAGACTTAAATAGCTGGATAGAGCTGGATCCGCGGGCTGTGATCTGGCCTACGCTCAGCACTCTACGGAGCGCTGTCATTCAAAACACGTCCACTCATTTTGGTGTTTAGTCCCAAAATGGAGGATGGAAGAAGAAAAGGGTTGGACAAGGAAATGACATCATTTCTTTTTTTTTTTTCCCCCACTGCAGTTAAAGCTTTATTTGTGTCAAACACAGACAATCTGCAGAGAAAACTGCATAAAAAAACGCATCAAAAACCGCATCAAAAACGCACCAAAAACGCACCTGCGTTTTCTGCCAAGAGCTGCAGTTTTAGTCCTCAAAAAAAAGGATTGAAATCAGGAACGTGTGAACATACCCTTACCCCTTACCAGCCTAAAAATACCAGCCCCCGAGAAAAATTCTCACTGTGATCTGCTGTGAAGACACTGACCCTGAACTGCGGTGACCTCATCACTGACTTTTTCCCACAGTCCTGAAGTCACTGCAGTTCAGGCCGGCTGGGAAGATGACATCTGAAAGTAAGTTGATAGCACTATCGACACTCTATAAACCGAGCAATGAATAAGATTAAGCTAAATGCATCTGCTTGTATTTTAAAATGGTTTTAAGATTGCGATTTGCATGTCCCATGGATTTATTATAAAATGGACTTTTAATTGAAGATTTTTTGGATGCTGAACCTCCCTAGATCCTACAAATATTAGATGCTATATAGAATAACACAGCCCGCTATATTATCCATTACACAAAAGTTGTCATACTCCGGCATATGTCTGTATACAGCTGAGTATATACGTCAGAGGGGAGTGCAGAGAGGACGGTGGCTCCATGGTAGGACTGGCAGAAGTTATTATATCCACAGCCAGGTACATGTGTCGCCATACTTTATATCCTCTCTATAATGTATCATCGATAGTGTCAGTGTATAATCATCTCATTATATCTCTCCACTTACACACTCATATCCTCAGTGTCTGGTGGGTTTCCCTCCTGATCTTCCTCCTCTCTGTCCTCCTCTTCTTCCTCCTCTGTGTCCTCCTCTTCTTCCTCCTCATTGTCCTCCTCTTCTTCCTCCTCCCTGTCCTCCTGATCTTCCTCCTCTCTGTCCTCCTCTTCTTCCTCCTCATTGTCCTCCTTTTCTTCCTCCTGTATGTCCTCCTCTTCATCCTCCTCACTATTAAAGATATAAAGCATCACATACAGAAATCCAGAGATATTTCTCGTGGCGATGGATTAATCCACAGACAGATGATTATTGTGGTCACTAGTGGGGATTTTTGATGTGACATAATATATTCCGTCCCTCATTCTATACACTTACATTATAGTGCCCAGTCTAGGTGGTGAAGATACTTTCGGATACTTTCCCTTGTTATGAAATCTCCAGTAAGGGTCATAATTCCTATGTGGATCCTGGGGTGGTGCGGGGCGAGGCCTCGTCAGTTACCACAAGTATACGCAGCACTTGTATGGTCAGTACGATGGGACACGTGTATAAGACACGACTATGTATCATCTACTATTTCTCCAGAAGGCAGGAAGAGGTTGTCTTGTCGTCTTTAGCATTTTTTATGCAAACTAAAAACTTCTTTTTACAATACCAGCAAAAACTCTGAGACTTCAGAATACTTGTGCATGATGGGGGAAGGGGACATTTTTGCCCCCACAGACTTTGGTGCTCAGAACAAATGCACCTGGGTCCTCTCATGCTTCACCACTGATACGTGTCATGACTTGTACCACCAAAACCTACTATTTCTGCAGCCGGGTATTAGTGAGGCCGTGGTATATAAGGGAAGTATCCATACTCTGTGAACTTTTCCACATTTGTTTACGTTACACCCACAAACTTAAATATAGTTTATTGGGATTTTATGTGAACACAAAGTAGCAAGGTGCCGTATATATCACTGCCTCCATAATTACATTTCTATAACGAGTAATATAGAATGTCCACACAATTATCTCATTAAATCTCTCTACATACATGACGTCTGCAGCATCCTCATCTGGTTCTTCTTCCTCACTGTAAGATATAACATGGCATATATAGATTTATACAGATATTTCTCCTGACATTGAGGTTATCCATGATGAGATGTTTATTGTGATCACTAATGGGGATGTCTGATGTAAAACTGTCATTAACCCGATAATCCGGGCCTGAAAAGCTGGAATGACCAGCCATCATTTTTTTCATTTACGTGGCTGTATGAAGCTTTGTTTCATGTCGGACAAATTATATATTTTTTACCTCTATTGTAGGGTACATAGAAATTGCTACATAATTTAATTAATTTTTCTTTGCAACACAAATATAGAAAAAAATACTATTTTTTCTTTAGTTTTTGTGTTCATATTTTTTACAGTTCACTTAAAACACCAAATAGCCTGTTGAATAAGTTCTTGAGGTTATTACAATTGTGAACATATTTAATATGTTTAGGGCTCATTGGCGTAACTAGAGTCCGATTGGTCCCAGTGAAAAATTTGTACCCAAACCCCCCACCTGCATGTTTGTCAGATGTATGGACCCTTGTAGAGTTCTAGATCCTGTGAAGACTTACGTGTTCACATTCTCATGTAACAGTGTTCCCCATACTGTAATAATGTCCTTGACCCTAGCCCCTTCCTCTAATAATGTCCACCATCCAGGGCCCGTTCCAGGTAAACTGTCCTCCATCCTGGCACCTTCCTGTAATAATGTCCTTCATCTTGAGCCCGATCCAGGTATAATGCCCTCCATCCTGGGCCTTTTCCTGGCATATTGTTCCCTATCCTGGGCCCTTTAAAGTAATAATGTTCGCCCTCCTGGTATATTATCTCGATCCTGGGTCCCTTCCTTGTATAACGTTCTCCACCTTAGGTCCTTTCCTAATATAATGTCTCCCTTTCCTATCATAATGTGCTCCATCCTGGGCTCATTCCTGGTGTAATGTTTCCCTTTTCAGGTATAATGTTCTACAGCCTTGCCCCCTCCTGGTATATCATCCCCCATCCCGGACCCTCTCCAGTAATATATGCCCCTCTTCCTTGTATTACACCCCCTATCCTGGACCCTTTCCAGTAATGTGTGTCCTCCAATATGGTATAATGTCCCTCATCCTGCTACCCTTCCAGTAATATATGTCCCCTATCCTGATGTAATATCCACCATCCTTGGCCCCTTCCAGTAATATGTGTCCCCCATCCTGGTATAATGCCCTCCATCCTGGCACTCTGCCAGTAATATATGTATCTCATCCTAGTATAATGACCACCATCCTTGGCCCCTTCCAGTAATATGTGTCCTCCAATATGGTATAATGTCCCTCATCCTGTTACCCTTCCAGTAATATATGTCCCCTATCCTGGTGTAATATCCACCATCCTTGGCCCCTTCCAGTAATATGTCCCCCCCATCCTGGTATAATGTCCTGGGGCACTTCCAGTAATAATGTTCACCATCCTGGTATAATCCACCATTCCTGTCCCCTTCCAGTAATATGTGATCCCCAGCACGGTATAGTGTTCTCTTCTACAACAAATATAAAAACAAATAAGCACTTCTACTCACCTTTTCCAGCTCCCACCTTGTGTGGCATCTTTTTCTACAGCCGGCTCCAGACTTAGGTGTGCAGGCGACAGGCAGCATCACAAGTGACTTTCATGCCCCCCTGATTGGCCAGCAGTGTGTATTGCAGTGCAAGGACATGGCGGCCCTCTGCGTCTTAATACATCTCAGCAGAATGTCTGTCTTCAGATGCTCCATCCAGCTGAAATAGATGCTGGTGTTGGTGGCCCCTCGTATTTATATCCACAGAACAACTGTGCTCCTCTCAGGATTGGTTTACCATTAGGCTCAGTCTGTTCTTATAGGCAGTGAGGTAGAAGACTTTGCTGTCCCACTACAGGATGTATATTATATATAACCAGGGGTGTACATAGAATAGAAATCATGGAGCCCCATAGCAGAGGTCCAAATTGCCACAGCCCACCCCCTCCCCCCAAAAAATTAATAATATTCAGTGGGGTCACAGAAGCAAATATCTCGCAACTTTGCAATCCGTATAAAGTAATTTTGCCCCTACTGAAGCCCCTAAGTGTAGCCACACATTAGGATACCCCTTACAGTATGATTCCAACAAATCTGCTCCTAAACACAGTAAGATATACTCAAAGGGAATTCTTCTTCAGTACCCTCTACATGCTCAATATGATGACCCTACAGTACCAGACCACTTCTGCAAAGTATAATATAGTATATAATATAGTGTAATGGTGCCCATAGTCCCCCACACACAGTATGATGGCCCTGACACAGCCCTCCATACAGTATGTTGGTCCCTACAACATCCACATTGTATAATGGCTCATGCACTTTACAATGGCCTACACTATCACTCCTCACTGTATAATGTCCCCCACTAGCCCTCCAAACAGTATAATGGCAAACCCACACAGCCCTACACACAGTATAACTGCCCCTCACACAGCCCTACACACAGTATAACTGCCCCTCACACAGCCCTACACACAATATAACTGCCCCACACACAGCCCTACACACAGTATAACTGCCCCACACAGCCCTACACACAGTATAACTGCCCCTCACACAGCCCTACACACAATATAACTGCCCCACACACAGCCCTACACACAGTATAACTGCCCCACACAGCCCTACACACAGTATAACTGCCCCTCACACAGCCCTACACACAGTATAACTGCACCACACACAGCCCTACACACAATATAACTGCCCCTCACACAGCCCTACACACAATATAACTGCCCCACACAGCATTCCAAATAGTATAACTGGCCCACACAGTCCTGCAAATAATATAATGGACCCCAAGAGGTCCTCTAAGTAGCATGATGGCTCAACAAGTAGCCCTCCAATTATTATGATTGTTTCCTAAGTGGCCCTCCAAATAGTATGATGGCCTCCACAATATACTCAATAATTTATAAAACAAAAATACTCACCTCTCCTTGTTCCCCCACTGCTCAGGTCTCTGCAGCATGTGGTCTGATCTTTGGTCGGCACAACAGGTGTAACGTAGTGACTTCATCGCACCCGCTGCGCTGAGACGTCAGAGGCACAGAGAGAATGATGGAGGAGGGAGTGTCAGCGAACGGCTCCTCTTCCATCATTGCTTTCAAATGTATCGGCATTGAGGAATGAGGGTGCGCAGTGGTGGCACTAGCACCAGGCCTTACAGCGGCTGCCTGGTCTGCTTCTATTACCGGTGCACCACTGAATATAACTTTATATTACATTATTACTGGCTTATAGCCATGTTTTCAGGTTTGCCTGAGATAGTAAGAATTGTGTTAAGACCTAGAACTATATTCTCCAATGTGGTATAACCAGAGAAATCTTCAGAATGTTCTGAATGTTCTGTGAAATGTTCTGTGCTTGTGGACGGCGGTTCTTTTAAGTTTTTTACACTTACATTATGGTGTCCAGATCTGGCAGCGAGGAGACTCAGGTTGGAAATCTGTCTGGTCTGTAAAATAAAGCTCCAGTTACAATGATTGATTCACAAATTTCTATAATTGAGTTTGTGACAAAAGTTTTGAGACTGACACAAATTTTGGTTCTCACAAAGTTTTCTTCTTCAGTGTTTTTAAATATATTAGTCAGAAGACTTAATATTTATAGTGTTGACCCTTATTTTTCAAGACTGCCCTTAACCCTGGCAGCTGGATATCAGTTTCTGGGCCAAATCCTGTAGAATGACAGCCATTTTTTAACTAAAAAAAAGTTTAAAAACTTGTGAAATGCTGATAATTGTACTTCAGTAATGATAGAAACATCCGGCTAAAAGATCTTAAACTCTGAAGCACCAAACTGTGTGAAACCAAAATTTGTGTCAGCCTCAAAACTTTTGGCCACAACTTTATATCATCTATAAGAAGTATCACCAGGATTATTCCTGCTGCTCTTTATATACAAGACTCATATCGTAAGAACAGAGGAATATGGGAGATTCTAGATAAATACTTGAATGCTGGGACGGCATTGATGACATTACGCCTGAATCTGTTGAAGAAACAGAGGAGACATTTATGTGACATTATATTATTTATACTACTGGTATAATATTAATAGCGATATAATATTATATAGTTTTCTTGTCGGTCTCCTACACATATAGAAATCTATACACGATGTATTAATTATATATAATATTATAAAAGGAACTATAACGCCGGGCACATGTAATATATAGAGTGAATCTATAATGCCGGGAACATATAATATATAGCGTGGATCTATAATGCCAGGCACATGTAATATATAGAGTGGATCTATAATGCCGGGCACATGTAATATATAGAGTGAATTTATAATGCCGGGCACATGTAATATACAGAGTGGATCTATAATGCCGGGCACATGTAATATATAGAGTGAATCTCTAATGCCGGGAACATATAATATATAGCGTGGATCTATAATGCCAGGCACATGTAATATATAGAGTGGATCTATAATGCCGGGCACATGTAATATATAGAGTGGATCTATAATGCCGGGCACATATAATATATAGAGTGAATCTATAATGCCGGGCACATGTAATATATAGAGTGAATCTCTAATGCCGGGCACATGTAATATATAGAGTGGATCTATAATGGAGGGCACATGTAATATATAGAGTGGATCTATAATGCCAGGCACATGTAATATATAGAGTGAATCTCTAATGCCGGGCACATGTAATATATAGAGTGGATCTATAATGGAGGGCACATGTAATATATAGAGTGGATCTATAATGGAGGGCACATGTAATATATAGAGTGGATCTATAATGCCAGGCACATGTAATATATAGAGTGGATCTATAATGCCAGGCACATGTAATATATAGAGTGAATCTATAATGCCAGGCACATGTAATATATAGAGTGGATCTATAATGCCAGGCACATGTAATATATAGAGTGGATCTATAATGCCAGGCACATATAATACTCTATATATATTTTGACAAAGTCACTGGTAGTAAAGTACTGGAGGAGAGATATGTATCACTGCGGTTATTAGCTTCAGTGATATGAACCTAGGAAAACGCTCCAGCACACTAAGTGCTGAGAGGGGTTAATTGGCCATGTTTAGAGCTAGGGTGAGTGAATATCTGTAGAGTGGGTGGGGTACAGAGGATAAATACTCAGCCTTCTGGCTCATTCAGTGTTGAGTGGTCCTGGAGATACAAGCTCCACTGCTGTGTTTTCATGCTAAGGAAAGCTGAACTTTTGCTGTCTATTCCTGAGCAGGCGGATCCCCGCAGCAACATGGACTGTGCCATACGTTATGTTTTGGTTTTCTCGTTAGGACAGAAACATCGTCTTTGTTTTGCTAACACTGCACTGGTTTATGCAGTATCTTTAATAAACCAGTGGAAGATTTAAAGAGACAGCATTCCTGTATCTACCTCTATGTGCAGCAAAGTGAGCTGATGTACCACAATATATAGAGTATATATATAATGCCAGACACATATTGTATAATTCTATTCAGTGGAACTATAACACCTGGCACATGTAATATAAAGGGTGGATCTATAATGCCAGGCACATAAAATACTATACAGTAGATTTATAACACCGGGCACATGTAATACAACCCCTGGCAAAAATTATGGAATCTCCGGCCTTGGAGGATATTCATTCAGTTGTTTAATTTTGTAGAAAAAAAGCAGATCATAGACATGGCACAAAACTAAAGTCATTTCAAATGGTAACTTTCTGGCTATAAGAAACACTAAAATAAATCAAGAACAAAAAATGTGGCAGTCAGTAATGGTTACATTTTTAAATCAAGCCATAGGGGAAAAATTATGGAATCATTCAATTCTGAGGAAAAAATTATGGAATCGCCCTGTAAATTTTCATATCCAAAAATAACACCTGCATCAAATTAGATCTGCTCGTTAGTCTGCATCTAAAAAGGAGTGATCACACCTTGGAGAGCTGTTGCACAAAGTGGACTGACATGAATCATTTCTCCAACACGAGATATGTCAATTGAAACAAAGGAGAGGATTATCAAACTCTTATAAGAGGGTAAATCATTACGCAATGTAGCAAAAGATGTTGGTGGTTCACAGTCAGCTGTGTCTAAAATCTGGACCAAATACAAATGACATGGGAAGGTTGTTAAAGGCAAACATACTGGTAGACCAAGGAAGACATCAAAGCGTCAAGATCGAAAATTTAAAGCAATATGTCTCCAAAACTGGAAATGCACAATAAAACAAATGAGGAACGAATGGTTGGAAACTGGAGTCAACGTTTGTGACCGAACTGTAAGAAACCGCCTAAAGGAAATGGGATTTACATGCAGAAAAGCTAAAAGAAAGCCATCATTAACACCTAAACAGAAAAAAAACAGGGTTACAATGTGCTAAGGAAAAGCAATCGTAGACTTAGGATAACTGGATGAAAGTCATATTCAGTGATGAATCACGAATCTGCATTGGGCAAGGTGATGATGCTGGAACTTTTGTTTGGCGCAGTTCCAATGAGATTTATAAAGATGACTGCCTGAAGAGAACATGCAAATTTCCACAGTCATTGATGATATAGGGCTGCATGTCAGGTAAAGGCACTGGGGAGATGGCTGTCATTACATCTTCAATAAATGCACAAGTTTATGTAGATATTTTGGACACTTTTCTTTTCTCATCAATTGAAAGGATGCTTGGGGATGATGAAATCAGTTTTCAAGATGATAATGCAACCTGCCATAGAGCAAAAACTGTGAAAACATTCCTTGAAAAAAGACACATAACGTCAATGTCATGGCCTGCAAATTGTATGGATCTCAATCCAATTGAAAATCTTTGGTGGAAGTTGAAGAAAATGGTCCATGACAAGGCTCCAACCTGCAAAGCTGATCTGGCAACAGCAATCAGAGAAAGTTGGAGTCAGATTGATGAAGAGTCCTGTGTGACGCTCATTAAGTCCATGCCTCAGAGACTGCAAGCCTGCAAGCTGTTATAAAAGCCAGAGAAGGTGCAACAAAATACTAGTGATGTTTCGGAGTGTTTTTTCGTTTGTTTTTCATGATTCCATATTTTTTTTCCTCAGAATTGAGTGATTCCATAATATTTCCCCTATGCTTGGTTAAAAAAAGTAACCATTACTGACTACCACATTTTTGTTCTTGATTTCTTTTACTGTTTCTTAAAGTCAGAAAGTTGCCATCTGAATTGACTTTAGTTTTGTGCCATGTCTGTGATCTGCTTTTTTTCCTACAAAATTAAACAACTGAATGAACATCCTCCAAGGCCGGTGATTCTATAATTTTTGCCACGGGTAGTATATAGTGAGTGGATAAAAAATGCCAGATTTGTCTCTGGGGTCACGCACTTCTTCCCCTAAATGAGGTTGACCAATCATAAGTAGGTAGTTCCACAATCAGGGGATTATTGCCCTGACTGGCCTATGGGGCCCGATGAACAGAGGGGGCCCACATCGGGCCCCCCTCTCATCCGCTCATCGGGCCCCAGCGGCAGGCTTCTGCCAGTGCAGTAACTGAACCTGCGTCCAAGACATAGGTTCAGTTAAACTCTATTGCCGTGTGGGCCCGCACGGCAATAGTTAAAGGCTGCCAGCCAATCGGAGGCTGGCAGCTGACATCAGCGCAGTGGGAAATGGGTGGGGAATGCAGCAGCTACTGGTAAATTTCAAAAATAAAAATAGATACCAATAAAAGTAAAATTAATTGAGACATCAGTAGGTTAAGTGTTTTTGAATATCCATATTGAATCAGGAGCCCCATATAATGCTCCATACAGTTAATGATGGACCCCATAAGATGCTCCATACAAAATACACCCCATATAATGCTCCATAAAGTTTATGATGGGCCCCATAAGATGCTCCATACAAAATACACCCCATATAATGCTCCACACAGTTCATGATGGACCCCATAAGATGCTCCATACAAAATATGCACCATATAATGCTCGATAAAGTTTATGATGGGCCTCATAAGATACTCCATACAAAATACGCCCCATATAATGCTCCATGCAGTTTATAATGGCCCCATAAGATGCTCCATAGAAACATTTGTCCCATATAATGCTGCACAAAGGTTGATTATGGCCCCATAAGATGCTCCATAGAAACATCTACCCCATACAATGCTGCATAAAGGTTGATTATGGCCCCATAAGATGCTCCATAGAAACATCTACCCCATACAATGCTGCATAAAGGTTGATTATGGCCCCATAAGATGCTCCATAGAAACATCTACCCCATACAATGCTGCATAAAGGTTGATTATGGCCCCATAAGATGCTCCATAGAAACATCTGTTGTGAATTCTGTTCTTGGGTTCCCTCCGGTGGTTGTTGGTGGTATTGCAGCTGTCCCTGGCTTGCAATCCTGCTCAGGTGTCCTTGCTGATTGCAGGCCTGACTGGGGTATTTAGGGCTGCTGGATTCATTAGTCAGTGCCAGTTGTCCATTGTTCTTGGAGGGATTGCTTCTCTCTCTGGTTCCTCATGCTCTGCTGCCAATTCAGCTAAGATAAGTGTCTGGTCTTTTGTCTCTGTGCACACATGCAGTGTGCTTGTAATTCAGTGCAATTCATTTGTGTTTTGTCCAGCTTAGACTTTGTTTGGATTTTTCAGTCATGCTGGATTCCCAGGAGTTGCAGATATACTTGCTATGTCTTTAGTTAGATGTAGTATATTTGTATTTTCTGCTGTGGATATTTTTAGGATTTTAATACTGACCGCTTAGAATTCTGTCCTATCCTTTTCTATTTAGCTAGAAGTGCCTCTTTTGCTAAATTCTGTTTTTCTGCCTGCGTGTGTCTTTCCTCTTATACTCACAGTCAATATTTATGGGGGGCTGCCTATCCTTTGGGGGCTCTGCTCTGAGGCAAGATATAATTCCCATTTCCACCTATAGGGGTATTTAGTCCTCCGGCTGTGTCGAGGTGTCTAGGACGGGTCAGGCACACCCCACGGCTACTTCTAGTTGCGGTGTCAGTTTAGGGTTCGCGGTCAGTACTGATACCACTTACTCCTGAGAAAGTCTCTCATGCGGCTCCTAGGTCACCGGATCATAACAGTACAACTGGCCAACAATGAGTTAAATGCATCTCAGAAGAAGGGAAGAAAGGTGTTGAGCCATTTTTTTTTCTGTAGCCTGATTTTTCTTTCCTTCTCTCTTTTCCTCTGGGTGACTGAGGAGACTTATTCTAGCATGGATGTTCAGGGATTAGTTTCTCGTGTAGACCAGCTTGCTGCTAGGGTACAGGGTATTTCGGATTATAGTGTTCAGACTCTGCTTTTAGAGCCTAGGTTTCCTACTCCTGATTTGTTTTTTGGGGACAGGTCCAAATTTTTGAGTTTTAAAAACAACTGTAAACTGTTTTTTGCTCTGAAACCTCGTTCCTCTGGTGATCCCATTCAGCAGGTTAAAATTGTCATTTTCCTGTTGCGTGGCGACCCTCAGGATTGGGCATTTTCACTGGAATCTGGGAATCCGGCCTTGCTTAATGTAGACGCCTTTTTTCAGGCTCTAGGATTATTATATGATGAACCAAATTCTGTGGATCAAGCGGAAAAGACCTTGTTGGCCCTGTCTCAGGGTCAAGAAGCGGCAGAATTGTATTGTCAGAAATTTAGAAAATGGTCTGTGCTGACTAAATGGAATGATGAAGCTTTGGCTGCAATTTTCAGAAAGGGTCTTTCTGAATCTGTTAAAGATGTTATGGTGGGGTTTCCCACGCCTGTTGGTCTGAGTGATTCTATGTCTCTGGCCATTCAGATTGATCGGCGCTTGCGGGAGCGCAGAACTGTGCGCACTGTGGCGTTGTCCTCAGAGCAGATGCCTGAGCCTATGCAGTGTGATAGGATTCTGTCTAGAACGGAACAACAAGGATTCAGACGTCAGAATAGGTTGTGCTTTTATTGTGGCGATGCTTCTCATGTCATTTCAGTCTGCCCTAAGCGTACAAAGAGAATCGCTAGTTCAGTTACCATCAGTACTGTACAACCTAAATTTCTGTTATCTGTGACATTGATCTGCTCATTGTCGTCATTTTCTGTCATGGCGTTTGTGGATTCAGGCGCCGCTTTGAATCTAATGGACTTTGAATTTGCCAGGTATTGTGGTTTCCCCTTGCAGTCTTTGCAGAACCCTATTCCTTTAAGGGGCATTGATGCTACACCTTTGGCTAAAAATAAACCCCAGTTTTGGACACAGGTGATCATGCACATGGCGCCAACCCATCAGGAAGATTGTCGTTTTCTGGTGTTGCATAATTTGCATGATGCTATTGTGCTGGGTTTTCCATGGTTGCAGATACATAATCCTGTGTTGGATTGGAAGTCTATGTCTGTGACTAGTTGGGGTTGTCAGGGGGTTCATGGTGACGTTCCTTTGATGTCAATCTCCTCTTCCACCTCTTCTGAGGTTCCAGAGTTTTTGTCTGATTTTCAGGATGTATTCGATGAGCCCAAGTCCAGTTCCCTTCCACAGCATAGGGACTGTGATTGTGCTATTGACTTGATTCCAGGTTGTAAGTTTCCCAAGGGCCGACTTTTCAACCTGTTTGTGCCGGAACATACCGCCATGCGGAGTTATGTTAAGGAGTCTTTGGAGAAGGGGCATATTCGGCCATCTTCTTCACCGTTGGGAGCGGGATTTTTTTTTGTTGCTAAGAAGGATGGCTCCTTGAGACCATGTATTGATTATCGCCTCTTGAATAAGATCATGGTCAAGTTTCAATACCCTTTGCCTTTGCTTTCCGATTTGTTTGTCAGGATTAAGGGGGCTAGTTGGTTTACTAAGATTGACCTTCGGGGGCATATAATCTTGTTCGTATTAAGCAGGGTGATGAATGGAAAACTGCGTTTAATACGCCCGAAGGCCATTTTGAATACCTTGTGATGCCATTCGGACTCTCTAATGCTCCATCTGTTTTTCAGTCCATCATGCATGATATTTTCCGGAATTATCTTGATAAATTCATGATTGTATATTTGGATGACATCTTAATTTTTTCCGATGATTGGGAGTCTCATGTGAAACAGGTCAGGATGGTATTTCAGATCCTTCGTGATAATGCTTTGTTTGTGAAGGGGTCTAAGTGTCTCTTTGGAGTGCAGAAGGTTTCTTTTTTGGGCTTCATTTTTTCTCCCTCATCTATAGAGATGGATCCGGTTAAGGTTCAAGCCATTCATGATTGGATTCAGCCCACATCCGTGAAGAGCCTTCAGAAATTTTTGGGCTTTGCTAATTTTTATCGCCGTTTCATTGCTAACTTCTCCAGTGTGGTTAAACCCCTGACCGATTTGACGAAGAAAGGCGCTGATGTAACGAATTGGTCCTCTGTGGCTGTCTCTGCCTTTCAGGAGCTTAAACGCCGATTTACTTCTGCCCCGGTGTTGCGTCAGCCGGATGTTTCTCTTCCGTTTCAGGTTGAGGTTGACGCTTCTGAGATTGGCGCAGGGGCCGTTTTGTCCCAGAGGGATCCTGTTGTTTCCTTGATGAAACCGTGTGCCTTCTTTTCCGGTAAGTTTTCGCCTACTGAATGCAATTATGATGTCGGCAATCGGGAGTTGTTGGCTATGAAGTGGGTGTTTGAGGAATGGCGACATTGGCTTGAGGGAGCCAAGCACCGTATTGTGGTCTTGACCGATTATAAAAATCTGATTTACCTCGAGTCTGCCAAACGGCTGAATCCTAGACAGGCTCGATGGTCCTTGTTTTTCTCCCGTTTTGATTTCGTGGTCTCGTATCTTCCGGGTTCTAAGAATATTAAGGCTGATGCCCTCTCTAAGAGTTTTTTGCCTGATTCTCCTGAGGTACTGGAACCGGTCGACATTCTGAAGGAAGGGGTGGTCCTTTCTGCCATTTCTCCTGATTTGCGACGGGTTCTGCAGGAATTTCAGGCTGACAAACCTGACCGCTGTCCAGTGGGCAAACTGTTTGTTCCTGACAGATGGACTAGTAGAGTGATTTCTGAGGTTCATTGTTCTGTGTTGGCTGGCCATCCTGGTATTTTTGGTACCAGAGATTTGGTTGGTAGGGCCTTTTGGTGGCCTTCTTTGTCGCGTGATGTGCGTTCTTTTGTGCAGTCCTGTGGGACTTGTGCGCGGGCCAAGCCTTGTTGTTCCCGTGCTAGCGGGTTGCTTTTGCCTTTGCCGGTCCCTGAGAGGCCCTGGACGCATATTTCTATGGATTTTATTTCAGATCTTCCGGTTTCCCAGAGGATGTCGGTTATCTGGGTGGTTTGTGACCGGTTCTCTAATATGGTTCATTTGGTGCCTTTGCCTAAATTGCCTTCCTCTTCTGATTTGGTTCCGTTGTTTTTCCAGCATGTGGTTCGTTTGCATGGTATTCCGGAGAATATTGTGTCCGACAGAGGTTCCCAGTTTGTTTCTAGGTTTTGGCGGGCCTTTTGTGCTAGGCTGGGCATTGATTTGTCTTTTTCTTCTGCATTTCATCCGCAGACAAATGGCCAGACCGAGCGAACTAATCAGACTTTGGAAACTTATTTGAGATGCTTTGTGTCTGCTGATCAGGATGATTGGGTGGCTTTCTTGCCATTGGCCGAGTTCGCCCTTAATAATTGGGCTAGTTCTGCTACCTTGGTTTCGCCCTTCTTTTGTAATTTTGGTTTTCTTCCTCGTTTTTCTTCGGGGCAGGTTGAGCCTTCTGTTTGTCCTGGTGTGGATTCTGTGGTTGACAGGTTGCAACAGATTTGGGCTCATGTGGTGGACAATTTGGTGTTGTCTCAGGAGGAGGCTCAGCGTTTTGCTAACCATCGTCGGTGTGTTGGTTCCCGGCTTCGGGTTGGGGATTTGGTCTGGTTGTCTTCCCGTCATGTTCCTATGAAGGTTTCTTCCCCTAAGTTTAAGCCTCGGTTTATTGGTCCTTATAGGATTTCTGAGGTCATCAATCCGGTGTCTTTTCGTTTGGCCCTTCCAGCCTCTTTTGCCATCCATAATGTTTTCCATAGATCTTTATTGTGGAAATATGTGGTGCCCATTGTTCCCTCTGTTGATCCTCCTGCTCCTGTGTTGGTTGATGGGGAGTTGGAGTATGTGGTCGAGAAGATTTTGGATTCTCGCCTTCCGAGGCGGAGGCTTCAGTACCTTGTCAAATGAAAGGGTTATGGCCAGGAGGATAATTCTTGGGTTTTTGCCTCTGATGTCCATGCTACTGATTTGGTCCGTGCCTTTCATCTGGCTCGTCCTGATCGGCCTGGGGGCTCTGGTGAGGGTTCAGTGCCCCCTCCTCAAGGGGGGGTACTGTTGTGAATTCTGTTCTTGGGTTCCCTTCGGTGGTTGTTGGTGGTATTGCAGTTGTCCCTGGCTTGCAATCCTGCTCAGGTGTCCTTGCTGATTGCAGGCCTGACTGGGGTATTTAGGGCTGCTGGATTCATTAGTCAGTGCCAGTTGTCCATTGTTCTTGGAGGGATTGCTTCTCTCTCTGGTTCCTCATGCTCTGCTGCCAATTCAGCTAAGATAAGTGTCTGGTCTTTTGTCTCTGTGCACACATGCAGTGTGCTTGTAATTCAGTGCAATTCATTTGTGTTTTGTCCAGCTTAGACTTTGTTTGGATTTTTCAGTCATGCTGGATTCTCAGGAGTTGCAGATATACTTGCTATGTCTTTAGTTAGATGTAGTATATTTGTATTTTCTGCTGTGGATATTTTTAGGATTTTAATACTGACCGCTTAGAATTCTGTCCTATCCTTTTCTATTTAGCTAGAAGTGCCTCTTTTGCTCAATTCTGTTTTTCTGCCTGCGTGTGTCTTTCCTCTTATACTCACAGTCAATATTTGTGGGGGGCTGCCTATCCTTTGGGGGCTCTGCTCTGAGGCAAGATAGAATTCCCATTTCCACCTATAGGGGTATTTAGTCCTCCGGCTGTGTTGAGGTGTCTAGGACGGGTCAGGCACACCCCACGGCTACTTCTAGTTGCAGTGTCAGTTTAGGGTTCGCGGTCAGTACAGATACCACTTACTCCTGAGAAAGTCTCTCATGCGGCTCCTAGGTCACCAGATCATAGCAAACATCTACCTCATAGAATGCTGCATAAAGGTTGATTATGGCTCCATAAGATGCTCCATGAAAACTCGTGCCCCATATAATGCGGCATAAAGGTTGATTATGGCCCCATAAAATGCTCCATAGAAACATTTGCCCCATATAATGCGGCATAAAGGTTGATTATGGCTCCATAAGATGCTCCATAGAAACACGTGCCCCATATAATGCGGCATAAAGGTTGAATATGGCCCCATAAGATGTTCCATAGAGTAATATGCCCCATATGCTGATGCTGCGATTAAAAAAAAATGGCATACTCACCTCTCGTCACTCAGGCCCCCTGCACTTGCGATATTCACCTGTCCCCGATCCATCGCCGGGCACCGCTCCGTCTTCCTGCTCTCTGCACTGACTGTTCAGACAGAGGGTGGCGCGCACACTAAACACGTCATCGCGCCCCCTGACCTGAACGTCACAGTCAGAGGATGCGGAAGACGGAGCAGCACCCGGCGGTGGAACGGGGACAGGTGAATATTGCAATGCTCACCCTCCCCTGTTATACTCACCTGCTCTCGGCCCAGTCCCTGCTTCTCACTGACAGATGGTCACCGGCAGCTTGTTCTGGTGTTCAGCAGTCACTGGTACCGCCCATGGGAGTGGAGTCGCGTCCATATTCATTACTTTAATGAGTGGTACCACATGACCGCTAAATACAGGTAGAGCTGCCGGCACACGGAGATGACTGGAGATGCAGGGAACGCGCCAGGAGCAGGTGAGTATGATGTGAAAGCCGTCGCTACCCCTTCCACCCTCTGGGACAATAACTTGAGTATAAGCCGAGAGGGGCTGAAAATATCAGCTTATACTCGAGTATACACGGTATATATTTCCCGAGGGAGTACAGAGAGGACGTAAGACACATCAATCATATAAATACATGGATTTAAAGGGAATTTGTCACCAGTCTTGTTCCCACTCATCAATTTGCTGATATAATCCTGTATCTCTAAATGTGCTGCTCAGTGTCAGATATCTCGGTCTCAGTCGCAGGTCATAGGTCTTGCAACAGGATAATGACCAAAACACACAGCTAAAAACATCCAAGAATGGCTAAGAGGAAAACATTGGATTTGAGCATCTTTGGAAAGAGCTGAAACATGTCGTCTGGAAAAGGCACCCTTCAAACACAAGACAACTGGAGCAGTTTGCTCTTGAGGTGTGGGCCAAAATACCTGTCGAGAGGTGCAGAAGTCTCATTGACAGTTACAGGAATCGTTTGATTGCAGTGATTGCCTCAAAAGGTTGTGCAACAAAATATTGGGTACCGTCATTTCTGTCCAGGCCTATTTCATGAGTTTTATTTTATTTTTTAATTCTGTGGAAGCATGGTTGAAAAGCAATATCCGACTTTCGTTTGTTCATTGTCATACTGTAGATTTTATATTTTTTATTACTTTTGTCAGATTGAACTTATTTCTGTGACTATTGTGGGTTTTTCTGTCACTAAACGGGGGGTACCAACAATTTTGACCACGTGTGTATGTCTCAGGGGAGTACAGAGAGGACGGTGGCTCCATGGTAGAACTGGCAGAAGATATTATATCTACAGCCGGGTACATGGGCCGCCATACTTTATATCCTCTCTATAATGTATCATCGTTAGTGTCTGTGTATAATCATCTCATTATATCTCTCCATTTACACACTCATATCATCAGTGTCTGGTGGGTTTCCTTCCTGATCTTCCTCCTCTCTGTCCTCCTGATCTTCCTCCTCACTGTCCTCCTCTTCTTCCTCCTGTATGTCCTCCTCTTCTTCCTCCTCTCTGTCCTCCTCTTCTTCCTCCTCACTATTAAAGATATAAAGCATCACATACAGAAATCCAAAGATATTTCTCATGGCGATGGATTCATCCACAGACAGATGATTATTGTGGTCACTAGTGGGGATTTTTGAGGTCCTTCAAGTAGCATGATGGCCCACCAAGTAGCCCTCTAATTATGATTGTTTCCTAAGTGGCCCTCCAAATATTATGATGGCCTCCACAATATACTCATTAATTTTTAAAAGAAAAATACATGTTCTTGTTCCCCCACTGTTCAGGTCTCTGCAGCATGTGGTCTGATCTTTGGTGCTGGTCGGCACAACAGGTGTAACGTAGTGACTTCATCGCGCCCGCTGCGCTGGGACGTCAGACGCACAGAGAGAATGATGGAGGAGGGAGTGTCAGCGAACGGCTCCTCTTCCATCATTGCTTTCAAATGTATCGGCATTGAGGAATGAGGGTGCGCAGTGGTGGCACTAGCACCAGGCCTTACAGCGGCTGCCTGGTCTGCTTCTATTACCAGTTCACCACTGAATCTAACTTTATATTACATTCTTACTGGTTTATAGTCATGTTTTCAGATTTGCCTGAGATAGTAAGAATTGTGTTAAGACCTAGAACTATATTCTCCAATGTGGTATAACCAGAGAAATCTTCAGAATGTTCTGTGGAATGTTCTGTGGTTGTGGACGGCGGTTCTTTTTTATCTTTTACACTTACATTATGGTGTCCAGATCTGGCAGCGAGGAGACCCAAGTTGGAAATCTGTCTTGTCTATAAAATAAAGCTCCAGTTACAATGATTGATTCACAAATTTCTATAATTGAGTTTGTGACAAAAGATTTGAGACTGACACAAATTTTGGTTCTCACAAAGTTTTCTTCTTCAGTGTTTTAAAATATTTTAGTCAGAAGATTTAATATTTATAGTGTTGACCCTTATTTTTCATTATAACCCTTGCAGCTGGATATCAGTTTCTGGGCCAAATCCTGTAGAATGACAGCCATTTTTCAACAAAAAAACTTGATGTATTTGTTAATAAAAGTTTAGAAACATGTGAAATGCTGATAATTGTACTTCAGTAATGATAGAAACTTTCGACTAAAAGATCTTAAACTCTGAAGCACCAAACTGTGAAACCAAAATTTGTCTCAGTCTCAAAACTTTTGGCCACAACTTTATATCATCTATAAGCAGTATCACCAGGATTATTCCTGCTGCTCTTTATATACAAGACTTATATCGTAAGAACAGAGGAATATGGGAGATTCTAGATAAATACCTGAATGCTGGCACGGCATTGATGACATTACGCCTGAATCTGTTGAAGAAACAGAGGAGACATTTATGTGACATTATATTATTTATACCACTGGTATAATATTACTAGCGATATAATATTATATAGTTTTCTTGTCAGTCATATACACATATAGAAATCTATACACAATGTATTAATTATATATAATATTATAAAAGGAACTATAACGCCGGGCACATGTAATATATAGAGTGAATCTATAATGCCGGGCACATGTAATATATAGAGTGGATCTATAATGGAGGGCACATGTAATATATAGAGTGGATCTATAATGCCGGGCACATGTAATATATAGAGTGAATCTATAATGCCGGGCACATGTAATATATAGAGTGAATCTATAATGGAGGGCACATGTAATATATAGAGTGAATCTATAATGGAGGGCACATGTAATATATAGAGTCGATCTATAATGCCGGGCACATATAATATATAGCGTGGATCTATAATGCCGGGCACATGTAATATATAGAGTGGATCTATAATGCCGGGCACATATAATATATAGCGTGGATCTATAATGCCGGGCACATGTAATATATAGAGTGAATCTATAATGGAGGGCACATATAATATATAGAGTGAATCTATAATGCCGGGCACATGTAATATATAGAGTGGATCTATAATGCCAGGCACATGTAATATATAGAGTGGATCTATAATGCCGGGCACATGTAATATATAGAGTGGATCTATAATGCCAGGCACATGTAATATATAGAGTGGATCTATAATGCCAGGCACATGTAATATATAGAGTGGATCTATAATGCCGGCACATGTAATACATAGAGTGGATCTATAATGCCGGGAACATGTAATATATAGAGTGAATCTATAATGCCGGCACATGTAATACATAGAGTGGATCTATAATGCCGGGAACATGTAATATATAGAGTGAATCTATAATGCCGGGAACATGTAATATATAGAGTGAATCTATAATGCCGGGAACATGTAATACATAGAGTGGATCTATAATGCCGGGAACATGTAATATATAGAGTGGATCTATAATGCCGGGCACATGTAATATATAGAGTGGATCTATAATGTCGGACACGTGTAATATATAGAGTGGATCTATAATGCCAGCACATATAATACATAGAGTGGATCTATAATGCCGGGCACATATAATACTCTATATATATTTTGACAATGTCACTGGCAAAGTACTGGAGGGGAGATATGTATCACTGCGGTAATTAGCTTCAGTGATATGAACCTAGGAAAACGCTCCAGCACACTAAGTGCTGAAAGGGGTTAATTGGCCATGTTTAGAGCTAGGGTGAGTGAATATCTGTAGAGTGGGTGGGGTTCAGAGGATAAATACTCAGCCTTCTGGCTCATTCAGTGTTGGGTGGTCCTGGAGATGCAAGCTCCACTGCTGTGTTTTGCTGTCTGTTCCTGAGCAGGCGGAATGTACTGCGTAGGCTGTGCTATACACTACGCATACATATTCTAGAATACCCGATGCGTTAGAATCGGGCCACCATCTAGTCTTTAATAAACCAGTGGAAGATTTAAAGAGACAGCATCTGTCTACCTCTATGTGCAGCAAAGTGAGCTTATGTACCACAATATATAGAGTATATATATAATTCCAGGCACATATTGTATAATTCTATTCAGTGGAACTATAACACCTGGCACATGTAATATAAAGGGTGGATCTATAACTCCAGGCACATAAAATACTATACAGTGGATTTCTAACACCGGGCACATGTAAGATATAGAGTGGATCAAAAATGCCAGATTTGTCTCTGGGGTCACGCACTTCTTCCCCTGCATGAGGTTGACCAATCATAAGTAGGCAGTGTCATGCAGAGAAGAAAATAACACATCCTCCTCTCTTCACTGACCCCTGCAGCCTCTGTGAAGAGATACAGCAGGGCTGACTTACGTATCATTACAAACACTTCCAGATCTCATCTCATGACAGTAAGTTTGGGTGAAGGGTGAGAGCTGACAGAACTATGAGATGACATCTGGAAGTTAGTTAGTACATAGAAGCAAGGGTGTAACAATCGCGGTCATAGAGGCTGGCAGCTGATGTCGGAGTGCCAATCACAAGCAGCGCATGGTAGTATCATCATGCACAGCCTGTGCCAGCACACTGACGTCAGCTACAGAAGAGGAAGCCACATGTCATGGGAGGAAGATAAGAAGAATTGTTTATTTATTTTTTTATTTTTTTATTTAATGTATTGGAAAAGAGTGGCAGAACATGATATCAGGAAGGGACCCAGGATGGGGAACATTCTACAAGCAAGGGACCCAGGATGGGGAACATTCTACAAGCAAGAGACCCAAGATGGGGAGCATTGTACAAACAAGGGACCCAGGATGGGGAACATTGTACAAGCAAGGGACCCAGGATGGGAAACATTGTACAAACAAGGGACCCAGGATGGGGAACATTGTACAAGCAAGGGACCCAGGATGGGGAACATTCTACAAGCAAGAGACCCAAGATGGGGAGCATTGTACAAACAAGGGACCCAGGATGGGGAACATTGTACAAGCAAGGGACCCAGGATGGGGAACATTGTACAAACAAGGGACCCAGGATGGGGAACATTGTACAAGCAAGGGACCCAGGATGGGGAACATTCTACAAGCAAGAGACCCAAGATGGGGAGCATTGTACAAACAAGGGACCCAGGATGGGGAGTATTGTACAAGCAATGGACCCAGGATGGGGAACATTGTACAAACAAGGGACCCAGGATGGGGAGTATTGTACAAACAAAGGGCCCAGGATAGGGAACATTGTACAAACAAGGGACCCAGGATGGGGAGCATTGTATAAGGAAGGGGCCCAGCATGGGTAGACTTATGCAAGAAAGGAGTCCAGGATAGGGGACATTATACTAGGAAGGAGTTCTGAATGCGTAGAATTATGCAAGGAAGGTGCCCAGGATGAGTAGCATTATAGAAGGAAGAGGCTCAGGATGGGGGAGGTTATAACCACAAAAGAAAACAACCCTAAAAATGTCTTTATTAACCCCTTCATGACCCAGCCTATTTTGACCTTAATGACCTTGCCATTTTTTGCAATTCTGATCAGTGTCCCTTTATGAGGTAATAACTCAGGAACGCTTCAACAGATCCTAGCGATTCTGAGATTGTTTTTTCGTGACACAAAATAGTTAATAAATAACATTTTCCACATGTCTACTTTACATCAGCACAATTTTGGAAACAAAATTTTTTTTGCTAGGAAGTTATAAGGGTTAAAATTTGACCAGTGATTTCTCATTTTAACAACAAAATTTACAAAACCATTTTTTTTAGGGACCACCTCACATCTGAAGTCAGTTTGAGGGTTCTATATGGCTGAAAATACCCAAAAGTGACACCATTCTAAAAACTGCACCCCTCAAGGTGCTCAAGACCACATTCAAGAAGTTTATTAACCCTTCAGGTGTTTCACAGCAGCAGAAGCAACATGGAAGGAAAAAATTAACATTTAAATTTTTAGTCACAAAAATGATCTTTTAGCAACAGTTTTTTTATTTTCCCAAGGGTAAAAGGAGAAACTGGACCCCGAAAGTTGTTGTCCAATTTGTCCTGAGTACGCTGATACCCCATATGTGGGGGGAACCACTGTTTGGGCACACGACAGGGCTCAGAAGGAAAGGAGCGCCATTTGACTTTTTGAATAAAAAATTAGCTCCAATCGTTAGCGGACACCATGTCGCGTTTGGAGAGCCACTGTGTGCTCAGATAAGGATTCGAGAGCATGTGCTGGGGATCGAAGCAGCAGCCACGGCAGAAGACGTGACACTGCTTAAAACGATCCCCCGACACTTTTTCAGGTTCCACGGGTGTGACAGTAGACAGCTGCGGTTTAGAGGTATCGATATGCTCGATGTTAATATTCGGGGTGGTGTAATATTTAAGAGGTTGGCCCAATTAGAGTCCAGGTGGATATGGACGTTGGGTACAGTCCATCCATCTGGACTCAATGAGAATTTGAGCTATACCCCATTTCTCTAATCTCCACTCTGTATGCTATCCGGGACACAATTCGCTTTGTGTGTGCATATTTTAATTTGTTTTTATATTTCATTTTAGTTACAAGTATTTGTGGAAACACTGTGGACTTTACTGATAGGTATACGGAGCGATGGATGTACTGGCACATATCAACTGTGGGAAATTATCCATATGGATGGAAGAAGGAATAACCTCTTAAATCTACTGCTGTTGAATATTTTGCTATGTATAGTTGTATACTTAATAAGCAATATTTTCCCTGATTGATAGATGTATATGTGTGTGTCCCTACACTTTGTACCATATCCACTATGTTGTCTCCACATTACCTGGTTTTTTACAATTCATGTGGTGCTTGTTTTATATGTTTGTATGTGTTGATTGGGCATTTGGTATATAGAGCATTGGGGTTGCAATCCTTGCCCTGTACGTGCTTGTCGCCTGGGCGCCGCGGTGGCTGCAGGTTATCGGAGTCTGTACATGGAGGCTTGGTCATGTTACCTTGTCTTCATGTGACTCCGGTGCTTGTTGTTGCTGCGGTTGCCTCGGCGACGCGGCGCGTCATTTCCGGGTCGGGTGCGCAACTTCCGGTGACGTCGTCACCACACACACTGATGTTACACTATTTAAGACGGGCAGTAAGTAGTTCAAACTAGGCCCCTTGAAAAAGGTAAAGGTCCGAAACGTGCGTCGGGGCAGAAGCTCTTGCCCGGACTGCAGCCTCACCTTGGTATCTCTGCGGCACAGGTAACGCTACTGATCTTTTATATGGTCGCTATTGGGAATTGTTTGGTAGGAGAAGCAGGTGTGCCCCTTTCTATTGCACCAGTAAATAGCAGAAGGAATTAGTATTATGTATAAATTGTGGAGCAAGTGATGACTATAATTATTGGTGCATTATATATAGAGGGCTAACATGTATATAGATGCCAGGTGGTGGTTTGGCTGCGGTGCCGGGTGATTGTGTCAGTCACCTATGTATGACACAGAGCGCATTGTAGTTCCGTTTTTCACCCTCTGTCCCAATTAGGTGTGATGTAATTTTTAATATGTGTCAATAAAGTTTATATTGAAGTTTTCTATACATTGACCATCGTATCATCTTTTTTTTTGTGGTTTTTCATATATGGTTTATGATGATGGGTCTGATAGTCCTAGCAGACACATGATGTGGGTAAATATATGGCAGGTAATTTGGATCATGTGTCTGTGTCATTTTTGCTTTATATGGATAGGTGAAATATTACAGATTGCTCTGATTGGCTGTTTCACTTTCAACAGCCAATCAGAGCGATCGTAGCCACGGGGGGGGGGGGTGAAGCCACACCCCCTGGGCTGAAGCACCACTCCCCCTGTCCCTGCAGATCGCGTGAAATTGGAGTTAACCCTTTCACCCGCTCTGCAGGGATGCGATCCCTCCATGACGCCACATAGGCGTCACAGGTCGGATTGGCACTGACTTTTATGACGCCTACGTGGCGTCAAAGGTCAGGAAGGGGTTAATAAATATTTAAAAAACCAAATGGTCAACACTCAAAAAATATATATACTACCGTCACCAAATTGAGGCTGGGTATGGTACAGGGGTGCAAATCTGGATAATGCCAGTCAAAATGGTACATAAGCCTGATATGGCCCTAGTAGGTTCCTTCAGAACTGTACCTTCCTGCCAGTGGAGGTTGGCACCCTAAGTTCGACACGGCACCCCCACTCCGCAGCGGCTGTCCCTTCTGTCCCTAAAGACCCTGTCAGCTTCCCACACCCAACACCATGCACACACGTAACTTACTCTGGCTTCAGAGATATTTTGATTAACTTTCCCTAATACAGGGATGAACAATATAATTGGGTCATATAGTAATGACTAGCTTATGTGGAGGACTGACAATAGTTGTCCACTTAGGACATCGGGGACTTCAGTTTGCCCTCATATTTATTAGAGATATATATACAAATTCTGTGTCTAGCAATAGCATGAATGATGGGCAAATCCACAAAGGCAAGATTAAATATTCTTATGTTTAAGTCTTATACATTCTAATACCTAAGTCAGTTCTATAATCAGTTCTCAGCCACCAAGAAAATATTCGTAGCAAGCTCTGGCGAAACCTCAGTGGACCTAAGTGGACAACTATTGCCAGGCCTTCACATAAGCCAATCATTATTATATGACCCAATTATATTGTTCATCCCTGTATTAGGGAAAGTTAATCAAAATATCTCTGAAGCCAGAGTAAGTTACGTGTGTGCATGGTGTTGGGTGTGGGAAGCTGACAGGGTCTTTAGGGACAGAAGGGACAGCCGCTGCGGAGTGGGGGCGCCGTGTCGAACCTAGGGTGCCAACCTCCACTGTCAGGAAGGTACAGTTCTGAAGGAACCTACTAGGGCCATATCAGGCTTATGTACCATTTTGTCTGGCATTATCCAGATTTGCACCCTTGTACCAATACCCAGCCTCAGTTTGGTGACGGTAGTATATATTTTTTTTTGAGTGTTGACCATTTGGTTTTTTAAATATTTATTAATAAAGACATTTTTAGGGTTGTTTTCTTTTGTGGTTTTGAGGCTAAGTATACCCTTTTTCAATTGGCTTTGCTTTTTCTATCTGGGGGAGGTTATACCAGAATGGAGGGCATTATACCAGGAATTGAACATCAGAAAGGGTCCTAGGATGGGGGTCATTATACCAGAATGCGGCCCATGATGGGGGACAGTATACCAGGGTGGGGGACAATTTAAAAGTATAAGGGACATAATACCAGGAAGGGGACCATGATGAGGGATATAATACCAGGAAGCGAGCCAGGATGGGGGACATTAATGACAGGAAGAGGCCCAGAAAGGAGATATTATAACAGAAGGGTCATAGGAGGGGGGACAATTTGGAAAAGTTGTCATACGCCGGCATATGTCTGTATACTGCTGAGTATATATGTCTCAGGGGAGTACAGAGAGGAAGTAAGACACGTCACTCATGTAAATACATGGATTTAAAGGGAATTTGTCACCAGTCTTGTCCCCACTCATCAATCTGCTGATATAATCCTGTATCTCTAATTGTAACATTAGGGTAAATTAAGATTTTCCCTGAATGCCGAGAACCAGGATAATATTATCTTTATATATCTGTTGTAAGAATAAAGAAAGACAATGATAGTTATCATGAGTCACATCCTCACAATTCCAGAAAAAGTTTCTATTGTCCCTGGTTATAAAATCTCCTGTAAGGGTCATATTTCCTATGTGAGTCCTGGGGTGGTGCGGGGCGAGACCTCGTCATATACCACAAGTATACACAGCACTTGTATGGTCAGTACGATGGGACACGTGTATAAGACACGACTATGTATCATCTACTATTTCTCCAGAAGATGAGATGAAGAGGTTGTCTTTGGCCATGTGCACACACAGTGTTTTTGCAGCATTTGTTATACAATAGAAAGCTCCTTTTGACAATGCAAGCAAAAGCTATGAGACTCCAGACTTCTCATGCATGATGAAAAGGGGGAAAAGTTTCCCCATAGACTGCACACACTTGTTTCTGTTCTTGACTGAATTTGAGAACCCCAGCCATAGACATACATAGAAATCAGTATAATGACTCCAGCACAGTATAATGGCCCCACAGCCCTCCACACAATATCATGGCGTCGATACAGCCCTCTACTCAGTCTGATTGTCCTGGCACCGCCCTCCGCACAATATCATGGCCCCGACACAGCCCTCTACACAATATGATGGTTCTTCAAATAGTATAATGGCCCTCAATACAGTATAATGGCCCTACAATCAGTATAATGGTACCAACATAGGCCACAGCACTGTGTCATAGCCCTCACACTGTATTATGGCCCCTTCATTATATAATGGCTCCCCACACTGTATAAATTGGCCCTACATAGCTCTCCACACAGCATAATGGCCCTCACACAGCCCCCAAATAGTATAATGCCCCATTGCACTAGAAACAGTATAATAGCCTTTACATAGCCCTCCAAACAGTATAACAGCCCACATATATACCTCTAAATAGAAAAATGCTCCCCACATAGCCCTCCAAAAAGTATAATGGTCCTCACATAGTCCTCCAAACAGTATAAAAGTCCCCACATAGCCCTATCAATAGTCTAGAGGCAACTAAATTGCCTTCCAAAAAGTATAAAAGCTCTCACATATCCCGACAAACAGTATAATGGCCCCCACGTAACCCTTGAAACAGTATAACGGCCCCCACACAGTATTATCATCCCCAAGAGTACAATATACTCACCAATTTGAAAAAAAAAAAAAGAAAACAAAAGACTCACCTCTCCTCATTCCCCCAATGCTCAGGTCTCTGCAGTGTGTATTCTAAAGCACTGCACAGCGAGTGCGAGTTTGTGATGTCATCGCGCCTGCTGCGCTAAGTCTTCATAAAGGAATTGTTCCAACTTTGCCTTCAACTAGAGTGGGTATGGAAAGTATTCAGACCCCTTAAAAATTTTCATTTGGTAAATTCAAAAAAGTTCATTTTTTTCTCTAAAGCACACTCTGCCCCCCAGTTTGACTGAAAAAAAAATGTAGTAATTTTTGCAAATTTATTTAAAAAGAAAAACTGAAATATCACATGGTGATAAGTATTCAGACCCTTTGCTCAGTATTGAGTAGAAGCACCCTTTTGAGATAGTACAGTCATGAGTCTTGGGAATGATGCAACAAAGTTTTTCACACCTGGATTTGGGGATCCTCTGCCATTCTTCCTTGTAGATTCTCTCCAGTTCCGTCAGGTTGGATGGTGAACGTTGGTGGACAGCCATTTTCAGGTCTCTTCAGAGATGCTCAAATGAGTATAGGTCAGGGCTCTGGCTGGGCCAGTCAAGAATAGTCACAGAGTTGTTCTGAAGCCACTCCTTTGTTATTTTAGCTGTACACTTAGGGTCATTGTCTTGTTGGAAGGTGAACTTTCGGCCAAGTCTGAGGTCCAGAGCACTCTGGAAGAGGTTTTCATCCAGAATATCTCTGTACTTGGCCGCATTCATGTTTTCTTCAATGACAACCAGTCATCCTGTCCCTGCAGCTGAAAAGCACCCCATAGCATGATGCTGCCACCACCATGTTTCACTGTTGGGATTGTATTGGGCAGGTGATGAGCAGTGCCTTCTTTTCTCCACACATACCGCTTAGAATTATCACCAAAAAGGTCTATCTTCATCTCATCAGACCAGAGAATCTTATTTCTCATAGTCTGGGAGTCCTTCATGTATTTTTTAGCAAACTCTATGCGGGCTTTCACGTGTCTTGCACTGAGCAGAGGCTTCCGTCCGGCCACTCTACCATAAAGGCCCTACTGGTGGAGGGCTGTAGTGATAGTTGACTTTGTGGAACTTTCTACTATCTCCCTACTGCATCTCTGGAGCTCAGCTACAGTGATCTTGGGGTTATTCTTTACCACTCTCACCAAGGCTCTACTACCATGATTGCTCAGTTTGGCTGGATGGCCAGGTCTAGGAAGACTTTTGGTGGTCCCAAACTTCTTCCATTTAAGGATTATGGAGTACACTGTGCTCTTTGGAACCTTGAGTACTGCAGACATTCTGTTGTAACCTTGGCTAGATCTGTGCTTTACAACAATTCTGTCTCTGAGCTCCTTGGCCAGTTCCTTTGACCTCAAATTTCTCATTTGGTCTGACATGAACTGTGAGCTGTAAGGTCTTAGGCCTGTTTCACACGTCAGGGGCTCCGATACGTGTGGTGACAGTTTTCTCACGTACCGGAGACACTGACTCACGTAGACACATTAAAATCAATGCGTCTCTGCACATGTCAGCATGTTTTCACGGACCATGTGTCTGTTTGAAAAACACGGAGACATGTCAGTGTTCGTGGGAGCGCACGAATCACACGGACCCATTAAAGTCAATGGGTCCGTGTAAAACACGTACCGCACACGGATGCTGTCCGTGTGCCGTCCGTGTGCCATGCAGGAGACAGCGCTACAGTAAGCGCTGTCCCCCAGCTTGTGGTGCTGATGCCGCCATTCTTTTCTTCTCTCCAGCAGCGTTCGCTGGAGAGAAGGAATGAAAAATCATTGTTTTTTTGTTTTTTTTTCTGGTTAAAATCAAGTTCCCGGCAACCTACCCCCTCCCACCCCCTGTGCGCCCGCCCGCTGGAAATAAAATACTCATCCAGCTCCCTCGATGCTTCCTCTCAGCGCCGCAGCTTCTTCCTGTATGAGCGGTCACGTGGTGCCGCTCATTACAGTGATGAATATGCGGCTCCACCTCCCATAGGGTGTGATGAAGGTAATTCTACCATTGACCTGACTGTCGCAATCAGCCCTGATTTCTCCATAAATACACACTTTCATAAATTTTTTTCACTTTTAAAACACAGACACACCAAGAACAATAAATATTCTTTATATGTATATATATATATATACAAATTATAGTAGTACTGGTGTTCTGTGAAAAGCAGTGACTAAACACTAAGATAAGAGACCAACCACATCAACTAAGTACATGAACAGCCAAAAGAGTGTAACCCACGCAGGAAATCAGTTTATATTGCCTTTATTTAGGTAGACGTGGCATAATAAAAATAATTAATAAATACCGTATTTTCCGGCGTACAAGACGACTTTTTAACCCCTGAAAATCTTCTTAAAAGTCGGGGGTCGTCTTGTACGCCGGGAATCGCCTTGTACGCCGGGTGTATATGGTGGGGGGGGGGGGGAGTGGTCCTGATGACGACGAGGGGGCGTCTCACAGGAAAGTGAGTATCCCCCATTACCTTATCATAGCGCTGCAACGTGGGGTCTCTGTGCTGGGAGCGGCGGCTGCTGTGCTGTGGTGCGGCGGCTCCTCTTCTGCAGTGTGGGGCCTCTGGTGCTGTGGGGCGGTGGCGGCGGCGTATCTTCATGCAGTCGGGGCTCCTCCGGCATCTCAAAGCCTGGAAGCCCCGCCGGCAACTCCATCGGTACAATGCGGTGGCCTCCGGGAAAATGGCCGCTGCTTAGATTCAGATCTCGTGTCCCGAGATTTCGGGACGAGATCTGAATCTGAGCATGCGCAGCCCCCAGCGGCCATTTTCCCTGGAGGCCACCGCATCGCACCTATTGAGCTGCCTCCGGGAAAATGGCCGCTGCTCAGATTCAGATCTCGTCTCCTGAGATCTCAGGACGAGATCTGAATCTGAGCAGCGGCCATTTTCCCGGAGGCCACCGCATTGTACCGATGGAGTTCCCGGCGGGGCCTCCAGGCTTTAATGAGATGCCGGAGGAGCCCCGACTGCATAAAGATACGCCGCCGCCGCCACCCCACAGCACAGAGGCCCCACACTGCAGAAGAGGAGCCGCCGCACCACAGCACAGCAGCCGCCGCTCCCAGCACAGAGACCCCACGCTGCAGCGCTATGATAAGGTAATGGGGGATACTCACTTTCCTGTGAGACGCCCCCTCGTCGTCATCAGGATCACTCCCCCCCCAAAAGGCACATATTCACCGGCCCTATAAGACGACATACGGTGTAAGAAGACCCCCGACTTTTAAGAAGATTTTATTTTTTAACTGGTAAAGTTGGGGGGTCGTCTTATACGCCGGAAAATACGGTAAGTACGCGTATTTAGGACAGGAAAAAAATAAAAAATATTTTGTATATAGATAAAAAATATATCATAATCAGATATAAAATATAAAATGGTGACCCCAATATATCCATTACACACAGAATGAAGTGCACAAAAATCAATGTGAGTAAATAATAAAAAATATATATATATGGTGCAATAATAATATATCACTCACTTCAAAATTATACACAATTAATTAAAAAAACAATGCCCCAAAACAAAACAAACAAAAAAAAACCTGTGCAGTGTAAGGGCAAACCAACTAATATGTAAGACCACAGGATATAACCAAGCCTGCGGGCACAGCAATAATGCTCATAAAGTGCAAAGTGCAAAAATGTAAACACCCATGGGGGAATATAAATATCTGCAATATACCTTTTAGGGCCACCACGTACCGTGCGCGGTGACGTGATACACAAAATGGGTATTTAGTCTGTATTGGATTTATTGGGGTCATATTTTTTTATTTTTTTCCTGTCCTAAATACGCGCACTTATTAATTGATTATTTTTATTATGCCACTTCTACCTAAATAAAGGCAATTTAACCCCTTCACCCCCAAGGGTGGTTTGCACGTTAATGACCGGGCCAATTTTTACATTTCTGACCACTGTCTCTTTATGAGGTTATAACTCCGAAACGCTTCAACGGATCTTAGCGATTCTGAGATTGTTTTCTTGTAACATATTGTACTTCATGGTAGTGGTAAAATTTATTCGATATCACTTGCGTTTATTTGTGAAAAAAAAAGGAAAATTGGCGAAAATTTTGAAAATTTCGCAATTTTCCAACTTTGAATTTTTATTCTGTTAAACCAGAGAGTTATGTGACACAAAATAGTTAATAAATAACATTTCCCACATGTCTACTTTACATCAGCGCAATTTTGGAAACAAAATTTTTTTTTTTTAGGAAGTTATAAGGGTTAAAATTTGACCAGCAATTTCTCATTTTTACAACATAATTTACAAAACCATTTTTTTAGGGACCACCTCACATTTGAAGTCATTTTGAAGGGTCCATATGGCAGAAAATACCAAAAAGTGACACCATTCTGAAAACTGCACCCCTCAAGCTGCTCAAAACCACATTCCAGAAGTTTATTAACCCTTCAGATGTTTCACAGCAGCAGAAGCAACATGGAAGGAAAAAATTAACATTTTACTTTTTAGTCACAAAAATGATCTTTCAGCAATAATTTTTTTAATTTCCCAAGGGTAAAAAGAGAAAATGGACCTTAAAAGTTGTTGCCCAATTTGTCCTGAGTACGCTGATACCCCACATGTGAGGGAGAACCACTTTTTGGGCGCACGGCAGAGCTCAGAAGGAAAGGAGCGTCGTTTGACATTTTCAAGCTAAAATTGGCTGCAATTGAAATCGGACGCCATGTCGTGTTTCGCCAGCCCCTGATGTGCCTAAACAGTGGAAACCCCCCATAAGTGACCCCATTTTGGAAACTAGACCCCCTAAGGAACTTGTCTCTATATACGTCCAAACACAGTAAAGCGGGCACTTCACAATACTATACTCAACTAATCCCACATGATTTCAGTGGGAAGAACGAAGAGATCCCATAATTAAAACCACATGTTTATTGATTTATATTTAAAATTAACAAGAATATAAAAAAGCAAAAATACCACAGGGGACACCAAAAGACAAGGAAATAGTTAACAAACCATACTCATAAGAATCAGGATAGCACAAATGGCTGAACACCCCCCAGTAATTAGCTCAGTGACTTAGTATGTCCAATGCAAAATAGCGGTATCTAGTACTCCCATCTATCTGCCACAGGGCAATCTCAGTGATAATGCACACGGTGGTTTACTTTATCTGATACAGAGGTTACAAGCAATATATGAAGTGCACACCTGGGGGTAAACTAACCGACCATCCAATACATAAAATAGTGAGGAGATGGTATTACCTTGTACTGATGGCGTCCCCTCACCCCGACGCGCGTTTCGCCTCCTGCTTCTTCCGGGGGCGTGCCGAGGTGAGGGGCAGCCGTGTTATTTATACGAGAGGTGAATATCCAGGTAATGGCAAACAGCGGCGCATCGCGCGTGGCTCCGCCCCCATACTGACGCGCTTCCCGTCGACGCTCAGTGGCACGCAAGCAAGAGCTATGCGTGTCAGTGTTTGAGCGTCCCAGGGAGCGACAGAGGGCTGGATACACTGCGCATGCGCACATGCCTAGCGTGGATAAAAGAAGAAATAATGCCGTTGTGTAGTGCCGAAACCGGAAAAAACAAAAAACAAGGAAGAAGGGAGAATACGGGCCCATATGATACTGTGATATAGTGACCGATTATATGAGAAAATCTAAATACAAATGAATGTGCCAACAAGTGCTAAGTGACTGTGCAATAAAGCTACCAGTGCATAAATAATTACAACAATATTCCAGGTGCAATTAAAGAATAATATTTAATGGGAATAAACGAGATAAAATTCCCACAGAACATTTTTACCTATTGAATCTTTGTGCCACAAATGCTAACTAGCAATAGTGACCGAAGTGCTATAGAATAAAAGAGTGACTAAGTAAACCTGCATACATCAGACCCACCCATTAAGGATGAACTAAACAGGCAAAACAGGTATAAGAGCACACTAAACATGGGCCCAAAACAACAAAACACAATTAGAAAATTTATGATAAATCGACCCATACAGTTTTTTATATATTCATGTAAGTATCTCAGTACACCCACCCTATTATTATCCCCGTATTAAAACCCCCCAATAAATACTATTACAATATACAATTATTAAAATAAACCCAATTAATACCCCATATAATGTGTAAAAAATATATATATATAATTGAATAAATAAATACTCCCATTTAAATACTTATATAAAGGGCCATTTAGGTTACAAAAAGGGTATAAAGTATAGCTTTAAAATATAAATAAATAAATGGTGTAGATGACTAATGGACGGTCTTCTCTTCTTTATAAACCTTCTTTTGTCTCTTCTGAATGTCCTAAGCCACGCCCTCCATAGAAAGAAAAGGTTGCATAGACATATCAAAAACCAATAGAGCCTCTCATATACTGAAAAAGGAACATAACAGACAATACATGTTAAAAAAATATACCATGGATGTATATACATTAAAAAATGAACAATAAGAACAACACAGATACAATATATATACCCCTCAACCCCTAAAAAGATGCCAATTATAGGAATGCAGAGAATCCCATGTTCTCATTCAAACCAACAGGGCTCAGAGCACCCAGACGAAAAATCCATCGACATTCCAATTGTGCCAGCATCTTACTTGTATCACCCCCTCTGACTCCTAGATCTACTTGATCAATGGCTTTAAATCTTAAGCCCCGAGATTTACACTTATGATATCTCCTGAAATGTCGTGGTAAGGTTTTTAGCAATGTTTCATCCTTGGCACTTGCCGCCTTCTCGATGTCAAGAATATGCTCTCTTACCCTAAGTTTGAATTCTCTGGTGGTTAAGCCAACATATATTTTCCCACACGGGCATGTTGCCTGATAAATAATTTCCTTAGATGAACAGGTAAGGTGCTTGCGAATATCATATCTTCGAGTACCGTCCGCATTAAAGAAATATTTGGACTTATCCAAATTTAAACAGGCCTTGCATAGCCCGCATGGGTAAAAACCGGGAGATAGATTACCACAAGTGGAGGGCCATTTTGCATTATAATGGCTGTGCACCAACAAATCTTTCACATTAGCCGAACGTCGAGCCACACATTGTGGGGCCGGAGGTAACACTTGTTTCAGAATAGGATCTGTTAACAGAATACTCCAATGCTTGTTGATTAGATCCCTCAAATTATTCCACTGTCCATTATAAGTGGAGATAAAGAAGATCTGCTTATCGTCCTTCTTCTCCCTAACCTTATTGGTGTATAATAACTCATTCCTTGTGGTGGCTTTAGCCCTTCTATAGCCCCTCCTAATCATTCTCCGACTGTATCCTCTGTCCTCAAATCTCCTAGTCAGTTCCTCGCACTGTTTCTCAAACATAACTTCATTCGAACATATCCGTTTGATGCGTAGGAACTGACCTATTGGGATGCCTCTGATCGTGCTCACCGGATGAGAAGACTCCGCGTGAAGGTATGAGTTGGTAGACGTCGGTTTTCTGAACACATCCGTGTGCACAGAACCATCTGTAGCGGTTTCCACCCAGATGTCGAGGAACTCCAAACTTCTGCCAGATTTAAAGGTGAGTTTAACGTTAATGTTGTTATCGTTGAGTTTCCTCATTAATGTCTCCAAACCCTCTTCATTCCCTTCCCATACAAACATCACGTCGTCAATATAACGCATCCAACTGTGGACCTGTCCCATCTCAGCAATACCATCCCCCAGAAAAATGTCTCTCTCCCAGGCTCCTAAAAATAAATTGGCATATGAGGGGGCACATGAAGCCCCCATAGCCGTACCTTGCAATTGGAGGTAGATGTTTCTGTCAAAGATGAAGATGTTATGTTTCAAAACGAATTCAAGGAGTGTCAGAATCAGGTCTGCCAGATCGTTGTCTATATTGCTTGTTCTGAGGAACCATGCTGTGGCTGCCAAGCCGTCATCGTGTCGGATTGAAGTATAGAGGGATTCGATGTCAGCTGTCACTAAAGTTTGATTTTCCTCCAACTGTAACTGATCAATCCGTTGCAAAGCTTCGGTGGTATCCCTAACAAAAGAGGGAAGGGTAGATACAATAGGTTTGAGAAAATAGTCAACCACATCCGCAATAATTTCACATAGACCCCCAATTCCGGCCACAATGGGTCGACCGGGGGGGTCCAGAGCATTCTTGTGTACCTTGGGGATTAGGTAAAAAGTTGCCAATTTAGGTTGATAATCCCGAATCCTATCTAAAAAGGTTTTTGTAATTAGGCCATCCTCATAAGCCCTCTGCAAAATCCCAATCAGCTCCTGTTGAAAAAGGGGGGTAGGGTTAGAGACCACGCGCTTGTAACATGTTTCGTTTTTCAGTAGTTTATGCGCTTGTCTTACATACATGTCTACTGGCCAAACCACCAAATTTCCTCCCTTATCAGCTGGTTTGTATACAACATCTTCCCAACTTCTCAGTTTATCCAGGGCCACACGTTCTTCCTTAGACAAATTATCTTTATACCTCTGGGACTGAGTCATAGTTTGAATTTCATTACTGACTAGACGTGTGAAAACTTCCACCGCCGGGCATGAGTTAAGGGCTGGGAAATTCCTGGATTTTACAAACCTATTGGATGGGATTATACTGACCTCCTGTTGTTCCGCCTCCAAAGATTCCAAAATTTCCACCACCTCTCTATCCTCCATAGTGGTTGGAACTGTCGGATCACCCTCAATCGGTTTAAAATGTAATTTCTTCAGAATTACCTTACGTGCAAACAAGTTTAAATCTTTTATCGCAGTAAAGGGGTCTAAATGAGAGGAAGGAGAAAAAGTAAGCCCTTTCTCCAATAAACTTATCTGTGAGTTTGTCAGAATATGTTTAGACAAATTTATTACCTTCATGGTGTCCCTTGGTTTCCTTTGTCCTTGGGCTTATGAAATATATCTGCATACTTATGCCTACCACTCCTCAAATGAAAATCACGATTGTAGGTAGTTTCATTGGACGACCTCCCACTCTCACTTCCAGATATACTTGATGCATCTGATGTATCAGTTCCTGTTTGTTGGGATGTGGCTTCTATCCTCCTCTGTTGCCACTTATAAATTTTGCATGTATCATAGTCATTATTATCCCGTATGAATTTCTTCAATTTACCACCACTGACATCCTCCTCCCATTTATCCACATCTTTCCCTAATTCTTTAAACCAGGATTCCAAAGATTCCTTACTCATATTTGCCTCCAACAGTTTGTAAGTGGACTCTAGTTCTTTGTCCATATCTCTCAAACAAGCTGTGTTATGCTCAATTATTATTTTGATAAAGTCCAGTGAACAATTGGAGGCAGTATCCATCCATTTAGTTGTTAATTCTTCACTATTCAAGTCAAAAGTAGGGTACAATTGTATCCTGAGGCCTCTGGGAATTATCCTCTTACCTAAATAATTTTCCAATGAGGCTTTATTCCACCAAATTTTTGTTTTTTTGTGTAGAATATTTTTATATTTAAACAATAGTTCTCTGCATCCCATATTGGCATCTTGCGGAACTTAAGGAACTTATCTAGATGCGTCGTGAGCACTTTTATCCCCCAAGTGCTTCACGAAAGTTTATAACGCCCGGGTGTGAAAATAAAAAATCCTATTTTTTCTACAAACATGATCGTTTAGTCCCCAATTTTTTATTTTCTCAAGGGTAGCAGGAGAAATTGGACCCCAAAAGTTGTTGTCCAATTTGTCCTGAGTACACTAATACCCCATATGTGGGGGGGAACCACTGTTTGGGCGCATGGCAAGGCTCAGAAGGAAAGGAGCGCCCTTTGACATTTTCAAGCTAAAATTGGCTGGAATTGAGATCGGATGCCATGTCGTGTTTGGCGAGCCCCTGATGTGCCTAAACAGTGGAAACCCCCCATAAGTGACGCCATTTTGGAAACTAGACCCCCTAAGGAACTTATCTAGATGTGTCGTGAGCACTTTTATCCCCCAAGTGCTTCACGAAAGTTTATAACGCCCGGGTGTGAAAATAAAAAATCCTATTTTTTCTACAAACATGATCGTTTAGTCCCCAATTTTTTATTTTCTCAAGGGTAGCAGGAGAAATTGGACCCCAAAAGTTGTTGTCCAATTTGTCCTGAGTACGCTGATACCCCATATGTGGGGGGGAACCACTGTTTGGGCGCATGGCAGGGCTCAGAAGGATAGGAGCGCCCTTTGACATTTTCAAGCTAAAATTGGCTGGAATTGAGATCGGATGCCATGTCGTGTTTGGCGAGCCCCTGATGTGCCTAAACAGTGGAAACCCCCCATAAGTGACCCCATTTTGGAAACTAGACCCCCTAAGGAACTTATCTAGATGTGTCGTGAGCACTTTTATCCCCCAAGTGCTTCACGAAAGTTTATAACGCCCGGGCGTGAAAATAAAAAATCCTATTTTTTCCCCACAAAAATGATCTTTCAGTCCCCAATTTTTTATTTTCCCAAGGGTAACAGGAGAAATTGGACCCCAAAAGTTGTTGTCCAATTTGTCCTGGGTACGCTGGTACCACATATGTGGGAGAAAACTACTGTTTGGGCACACTTCGGGGCTCGGAAGGGAAGTAGTGACGTTTTGGAATGCAGACTTTGATGGAATTGTCTGCGGGCATCATGTTCCATTTGGTGAGCCCCTGATGTGCCTAAACAGTAGAAACTCCCCACAAGTGACCCCATTTTGGAAACTTGACCCCCTAAGGAACTTATCTAGATGTGTCGTGAGCACTTTTATCCCCCAAGTGCTTCACGAAAGTTTATAACGCCTGGGCGTGAAAATAAAAAATCCAATTTTTTCCCCACAAAAATGATCTTTCAGTCCCCAATTTTTTATTTTCCCAAGGGTAACAGGAGAAATTTGACCCCAAAAGTTGTTGTCCAATTTGTCCTGGGTACGCTGGTACCACATATGTGGGAGAAAACTACTGTTTGGGCACACTTCAGGGCTCGGAAGGGAAGTAGTGACCTTTTTAGAATGCAGACTTTGATGGAATTGTCTGCGGGCATCATGTTCCATTTGGTGAGCCCCTGATGTGCCTAAACAGTAGAAACTCCCCACAAGTGACCCCATTTTGGAAACTTGACCCCCTAAGGAACTTATCTAGATGTGTCGTGAGCACTTTTATCCCCCAAGTGCTTCACGAAAGTTTATAACGCCTGGGCGTGAAAATAAAAAATCCTATTTTTTCCCCACAAAAATGATCTTTCAGTCCCCAATTTTTTATTTTCCCAAGGGTAAAAGGAGAAATTGGACCCCAAAAGTTGCTGTCCATTTTGTTCTGAGTACGCTGGTACCCCATATGTGGGGAAAAAACTGTTTGGGCACTTCGGGACTCAGAAGGGAAGTAGTGACGTTTTGGAATGCAGACTTTGATGGAATTGTCTGCGGGCATCATGTTCCATTTGGTGAGCCCCTGATGTGCCTAAACAGTAAAAAAAAAACACAAGTGACATCATTTTGGAACCTAGACCCCCATGGAACTTGATTAGATGTGCCCCCTCTTTGGAACTAATCTACTGGTTCCTAATTAGTAGTGCATGGAGGTGTGGTACAATTTGAAGCAGTCCTTCATACACAGGCCAGGTTTGTCGGGGCAGGTGTCACATTGGTAGATGGTGTCCTTGCGTACTCCTCGTTTGTAGCACACTCGGCACCTTTTTTGCGACTTACCTTTTCTACCAGTTGGCGGGACCACCCCCGGAAAATGCTGACCTGGTACAATACGAGCACCCTCAGTTCCGGAAGTACTGGGGCCCGCTCCTTCCCTCGTGCCAAACATCAGGGCCTTAACCACTACCTCCTGGAACTGAAGGTACGTCGTATCGGTGTGGCGTGCACATCGTGACAGCAGGAAAGCGTTAAGCATTGCCATTTGTACGATGTACACCGACAGCTTTTTGTACCACACCTTGGCCTTCCTCAAAGCACTGTACGGTTGGAGGAGTTGATCGGAGAGATCAACGCCCCCTATGTTTTTGTTGTACCCCAGTACAGTCCGGTTTGCAGACCTGTGTAGAGGTACCCCGTACAGTGCTGAGGGCGCTGCCATCACTGTGTATGGTGGTCAACAGAAGGACATCCCTCTTGTCCTTGTACTTGACCACCAGCAGGTGGTCGCTACATTGGGCTTTGCTCTCACCTTTTCTGAGCATCTGCCCAAGTAGCGTCTTCGGGAGGCCTCTCTGATTTTTGCGGACAGTACCGCAGGCTGCGGTACCTCGCGCAGAGAGGGATTTGAAGAGTGGGATGCTGGAATAAAAGTTATCGGTGTAGAGGTGATAACCTTTATCCAGCAGTGGGTGCACCAAATCCCACACTATTTTCCCACTCACTCCCAAGACAGGGGGACACTCAGGCGGTTCAATCCTGCTGTCCTTCCCTTCGTAAACTCTAAAGCTGTGGGTGTACCCTGAGGTACTCTCACACAGCTTGTAGAGTTTGATTCCGTACCTGGCCCTTTTGTTGGGCAGGTATTGACGGAATCTGAGCCGCCCCTTAAAATGAACCAAGGACTCAACAACACAGATGTCCCTTTTGGGCACGTACACTTCAGCAAACTTTTTGCTGAAGTGTTCGATGACCGGCCGATCTTTGAACAGACGGTCAAAATTGGGGTCATCTCATGCGGGACACTGTGCATTATCGGAATAATGCAGGAATTTGTGGATGGCCTCAAAACGCGTCCGAGCCATGACCATTCGGCACACTGGAGTGTTATATAAAATATCCACACTCCAATATTGCCGAAGTTCTGGCTTCTTCACGATCCCCATGTGGAGAACCAGGCCCCAAAACTGCATCATTTCAACTGCGTCTACAGGAGACCAGTTAGAAAATGATGAACCGGGGTTTTGCTCCAAAAATTGCCAAGCATATAAATTAGTTTGCTCCACCATGAGGTTAACAAAATCCTCAGAGAAAAAGACTTTGAAAAAGTCTATTTCTGTGAGGCCGGTGGTGTCAAACCTGATTCCTGATTCTGCCACAAAATCAGGAATCAGTGGCTCGTAATTTTCGGGGGGCGAGGTCCATATGGGGTCCGAAGAAGGGCGCGCTGGTTCATCTTCAGGAGTGGGTGCTGCGTCATCTTCTCTCCTGGGGCGTCTGCGAGGCGGTTCCGCAGGACCCGAGGAGGAAGATGAGGAGGAGGAGGAAGAGGATGAAGAATCTGAAGAGTAAAGGAATGTGGGATCCTCTCCCTCGCTATCAGTGTCGGAGGCAAGAAAAGAATATGCCTCCTCTGCTGAATAGCGCTGCTGGGACAAACGGGACATTTTTTGTGTGAGTATGGTGCTTGGGTGCAATTTATTGGAACTATGTGTACGTGTGGGGGGAGGATAGTGTTTGGTGCAAACTTCTGAAAAGTAAAAGCTAAAAGAAAAAAGCAAATAGGGAAAAAAAATACCTGTGAAAGGAAAAGTCTAAAACAGCAGGCCCTAGCTCTGATAAGTGAACTGCGTCACTTATCAAAGTTCGGCGCCTGCTGGGTGTGTGAATGGGGATGTGGAAAAAACGCCAGGCACGAGAGCTCTGATAAGTGAACCGAGTCACTTATCAAAGTTCGGCGGAGGCGGCTGGGTGCGCGGACGGGGATGTGGAAAAAAAAAAAAGAAACGAAAGGCACGGGCTCAGACGCAGCGGCGGGGTGCGCGCAAGGGGATGTGGAAAAAAAAAAAAAGAAACGAAAGGCACGGGTTCAGACGCAGCGGCGGGGTGCGCGCAAGGGGATGTGGAAAAAAAAAAAAGAAACGAAAGGCACGGGTTCAGACGCAGTGGCGGGGTGCGCGCAAGGGGATGTGAAAAAAAAAAAAAGAAATGAAAGGCACGGGTTCAGACGCAGTGGCGGGGTGCGCGCAAGGGGATGTGGAAAAAAAAAAAAGAAACGAAAGGCACGGGTTCAGACGCAGCGGCGGGGTGCGCGCAAGGGGATGTGGAAAAAAAAAAAGAAACGAAAGGCACGGGTTCAGACGCAGCGGCGGGGTGCGCGCAAGGGGATGTGGAAAAAAAAAAAAGAAACAAAAGGCACGGGTTCAGACGCAGTGGCGGGGTGCGCGCAAGGGGATGTGGAAAAAAAAAAAGAAACGAAAGGCACGGGTTCAGACGCAGTGGCGGGGTGCGCGCAAGGGGATGTGGAAAAAAAAAAAGAAACGAAAGGCACGGGTTCAGACGCAGAGGCGGGGTGCGCGCAAGGGGATGTGGAAAAAAAAAAAGAAACAAAAGGCACGGGTTCAGACGCAGCGGCGGGGTGCGTAGACGGGGATGTGGACGAGAAAAGTTAGCACGAGTGTTGATCGGTGAACTGCGTCACCAATCAACGCTCGGTGGCACTAAGGGGGGTGAAAAAGAAAAGCGAGCAAGAGTGTTGATCGGTGAACTGCGTCACCAATCAACACTCGGCGGCTGGTAAATTTGGGCACGGACGGACGCGGCGCAAAGTGAGGGTGGAGGGGGAAGGGGGGATGGGGGGTAAGGGGGGATGGGGGGGGGGTAAGAAAGATCGGGCCGGGATCGGGGTATCAACACTTACGGTTGTAGTCTCTCTTCTTTCTTCTGTCTTCTTTCTTCTGTCTTCTTTCTTTTGTTTTTTTAGCGAGAATTATGGTGTCACAGGCTACTGTGGCACCACAAGTCTCAGCACAGGAGGGGGATCTGACAGCGTGACCGCTCTGCAGGAACCCTCACCAAGTGTGAGGATTCCTGCAGAGCAGTCAGACAGGTCAGGGACAGGTGAGACAGGTCACAGAACGGTCACACCGCTGCTGTGACCTGTGATTGGTGGGATCGATGATCACATCGATCCCACCAATCAGGGGAGGCCCTGGTGACGCCGGTGTTGCTAGGCACCAGCCTATGATCGGAGCTCACAGCTCCGGTCATAGGCAGGTTACCGGCAGGTCACCAGCAAGTGACCGGCAGGTGACCGGCAGGTCACCATCAGGGCACAGCGCGGTCATACCGCTGCTGTGCCCTGTGATTGGCGCGATCGACGATCACATCGATCGTGCCAATCAGCAGGAGCAGGCAGAGGAGGCGAGGCAGGGCACCGGAGCACAGTTAGAAGCAGGGCACAGCGTGTTAATATCGCCGCTGTGCCCTGCGATTGGCGCGATCGATGTGATCGTCGATCGCGCCAATCCGGGGGGTTTTGGCCGGTGCCTGGCGTTGCCAGGCACCGGCCCCAGGATCGAGTACATCGGTACTCGATCCTAGCCTGGGACCTCACTGTTTGAGCCAATCTGATTGGCTGAAACAGTGAGAAAGGCTGTGATTCGCTGTTCAGAATTGAACAGCCAATCACAGCGATCGGGAGGCCTGGGGGGCGGCGCCATATCCCGAAATGCCGAGGCCATCTTCCGTAAGGTAAGGTGGTGTCGGAATTTTAATGCGATCACCGCGACTTAAGTCGCGGTGGTCGCATTAAAGGGCATGACGTACTATCCCGTCGGTGGTCATACGGGCCCACCCCACCTCGACGGGATAGTACGTCCGATGTCAGGAAGGGGTTAAACTGATTTCCTGCGTGGGTTACACTCTTTTGGCTGTTCATGTCCTCGGTTGATGTGGTATATAACACTTTCATAAATGCATTTTTCATTAGGGTAGGGGGATCAGTGTCCATCAGACTCCCCTGATGATTATCTCATAGGATTCTCATGATGAGACTTCTATCCTGGAATTACCATGTACCCGTCATAACCTCCCGCTCTATGTCTTCTATAGATCTCGGTGGAGAATATAACACTGTTATCTGCTGACATCATGGAGATTCTATTTAGTATCTATATTATTCACTTCTCCCCATTCTGCACATTCATTCTGGGTGGTAATTCATGACTTACATCCATGAGCTGATGTGAAATGTTCTCCATTATGCAAAAAACTCGTCAATCGTCAATATAGAAAACTCTCTTGACAATCGCACTGAAAATGGATTGAAATAAGAGGAGAAAGTTTATATTCAGTAATAACAGACCAATGATTACTCAGAAACAAATTGGGGTCACCAAGCTCAGTATCAGGAGTAAAGACTGGAGGGAGATAAGAAAGAGAAGAGCAGGATGTGGACATTATATGGAGGAAACATAGGAAAGGAATAGAAAATTATAGAAAGTAATAATAATGAGAGAGCAGGAGACTCAGACACAGCGTACTCACACTCCAACTCCACGGAACCCTCAGCGAGCATTCCGAAGTGCAGCTCCTTATATAGAGGTGTGATGTCACAGTGCGCAGGCCCCGCACATGCTACTCTGTGACATCACCATTCACAGCAACTGTTACCTGCAACCTGGAAACTCTCCATAATGGACACAATATACCCTGTGAGCTGTTCCACGGTCTTCACTTTACACCCACAAACTTAATGTGCTCTATTGGGATTTTATCTGATATACAGCAACACCAGGTAGGCAGTATTCGTGAAGTGTACAGGAAATTATACATGGTTTTATAATGATTTTAATCCACATAGACATACATGTACATAAAAAGTCGTGCCTCTCCTTTTCGATGCGGGCTCGCACGCTGAGCCCGCATATGATGGCTGATTTAAATCTCGCTCCAACCAGGGCTGTTAACCTGTTAAATCCCAATGTCAATCTACGACAGGGGCATTTAACCAGCGCCTGCAGGGGGGGCGTCATTCCACACGTTCATCGACACACCAGTGATGTGATTGCAGGGCACCGATGGATCGCCATGTCAGAGGTCTGCTGTAGACCCTTGTGATTATCATGATGATTCTCCTGTGAAAGCCAGCCTCCAGATGGTGTTCATAGGAGAGCATGGTTGTCACTATACATAGCAGTTCTGCAGCACTGTTATGTATCGCACAAGCAATCAGACGAGCGCAGCTGCAAGTCCCATAAGGAGACTAGAAATACAGTATAAAATGAAAAAAAAGAGTTAAACTGTATACACACGTTCATAAAAATTTGATCTATCAATATTTAAAATAAATTAATCTGATGGGTAAACGGCGTAATCAGAAAAAAAGAAGCCAGAATTACATTTTTGGTTTTTTTTGGTCTTTGTAACTCTGCAATAAAATGTAGTAAGTGGCGATCAAAACCTTGTCTCCCCCCACTTCATTGCAGATTGTAAGCTCTTACAAACAGGGTCGTCTTATTTTGCTTTAATTATTGTATTATTTTTAATGTTGTTACTTATGACTTGTGTATGACCTGTTAAACTGTAAAGGGCTGCGGAATATGTTGGAGCTATATAAAGAAAAATTATTATCATCATCTACCCCCCAAAAAAAAGACACGAGCAAAGTTTTTTTTTTGTTTTTTTAATTTTACAAATTTCCTATTTTTTATTTTTGGCACTTAAATTAAAAACTAGACGTTTGGTATCTGTGTCCTCATACTGACCTGGAGGATCATATTGTAGGGTCAGTTTTACCATATGGTGAACATAGAATTAAACTTTCCCTAAAAAATTGTGACATTGCACTCTTTTTGCAATTTCAAAGCACTTGGATTTTTTCCCCACTTTCCAGTGCATCACATGATAAAATGAATGGTGTCATCAAAAATACAAGTTGTCCCACAAAAAACCAAGCCCTCATACTGCTATGTGGCTGAAAAAGATAAAAAACAATAAAGGTCTTAGAAGAAGGGGAGGAAAAAACGAAAATGTAAATGAGAGGTTAAAAATATAAATCTGAAAATTGCTCCGTGCATTTGTCTTCCGCCTCTCCCCTCCCTGAGTCCATATTGTACTGGATCACCTTTCGCTACTATTACTGCTGCAAGTCTTTTGGGTCATGGACCAGAATTACAGATCTTTGCAGAACATGAAAAATGTGGAACAGATCACGGGGTATAAATACTTTTTCAAGGCATTGTATATACTTTTATATGTATTATAGTAGTGACAGAGGTACACATTAAATTTTTAGCAAGACTGGAATTTGAAGTAGGGAAAGGTGGACAAACTGGGAAATTGCCCGTGATCTCCATCCCTAACACAGCATCCAGTGTCTACAAGCCAGAGACGTCACTGATTTTACCATCCTTTTCTTACTCGTAATTCTGCCCTCATTGTAATAGTAGTCACCTCTCTGTGCTCTTGGTGTGTGTGATAGATTTGTGTGATATACAGCAGTTACTCGTAGAAAGAGGGCAGCAGCCTGCACCAGTGACGAGATGGCGGTATGTGGCACTACTCAGCCAAAGCTTAATTATCACCCATCTAGTCGTGCATTGGATCTTCTTGGGCCTTCAGAACTACAACAATTCATCATGGAGTAGATTCCATGAGGTCCTGAAATCGTTATGCAGGAATATTAGCCCATGTGGACCTTTACTCCACCTCCACCAGCCTGAAGAACTGATGATACTTGATGGGAAGGATTCATCGATTCAGGTTTTTTTGCACCAAATTCTGATGACCCTCCCATCAGCACCATGCAAAAGAATTGTGAATCTGAAACCTCCGTCGCTCCAGCTCTATTCCTCACCCAGTGCCGCCTACTCCTGCATGAGTACCTGAAGTCACACAGAATTGAGGCAGATCAATAACTACAAAAAACTTGTGCTAGATAATCCTCCAAACACAAGAATCGCAGCAGGTCCTGCAGTAACAGGCAGACCTTATTCACAGTGCAGAGTGCTGCACAACGAGAATAAAAAAGATTGGGAAGTGCAGCACTCTGCGCACCGTATAATGTCTGCCTGTCACTACAGTGCCGTGTTGCGGTTCTTATGTTTGGATGATTATCTAACACAAGTTTTTTGCAGTTACGTCTTATTCCACTTGTGCCGCCAACGTATACACTCCCCTGAGGATGCCTCGGCAGTGAGGTATAAACACGTCGGGAAAATGTTATTTTTTGAGGACACGAGGTGCAGCATTACACTTGGATACTGCCCTTGTGAGAGTGGGATCCATTACATGGGGCACAATAGGAAGAACTAGGTCAATCGGGCATCATGTGGTCCCTCAAGTGGCTCCATGAATTACAACAATCTGTCTTCTGGATGGGAAGAGATTGCCACAATTTACTCTTGACACGGGCATCAGCATTGCACTTCATAGCGTCTACTGGATGTTATGCTTTGGACACCTATGTATGTCCTGTGTCCTGTAATCAGGTGTTCTGCATAGGGACTTGGTCATTATTGTAGGTATATTCCTACTTTTCAACGTTACTGATAAAAGTTATAGTTTAACCACAGAACCTCTTAATGCTATTTACTGTACTGTATTAGAAAAAAAAAATCACAGAATGTATTATTTTATTCTGTATTTCTAATAAGTCTCGTCCATTTATGTCTATGCATGCACACAAAAAAATTGCATCCCATAAGAGTTATACACATTGCATCCGGATTTTCTAGACACATTGCTCTTCTTTATATAGAAAACTGTATTTGGTGTACATTTTTTTTTAAATGATGATGTAGAAAAATGCACTGAAGTAAAAAATTGACATTTGGATGAAAATACGGTTAAAAATTATCTGTTTTTTTTTTCTAGATGAAAATCAGACAACTTTTCACATGTATGTCTGAACCAGGCCTTAGGGTATGTGCACACGTATTCCAGGCCATTGCGGATTTTTCTTCAGCAGTTTTGATAAATCTGCAGGGCAAAAACGCTGTGTTTTTGCTGCAGATTTAGCGCATATTTACCGCGGTTTTTCTACTGTTTTCACTGCGGTTTTACAACTGCGGCTTTCCATAGGAGCAGCTGTAAAACCGCTGTGGAATCCGCAGAAAGAAGTGACATGCTGCAGAATGTAAACCGCTATGTTTCCGTGCGTTTTTTTCCGCAGCATGTGCACAGCGTTTTTGGTTTCCCATAGGTTTACATTGTACTGTAAACGCATGGGAAACTGCTGCGGACCCGCAGCTGCGGAAACGCTGCGGATCTACAGCAAAATCCGCATCATGTGCACATAGCCTAAGTAGGAGCATCTGCTTTGTGTAGTCTCAGTTTTCAGGCTCATGCAGGAAATCTTTGATTTCGATCTAATCTCGGACCACAATGCAGAGACTGGCTGCGGCCATCCTGACCCAAGCATGGCGGCTTCATATATCTCTATGAGGCTCTCATGGTCGAGTCAGAAGAGCTGCAGCTCTGAAGAAGCCCTAGACTCTACTCTCAGGTCTGTAACATATCATGTAATTAGCCCACCATCTTTAATATATTGGAGGACTTATTGTATCTGACCTCTCAATTCGAGTATTCGAGCTATGACAGCCTAAGGCTACTTTCACACTAGTCCGTCGGTACGGGCCGTTGCAAACCGTCGGCCCGACATACAGACGGACAGTGTGTTAATGTAGCTCAACGTGGGCAGCGGATGCAGTTTTACAACGCATCCGCTGCCCATTGTGAGTTCCGGGGAGGAGGGCGCGGAGTTTTGGCGCGGTCGAAAATGGCGGACTTGACGCACAAAAAAAGTTACATGGAACGACGAGTGCGACGTGTGGCAATCCATCGCAATGCATCGCTAATGAAAGTCTATGGAGAAAAAACGCATCCTGCGGGCAACTTTGCAGGATGTGTTTTTTCTCCAAAATGACGCATTGCGACGTGCGTCGAACGATGCTAGTGTGAAAGTAGCCTAAGGCCTCATTCACAAGTCAGTATTTGGTCAGTATTTTTCATCAGTATTTGGTTAACAAAACCAGGAGTGGACGTTAAAGGGAACCTGTCAGGTCTCCCGTGCCCTCCCATCCATCAGCATTCAGTCATGTGTGATTACACTCCCTTCCTAACCAGCCCTAACAGAATTCAGGGAAATAAATGTTTTAAAAAAGCATTAATAATCTCCGCTTTCCCTATGCTAACGAGGACTTTGACTAGTCCATGGGGAGTTAGTTCCCCACACTAGTTAGCCCTCTTTTCATGCTATCATGCCACAGTGGGCACAATTACCTGGGCAGGCGCGCCGCTCATTCCGGCAGCGTCACTGTGTCACTGTAGCCGGGTGTAAGCTTCCTCGCACTGCGCATAACCAGGAGTTCAGAAGATGGCTTCCGGTCATGCGCAGTGTATCTCTGAAGCCGAGAAGCGAACACCTGGCTCCAGAGACGCACTGATGCTGCCTGAGTGAGCGGCGCGCATGCGCTGGTATTGCATGATTAGCGAATACACCGCTACTGCAGATTATGTTATCACGCCCACAGTTATGTGATAACACGGATAGAGGGCTGACTAATCTGGGAAAACTAATGTCCCATTGACTAGTCAAAGCCCTCATTAGCATAGGAAAAGCGGAGATTATTAATGCTTTTTTAGAGCATTTATTTACCTGAATTATTTATACAGGGCTGGTTAGGAAATGGGTGTAATCACACATGGCTGAATGCTGCTGGGTTGGAGGCCATGGGGGACCTCACAGGTTCCCTTTAAAGAGAAAAACTGCAATTGAAAGATTGACAAATTCTGTGTTTTGGCGACGCTCCTGGTTTTCGGTTACAAATATTGCTGAAACAGTGATGAAAAATACTGATGGGTGCATGAAGCCTAATGCATAGGAACCTTAACCCATTCCCATTTTTTAGCCACTACAATGCCACAAAAAATGAAATAAGAAGTGATCAACAAATCGTATTTACCTAAAAAAGGATGCAATTAAAATGTCAGCTCACCCAGAAAAAAAAAATCAAGCTTAATCGACCAAAAAATGAAAACATTACGGATCTTGGAAAATGGGAATACACAAAAAAATTATTATACAAATATCTTAATTTTTCTTCATGACTAGAATAATACAAAAAAATAGTAATCATGCTATCTTGAAGGAGAATCATGTTACCAGGTTATTTTTATCACACAATTAACACAATGCCACACTTAGAATTTTTTGTCATTTTCCATAACGTTATACAGTAAAAGGAATGGTGTCATTCAAAGTATAACGGTTCTTAAAAAATTGGGAGGAAAAAAATAAAAAAGCAAAAACTGGAGTAACAGAGATTTCAGATCTACCATAGTCCTTCAGCCTCATTTGCATATTAATTCAAACGTGGATTTTTCAGTAACGGTGGAACGGACCGGCCATGTAAAGGTATTGCTGGACTTGTCTTTGAAAGAGCTACAGTGGGGAAAAAAAGTATTTGTTCAGCCAACAATTGTGCACTTAAGAAGATGAGTGAGGCCGGTAATTGACATCATAGGTAGACCACAACTATGAGAGTCAAAATGAGAAAACAAATCCAGAAAATCACCTTGTCTGATTTGGAAAGATTTATTTTGCAAATTATGGTGGAAAATAAGTATTTGGTCATTAACAAAAGTTCATGTCAATATTTAGTTATATATCCTTTGTTGGCAATGACAGAGGTCAAACGTGTTCTGTAAGTCTTCACAAGGTTGGCACACACTGTTCGTGGTATGTTGGCCCATTCCTCCATGCAGATCTCCTCTAGAGCAGTGATGTTTTGGGCCTGTCACTGGGCAACACAGACTTTAAACTCTCTCCAAAGATTTTCTATGAAGTTGAGATCTGGAGACTGGCTAGGCCACTCCAGGACCTTCATATGCTTCTTACGAAGCCACTCCTTCATTGCCCTGGCGGTGTGATTGGGATCATTATCATGCTGAAAGACCCATCAACATTTCATCTTCAATACCCTTGCTGATGGAAGGAGGTTTGCACTCAAAATCTCACGATACAAGGCCCCATTCATTCTTTCATGTACACGGATCAGTCGTCCTGGTTCCTTTGCGGAGAAACAGCACCAAAGCACGATGTTGCCACCACCATCATTCACAGTAGGTATGGTGTTCTTTGGATGCAACTTAGCATTCTGTCTCCTTCAAACACGACGAGTTTTGTTTCTACCAAACAGTTCTACTTTGGTTTTATCAGACCATATGATATTCTCCCAATACTCTCCTAGATAATTCAAATGTTCTCTAGCAAACATCAGATGGGCCCAGACATGTACTGGCTTAAGCAGGGGGACACATCTGGCACTGCAGATCTGAGTCCCTGGTGACGTAGTGTGTTACTGTCATGTCGGACGCTGTTCATACCAGGGCGTTCGACAGACACCGGTAATTCCGCTTTTGTCCACTATGTGCTCAGTGGCGTCGGCTAGATTTTATCTAGCTGGTCCGGGGTTAATTTAGCTGGTGCTCGGATTGGAAGCTGGGCCACGCCCACTGCCTTTATATAGTTCTTCTGAACAATGGGCGTCGCCGATTATACCTTCTGTCTAGTGCTTGGTTATCTCGGTCTGGAGTGGTGAGCTAGGAGTTGGAGTATCGTATCTGGTGGTGTATTTCCCTTTGTCTTATTTACTCTTTCCTATATTTGTATTTGTTTTGCCCTGCGCATTTATAGTGTATTCCTGAGTGACTGCGGCGTGGTGTATATTTTCCGTTATCCTTGTCTGTGCTAACTGTGGGTATTGGTGTATTAACTCTTCACTGGGTGGTGGGGTGCTGGTTTCAGCCTAGGGCTGAAACAGGAGATAGGCTGAGGGTGGAGGCCTAGACATGCACACCATCAGTGTAAACTCTAGGTAGAGGGTCAGTCAGGATTTCCCTAGTCTGAGGGAAATTGCAGGGGCCCGGGTTATTAGCTCTTGCCCACCTAGGCCTCCCGTGACATTATAATCGGCCATATAAAAAAAAAAAAAAAAAAGGGTTTCCTTTTTTTTTGTTTTGTCATGGATCCCATGACTTCCATAACCCGCCAGTTGGAGGCGCTGTCCCTACAGGTCACTGAGTTGAGGGGGGCAGTGCAGCAACAGGGACTAGCAGTGTCTAATGTGCAAGCTGGAACGACAGGTAGAGTTGCTGAGCCTAAGTTTCCTCTGCCTGAAAAGTTTGCTGGGGAACGCAGTAAATTTGTTTCTTTTCGTGAAGCTTGCAAACTATATTTCCATATGCGCCCGGTCTCCTCGGGTACTGAGGCTCAGCGTGTGGGCCTGGTGTTGTATTTGTTAAGCGGGGATCCCCAAGCATGGACGTTTTCTTTGCCATCTGATTCTGCTGCATTTGACTGTGGAGAGGTTTTTTTCATTTCTTGGAAACATTTACGAGGAGCCTGACAGAATGGCTCTAGCAGAATCTAAGATGCGCACTATTCGCCAGGGGGAGCGAGTTGCAGAGGATTACTGTTCTGAATTTTGATGCTGGGCGATCGACACACAGTGGAATGATCCAGCTCTGCGGAGTCAGTTTATTCATGGGGTTTCTGGAAGGGTTAAAAAAGCCCTTCTGATGTACGAGTCTCCTGCTACTCTAGATTCCGCTATGAGTCTGGTTGCCCGCATTGATCGCCGTTTGCGTCAGGGGGAGCATGAGACACCGCCTATGGGAGAGTTTTTAGGTTCACGTGAGGTTGCTGCAGGTGAGCCCATGGAACCTATGCAAATCGTAGGGGTGTCACATGTTAAGCGCCGAGCTCCTGTGCTCAGGAAGCAGGGAGCCTGTTTTTACTGCGGTAAAACTGGTCATTTGGTTAACATCTGTCCTCTGCTGTCTAAGAAAAACGCAACGGCGGAAAACTTCTAAGCTCAGAGGGTGTGGAGGAGGCCAATCTGAGCTTATGTATATCCTCCATGGTGGCTTCTCAATGCATGCTCCCTGCTAAGGTTATTATCGCTGGCAGTGAGCTGCCAATTACTGTTTTTGTGGATAGTGGTTCTGCCACAAATCTCATTGATGAGGAGTTTGCGCGCTCAGCAGGTTTTAGGATTGAAAAACTGCCTCATCCTATCCGCATGGTCACCATCAATGCTGCTCCTCTCTCACAGGGGGAGATTACTGAGTTTGTGGCTGAGGTTAAACTCCACATTGGGGTTCTACATTCCGAGCAGGTTACATGTAAGGTGCTCAGGAATCTTCCTGCACAGGTGGTTTTGGGTTTTCCGTGGTTGTCTATGCACAACCCGGTAATTGACTGGAAAACTCAGGACATAATTAAGTGGAGCGAGTTCTGCCAGGAGAATTGCCTGGCCACATGTGTGTCTGCTGTGACTTCAAGCGTTCCGGAGTCACTTCTGGATTTTGTGGATGTTTTCTCTGAGAAGGGTTGTTCAGAGTTGCCACCACATCGTCCCTATGACTGTACTATCAGGTTTAAACCAGGGGCCAAACTGCCTAAAGCAAGGATGTTTAACATCTCCGGTCCGGAGAGACAAGCGTTAAACGATTACATTGCTGAAAGTTTGAGCAAAGGGCACATCAGGCCTTCATCCTCGCCTGTGGCAGCAGGGTTCTTCTTCGTGAAGAAGAAAGATGGCGGATTACGCCCGTGTCTGGATTTCAGGGAGTTGAAACAGATTACGGTTCGTGATCCATACCCTATGCCATTAATACCGGATTTGTTCAATCAGGTGCTAAGTGGTTTACCAAGCTTGACCTCAGGGGGCGTACAACCTCATAAGAGTCCGTCAAGGTGATGTGTGGAAGACGGCTTTTAATACCCCTGAGGGTCATTTTGAAAATTTGGTGATGCCATTTGGATTGACTAACGCACCTGCAGTGTTCCAACATTTCATTAATGATGTGTTCTCGCATGTTTTGGGGAAATTCGTTATCGTGTACCTAGATGACATTCTCATATATTCTTGCGACCGTGATACTCATTTAGATCATGTCAGGCAGGTGTTACAGCTTCTCAGACAGAATAAGCTGTATGCTAACCTTGAGAAATGTGTATTCTCTGTTCAAGAGTTGCCTTTCTTGGGCTATATTGTGTCTGCTTCTGGTTTTAAAATGGACGCCGCTAAGGTGCAAGCGGTGCTGCATTGGGAACGGCCTGATAACCTGAAAGCACTTCAGTGGTTCCTTGGGTTTTCTAACTACTATAGGAAATTTATCAAAGATTTTTCCATCATTGCTAAACCGCTAACTGACATGACTAAAAAGGGTACCAATTTCTCCGTTTGGCCTGAGGCTGCTGTGCGCGCATTTGAATTTCTTAAGAACAGTTTTGTTTCAGCCCCCATTCTTGTGCAGCCAGACGTATCAAAACCTTTTGTTGTGGAAGTCGATGCGTCTGAGGTTGGTGTGGGGACGGTACTATCACAAGGCTCATCTTTGAATGATTTGCGTCCATTCGCCTATTTTTCCAAGAAACTGTCGCCCGCCGAACATAACTACGATATCGGCATCAGGGAGTTGTTGGCAATCAAGTTGGCCTTTGAGGAATAGCGACCCTTCTTGGAGGGGTCGGTCCATCAGGTTACCGTTATTACCGATCATAAGAATTTGCTTTTGTTTGGAGTCTGCCAAGCGTGTCTCCCAGGCAGGCTCGCTGGGCATTGTTTTTAACGCGGTTCAACTTTGTGGTCACTTACAGACCGGGGTCTAAAAACACTAAGGCTGATGCTCTGTCCAGGTGTTTTCCGGGGGGAGAACCAGTACCCATCCTCCAAAAGGGTGTTGTGGTTTCGTCTCTCACTACCGAGGTTGAGGCTGAGATTGCCGAGGCTCAGGAGGAGGTACCATGTGAGCTTCCCATCAACAAATCTTTTGTACCGCTTCGTCTCCGCTTAAAGGTTTTGGTGGAGCATCATGATGCTGTCCTGGCTGGCCACCCAGGGGTTAGAGGTACCTTGGAGTTGGTGTCACGTCGGTTTTGGTGGGACAAGATCCGACAGGACGTGGTCTCATACGTGTCAGCTTGTACCACGTGCGCTAGGGCTAAGACGCCCCGCTCCCGTCCTGTTGGCACACTACTTCCTCTCGAGGTACCTTGTGAGCCATGGATGGAAATCTCCATGGATTTCATCACTGATTTGCCCTCCTCAGCTGGGAACACGGTCATCTTGGTGATTGTTGATCGGTTTTCAAAAATGTCGCACTTTGTGTCTTTGCCTTCGTTGCCTAACGCTAAGACTCTGGCTCGGGTATTTGTGCAGGAGGTGGTCAGACTTCATGGGGTTCCGTCTGACATCGTGTCTGATAGGGGTACTCAGTTTGTGGCAAAATTTTGGGAAGCATTTTGCTCACGGCTGGGGATCAAGTTGTCTCATTCTTCAGCGTTTCATCCTCAGTCAAATGGTCAGACCGAGCGTATGAACCAAAATTTGGAACAGTACTTACGCTGCTTTGTCTCTGATAACCAGGAGGAGTGGTCAACGTTCCTTCCTTTGGCTGAGTTTGCCATCAATAATCACCGCCAGGAGTCGTCTGGGGAGTCTCCGTTTTTTTGTGTTTACGGGCTACATCCTCAATTTTGTACTTTGAGTCAGAGGGGCTCTTCCGGCGTTCCGGAGGAGGACCAGTTAGGAGCACAATTGTCATCAGTCTGGAGGAGAGTTAAACAGCGCTTGCTGAGTGTGGGTGCTAGGTACAAACGTGTGGCTGACAGTAGACGTGTGCCAGGTCCGGACCTGAGTGTGGATGACTGGGTGTGGTTATCCACAAAAAACATAAGACTGAAGATACCATCCCTTATATTGGGTCCAAGGTTTATTGGTCCATTTAGGGTCGCCGCCGTCATTAACCCTGTAGCGTACCGATTGGAGCTTCCTACGGTGTATAAGATACACAACGTGTTCCACAGATCGTTGCTAAAAAAGACAGTGGGTCTTGTGGACACGACACCTATGCCTTCTCCAGTATTGGTGGATGGTAATTTGGAATTCGAAGTCTCCAAGGTGGTCGACTCTCGTGTAGTGCGCCGCACTTTACAGTACTTGGTACACTGGCGTTGTTATGGGCCTGAGGAAAGGTCCTGGGTACCAGCCTCGGACGTTCATGCGGACCGGCTGGTCAGTATGTTTTACCGTTGTCATCCGGACAAGCCGGGTCCTATAAGCCGTGAGGGCCCTGGGGTCCCTCGTAGAAGGCGGAGTAATGTCATGTCGGACGCTGTTCATACCAGGGCGTTCGACAGACACCGGTAATTCCGCTTTTGTCCACTTTGTGCTCAGTGGCGTCGGCTAGATTTTATCTAGCTGGTCCGGGGTTAATTTAGCTGGTGCTCGGATTGGAAGCTGGGCCACGCCCACTGCCTTTAAATTGTTCTTCTGAACATTGGGCGTCGCCGATTATAGCTTCTGTCTAGTGCTTGGTTATCTCGGTCTGGAGTGGTGAGCTAGGAGTTGGATTATCGTATCTGGTGGTGTATTTCCCTTTGTCTTACTGTATTTACTCCTTCCTATATTTGTATTTGTTTTGCCCTGCACATTTATAGTGTATTCCTGAGTGACTGCGGCGTGGTGTATATTTTCCGTTATCCTTGTCTGTGCTAACTGTGGGTATTGGTGTATTAACTCTTCATTGGGTGGTGGGGTGTTGGTTTCAGCCTAGGGTTGAAACAGGAGATAGGGTGAGGGTGGAGGCCTAGACATGCACACCATCAGTGTAAACTCTAGGTAGAGGGTCAGTCAGGATTTCCCTAGTCTGAGGGAAATTGCAGGGGCCCGGGTTTTTAGCTCTTGCCCACCTAGGCTTCCCGTGACAGTTACTGATGGTAGCCTTTGTTACGGTGGTCTGAGCTCTATGCAGGTCATTTACTAGGTCCCCCCGTGTGGTTCTGGGATTTCTGCTCACTGTTCATATGATCATTTTGACCCCTCGGGGTGAGATCTTGCGTGGAGCCCCAGATGGAGGGAGATTACTAGTGGTCTTGTATGTCTTCCATTTTCTTATTATTGCTCCCACAGTTGATTTCATCACAACAAGCTGCTTGCCTATTGCAGATTCAGTCCTCCCAGTCTGGTGCAGGGCTACAATTTCGTTTCTTGCGTCCTTCGACAGCTCTTTGGTCTTCACCATAGTGGAGTTTGGAGTGTGACTGTTTGGGATTGTGGACAGTTGTCTTTTATACTGATACCAAGTTCAAACAGGTGCCATTACTACACTACAGGTAATGAGTGGAGGACAGAGGAGCCTCTTAAAGAAGAAGTTACAGGTCTGTGAGAGCCAGAAATCTTGCATGTTTTTAGGTGACCAAATACTTATTTTCCACCATAATTTGCAAAACAAATCTTGCAAAATCAGACAAGGTGATTTTCTGGATTTGTTTCCTCATCTTTTTAAGGGGGAAAACTTGCACAATTGGTGGATGACTAAATACTTTTTTCCCCACTGTACATATAAAAAGTTTGGGGAGGGGGGGCGTCAATACCTGCAAACAAATTTTAAAACACAAGGCTGGTCCTAAAATGAGAAAATGTGACACCAACTTTTGCAGCAGCTGAAATAGTGATGGAGCTCAAGATGGAATTCAATGTTTTACCTCTCTGGTTTCTTGTTGGTCCTGTGGTGTAGTGACCAATGTGGCAGCTAGGGGACGCTGTGTGTGCTCCTTGGGATATGCATGGAGGCATATTTGTCATTATAATCGTGGTGAAACAGTGACTGGCAGTGTTGTGAATGGCCGATATGTGTCGCAGAGGGAGTCTGCGTGGTAAGTCTGATGCAATGTTGTTGTTCTGGGACCTGTAGTCCCTCAAGAGTGTGTGTATATCTATGGTGTAGTTGTAAGGGAGACTTACTAGGCTAGTTGTGTGAGATGGGCGGGACAAACTAGCCACACATCCATGCTCCCACCTGTGGGAGTGGTTAGTACTATATAATGTGACTGAGGGATGGTCACATGGTGTCATGTCGGACGCTGTTTATACCAGGGCGTTCGACAGACAGCGGTAATTCCGCTTTTGTCCACTATGTGCTCAGTGGCGTCGGCTAGATTTTATCTAGCTGGTGCGGGGTTAATTTAGCTGGTGCTCGGATTGGAAGCTGGGCCACGCCCACTGCCTTTAAATAGTTCTTCTGAACATTGGGCGTCACCGATTATAGCTTCTGTCTTGTGCTTGGTTATCTCGGTCTGGAGTGGTGAGCTAGGAGTTGGAGTATCGTTGCTGGTGGTGTATTTCCCTTTGTCTTATTTTCTCCTTCCTATATTTGTATTTATTTTGCCTTGTGCACTTATAGTGTATTTCTGAGTGACTGCGGCGTGTTGCATATTTTTCCGTTATCCTTGTCTGTGCTAACTGTGGGTATTGGTGTGAGGTCTCTTCACTGGGTGGTGGGTTGTGGTTTCAGCCTAGGGTTGAAACAGGAGACAGCGTGAGGGTGGAGGCCCAGACATGCACACCATCAGTGTAAACTCTGGGAGAGGGTCAGTCAGGGTTTCCCTAGTCTGAAGGAAATCGCAGGGGCCCGGGTCATTAGCTCTTGCATACCTAGGTCTCCCGTGACATTATAATCGGCCAACATTATTTGAAATTCCATGGATCCCATGAATTCCATAACCCACCAGTTGGAGGCGCTGTCCCCACAGGTCACTGAGTTGAGGGGGGCAGTGCAGCAACAGGGACTAGCAGTATCTAATGTGCAAGCCGGAGTGACAGGTAGAGTTGCTGAGCCTAAGTTTCCTTTGCCTGAAAAGTTTACTGGGGAACGCAGTAAATTTGTTACTTTTCGTGAAGCTTGCAAACTGTATTTTCGGATGCGTCCGATCTCTTCAGGTAATGAGGCTCAGCGTGTGGGCCTGGTGTTGTCATTATTAAACGGGGACCCCCAAGCATAGGCGTTTTCTTTGCCATCTGATTCTGCTGCATTTAACTCTGTTGAGAGTTTATTTTCTGTTCCTGGACATATTTACTATGATCCTGACAGAATGGCTCTAGCAGAATCTACGATACGCACTATTCACCAGGGGGAGCGTGTTGGAGAGGATTACTGTTCTGAATTTCGCCGCTGGGCGGTCGACACTCAGTGGAATGATCCCGCGCTGCGGTGTCAGTTTATTTATGGGGTTTCTGGATGGGTTAAAAAAGCCCTCCTGATGTACGAGACTCCTGCTTCTCTAGATTCCGCTATGAGTCTTGTTGTCCGCATTGATCGCCGTTTGCGTCAGGGGGAGCATGAGACGCCGCCTGTGGGAGAAGGTTTAGGTTCATGTGAGGCTGCTGCAGGTGAGCCCACGGAACCTATGCAAATCGCAGGGGTGTCACATGTTAAGCATCAAGCCCCTGTGCTCAGGAAGCAGGGAGCCTGTTTTTACTGCGGTAAAACTGGTCATTTTGTTAATATTTGTCCTCTGCTGTCAAAGAAAAACGCAACGGCGGAAAACTTCTAAGCTCAGAGGGTGTGGAGGAGTCCAATCTGAGCTTATGTATATCCTCCATGGTGGTTTCTCAATGTATGCTCCCTGCCAAAGTTATTGTCGCTGGCAGAGAGCTGCCAATCATGGTTTTTGTGGATAGTGGTTCTGCCACAAATCTCATTGATGAGGAGTTTGCGTGCACAGCCTGTTTTAGGGTCGAAAAACTGCCTCATCCTATCCGCATGGTCACCATCAATGCTGTTCCTCTCCCACAGGGGGAGATTACTGAGTTTGTGGCTGAGGTGAAACTCCACATTGGGGTTCTTCATTTCGAGCAGGTTACATGTAAGGTGCTCAAGAGTCTTCCAGCACAATTGGTTCTGCGTTTTCCATGGTTGTCTATGCACAACCCGGTTATTGACTGGAAAACTCAGGACATAATTCAGTGGAGCGTATTCTGCCAGGAGAATTGCTTGGCCACATGTGTGTCTGCTGTGACTTCAAGCGTTCCTGAGTCACTTCTGGATTTTGTGGATGTGTTCTCTGAGAAGGGTTGTTCAGAGTTGCCACCACATCACCCCTATGACTGTACTATCAGGTTTAAACCAGGGGCCAAATTGCCTAAAGCAAGGATGTTTAACATCTCCGGTCCGGAGAGACAAGCGCTAAAGGATTACATTGCTGAAAGTTTGAGCAAACGGCACATCAGGCCTTCATCCTCGCCAGTGTCAGCAGGGTTCTTCTTCGTTAAGAAGAAAGATGGCGGACTACGCCCGTGTCTGGATTTCAGGGAGTTAAACCAGATTACAGTTCGTGATCCATACCCTATGCCATTGATACCGGATTTGTTCAACCAGGTGGCAGGTGCTAAGTGGTTTACCAAGCTTGACCTCAGGGGGGCGTACAACCTCATAAGAGTCCGTCAAGGTGATGAGTGGAAGACGGGTTTTAATACCCCTGAGGGTCATTTTCAAAATTTGGTGATGCCATTTGGGTTGACAAACGAACCTGCAGTGTTTCAAAATTTCATAAATGATGTGTTCTCGCATGTTTTGGGGAAATTCGTTATTGTGTACCTAGATGACATTCTCATATATTCTTGTGACCGTGATACTCATTTAGATCATGTCAGGCAGGTGTTACAGCTTCTCAGAGAGAATAAGCTGTATGCAAAACTTGAGAAATGTGTTTTTTCGGTTCAGGAGTTGCCTTTCTTGGGTTATATTGTGTCTGCTTCTGGTTTCAAAATGGACGCCGCTAAGGTGCAAGCGGTGTTGCATTGGGAACGGCCTGATAACCTAAAAGCTCTTCAGCGGTTCCTTGGGTTTTCTAACTACTATAGGAAGTTTATCAAAGATTTTTCTATCATTGCTAAACCGCTTACAGACATGACTAAAAAGGGTACCAATTTTTCCGTTTGGCTTGAGGCCGCTGTGCGCGCATTTGAATTTCTTAAAAACAGTTTTGTTTCGGCCCCCATTCTTGTGCAGCCAGACGTATCGAAACCTTTTGTTGTGGAAGTCGATGCGTCGGAAGTTGGTGTGGGGGCGGTGCTGTCACAAGGCTCATCCTTGAGCGGTTTGCGACCATGCGCATATTTTTCCAAGAAACTGTCGCCCGCCGAACGTAACTACGATATCGGCAACAGGGAGTTGTTGGCAATCAAATGGGCTTTTGAGGAATGGCGACACTTCTTGGAGGGGTCGGTTCATCAGGTTACTGTTATTACCGACCATAAGAATTTGCTTTATTTGGAGTCTGCCAAGCGTCTGTCTCCCAGGCAGGCTCGCTGGGCATTGTTTTTCACGCGGTTCAACTTTGTTGTCACTTACAGACCTGGGTCTAAAAACACTAAGGCGGATGCTCTGTCCAGGTGTTTTCCGAGGGGAGAACCTCGGGAAGATCCAGTACTAGTGTTGAGCATTCTGATACCGCAACTATCGGGTATCGGCCGATACTTGTGGTATCGGAATTCCGATACTGAGTTCCAATACTTTTGTGGTATCAGAAATCGGAATTGGAAGTTCCCAGTGTATGGTTCCCAGGGTCTGGAGGAGAGGAGACTCTCCTTCAGGCCCTGGGATCCATATTCATGTAAAAATTAAAGAATTAAAATAAAAAATATGGATATACTCACCCGTCCGGGGGCCCCTGGACCTTACCGATTGTAATCGGCAGCCTCCGTTCCTAAGAATGAGCAGTTTAAGACCTTCGATGACGTCGCGGCTTGTGATTGGTCGCGTTCCGCTCATGTGACCGCTCACGCGACCAATCACAGGCCGCAACGTCATCGCAGCTCCTAAACTCCTCACAGATCGTTGCTAAAAAAGGTGGTGGGTCTTGTGGACGCGACACCAATGCCTTCTCCAGTCTTGGTGGATGGTAATTTGGAATTCGAAGTCTCCAAGGTGGTTGACTCTCGTGTAGTGCACCGCACTTTACAGTACTTGGTACACTGGCGTGGTTATGGGCCTGAGGAAAGGTCCTGGGTACCAGCCTCGGACGTTCATGCGGATCGGCTGGTCAGTATGTTTCACCGCCGTCATCCGGACAAGCCGGGTCCTATAAGCCGTGAGGGCCCTGGGGTGCCTCGAAGAAGGCGGGGTACTGTCATGTCGGACGCTGTTCATACCATTCCGCTTTTGTCCACTATGTGCTCAGTCGCGTCGGCTAGATTTTATCTAGCTGGTCTGGGGTTAATTTAGCTGGTGCTCGGATTGGAAGCTGGGCCACGCCCACTGCCTTTAAATAGTTCTTCTGAACATTGGGCGTCGCCGATTATAGCTTCTGTCTTGTGCTTGGTTATCTCGGTTTGGAGTGGTGAGCTAGGAGTTGGAGTATCGTTGCTGGTGGTGTATTTCCCTTTGTCTTAATTTCTCCTTCCTATATTTGTATTTATTTTGCCCTGTGCACTTATAGTGTATTCCTGAGTGACTGCGGCGTGGTGTATATTTTCCTTTATCCTTGTCTGTGCTAACTGTGGGTATTGGTGTGTGGTCTCTTCACTGGGTGGTGGGTGGTGGTTTCAGCCTAGGGTTGAAACAGGAGACAGGGTGAGGGTGGAGGCCCAGACATGCACACCATCAGTGTAAACTCTGGGAGAGGGTCAGTCAGGGTTTCCCTAGTCTGAGGGAAATTGCAGGGGCCCGGGTCATTAGCTCTTGCATACCTAGGTCTCCCGTGACACATGGTCTTGGAGTGTGGACCTGAATGGTCTATGCCGGAAGGTCCTGGAAGCCTGTGTTGGAAGTCCTGGGGAACAGGATTCCTGAAGAGCATATGGCAGGGCTCTGGACCTAGCACATGCCAGTGTGTGGAACGGATGGAGATCCCTGTTGTACTGACCGGGGTCAGAGTGAGAAACCTCTGCGGCACCAACAGGTAACGGAAAGGGATCCGTGTTATGCTAACCGGGGTTAGAAGAGAGAGACATTGTGTATGGGGCACCTCTGAGGCCAAGAGGTGTCCAGGAACCTGTGAAGGTCGCCACCAGGTAACAGACAGGGGTCCGTGTCTTATGCTGACCGGGGTCAGAGACGAACTGTGGTGAAGTTGAATACGTCCAGATGGTGTTCAAACTGTTACTAAGTTCCTGAGGACGTGGTTTATGTTGTGAGAAATAAAGCTAAAAGACTCTGTTTTATAAGAAATCCGTGCCTGAGTGTGTTAATCCCGTGCCAAGCGAGTGTCCCCCAAGACACGTAGTAGGCGCTATGCTACAGTCCCCACATTTTCCTTTAAATGCTGTAAAGTGAATATACTGTGCCAGGAACATAGCTGTAAACAATCAGGAAGATAAAAGCAATGTCACATACATACTTCTGAGCTATTTGGAAATTGCCTATAGGAGACAAATGTATCCAAATTAAATGTATACTTTGGAGGGTATGAAGAATTGTTTTAGATGTCTCACTTTCTGAAGATAACAGAAAAGAAAGACTGTCAAAGCACAAAGAAGCCATCAGACTTGCTTCAATTATACGTGTGGAGCCTATAAAGCACCTTCAGTTCCCAGACAAAACCTGAGAAATTAGGCATGAAATAATATATGACACATGAGGAGGCAAGAACAAGACACATGTCCCAGATAGGAGTTAATGTCAGAGTACAAGCACCTTTATGCTAACAGAATAAAACAGAAGCCGCTGTTGCCTCCTCCAGGGCACGATCAATGAGAAACATTTGATTGTATGCTCTAAAAAAAAAAGCATCAAGGGGAAATCAAACAGGGCGGAAGAATAAATAATGAGCTGGAAATTATATGCAGCCTATGAATCATCATTAGAGTCAAATCAGTTTCATCTTGGTCATCACATCTCTAGAATGTCTCTTCTTGGTACATGTTCGCATCAGAAGACTTTCATACAGCAGCTCAACACTCTCCGTTTCTAACCACACTGACCAGAAATGGACAAAGACTGTAGTCAGAGGAAAGAGGTGACATGAGATGAGGTGCAGTAACGTGTACTAATGGGTATAGCATGTCAGGTCTGGTTCTCTGGTCAAACTGAGCTATGGTGAAAAAATGGTAAATGGTTACAGTTATGCAACAAGTTTCCACAAATGTTGCATAAATAGTACATGCAAATATAAGAAAAAATAATAATATATCTTCTTTCTTCACTTATGAGCCACTTCTCTCCCATAACCTTCATAAAAAAAATCTCTCTTGCTCAAGACAACCTCGTTGAGCAATAAGATTACAGCTACCTAACTATAGATTAGGGAGGAGGAGCCAACAGAAAGAGGCAGAGAGACATACACGTATGGCACTGCTGCTTCCAGTGTTTATCGCAGCTCGGTGTTGGATTCACAACTACACTGATCAGTACTGCTGTATATTGTCCAGCATTCTGCTGCTGCTTCTTAAACATACTCTGTACACAAAGAATGACTGAGCAAACCAAGTACAAGCACTTGGTGCTCCATGGCGGGCCAATCATTTAAATACACCTTCCCACTTGCTTGTTTTCCATCTATCTCCACCCCTCTGTGGCTCTATGGAGACAAAGCTATCAATCAAAGATGAAGGGGATAGATGGAAACCAAGCAGGTGGGAAAGTACATTTAAATGATTGGCCCCGCCGTGGAGCACCGAGCGGCGGGACTTAGTTTGAACAGTCATTCTGTGCTGACAGAGTACCTTTAAATATAGCAATAGAACACACAGACAAGATGGATTCCTCCTCTTCTGTCTTTATGTATGGGAGACATCTGTTACACACCTGTCCCCAGTTTAGGCTCTGCTCCCTTCACCTCAGTCCACTGCCCTCTGCTGTGCTCCACGTTGGGCTTTGCAGGTTGCCCGGCATGTGACATCTCCCTAGGCCTTTTAAGGCCCATCAGGACAGAAGCCTGGGTCTTTGGATTGTTATTCAAAGTCTTTAGTTTGTTACTCTCCTCCTCTTGCGCACACCATGTTACTGCCTTTGCTGTATCCATCCTGCTGTTCCCAAAATTCCTGAGGGTGTCTTGTCCTCTCTCTCCACATGTCATCCTACCAGATGCACCAACTCTCGGGGCCCGTATGTCCACCTGCACCTGGGGCTTAATGGGTCCACTTCACCTTCTGAGCCTAAACAACATCATAGCAGTTAGTCTCCACTCACTAACTCAGAGGCAACTGGAAATTGGAGATAAAGTGTGCAAAAGGGAAAACTGGTTAAAAAGGCAGGATACAAGTCAAAATGGCCAGAAAGTATTAGTCTCATGTACACAGTTTATTTTGAAAAGTAAGCTTTAAAAATCTGAAAAGTTTAGAAGGTCACGTGAGGTCAAGAATGGGACATTAGAGGAGGAAGTTGACGAATACAAGTTAAGGTTAGTTATTCAGTGATGGTACATTTATGACTAAACAATTGCATCTATGGTATAAGAGGCTTGGATGTCACCACTAATGGTTGCCAAAAAAAGGGCAGCATCTCACCCTCCGTTATAGTTTATTTGCATCAGAAGTCAATGTCAAGATTGAAATATTGCATTTCTTGCTCTACCAAAGGCCAGTCATATGTAATAAGATTTGTGAATTTAATTTCTCTTTTCTTGAAATTGAATAGACAAATAGAGTTGAAAAATGCAGGTGTAAGCTTCACCAAGAAGAAGGTAATGTAGAATGCCATTTACTGTAACCGCAATGCATACGTTCTAGAGCGGACCTCTAACCGAAACAGAAGACTTCGCTGTACTTCTGAATGCAACAATTGTGAGAAGTCTATATTCTGCAATTCTGGCTGAGGTCACCTTGTTTTGCTCTCACAACCATTGTCTCACTGCCCCATTTTGACCTATGGACAATACAGGGGAGAACCCTCGGATTCGGACGCCCTTCTATGAGCCAGAACACAACACCGCTTGGTACAAGCTGTTCCCGTCCTGGTAGACTTCAGCTGCTTTTGCATTACATTGATAGCCATTTATCAGAATGGCGACCATGTATCGCTATAGACTAGATCCCAACCTGGCGCAAACTATGTCATGAGCGGCATCCACATTTTGAAAGATGTTTTCTTTTTTTTTAATCTGAGTTATGCTCTATTTAGTTATCATAGCACTAACTATTTAGATCGTAAAGTAAAAAGATCAGGGGGGAACTACCAGTAGTGATATTAGTGATGGAGGTCATTGATTGGTATTTAAAGGGATGATCTGGGATCTTATATTTTTGTAAAAAAAAAAAAAATGCACCAAATGATGTAAAATATTGAAATAACTAATATTCACCTTAACATCCACAGTCGTAGATCTTCCTCTTGTACTTCTTGTTCTCATGACATGGACATGTGACTAATGCAGCCTATCACTTACTGAAGCAGTGATATGTTGGTCACATGTCCTTCCAGATAAAGCAGGAAATGCAGAGACTGGTGGGGAACCCAGGAGCTCTGTAAGGTAAAGATTAATTACAGTGCCTTGCAAAAGTATTCAGCCCCCTGGAACTTTTCAACCTTTTCCCACATATCATGCTTCAAACATAAAGATACCAAATGTAAATTTTTGGTGAAGAATTGACAACAAGTGGAACACAATTGTGAAGTTGAACGAAACTTATTGGTTATTTTAAATTTTTGTGGAAATGCAAAAACTGAAAAGTGGGGCGTGCAATATTATTCGGCCCCTTTAACTTAATACTTTGTTGCTCCACCTTTTGCTGAGATTACAGCTGCAAGTCGCTTGGGGTATGTCTCTATCAGTTTTGTACATCAAGAGACTGAAATTCTTGCCCATTCTTCCTTGGCAAACAGCTCGAGCTCAGTGAGGTTTGATGGAGATCATTTGTGAACAGCAGTTTTCAGCTCTTTCCACAGATTCTCGATTGGATTGAGGTCTGAACTTTGACTTGGCCATTCTAACACCTGGATACATTTATTTGTGAACCATTCCATTGTAGATTTTGCTTTATGTTTGGGATCATTGTCTTGTTGGAAGACAAATCTCCGTCCGAGTCTCAGGTCTTTTGCTTGCTCTAACAGGTTTTCTTCAAGAATGGTCCTGTATTTGGCTTCATCCATCTTCCTATCAATTTTAACCATCTTCCCTGTCCCTGCTGAAAAAAGCAGGCCCAAACCATGATGCTGCCACCACCATGTTTGACAGTGGGGATGGTGTGTTCAGGGTGATGAGCTGTGTTGCCTTTACACCAAACATATCTTTTGGCATTGTTGCCAAAAAGTTCAATTTTGGTTTCATCTGGTCAGAGCACCTTCTTCCACATGTTTGGTGTGTCTCCCAGGTGGCTTGCTGCAAACTTGAAATTACACTTTTTATGGATATCTTTGTGAAATGGCTTTCTTCTTGCCACTCTTACATAAAGGCCAGATTTGTGCAGTGTACGACTGATTGTTGTCCTATGGACAGACTGTCCCACCTCAGCTGTAGATCCCTGCAGTTCATGCAGAGTGATCATGGGCCTCTTGGCTGCATCTCTGATCAGTCTTCTCCTTGTTTGAGATGAAAGTTTACAGGGACGGCCGGGTCTTGGTAGATTTGCAGTGGTATGATACTCCTTCCATTTCAATATGATCGCTTGCACAGTGCTCCTTGGGATGTTTAAAGTTTTGAAAATAATTTTGTATCCAAACCCGGCTTTAAACTTCTCCACAACAGTATCACGGACCTGCCTGTTGTGTTCCTTGGTCTTCATGATGCTCTCTGTGCTTCAAATAGAACCCTGAGACTATCACAGAGGAGGTGCATTTATACGGAGACTTGATTACACACAGGTGGATTATATTTATCATCATTACATAGTTACATAGTTATTAAGGTTGAAGGAAGACTTTAAGTCCATCTAGTTCAACCCATAGCCTAGCATGCCCTAACATGTTGATCCAGGGGAAGGCAAAAAAACCCCATGTGGTAAGAGTAAGCTCCATCATGGGGAAAAAAATTCCTTCCCGACCCCACATACGGCAATCAGACTAGTTCCCTGGATCAACGCCTTATCAAGGAATCTAATATATATACCCTGTAACATTATACTTTTCCAGAAAGGTATCCAGTCCCCTCTTAAATTGAAGCAATGAGTCACTCATTACAACATCATACGTCAGAGAGTTCCATAGTCTCACTGCTCTTACAGTAAAGAATCCGCGTCTGTTATTATGCTTAAACCTTTTTTCCTCCAGACGTAGAGGATGCCCCCTTGTCCCCGTCACCGGTCTATGATTAAAAAGATCAGCAGAAAGGTCTTTGTACTGTCCCCTCATATATTTATACATTAACATAAGATCACCCCTTAGTCTTCGTTTTTCCAAACTAAATAGCCCCAAGTGTAATAACCTATCTTGGTATGGCAGACCCCCCAGTCCTCTAATAACCTTGGTTGCTCTTCTCTGCACCCGCTCTAGTTCAGCTATGTCTTTCTTATACACCGGAGACCAGAACTGTGCACAGTATTCTAAGTGTGGTCGCACTAGTGACTTGTATAGAGGTAAAATTATGTTCTCCTCATGAGCATCTATGCCTGTTTTAATGCATCCCATTATTTTATTTGCCTTTGTAGCAGCTGCCTGACACTGGCCACTGAATATGAGTTTGTCATCCACCCATACACCCAGGTCTTTTTCATTGACGGTTTTGCCCAGAGTTTTAGAATTAAGCACATAGTTATACATCTTATTACTTCTACCCAAGTGCATGACCTTACATTTATCCCCATTAAAGCTCATTTGCCATTTATCAGCCCAAGCTTCTAGTTTACATAAATCAGCCTGTAATATAAAATTGTCCTCCCCTGTATTGATTACCCTGCAGAGTTTAGTGTCATCTGCAAATATTGAAATTCTACTCTGAATGCCCCCTACAAGGTCATTAATAAATATGTTAAAAAGAAGAGGGCCCAATACTGACCCCTGTGGTACCCCACTACTAACCATGACCCAGTCCGAGTGTGCTCCATTAATAACCACCCTTTGTTTCCTATCCCTGAGCCAACTCTCAACTCACTTGCACATATTTTCCCCTATCCCCATTATTCTCATTTTATGTATCAACCTTTTGTGTGGCACCGTATCAAAAGCTTTTGAAAAGTCCATATACACTACATCTACTGGGTTCCCTTGGTCCAGACCGGAACTTACCTCTCCATAGAAGCTGATCAAATTAGTCTGACATGATCGGTCCCTAGTAAACCCGTGCTGATACTGGGTCATGAGGTTATTCCTCTTCAGATACTCCAATATAGCATCCCTTAGAATGCCCTCCAGGATTTTACCCACAGTAGAGGTTAAACTTGCTGGCCTATAATTTCCGAGTTCAGTTTTTGTCCCCTTTTTGAATATTGGCACCACATTTGCTATACGCCAGTCCTGTGGTACAGACCCTGTTATTATGGAGTCTTTAACGATTAAAAATAATGGTCTATCAATGACTGTACTTAATTCCTGCAGTACTCGGGGGTGTATCCCATCCGGGCCCGGAGATTTGTCAATTTTTGTGATTTTTAGACGCCGCCGTACTTCCTGCTGGGTTAAGCAGGTAACATTAAATTGGGAATTATTATCACTAGTCATATTGGCTGCCATAGGATTTTCTTTTGTAAATACTGATGAAAAAAAGTCATTTAGCATATTGGCTTTTTCCTCATCCTCATCCACCATTTCACCCAGACTATTTTTAAGGGGGCCAACACTATCATTTTTTAGTTTTTTACTATTTATGTAGTTAAATAATATTTTGGGGTTATTTTTGCTCTCTCTAGCAATGAGTCTCTCTGTCTCAATCTTTGCTGCCTTGATTTGCTTTTTACATAATTTATTTAATTTTTTGTATTTATTTAATGCCTCCTCACTACCTACTTCCTTTAATTCTCTAACTGCTTTCTTTTTGTCCCTTATTGTGCCCCTTACATCTCTATTTAGCCATATTGGTTTCCTCCTATTTCTAGTATGTTTATTCCCATATGGTATATACTGTGCACAGGTCCTATCCAGGATGCTAATAAATGTCTCCCATTTTCTTTGTGTACTTTTATGTCTCAGGATATCGTCCCAGTTAATTGCACCAAGATCCTCTCTCATCCGTTGGAAATTTGCCCTCCTGAAGTTTAGTGTCCTTGTCACCCCTCTACTACACATCTTATTAAAGGAGACATGAAAACTTATTATTTTGTGATCACTATTCCCCAAGTGACCCCCAACCCTTATATTTGCTATGCGGTCTGGCCTGTTTGTTAATATTAGGTCTAGCAGTGCCCCCCTTCTTGTTGGGTCCTGAACCAGTTGTGAAAGGTAATTGTCTCTCATAGTTGTCAAAAACCGATTACCTTTACTGGAACTGCAGGTTTCTGTTCCCCAATCTATTTCAGGGTAGTTGAAGTCTCCCATAATAATGACTTCTCCTTGAGTCGCAGCTTCATCTATTTGCTTTACAAGGATATTCTCCATTGCGTCCATTATTTTTGGAGATTTATAACAAACCCCTATCAGTAATTTATTATTTTTTCCCCCTCCCCTTATCTCCACCCACAGGGACTCTACATTTTCATTAAATTCACCTATATAATCACGCAGGATGGGTTTTAAGGTCGATTTTACAAACAGACACACCCCACCCCCTTGCTTATCTGTACGGTCATTTCTGAACAGGCTATAGCCCTGCAAGTTAACAGCCCAGTCATGGCTCTCATCCAGCCATGTTTCAGATATCCCCACCATGTCATAATTATGTTCCAACAACATTAGTTCTAATTCGTCCATTTTGTTGGCGAGGCTTCTGGCATTAGTATACATGCACTTGATGTTACTCTCTGTACCTCTATTCTTTCTTAAATTATTAACTGTTCTAACCCCACCCCCCATGCCTCCACCACCCCCAACTTCCTTATTTGTGCCCAGGTCTCTATGTGCACTATCTTCCCCACCTATAAAATGAATACCCTCCCCCCCATTCCCTAGTTTAAACACTCCTCCAACCTTCTAACCATTTTCTCCCCCAGCACAGCTGCACCTTCCCCATTGAGGTGCAGCCCATCCCTAGGCATTTAGGACAACATTGGATCATTCAGAGATCCACAATGAACTTCTGGAGTGAGTTTGCTGCACTGAAAGTAAAGGGGCTGAATAATATTGCACGCCCCACTTTTCAGTTTTTGAATTTCCACAAAAATTTAAAATAACCAATAAGTTTCGTTCAACTTCACAATTGTGTTCCACTTGTTGTTGATTCTTCACCAAAAATTTACATTTGGTATCTTTATATTTGAAGCATGATATGTGGGAAAAGGTTGGAAAGTTCCAGGGGGCCGAATACTTTCGCAAGGCACTGTATTTCAATACTTTTCAGCTTTCTGAACTTTTTTTTTTTAATAAGTAGCATGTGTATGACATAAGTACATAAAAAGAAAGGTAAGCGTTATGTGGAACACAACATCATTTGATTCACATATCTGGAAATAGACTTTAATTTAGTAAGATCTCAACACAGAAAATAAAGAGTTGTCACATATTTAGCCTTGATACATATGAAATTACTAAGGTAACGCACTGTACAGAGGGCACCGTCCAACTATTAATTAGGACCCATGAAACTGTATTAGAAGAAATATAGACCTTATATTCCTATTTTTATTTTAATAACATACTCAATTAAAATCAATTGAATTTATCAAGCAGGATCCGCTGAGAGGCCAGTGTATTAGACTGAGAGCACGTGCTAAAAGCCAGCAAAGCCTCATCTATAGAGAATCAGTAACAACCTCATGCAAATATACAATATATAAAGGTGAAGGATGATTTAAAGAGGACCCATCTCTTGCCATAAATATGTACGTGTTATTACCTGGTGTACATGCTGCCATTTGCCTGAATCTGGAGTCGTTTTTCTTTTGTCCCTACATATCTCCATTGTTGAGCTATGACGTCCTCTTCCTTGTATGAAACACATCTTTATTTAGCAAGGGGGGGGGGGGGTTCTCGAGAAGAAACTCATGGGGAAGAGTTGAGGACCACGCCCACTTGGCTAAAAATATAATTACATATAGACAGTTTACAACAGTCTCTGTGGGTTTGATTCATATGCAGTATTTTTCACACATTGAATTTGACATGTTAGGAAGATTTAATGACGTGTGTCTGTACCATTATGTGTCCGTGGGCAGGGACCCTAACCATGTGTCAATCATATTAAAATGGTATAAATATTTGTACAAAGTGTGATAGGAGACCTCACTAAGTTAGCTGCATTACTTTTTTATTTTACTCACTTATAAAGCGCTATTAATTCTACAGCATTTTAACCCCTTAAGCCCCAAGGGTGGTTTGCACGTTAATGAATGGGCCAATTTTTACAATTCTGACCACTGTCCCTTTATGAGGTTATAACTCTGGAACGCTTTAACGGATCCTGAAGATTCTGACATTGTTTTCTCGTGACATATTGTACTTCATTATAGTGGTAAAATTTCTTCGATAAGACTTGCGTTTATTTGTGAAAAAAATGGAAATTTGGCGAAAATTTTTAAAATTTCGCAATTTTCCAACTTTGAATTTTTATGCCCTTAAATCACAGAGATATGTCACACAAAATACTTAATAACTAACATTTCCCACATGTCTACTTTACATGAGCACAATTTTGGAACCAAATCTTTTTTTTTTTTAGGGAGTTATAAGGGTTAAATGTTGACCAGCAATTTCTCATTTTTACAACACGATTTTTTTTAGGGACCACATCTCATTTGAAGTCATTTTGAGGGGTCTATATGATAGAAAATACCCAAGTGTGACACCATTCTAAAAACTGCACCCCTCAAGGTGCTCAAAACCAAGAAGTTTATTAACCCTTCAGGTGTTTCACAGGAATTTTTGGAATGTTTAAATAAAAATGAACATTTAACTTTTTTTCACACAAAATTTACTTCAGCTCCAATTTGATTTATTTTACCAAGGGTAACAGGAGAAAATGGACCCCAAAAGTTGTTGTACAATTTGTCATGAGTACGCCGATTCCCCGTATGTGGGGGTAAAGCCATGTTGCGTTTGGAGAGCCACTGATGTGCCTAAACAGTGAAACCCCCCACAAGTGACACCGTTTTGGAAAGTAAACCGCCTAAGGAACTTATCTAGATGTGTGGTGAGCACTTTGACCCACCAAGTGCTTCACAGAAGTTTATAATGCAGAGCCGTAAAAATAAAAAAATCATTTTTTCACAAAAATGATCTTTTTGCCCCAATTGTTTATTTTCCCAAGGGTAAGAGAAGAAATTGGACCCCAAAATTTGTTGTGCAATTTGTCCTGAGTACGCTGATACCCAATATGTGGGGGTAAACCACTGTTTGGGCGCATGGCAGAGCTCCTAAGGGAAGGAGCGCCGTATGACTTTTCAATGCAAAATTGACTGGAATTGAGATGGGACGCCATGTTGCGTTAGGAGAGCCACTGACGTTCCTAAACTTCGAAACCCCCCAAAAGTGACACCATTTTGGAAAGTAGACCCCCTAAGGAACTTATCTAGATGTGTTGTGAGAACTTTGAACCCCCAAGTGTTTCACTAGTTTATAACGCAGAGCCGTGAAAAAAAAAATCATTTTTTCCCACAAAAATGTTTTTTTAGCCACCCAAATTTTTATTTTCCCAAGGGTAACAAGTGAAATTTGACCCCAAAAGTTGTTGTCTAATTTGTCCTGAGTACGCTGATACCCCATATGTTGGGGTAAACACCTGTTTGGGCGCACGGGAGAGCTCGGAAGGGAAGGAGCAATGTTTTACTTTTTCAACGCAGAATTGGCTGGAATTGAGATTGGATGCCATGTCGTGTTTGGGGAGCCCCTGATGTGCCTAAACAGTGGAAACCCCCAATTCTAACTGAAACCCTAACCCTAGCCCCAACCCTAACCCTAGCCCCAACCCTAACCCCAACCCTAATCCTAACCCTAGCCCTAACCCTAATGAGAAAATGGAAATAAATACATTTTTAAAATTTTATTATTTTTTATTTATTTATTTTTTATGATTGACAGCTGTCACACACTAAAAGACGCTTTTTATTGCAAAGTTTTTGCATCTCCACATTTTGAGAGCTATAATTTTTCCATATTTTGGTCCACAGAGTCATGTTAGGTCTTGTTTTTTGCGGGATGAGTTGACGTTTTTATTGGTAACATTTTCGGGCATGACATTTTTTGATCGGTTTTTATTCCGATTTTTGTGAGGCAGAATGACCAAAAACCAGCTATTCATGAATTTATTTTTGGGGGGGCGCTTATACCATTTCGCGTTTGGTAAAATTGATAAAGCAGTTTTATTGTTCGGGTCAGTACGATTACAGTGATACCTCATTTATATCATTTTTTTATGTTTTGGCGCTTTTATATGATAAAAACTATTTTATAGAAAAAATAATTATTTTTGCATCGCTTTATTCTGAGGACTGTAACTTTTAAATTTTTTCGCTGATGATGCTGTATGGTGGCTCGTTTTTTGCGGGACAAGATGACGTTTTCAGCGGTACCATGGCTATTTATATCAGTCTTTTTGATCGCGTGTTATTCCACTTTTTGTTCGGCGGCATGATAATAAAGCGTTTTTTGCCTCGCTTTTTTTTGGTTTACCACGTTCACTGAAGGGGTTAACTAGCGGGACAATTTTATAGGTGGGGTCGTTACAGACGCGGTGATACTAAATATGTGTACTTTTATTGTTTTTTTATTATTTAGATAAAGAAATGTATTTATGGGAACAATATTTTTGTTTTTTTTTCTTTATTTAGGAATTTTTTTTTTTTTTTTTTTACACATGTGAATATACCGTATATTACTCGAGTATAAGCCGACCCGAGTATAAGCCGACCCCCCTAATTTTGCCACAAAAAACTGGGAAAACTTATTGACTCGAGTATAAGGCTAGGGTGGAAAATGCAGCAGCTACCGGTATATGTCAAAAATAAAAATAGATACCAATAAGAGTAAAATTAATTGAGACATCAGTAGGTTAAGTGTTTTTGAATATCCATATTGAATCAGGAGCCCCATATAATGCTCCATACAGTTCATTATGGCCCCATAAGATGCTTCATACAAAATACACCCCATATGCTTCATATTAAAATACGCCCCATATAATGCTCCATATTAAAATATGCTCCATATAATGCTGCATAAAGGTTGATGGTCCCATAAGGTGCTCCACACATTATACCCCAAGAGATACTCCACACATTATGCCCCATAAGATGCTCCATACATTGTGGCCCCATAAGATGCTCCATACATTGTGGCCCCATAAGATGCTCCATACATTATGGCCCCATACGATGCTTCATATATTGTGGCCCCATACGATGCTCCATACATTATGGCCCCATACGATGCTCCATACATTGTGGCCCCATACGATGCTCCATACATTGTGGCACCATATAATGCTCCATATATTGTGGCCCCATATGATGCTCCATATATTGTGGCCCCATATGATGCTCCATATATTGTGGCCCCATATGATGCTCCATACATTGTGGCCCCATACGATGCTCCATATATTGTGGCCCCATACGATGCTCCATACATTGTGGCCCCATACAATGCTCCATACATTGTGGCCCCATACGATGCTCCATACATTGTGGCCCCATACGATGCTCCATACATTGTGGCCCCATACAATGCTCCATATATTGTGGCCCCATATGATGCTTCATACATTGTGGCCCCATAAGATGCTCCACACATTTGCCCCATATGCTGTTGCTGCGATTAAAATAAAAAAAAATCACATACTCACCTCTCTTCGCTCAGGCCCCCGGCACTTGCGATAGTCACCTTCCTCGTTCCATGCGCCGCTGTCTTCCATCCTCTGCACTGACTGTTCAGGCAGAGGGCAGCGTGCACACTAATCACGTCATCGCGCCTTCTGACCTGAACAGTCACAGCCAGAGGACGGAAGACAGAGCAGCGCGCAGCGGTGGAACGAGGAAGGTGACTATCGTGCAATGCATGCTCACCTCCCCTGATATACTCACCTGCTCCCGGCGCGGTCCCTGGCAGCGTCTCACTGTCAGATGGTCTCCGGGTGCCGGCAGCTCTTCCTGTGTTCAGCGGTCACGTGGTACCGCTCATTAAAATAATGAATATGGACGCATATTCATTACTTTAATGAGCGGTATGTGACCGCTGAACACAGGAAGATGCCGCTGGCTCACGGAGACCATCTGACAGAGACGCTGCAAGGGACCGCGCCGGGAGCAGGTGAGTATGTCACCGCGCCGCTCCCCCGCCGTCTCCCAGTCCCCCGCCCCCCCCCCCGCTGACAATGACTCGAGTATAAGCCGAGAGGGTCACTTTCAGCCCAAAGAAGTGGAACAACATTGCCCCAGGGGGAAGCATCATGTTATAGGGTCAGATCGCTGATCTGACACTTTGAACAGCACTGTGTCAGATGAGTGATCTGACATGCAGGGTTGCAGGCTTACCAGCGCTTGCTCTGAGCAGGCGCTGGTAAGCCACCGCCTTGCAAGACCCGGATGCAGCCCCGTGGCCATTTTGGATCCGGGGCCTGCAGGGAGAAGGTAGGAGCCCCCTCCCTGCGCGATGCTTCCCTTTACCGCCGGAACACTGTGATCATGTTTGATCGCAGTGTGTCATGGGTTAATGTGCCAGAGGCGGTCCGTGACCGCTCCTGGCACATAGTGCCGGATGTCAGCTGCAATAGTCAGCTGACACCCGGCCGCGCTCCCCCCGTGAGCGCGGCCAATCGCATATGACGTACTATCCTGTCACTGGGAATTAAGTCCCAGGTCACCTTGATGGGATAGTACGTCATATGGGATTAAGGGGTTAAAGACATCACCACTGTCCTCATTGGGGCTCACAATCTACATTCCCTATCAGTAGGTCTTTGTAGTGTGGGAGGAAACCAGAGAACCCGGGGGAAACCCACACAAACCCTGGAAGAACATACAAACTCCGGCAGATATTGTCCTTGGTGAGATTTGAACCCAGGACCCAGCTGCAAGGCTGCAGTGCTAACCACTGAGCCACCATGCTGCCTTATAAATATACCCTGAATTCCATATATTGGCCATTATTCCTTCAGAAAATGCATCTTATCCTATGACGCATGTGTGATAATAGGGTCGTATCATAGGCGGCTGCGTTGGGCAGGGGCATGTGACAGGCTTGTCCCCTCTCTTACCTGTAGTATACAATTCCATACCATTGGAAGCATGTACCAGGGTAGATGTGGGTAAACATTCTTTTTTTTTTTCCACCTACTTATTCCTAGTCTATGTTTGGTATTGCTGCTCCTTTTCTAATGGCGTATATCAAGGAAGTTTCTGGAAAGTAATGCGCTCCCCGTCACCATTCATTTTACTTATGTAAGGAAACATGGTAACTATAGAGATACATAAATTATACAATAAAGAATAACTTTTTTTTTAATTTATAACAAGACTTGTTTTTTATTTAGACATTTCTGAAGTTAAACATATTCCAATCGGTTATATCGATACATTCATATAATAAAAATGTGATCGAAAACTGAAGATGGTATTGGATGAGATATAGGACATGGTGATACATTTGAAAATGAGGTTACAAAGTATATTTTTAGAAGCCAAATGGCTACTGTATACATTGTATTAAAGATTATAAATGTTTATATTTGCCACTAGATGAAAATTAAGATTGGTTGATCCCCTTCTCCCAGGTGTGTCCTAATGTGAACGGGTTACGGGTTTATCCCTTTGGTAGGATCGGTAACCCTACGATAGGTTTAGCACACTAAAAAGCAGAGATATTCTTTGATTAGTGTATAACTTTCAGCTAATGCTGTTATACAATTGTGTAAGATTATCCAAGGTATCCGCAGGGGCGCATTAGTGAAGATAAGGGAAAAACCTCCACCCAGGCGGCATCCTTTCCTGACTGCAGGAGGCAACATTTTCCAAGAATGAATCTATTTGTGCACTTTACCCACTTGTAATTTTCTTAGGGGGTGGAATTTGACGCCAATAGCTAAAAGAACCCATCGAGCAATAGAAATGAAAAAAAGTTCCCCATCTAGAGCTTTATCTACAGTGGCGGGGTCCGCCTACAAACTAATGCATTTTAGTGTCTAATTATCATCCATTCTTAGTGCTCATCAGCTGGAACGATTCCTTAGCTACATACATTACGTGATAAAGCTAGAAGGTCATTTGTGTTTTAAGCTTAATTACTTTTTCATTAAAATGAGAAAAACTAGCAACCTGCACCAAAACACTGGAATCTGCCATGATCAAAAATTCTGCCATATCTGGTTAATTCTGTCACTAGAAAAAAAATTAAAACACATTATGGGCCCCCGTGGGGAAAAAAATCACATTTGTTCCCACTCGAACATTTAATAACCTTCATCTAAGTTATAACTTATCCCCGGCCAACCAGTGTTTTATAGGTTAAAGAGGACCTTTCAGAATTTTTTGTGTGATAACTCGCTAAACCATGATAAAAATGGCGCAAAATCCAAATAATGCATTTTTTCCTGTTTTCTGGGGTATTTTCATCTCCATTGCAGAGATATTAGCTTGTAAAGTTTAGATGCTGATTTCCACTAAAAGCAAGTAGGCGTCAGTAGAGATTTTCCCTCTCAAATAAGAACATTTATGGCTTAATAGAGCTGTTCAGTTTACTTCTGGAACATAATGAATGTTATCATACACGTGGGCCCAGATTTTCCTAAAATGTTCCAGACTATCCCGAAGAATGCATTAATTTTTGTTGTTGCTCATATAGCACGGGCGACATTTGCATTAAGTGAAGTCCAATGTTTTTTTTACCTTGCTGCTATGGTTTGATCTATCCAGAGGTAAACAACCTTTGGGCAGGAACATATCACTGAGAGCTAAACAACTTCATAAACAATGAAGGGAATAGTCAAGAAATGCTCTGGAAAAAGTTAGGTACAAGCACATTAAAAATTTGCAGTTTGTGCTTATTAAGATATTATTTAGGAGAGATTTCGAGACGGAGTCCCATATCCATAACCACAGCTCAGCTGCAGAATTGTTGCCCAAATCCAATATTGTATATATTACAAAAATGTGCAGGTAAAGTTCAAATATACAGTGCCTTGCAAAAGTATTCGGCCCCCTGGAACTATTCAACCTTTTCCCACATATCATGCTTCAAACATAAAGATACCAAATGTAAATTTTTGGTGAAGAATCAACAACAATTGTGAAGTTGAACGAAATTTATTAGTTATTTTAAATTTTTGTGGAAGGAAGAATGGGCAAGAATTTCAGTCTCTCGATGTACAAAACTGATAGAGACATACCCCAAGTGACTTGCAGCTGTGATCGCAGCAAAAGGTGGCGCAACAAAGTATTAAGTTAAAGGGGCTGAATAATATTGCACGCCCCACTTTTCAGTTTTTTGAATTTCCACAAAAATGTAAAATAACCAATAAATTTCATTCAACTTCACAATTGTGTTCCACTTGTTGTTGATTCTTCACCAAAATTTACATTTGGTATCTTTATGCTTGAAGCATGATATGTGGGAAAAGGTTGAAAAGTTCCAGGGGGGCGAATACTTTCGCAAGGCACTGTATAGTGGAAATAATACCAGGCGAATGTGGGTTCTTCTAGATTTGTAAAAAAAAGAATTCATCACATTCTTGGACAGTTAAAAGGGTAATGTCATGTTATTAAATTGCTTTACTTAGGCAGCATAAAAATAAGCTTGCAACTGACATGCTTTTCAATTATCCTGCAATTAGCTTTTATCTTACCTAATGTTCAGCTTGTTGGCAAAGAGATGAGCCAACAGACCCTGGATTAGTATGCAGAGTAGTTGCATTCTAGGCTGAGGAGTTAACTCCTGATATATCAGCCACCTATCTCCAGTCCATTGATATCTATACATCAGTTAACATCGCACATCCCCCTTCTTCTCAGCTTCCGACCAAGCTGCTATTATCAATCTTGCAAAATCACTAGCCCACTGGATCAGAATTTTCCAGATCAGTTTTCCTAATCACTGCTATCACTTTCCTGAGCCATGTGCTTTGTTCAAAGGTCTTGTTCTTTCTATATAAAAATGTTGTGATAACAGTGTAGACTTCTGATCAAACACTTACAGACCATTACTGTGTTACAGTAGTACAAGCTCAGCAGTAGGATGAAGCTACTGGACCAGAACTGTTACTCAAAGAGGAGTGCCGCCCCTCCCCTCTACAGCAGGGAAGTTAGAGTCTGGAAACCTGTGTGCTGCTCAAGAAACAACTTGAGAACAACCATCTAAAAAGGTTTTCTGTGATTTTATATAGATTGACCATAAGAATGAGAAAGTAAATAAATAACTTATTTATCAGCTGAAGCCCTCCCCACCCCCAATCCAGTGGTCTTTGTCAGTTCTGCAGTGATGATAATTCATTCATGATTCACATAACTGCAATATACAACTAATAGCCTCAGCAGGTACTTGGCACATGTGGTGCATGACCAATGAGGCCACAAATTGACTATAAAGGTCATGAAGATGTCTTCACTGTACAACTGGGGAGGAACACCAGTGTAGCTGAGTATTCAACCATTTTATATAATTTCCTAATCTTGGGCAAATTATGTAAATACTGGAAAACTGATTTATATTGTTTTAGAGTATGTTTAACCAGAAGGTACCAGAAAAGTCTGGGGAAGATTAGCTGCTCATATAAGTCACGAAAGGCCTCAACTCCTTTCCGTTCAAATTATTTGAATGGTTTTTCGGATGCAGGCCAATCTCCAAGCCCTAAAAGACACCAGAAAGTTGGCTTGCTTCCCAGCAATGCTGCTTGGCTTACTTAGAGAGATATGAGGCCTGAAGAGTTCTTTATGTTATTCCACACAGATTGGCAATATTTCATCAGCAGGATGGTGATACATGTTCAGAAGAAGGTACGAATCAAAAGGATTGAAGTTTCCACTGAAAGCCAAAGTGGTTTTTCCAGAGGGATCTAATATAGTGTAATCTTAACAGCTTGGCGAGTAAAAATAAGAAGGCCAAGTCCACCAGATTTGTGTCTACAGAGGGAATTCCATGCCTCCCCAAACATCATTAATCGCTGTTGAGCAATTTAAATGAAGTAATCAAGAACAGAAATGAGAATGACTCTAAAAAGGTTACCATTTTTAGAAGAATTTTCACTAGTGGACGATACAAGACCATTCTTCTATTTTTTATTCAGAAGGATCTGAATAGTAAAGGGTGGTCCATTTTATCTACAGACAACGTGGGCGTAAGCTTGATATTTAAGTAGTTGAACCAGTCAAACATTATACTTGCCTTGGCTACATCAGCTTTCCGCGAAATAGATAATCAGTCACTCGACACATTCACAGTGTGCATGTAAAGCTAAAGCGAGTAGACCTTACTTCCCTGCACATGCTCAGGAGATACGGCTTTAGACTTGACTGTGTGACTATTCACATGAACAGCACTTTCAGATGACTATTCAGACATAATTAGCAAACATTGAGCACATGATTATTAATAAATTTTTTACAGAATGCACCATCATATAAAAAAAATAGCTGCGTCAGACATATAGAAATATTACAGCGGCTAAACGCCCCGTCTCCAATAAAAGAACAAATACACAGATGACAGTCCTCGGATGACATCTATTTCATTAGGATCCCAGTGTCTAAACACAACAATCTAAAAAAGGTCAAGCCTGGCCCAAGATTTGGTCATTTATTACAAAGCTTTACAATAAACAAATATAATAGCATATTTCAGATCCCCATCTCTCCAGTCTCCAAATTACAGGAAGTAAGCTGTCAGTGACATGCAATCACTTCAGCTCAAACAAACGAACAAATTACAGCAGTATGTTATATTTGAGTGCTCTTGGGACTCGGTTAATAACCAGCCTTCCATCATAACTTAAGGAAGCAAAGAGCCAGGGGTCTGCGGAGGACCATTCCACGGCATACACACTGTCTTCATGCTCTTCGTAGGTAGCTATTATACTGTCCTGGAGTGGCTCTTTTGTTCTGAGAGGGAAACAAAAAAAATACAATTAACTGAAAGGGAAAAATACAACGTTGCGTACTTGTAGAGCGCATAATTATAAGCATGGAACAAAAAAAAGGACGAAAAGTGTCAAACAATGCCGGGACATCCTGAGGTTATAGATCAAACGGATACCTTATTTCTATGACGAACATTTTCATTTGCTTGGACAATTTAACCATTGTAAAAAAAAAGGATGACAGATGTTAAAAAGTATAAAAAATATATAATTATAGAATAGGTTATAACGAGGACTTGGACAATGGCAATTGCGCCCAAGAATAATGCACTCTTCGTCATATATTCAGCAATTTTTATTATATGCAGAATATGAAGAAACTCTGTCAAGGTGTTCATACACATAAGATAGTGTCCAAGTGCTCATTCAGCTATTCGCTATCACTCCGGACCTGTCCATACATATGAATGCATGATCAAGCCAAGAATCTAATGGATTAAATGTAGAGAGATGCAAAACCAGGACGATAAAGGAACAAGTCGGAAGAAGAATCAAAGCATTGGAAATGTAGTGCTGGAGAAGGATGCTATCAATACCATGGATGGCAAGAAGAGCAAATAATTCAATTTTGGAACAAATCAAGCCAGGCATGTCACTCGAAGTAAGGATCACCAAGCTATGACTTGCCTACTTTGGACAAAACATACGAAGAGAGCAATCACTGCAGAAGGACAACATGGTCAGAAGAATAGAAGGAACAAAGCGAAGAGGAAGACCAGCAACTCAATGACGTAATACAATCAAGATAATGGCAGAGAAGTTTATATGCTTGTCGGCTCCGCAGCCGGTCATGCCCCGGTTGTACCCTCGGTGCTCCGCTGATCGCTCCGGGAGCAACAGCGGCTGGCCCTGCCCCCTCCTCCTGCGACCACGTGCCGCAGGTCCTGCACGCCTGCGACCGTGCCGTTCTGTGTCTGCAGGTGCTGTCTACCCCTCCCATTCTGCATAGTACAGGACTCGTGTCTGGACCTGGACAGGTCGGTCACAAGGTCCCCAACAACCTCTTATTAAAAATCCTCTCCACTCTTAAGAATGGAATTATTTTTAATTCTATCATATACAGCTCATTGGCATGGTAACAGGCTACCCAGAGACTGCAGGGTAGCCGGTAACCTAGGCAATTACAGTACACGCTTTATGCTTTAGAGTCTGCAATTGCCACTTTGAAGGTGGCCAGTTTGCTGGACAGCTTCAGTCCCTTCTGAGCTTCTCTCATGCTGTAGTTAACGTTGCCTTTGTTAGAAGCATGGGAGAGTTTTCAGTTCAGACTAATTATGCGACCATACCCAAAATTATCAAACTACAGGAGCTCACCACCCTGAGCAAACAAGAACCAGGGGGCAGATGAGTGGTGCAATCCTCAAAAAGAACCTAAGACAAACTCCTACAGCACCAGAAAGTTATTATTCCAGGACAACAGATGCAGCTCATGACACCCACTATGCCATGTACACAGTTCATGACATTGCCAATCGGTCATTAATGGCCAGCGGAAGACTTCATCGTTAAGTTTCTTTCAGACATCCAATTTTCACGAGTGAGTGATATCCGTGCTTTTCATACACTTGTAACTGTGATAGTCTATGGGTCCGTTCACATGTCCACGATTTTTCGCTGTCCACAGGGATCAAATTCGGCAATACCAGTCTATGGGTCCATGAACTAATTGGACCGCACTTGGATGGCATCCAAGTGGGGGTACGATTTTCACGAACTGTAAGAAGGGAGAAAGTGGAGAAACTTTTTTTTTTTCTCCACTTAAAAGAAAAACTGATGACAATCGGCCCACACTCTGATCAGTTTCTGATCAAACTAATCGGTCAGTTTTTCTTGTAACTTGTAAAAATGAACGTCTGAGTGAGTCCTAACAAGCGGTAGAGGAAACAGGCATACATTTCTCGCACCCTGCCATTGATTTGGTTTTGCTTCTTAGAATTATGGTAAAACGCGAATGTTTAATACAGTGTGAAATTGTTTCAAATGCTTTGTCTCTAGCGAGATCCTGTGCGAGCATTTATAGTGGCTTAGAGCAGTTCTGATATTAAAACTGTGAAATGGGCAGGTTTCTTCGCATGCAGAGTCTTATGCTTCTACCTAAAGCTTTTCTTGACATTGGCAGAGATTGCATCTTTTTATAGAATGCTTTATGGAGCCGTCATGTGTCAGGATTTACCAAACGTCTGAGGCCACATTATTCAGATTTACAACAAATGATACCATTGGTATCACATCTAACCAGCACGTATCAAACATCAGAGATATTCTAGACCGTTACAAAGAAATGATCAAAATCTATGTGATTAGCTTTTTTTTTCCTATTAATATGAAGGAACCTTAAGAATACCAAATAAAACAGGTTAAAGGGATTGTCCACTTTAGATAATGATGATATGTAGAGCACACCGAGGCCCACTGCTGCAGTCCAAACCTTGTATGTGTTAGTAAACTTATCAGCAAGTGCTCAATTTCCCTGCAGCACCTCCAGAGGAGAAAAGAAGCATTGCTCAATATTTACTAAATTAATGGGTTGTCAATGTATAGACAATGTTGGGTCCCTCAGAGCAAGGAACACTCTTCAATTGGTTCTTGGATTTGTTTAGTAAAGTGGCGCATTGAACAGTGACCAAGGCAACTTTCTACTTATGCAAGCAGTGGCAATAATATAACGAGGTTGCCCCCTTAAAAAAAAAAAAAAAAAAAAACAGGCTTGTTTAGGTTTTTGAAATTTCAGCTTTCATTTATATGGATTAATCCTTCACCCCCGTTAATCAGAAAATTTAAAAATAGAATAAATAATATCATTATACTGGAAGAAGCCGTGTACAAAAAACGTAACACAATGATTAAATGTGAGAGACAATGGGCTCCATGTTTGGATACTCCTGGTCTGCATCAGAGAGCTGTTACCGGAGAGACAATTTAATTTATTTGGAAGGGCATTATCTGCATCTAATGTGATAATTTGATGTTTTAGAAATATCCAATGTGTCTATTAAAATGTGTCTATTAAAATTCTATTATTTGCCTATTTAAATGACTGAAACACAATATATAATAAATGTTACCTAAAAGACCGTAGGGTCAAGTATGGAATAACAATTCACTTTTCTGGGTATATTTTCGATATACCGGACCATAAGACGCACCCCAAATTTTGGGGAGGAAGATAGAAAAACATTTTGATTAAAATAAAATGGTAGTGCATCTTATAGTCTGATTTTACAGTAGCTTACCGGGGGGGGGGAAGAGGAATGTCTCCTGTGATCTGAACATACGCAGCCTCCAGTGGCTGTTTTCAAAAGGCCCACTACAGGGAAATCAATGGATGGGATTCCGCTCACCACCGACATCTTATGAAAGCCCACGGCCTGCAGTCTCGCACCACTGTGACACCCCCTCCTCCCAGTCCGGGGCTAGCAGCATTGCCCCACTCCCGCTGCCTCTGGCCTACTGCAGCATCATCCCTGCCTCCTGTGACCCGGCTCCACAACAGCCCCCCGTAAACTACCTTCGGATTACAAGATGCACCCCCATTTTCTTTCCAAAATTGGGGGAATAAGGGTGTGATTTCTTATTTGAAAAATAAGGTATTTCTTTCCCTGGACTATGAGCGAGTTGGTCCAATAACTCCCTTGGGAATAATCTATCTACAAAACCCCTATGTTATGTTTAATGTGATTAATGTTACGCATGACTTTTTTCAAAAAATGTAAATAAAAACGATTTAATTAAAAAAATTAAAAAAAAGCACTATTCTGCCATCAGAGGTAGGATCAGCTGATCGTCAGGAGGAGGGACTGGATCCCCAGTAATCTTAATATGTACTTACCTTGTAATGTCTTCACATCCTGTCCTGTCCAGATGTGTCCGGATCCCAGAATTCCAAGCGGCGGAAGTTCACCGACCGCCATATTGGGACTCCCAAGTGATAGGTTTCACAATATGGAAACTGCTGGTGGTACCAGCCACCTGCGCGGTACCACCAGCGGAACACCGCCGCACCACACACACTGTATAGGCCGTACGCACCACACACACACAGTATACACCGTATGCACCACACACACACACACACACTATACGCTGTATGCACCACACACACACACTGTATACGCCGTACGCAGCCTTTTGCGCGATACCACCAGCGGAACACCGTCGCCGGGATCAGCTGAATGATTCACTGACTTCCGCCATCTTTGTACAGGAGCGCAAGTGCAGTTTTAATGTGACCGCAGGCGCAGTAAATCATTCAGCTAATCCCGGCAGCAGATGTGTGAAGTGTCTACAGGCAGAGGAAGCCGGTCACATTAAAGGGGTTTTCCCACGAACGAAAGTTCATTTTAAAAATTGTCTGTGTCTGACCGTGTACGGAGCATACCACATATCCCGGGCAGGGGAGGAAGCAAAAGACAATACTGACATTACAGCAGGGGATAACAGAGGATTTCTTTTGTCAGGTACAGTATTTCACTGACTATTTTTAACCCCTTTACCCCCAAGAGTGGTTTGCACGTTAATGACCGAGCCAATTTTTACAATTCTGACCACTGTCCCTTTATGAGGTTATAACTCTGGAACGCTTCAACGGATCCCAGTGATTCTGACACTGTTTCCTCGTGACATATTGAACTTCATGATAGTCATAAAATTTCTTTCTTATTACCTGCGTTTATTTGTGAAAAAAATGGAAATTTTGCAAAAATTTCGCAATTTTCCAAGTTTGAATTTTCATGCCCTTAAATCACAGAGATATGTTACACAAAATACTTAATAACCAACATTTCCCACATGTCTACTTTACATCAGCACAATTTTGGTACCAAAATTTTTTTTGTTAGGTAGTTATAAGGGTTAAAAGTTGACCAGCGATTTCTCATTTTCACAACACCATTTTTTTTTAGGGACCACATCACATTTCAAGTCACTTTGAGGAGTCTATATGATAGAAAATACCCAAGTGTGACACCATTCTAAAAACTGCACCCCTCAAGACCACATTTAAGAAGTTTATTAACCCTTCAGGTGCTTCACAGGAATTTTTGGAATGTTTAACCCCTTCACCCCCAAGGGTGGTTTGCACGTTAATGACCGGGCCAATTTTTACAATTCTGACCACTGTCCCTTTATGAGGCTATAACTCTGGAACGCTTTGACGGATCTTGGCGATTCTGACATTGTTTTCTCGTGACATATTGTACTTCATGTTAGTGGTAAAATTTATTCGATATAACTTGCGTTTATTTGTGAAAAAATTTGAAATTTGGCGAAAATTTTGAACATTTTGCAATTTTCCAACTTTGAATTTTTATGCCCTTAAATCACAGACATATGTCACGCAAAATACTTAATAAGTAACATTTCCCACATGTCTACTTTACATCAGTACAATTTTGGAACCAAAATTTTTTTTTGTGACGGAGTTATAAGGGTTAAAAGTTGACCAGCAATTTCTCATTTTTACAACACCATTTTTTTTTTAGGGACCACATCTCATTTGAAGTCATTTTGAGGGGTCTATATGATAGAAAATACTCAAGTGTGACACCATTCTAAAAACTGCACCCCTCAAGGTGCTCAAAACCACATTCAAGAAGTTTATTAACCCTTCAGGTGTTTCACAGGAATTTTTGGAATGTTTAAATAAAAATGAACATTTAACTTTTTTTCACACAAAATTTATTTCAGCTCCAATTTGTTTTATTTTACCAAGGGTAACAGGAGAAAATGGACCCCCAAAGTTGTTGTACAATTTGTCCTGAGTACGCTGATACCCCATATGTGGGGGTAAACCACTGTTTGGGCGTATGGCAGAGCTCGGAAGGAAAGGAGCGCCATTTGACTTTTCAATGCAAAATTGACTGGAATTGAGATGGGACGCCATGTTGCGTTTGGAGAGCCCCTGATGTGCCTAAACACTGAAACCCCCTACAAGTGACACAATTTTGGAAAGTAGACCCCCTAAGGAACTTATCTAGATGTGTTTTGAGAGCTTTGAACCCCCAAGTGTTTCACTACAGATTATAACGCAGAGCCGTGAAAATAATTTTTATTTTTTTTCTCAAAAATGATTTTTTTAGCACCCAGCTTTGTATTTTTACAAGGGTAACAGAATAAATTGGACCCCAAAATTTGTTTTCCAATTTGTCCTGAGTACGCTGATACCCCATATGTGGGGGGGAACCACTGTTTGGGCACATGACAGAGCTCGGAAGGGAAGGAGCGCCATTTGGAATGCAGACTTAAATGGATTGGTCAGCAGCCGTCACGTTGCATTTGCAGAGCCCCTGATGTACCCAAACAGTACAAACCCCCCACAAGTGACCCCATATTGGAAACTAGACCTCCCAAGGAACTTATCTAGATGTGTTTTGAGAACTTTGAACCCCCAAGTGTTTCACTAAAGTTTATAGCGCAAAGCCGTGAAAATAAAAATTCTTTTTTTTTTCACAAAAATGATTTTTTAGCCCCCAGTTTTGTATTTTCACAAGGGTAACAGGATAAATTAGACCCCAAAAGTTGTTGTCCAATTTGTCCTGAGTATGCTGATACCCCATATGTGGGGGGGAACCACTGTTTGGGTGCATGACAGAGCTTGGAAGGGAAGGAGCGCCATTTGGAATGCAGCCTTAAATGGATTGGTCTGCAGGCGTCACGTTGCATTTGCAGAGCCCCTGATGTACCCAAACAGTACAAACCCCCCACAAGTGACCCCATATTGGAAACTAGACCTCCCAAGGAACTTATCTAGATGTGTTGTGAGAACTTTGAACCCCCAAGTGTTTCACTACAGTTTATAACGCAGAGCCGTGAAAATAAAACATCTTTTTTTTCCCACAAAAATGATTTTTAGCCCTCCAAATTTTTATTTTCCTAAGGATAACAAGAGAACTTGGACCCCAGAAGTTGTTGTTCAATTTGTCCCGAGTACGCTGATAACACATATGTTGGGGTAAACCCCTTTTTGGGCGCACGGGAGAGCTCGGAAGGGAAGGAGCACTGTTTTACTTTTTCAACGCAGAATTGGCTGGAATTGAGATTGGACGCCATGTCGCGCTTGGAGAGCCCCTGATGTGCCTGGACAGTGGAAACTCCCCAATTCTACCTGAAACCCTAACCCAAACACACCCCTAACCCTAATCCCAACGGTAACCCTAACCACACCCCTAGCCCTGACACACCCATAATTCTAATCCCAACCCTAATCCAAACGTAAATGTAATCCAAACCCTAACCCTAACTTTAGCCCCAAACCCTAACTTTAGCCCCAACCCTAACTTTACCTCCAACCCTAGCCCTAACCCTACCCCTAACCCTAAACGTGACTGAAATACGTGGCACTGAAATACGTGGCACTGAAATACGTGGCACTGAAATACGTGGCATTGAAATACGTGGCACTGAAATACGTGATACGTGGCACTTAAATACGTGGCACTGAAACACGTGGCACTGAAATACGTGATACGTGGCACTGAAATACGTGGCACTGAAATACGTGGCACTGAAATACGTGGCACTGAAATACGTGGCACTGAAATACGTGGCACTTAAATACGTGGCACTGAAATATGTGATACGTGACACTTAAATACGTGGCACTGAAATACGTGGCACTGAAATACGTGGCACTGAAATACGTGGCACTGAAATACGTGGCACTGAAATATGTGATACGTGGCACTTAAATGCGTGGCACTGAAACACGTGGCACTGAAATACGTGATATGTGGCACTGAAATACGTGGCACTGAAATACGTGGCACTGAAACACGTGGCACTGAAATACGTGATACGTGGCACTGAAATACATGGCACTGAAATACGTGGCACTGAAATACGTGGCACTGAAATACGTGGCACTGAAATACGTGGCACTGAAATACGTGGCACTATGACTGTCAGAAAATGTTCATTAAACGGTTAGGGGTGAGGTTAGGGGTAGAGTTAGGGTTAGGGTTTGGATCCCTTTATCACCTTGATGGTGGTGGGTGGCTTTTCAGTGTGTTTTCTGTTTTTTTTCGATAAAAATGCATGCGTTTTTAACGCAAACAAACGCATGTGCTTAAAAACGCAAGAAAATACTGCAGGTTGTATTTCTGAAAATGAACGCATGCAGAAAAAAACCGCATGCGTTTGAAAACGCGACCAAACACGTACAAAAAAACCGCATGCGTTTTCAATGTTAAATATAGGGAAAAAACGCATGCGTTTTTTTGTGCAAAAAACGCTGCAGACAAAAACGCAAGTGTGAAACCAGCGACGCTTTTTATAGCAAAAAAGTTTTTGCATCTCCACATTTTGACACCTATAATTTTTCCACATTTTGCTCCACAGAGTCATGTGAGGTCTTGTTTTTTGCGGGACGAGTTGACGTTTTTATTGGTAACATTTTCGGACACGTGACCGTTTTTGATCGCTTTTTATTCCGATTTTTGTGAGGCAGAATGACCAAAAACCTGCTATTCATGAATTTCTTTTGGGAGAGGCGTTTATACCGTTCCGCGTTTGGTAAAATTGATAAAGCAGTTTTATTCGTCGGGTCAGTACGATTACAGCGATATCTCATTTATATCATTTTTTTATGTTTTGGCGCTTTTATACGATAAAAACTATTTTATAGAAAAAATAATTATTTTGGTATCGCTTTATTCTCAGGACTATAACTTTTTTATTTTTTTCGCTGATGATGCTGTGTGGCGGCTTGTTTTTTGCGGGACAAGATGACGTTTTCAGCGGTACCATGGTTATTTATATCAGTCTTTTTGATCGCGTGTTATTCCACTTTTTGTTCGGCGGTATGGTAATAAAGCGTTGTTTTTTGCCTCGTTTTTTTTTTTTTTTTTCTTACGGTGTTTACTGAAGGGGTTAACTAGTGGGGCAGTTTTATAGGTTGGGTCGTTACGGACGCGGCGATACTAAATATGTGTACTTTTATTGTTTTGTTTTTTTTATTTAGATAAAGAAATTTATTTATGGGAATAATATATATTTTTTTTTTATTATTTATTTAGGAATTTTTTTATTTATTTTTTTACACATGTGGAAAATTTTTTTTTTTACTTTTTTACTTTGTCCCAGGGGGGGACATCACAGATCATTGATCTGGCAGTGTGCACAGCACTCTGCCAGATCGACGATCTGCTGTGCAGGGCTGCAGGCTTACCAAGTGTCTGTTCTGAGCAGACACTCGGTAAGCCACCTCCTTCCCTGCAGGACCCGGATGCCGCGGCCATCTTGGATCCGGGACCTGCAGCCAGGAAGGAGGTAGGAGACCCTCGCAGCAACGCGATCACATCGCGTTGCTCCGGGGGTCTCAGGGAAGCCCGCAGGGAGCCCCCTCCCTGCGCGATGCTTCCCTATACCGCCGGTACACCGCGATCATGTTTGATCGCGGTGTGCCGGGGGTTAATGTGCCGGGGGCGGTCCATGACCGCTCCTGGCACATAGTGCCGGATGTCAGCTGCGATATGCAGCTGACACCCGGCCGCGATCGGCCGCGCTCCCCCCGTGAGCGCGGCCGATCGCGTATGACGTACTATCCCGTCGGTGGTCATACGGGCCCACCCCACCTCGACGGGATAGTACGTCTGATGTCAGGAAGGGGTTAAAGAAAAAAAAAAAGAACATTTAACTGTTTTCACAAAAAATTACTTCAGATCCAATTTGTTTTATTTTACCAAGGGTAATAGGAGAAATTGGACCCCAAAAGTTGTTGTACAATTTGTCATGAGTACGCTGATACCCAATATGTGGGGGTAAACCACTGTTTGGGCGCATAGCAGAGCTCGGAAGGGAAGGAGCACCGTTTGACTTTTTCAACGCAGAATTGGCTGGAATTGAGATAGGACGCCATGTCGCGTTTGGAGAGCCCCTGATGTGCTTAAACAGTGGAAACCCCTCACAAGTGACTCCATTTTGGAAACTAGTCCACCTAAGGAACTTATGTAGATGAGTGGTGTGCACTTTGAATACCCAATTGTTTCACTAAAGTTTATAATATAGAGCCGTGAAAATGAAAAAATCATTTTTTTCCCACAAAAATGATCTTTTCGCCCCCAATTTTTTATTTTCCCAAGGGTATCTGGAGAAATTGAACCCCAAAGGTTGTTGTTCAATTTGTTCTGAGTACTCTGATACCCCATATGTGAGGGGAAACCACCATTTGGCTGCATGGCAGAGCTCGGAAGGGAAGGAGCGCCGTTTTGGAATGCAGACTTTGATGGAATGGTCTGCGGACGTCACGTTGCGTTTGCAGAGCCCCTGATGTACTTAAACAGTAGAAACCCCCCACAAGTGAGGCCATATTGAAAACTAGACCCCAAAGGAACTTATCTAGATGTGTTGTGAGAACTTTGAACCTCCCAATGTGTTTCACTAAAGTTTATAACGTAGAGCCGTGAAAATAAAAAAATCTTTTTTTGTTCTACAAAAATGATTTTTTAGCCCCCAGTTTTGTATTTTATCAAGGATAACAGGAGAAATGGGACCCCAAAAGTTGTTGTCCAATTTGTGCGGAGTACGCTGATACCCCATATGTGGGAGAAAACTACTGTTTGGGCACATGTCGGGGCTCGGAAGGGAAGAAGTGTTGTTTTGGAATGCAGACTTTGATGGAATGGACTGCGGGCGTCACGTTGCATTTCCAGAGCCCCTGATGTGCCTAAACAGTGGAAACCCCCCCAATTCTAACTCCAACCCTAACCTCAACACACCCTTAACCCTAATCCCAACCCTAACCACACCCCTAACCCCAACACACTCCTAACCCCAACACACCCCTAACCCCAACACACCCCTAACCCTAATCCCTAACCTTAATCCCAACCCTAACCATAACCACACCTCTAACCCTAATCCCAACCCACCCCTAACCCCAACACACGCCTAAGCCTAACCACACCCCTAACCCTGACACACCCCTAACCCGACCGTAAACGTAATCCAAATCCTAACCCCAACTCTAGCCCCAACCCTAACTTTAGCTCCAACCCTAACCCTAACTTTAGCCCCATCCCTAACTTTAGCCCCAACCATAAGCATAACTTTAGCCCCAACCCCAACTCTAAAGGGAAAATGGAAATGAATACATTTTTTTAATTTTATTATTTTTCCCTAACTAAGGGGGTGATGAAGGGGGGTTTGATTTACTATTTATAGCGGGTTTTTATAGCGAGTTTTTGTTTGGCAGCTGTTACACATTAAAAGACGCTTTTTATTGCAAAAAATACTTTTTGCGTCACCACATTTTGAGATCTATAATTTTTCCATATTTTGGTCCACAGAGTCATGTGAGGTCTTGTTTTTTTGCGGGACGAGTTGTCGCTATTATTGGTACCATTTTCGGGCACGTGACATTTTCTATCGCTTTTTATTACGATTTTTGTTAGGCAGAATGAACAAAAAAACAGCAATTCAATTATACCGTTCCGCGTTTGGTAAAATTGATAAAGCAGTTTTATTCTTCAGGTTAGTACGATTACAGCGATATATCAGTTACACTTTTTTATGTTTTGGCGCTTTTATACAATAAAAACAATTTTATATAAAAATAATTATATTTGCATAGCTTTATTCTGAGGGCTATAACTTTTATTTTTTTCGCTGATGACACTGTATGGCAGCTTGTTTTTTGTGGGAATAGATGACGTTTTTAGCGGTACCATGTTTATTTATATCCGTCTTTTTGATCGTGTGTTATTCCACTTTTTGTTCGGCGGTATGATGATAAAGCATTGTTTTTTGCCTCGTTTTTTTTTTTTGGTGTTCACTGAAGGGGTTAACTAGTGGGACAGTTTTATAGGTTGGGTCGTTACGGACGCGGCGATACTAAATATGTGTACTTTTATTGTTTTTTTTAAATTTACATAAAGAAATGTATTTATTGGAACAATATATATATTTTTTCTTTATTTAGGATGTTTTTTTTTTTTTATTTTACACATGTTGGTATTTTTTTTTTTCAGTTTTTGACTTTGTCCCAGGGTGGAACATCACTGTATAGTGTCAGATCGCTGATCTGATATTTTGCAAAGCACTATGTTAGATCAGCGATCTGACAGGCAGTGCAGGAGGCTTGCCGACGCCTGCTCTCAGCAGGCGCTTGCAAGCTAACTCCCTGCATGACCTGGAAGGACCCCCGCGGCCATCTTGGATCCGGGGCCTGCAGGGAGGAGGGAGGAGGAGACGCTCGGAACAACGTGATCACATTGCGCAGTTCCGAGTGTCTCAGGGAAGCACGCAGGGAGCCCCCTCCCTGTGCGATGCTTCCTTTGATCGCAGTGTTTCGGGGGTTAATGTGCCGTGTCCGTGACCGCTCCTGGCACATAGTGCCGGATGTCAGCTGTGATAATCAGCTGACACTCGGCCGTGATCAGCTGCCCTCCCCCCGGGAGCGTGGCTGATCGGTGTTGACGTACTATCCTGTTGGTGGTCATACGGGCCCAGGCCACCTCGACGGGATAGTACGTCTGATGTCAGAAAGGGGTTAAAGAATATTTTACCTCACAAAATGTATCCTCTAAGATCTTCTGCTGGTCAAAGAAGAGATGAAATGGGAGAAGACAGCAAATGGGGGAGAGAGAAAGCGCACAGGGGTGAGAGAGACAGAGCACAGGGGGTAGACAGCTCTAACGGGACATCACATGAGGGAAGAACACAGCACAGGAAGGAGAGAGACAGCAGACAAGGGGGATAGCACATAGGATAGACAGGTCAAAGAAAAGAGCACAGACGGGAAAAGACAGCGCATGGGGAAAGAGAGAGTGGATAGGTGGGTGAGCACATGGGGGGGAGATTCTCAACGCTGCAAAGCCTGCCCCCATCGTGACATTACCGCCCTCACGGTGCGATAGCATCAGGCCTCCATATAGTCTGATATTAATGACCTATACTGAGTATAGGCCATTAATAAAGTAAGCCTGGAAAACCCGCGCAGGAGAGTTAGGATTTGTCAAATATAGATGCGGATAGTGACCTGCAGAAAAGAGGTTGCAAGCAAAGAAACCATATAATTTTTAATATTTATCAATGGCTCAAAACGTCCTGTTGGAACTTCTACTAATTATCACATAAGTCACAACGGAACCCTAAAATCATAACTGTAAAGCATTTTTTTGTAACTTCTATTTCTGACTTACTTCTCTTCGTGTTGATTGTCTTCTTGATCGCTTAAGTCTTCATCGTCGACAAGGTGCCCAAATGGCTCAGAAGAAATAGAGACCATATTAGACAGGATTACACGACTGTCGCTGCTCCCCGTCAAGACCAGCTGATCATGGGAGTGGTTGTAACGAACACTCCAAACCCTAAAATTGCAATAAAAAATAATTTCATTAACATTTGCTAACAATAGTGCCTATAACGAGTTGGCTGATGCTGGCCACTCCATTAACCTCATTAAAAATAGAATTTGATTGGCATAATTATGGTCACGTTCCGACTAACTTCTCATTTACTTCTCTCAGTTTTCCTCAAGCTTCACTGCTTAACCTGTGGTGGATACAGCGCTGAGGAGTCGGTAAGCAAACCTCCGACTCCTACTCCTCAATTTCCCTGACTCCTGATTCCACGACTCCGACTCCCCAGCACTGGTCACTACTGAGCATGTACCTAAAGAGCAGCACAGATTCATCTCAGCTAAAAGCCGAGATCCTTAGATCAGGAACAGAACAGACATTTATAAGACATTTTATAACTTTCCCAAATTCTTATGCAAACATATTCAGCACATCCTGCATTGTACTATTGAACCCAATTTATTATATATTTCAGGAGTCGGAGTAGGTCCATTTGATACAACTCCACCAATATGGACACCGAGTCAACGACTCCGACTTCACAGCCCTGGATGGAAACCCCCTTTTATTTGTAACAAAACCGGGGCAACATTTGCCTTTGGGCTACCATCACATTCTCTGATTTCCTTCAATTCTTGACATAGGGATATCAGATTGAGAGCCCCAGTAAACACAGAGTCTGTATAGTAGGCGAGTATAAAGTTTGTCAAATATTCACTGTGCAAAATGTTAAAGCATTATAACTCAGTAATAATAATAAATAATAATTTTTCGTTATTTCTAATCTGGAAACCTCCTTTACATTCAGTCCATTACATCCCTTATTTTTCCACTATACACTGTAAAAATAATGATTTAAAAAAAAATCCATAGCATGACATGTGTTAAAAATATTTTTTCCTACACTCAACGGTGTGAGGTTTCCATAGAAACCCCCGGCTGCACAGGGCTCTGGGGAGTCGTCCATTTTGACCTTCAAGACAGACGCATCGTCTGTTACCGTCTGCTGTAGGAAGCTCTGAATCCTCATCTTTTTAAAAAAAAAAATAACCCAAATAACATTATCGAACCAATCCTGAAAGTACCTAAAATGCTAGAATCTGAGGCAATAATACATTTTTGGTATCACATTAAAAATATGTTGATTTTTTTTATTTTTTCATTATTGTGACGACTTTACTGTTAAAGTGAACCCGTCACCAGATTTGACGGTTATGAGTTATGGCCACCACCTTTTAGGACTGATATACAGCATTCTATAATGTTGTATATCTGCCCCCAACCCGACCTGTAAGACAAGAAAAAGACCTTTTATTATTCTCACCTGTGGGACGGTCCAGTCCAAGGGGCATCGCTGGTCTTGGTCCGGCGCCTCCCTTCTTCTTACAATGCTGTCCTGCTTTTTGCTTCCTGTGGATGACTCATCCCTACATCATCCACACAGTGTCCCTGAGCATGGCTCTCCTGTGCAGGCGAGTGCAGGCGTACTGCTCTGTCCTGACTATGACAGAGTAAATTACTCCAGTACGCATGCGCCACAGCCTCTTTGACCTTTCCCGGCGCGTATGCACTGCAGTACTTTGATGTGCCCTAAAAAGGCAAAGAAGTGCGCCTGCGGAGGAGTGCAATGCTGGTGTAAACTGTGTGGATGACATAGGGCGTGTCATGCACAAGAGGCAAGAAGGAGGACGGCATCACAAGAAGAAGGGAGGCGCTGGACGAAGACCAGTGACACCCCTCAGACGTGACCGCCCCCCCCAAAAAAGCTCTTTTTCTTGCCTTGCATGTCAGGTTGGGGACAGATACACAGCATTATAGAATGATGTATATCAGGGCAGAAAGGTGGTGGCCATATCAGTCAAATCTGGTGACAGGTTCACTTTAAAGATGAAGATCTCATTAAAAATTGTATTACATAATTTTATTCATCTTCAACTTCCTTAACTGTTCACAGTAACAGTAATTTTGACCGGGAGTGCCCAGACTTTTACATGCCACTGTACAAGTAAAACGTCTGTGAAATCAAACTGTCCACTTAGGAAGCAACACTGATTGACAATCAATTTAACATGCTGTTGTGCAAATGGAATAAACAACAGATGGAAATTATTGGCAATTATCAAGACACACTCAATAAAGGAGTGGTTCTGCAGGTGGGGACCACAGACCACATCTCAGTACCAATGCTTTCTGGCTGATGTTTTGGTCACTTTTGAATGTTGGTTGTGCTTTCACACTCGTGGTAGGATGAGACAGACTCTACAACCCACACAAATGGCTCAGGTAGTGCAGCTCACCCAGGATGGCACATCAATACGAGCTGTGGCAAGAAGGTTTGCTGTGTCTGTCAGCGTAGTGTCCAGAGGCTGCAGGCGCTACCAGGAGACAGACCAGTACACCAGGAGACGTGGAGGAGGCTGTAGGAGGGCAACAACCCAGCAGCAGGACCGCTACCTCAGCCTTTGTGCAAGGAGGAACAGGAAGAGCACTGCCAGAGCCCTGCAATATGACCTCTAGCAGGCCACAAATGTGCATGTGTCTGCACAAACGGTTAGAGACTGATACCATGAGGATGGTCTGAGTGCCCGATGTCCACAGATGGGGGTTGTGCTCACAGACCAACACCGTGCAGGACCCTTGGCATTTGCCACAGAACACCAGGATTGGCAAATTCGCCACTGGCGCCCTGTGCTCTTTACAGATGAAAGCAGGTTCACACTGAGCACATGTGACAGACTTGACAGTCTGGTGACGCCGTGGAGAGCAATGTGCTGCCTGCAACATCCTTCAGCATGACCGGTTGGACAGTGGGTTCAGTAATTTTATGGGGTGGCATTGGATGGCCACACAGCCCTCCATGTGCTCACCAGAGGTAGCCTGACTGCCATTGAGTACTGAGATGAGATCCTCAGACCCCTTGTGAGACAATATGCTGGTGCGGTTGGCCCTGGGTTCCTCCTAATGCAGGATAATGCCAGACCTCATGTGGCTGGAGTGTGTCAGCAGTTCCTGCAAGATGAAGGCATTGAAGCTATGGACTGGCCCGCCCGTTCCCCAGACCTGAATCTTTATTGAACACATCTGAGACATCATGTCTCGCACCATCCACCAATGTCACGTTGCACCACAGACTGTCCAGGAGTTGACGGGAGGAGATCCCTCAGGAGACCATCTGTCGCCTCATCAGGAGCATGCACAGGCGTTGTAGGGAGATCATACAGGCACGTGGAGGCCACACACACTACTGAGCATCATTTCCTTTTCTTGAGGCATTACCACTGAAATTGGATCAGCCTGTAACTTCATTTTCCACTTTGATTTTGAGCATCATTCCAACTCCAGACCTCCGTGGGATATTGGTTGTGATTTACGATCATTTTTATGTTTTATTGTTCTCAACATTCCACTATGTAAGGAATAAGGATTTACAACTGGAATATTTCACTAGTGATATCTAGGATGTGGGATTTTAGTTTTCCCTTTTATTCTTTTAAGCTGTGTATACACAATAATAATCTTTATGTTTATATAGCGCTAACATATTCCGCAGCACTTTACAGTTTTGCACACATTATCATCATTTTCCCCAATGGGGCTCACAATCCCTAAATTCCCTATCAGTATGTCTTTGAAATGTGGGAGGAAACCCACGCAAACATACAAACTCCTTGCAGATGTTGTCCAAGGTGGGATTAGAACCCAGGACTCCAGCGCTGCAAGGCCGCAGTGCTATCCACTGCGCCACCGTGCTGCCTTAAAATACTGGATATCTGTATAAAGATATGGAAGTGGGATAAAGCAATAGATTCTGAGTTTTATCTTATTTTTTGTCAGTATATATGAAGAAAAATTAAGATTGGGATTTTTGCATTTCATACAGGTCATCATATTTGGCAAATTGCTAAATAGGAAAATATTATTACCCGTCACCCATTGGAGTAATTTTCTTTTGTTCTCTTTAGGCTCATCAAGCTGCTCCACACATTTATTAGTGATTCATATTTTGAATTTGTTCATAAACTGTAAATTGTTATAATGATTTTGACCCGGAGAGATCACTTCACAATATTTTTTCAGTTTTGAAAAAAAAAAGGATAATAGCTGTATTGTTCTTTTAGCTAACCTTCCTCTAAGTTCATGGGATCGGTTGTTGCAGATAATTTTATAGCAAACTCTAAAATGTTTCTGATACTCCCTCCCCCGACATTTATCTTAGCACATTTACCTTTTCAAATAAAAAGAGAACTTTTTCTTTCCTTTGCGGCATAACTCATGGCTTTTCACTGTTTAAGCCACTTAGGTTTTGATTCTGATTTCCGCTTCCGATACATGAAAAAAGGAGCCTGTCTAGAGTCTACATAAACAAATTATTTAGACTGTACCACCTATATACAGTAGTGTACAAAATAACAGCAGTTCAATATGACTAACCAGATTAATCACTGTTTTTGGTATAAATTATATATTAGCACGTCAAACAATTTACCAGTTGGTGCAGTAGATTCTAAGAAAACCAACAGACTCAGCATTCCTGATTTGCAGGTTTTTGAGTCTCTGTATTAGAATAATTAATTGAAAGGTGATGTGTTCAAAATAATAGCAGTGTGGAGATCAATTAGTGAGGTCAATCATTCTGTGAAGAAACAGGTGTGAATCAGGTGGCCCTTATTTAAGGGTGAAGCCAGGACATGTTGTACATGTATTTCTCCTTGAAAGCCTGAGAAATATGGATCATTCGAGACATTGTTCAGAAGAACATTGTACTTTGATTAGAAAGTTGATTGGAGAGGGTAAAAGTTAAAAAGAAGTGCAGACAATGATCGGCTGTTCATCTAAAATGATCTCCAATGCTTTAAACTGGAAAGCCAAACCAGAGAGACGAGGAAGAAAACAGAAGACTACTAGTGATGAGCGAGTGCACTCGTTGCTCGGGTGGTCCCCGAGTATTTATGATTGCTCGGAGATTTAGTTTTCATTGCCGCAGCTGAATGATTTGCGGCTACTAGCCTGCTTGATTACATGTGGGGTTTCCCTAGAAACCAGGCAACCCCCACATGTACTGAGGCTGGCTAATAGATGTAAATCATGCAGCTGTGTCAAGGAAAACTAAATCTCCGAGCAGTCAAATACTCAGAGACCACTTGAGCAACGAGTACACTCGCTCATCACTAAAGACCACCATTCGAATGGATGGAAGAAGAGCCAGAATGGCAAAGGCTCAGCTAATGATCAAAGACCATCTCAAGCTACCTGTGAGGATGATGATGGTTAGAAGACACCTGTGTGACACTAATCTCTTAGCAAGAAGTCTCCACAAAGTCCCACTGTCAAAAAACAGACATGTACTGAAGCGGATGCAATTTGCCAAAGAACATATCAACTGGCCTAAAGAGAAATGGAGAAACATTTTGTGGACCGATGAAAGAAAATCGTTCTTTTTCGGTCGAAGGGCTGCAGACAGTTCGTCAGACAAACCCAAAACTGTATTCAAGCCACAGTACACCCTGAAGACAGTGAACCATGGTGGTGCAAGCATCATGACATGGGCATGTTTCTCTTACTATGGTGCCGGACCTATTTACCGCATACCAGCGATCATGGACCAGTCTGCATATATTAAAATACTTGAAGAGGTCATGTTGCCTTACACTGAAAAGGATGTGCCCTTGAAGGGGGTGTTTCAACAAGACAACGACCCTAAACACACCAGTAAATGAGCAAAATCTTGGATCCAATCCAACAAAATTGAGGTTATGGAATGGCTAGCCCAATCCCTGGACCTTAATCCGATAGAACAGTTTGTGTGGTGACATGAAAAATTGTGGGATGTAGTCCAAGCATACTGGCCTGGAATAACAGTTGACAGGTGTCAGAAGTTAGTTGACTTTATGCAACATAGATGTGAAGCAGTTCTAAAAATCCTCAAATAGTACATATTGTGAGGTTGTAAAGACACATGCAGACACTGCTATTTTTTTACAGCCCAATGATCATTTTTTGTTATTTTCTGTAAAGTAGTTAAAAATTATATACAATTCTCTGCATGTTTTGAATTAGAAAACAGTGTGTAATGTTCCCAATGCATGGAAATAAAAACTAGTATAAAGATGTTGTGATTAACTCAAGTTTTTGAACACACTGCTATTATTTTGAACGCTAATGTAAAAAAAAATAGTTGTAAAGGAAAACAATTTGTCAATATATATTTTCCAAAAAAACATTCATGAAAAGTACGAAGTAGGGAGGAAGGTAAGCCATGTAATACAGTAATGTAAGAAATCTGAAGGTGGTTATTTTTTAAAGTAGAAAAGGCTTTAACATAAAAAAACCCTACTAAACCAGGTCAGTCTGCTTACTCTCCTGCAGCTGCTTACAAGCATCCTATCCACGTTGCTGCTGCAGCCAATCATTTGCTTAAGCAGTCCCAACATTTTAATCAGCATTGTTAGTTATAGAGAAAAGGCAATATGTTAAATAAGCTGCAATCAATCAACTCAGTATCATTACAATATTTTAATAACCAAATGTCCAACATAGAAGTTGACTTGACACCATACTTGTAGTCATTTTATTATGTATTTTAGAGCACCATTGATTCCATGGTGCTGTACATGACAAAGGGGTTACATACAAAATACTAATAAATTACAATGAACAAACAGACTGGTTCAGAGGGGAGAGGGCCCTGCCCTTGCGGGCTTACAGTCTGCAGGATAATGGGGAAGCAGCAAAACAGCAGGTTGGAAGGGTTGCAGCAGTTTTGATGGCGGTGAGGTGGCAGGGGGGTCAGTGCAGGCAGTAAGCTTTCTTGAAGAAATCGCTTGAATGTTTGCTGGTTCCTTTTCCCAATAGCAGTTCAGTAGTCCATTTATTCCTTCTTTACCATCATTTTGCACTTTTGGATGTGTGGTTTAGGTCATCATTGTTTGGTAGGACCCATTTTGTCAGACATAAACCTAGTTTTCTTACACTTGGGAGAACAATCTCTCTAAAAATGCTCTGACAATTTTCTGATTTCATTGTTCCTGTAACATCTTCAAAGCCTTCAGTCCCAAAGTTGGAAAGCGTAACTTGTGCCATAGCTCAATCCCTCTCTTTTATATGCCTTTCTGTAAGCAGTGGAGTCCTCTTTGGCTTTTGCCAATATATCCCTGTTTTGTTCAGTTTGTGGCATATGGTACAGGAGGAAAGCATAGACACCAGATGTCTCTAGCTCAGCCTGGTGATCTCTGGATGTTGTAAGCGGTTCTTTTAAAACATTTCAAACAAACTTACTCATCCATTTTCCTGTTTCCACCACATCCTTGAAGGTTCATGACTAGGGTTGAGCGACTTTCATTTTTTTAAGATCGAGTCGGGTTTTGCGAAACCAGACTTTGTCCAAAGTCGAGTCGAGTGCAGTCGGCCGATTATCGCGAAAAGTCGGGGATCGACCGAAACATGAAACCCAATGCAAGTCAATGGGAAAGCATAGTCGGCAGTGAGTGGAGGCCAGGAAAACACCTACAGTGCCCATTTTAATGCCAAAAACATCCATTCTTGTTTCTGAAGCTTGCCAATCTTAATTAACTTTATAATAATAGTTGGGCATTGGAAATTGGGGGTCATTTGGCAAAAGTGGGGGGTAGGGCTGGTTCAAGGTTTTAGTGGGCCCAGGAAACGTGGACTACGTCACGGCGGTGGAGCAGGGAGAGGTAAGTATTTCAACGTTGCAAGTGCTGTGATCCTGAGCAAGCAGGGGGGGCCCACTCGTTCGCATTGGCGCTGGCACAGGGCCCCTCAAAGTACAGCGGTGTGTTTGCACGGCGGGGGCACCTCCCACCGGCAGCGACACTTTTGCGTACTCTGAGGGGCCCTGTGCCTGTGACGTCGCCAACGAGTATGCCCCCTACCTGTTAAAGAAACCTGCACTTTCATCTGCACCTTCCTCTTTGTCCCTGTGTAAGGTGGTATAGTATGCGGGAAGGGGAACCTGACTTTCAGCAGGGTCAGATTGTGGCTGTGTAGCGTGCAAGGGGAATGTACTGGACTGGGTCAAAGTACCACAAGACTCATGTAGCACCGGCTGGGCAATGGGCAGGATGAGGAGGAAACACTGATATAGGGCCAAATAATAAAGTGGGCTAAATGCAATTCAAAATTGGTAACAGGACTAACCAGGCAGCATTGCTTAGTTCAGTGGAGGACAACTGTAATGAGAGGCAGACACAGTTAGTAGGCCCAAATAATAAAGTGGGCAAAATAAAGTTCAAAATTGGTAACAGGAGTAAACAGGCGGCACTGCTTTGTTCAGTGGAGAACACCTTTGAGCGGCAGACACCGTTAGTAGGCCCAACCCAACTAGTAGGCCCTATGCAGTTTAATATTACAAATGAAGGCCGAAAGCCTGAAGATTAAAGGTCAGGAAAATAACACAGGACAACACCAAGGTGCGGCACACACCGTTAGTAGGCACCAACCACCAATTTTTAAAAACAACTACTTAATGAGAGCCAGAAGGTTGAAGCTCAGACAAGGAAACCTGGAGGAGAACACCCAGGAGGAGGAGAACACCCAGGAGGTGGAGAACACCCAGGAGGAGGCGAACACCCAGGAGGAGGCGAACACCCAGGAGGAGGAGAACACCCAGGAGGAGGCGAACACCCAGGAGGAGGCGAACACCCAGGAGGAGGAGAACACCAGGGAGCGGCAAACACCGTTACTAGGCCCTAACCACCAATTTTTTTTAAAAAAGCACTTAATGAGAGCCAGAAGGTTGAAGCTCAGATTTATACAGTGGGGGACAACACCAGGGAGCGGTAGACACCGTTACTAGGCCCTAACCACCAATTTTTTTTTAAAAAAGCACTTAATGAGAGCCAGAAGGTTGAAGCTCAGATTTATACAGTGGAGGACAACACCAGGGAGTGGCAGACACCGTTACTAGGCCCTAACCACCAATTTTTTTTAAAAAAGCACTTAATGAGAGCCAGAAGGTTGAAGCTCAGATTTATACAGTGGAGGACAACACCAGGGAGCGGCAGACACCGTTACTAGGCCCTAACCAGCAATTTGTTTTTAAAAAGCACTTAATGAGAGCCAGAAGGTTGAAGCTCAGATTAATACAGTGGAGGACAACACCAGGGAGCGGCAGACACCGTTACTAGGCCCTAACCACCAATTTTAAAAAAAAAAACACTTAATGAGAGCCAGAAGGTTGAAGCTCAGATTTATACAGTGGAGGACAATTTGAATTAGGGACTGCAGACAGACTTAGTAGGCTGTCCCCTGTGGACCATGCATCCACCACATTAACCCATTGCGCCGTAATGGACACGTAACCTTCCGTGGCCATGCCTACAGGTCCATGCGTCTGTTGTCAGGTGCACCTTTGTACTCACAGATTACCAGAGTGCATGGACAATGCGGTCTTTTACATGCTGGCGGAAGGTTGGGATGGCTTTTCTCGCAAAAGAAGTGTCGACTGGTTAGCTTGTAGCGTGGTACAGTTTAGTCCATCATGGCTTTATTAATATTAAATAAAATATATAAATAGGCTCTATGCAGTTTTTAATAGGTTACATGGGTACACAGGCAGCATTGTTGTGGTCAGTGGAGGAGGATTGCAAGGAGGGACCGCAGACAGGCTTACTAGGCCTAAAATAAATAAAAATAGGCTCAGGCACTTAGAGTTATCTCGCAGGGGTACACAGGCAGCATTAGTGTGGTCAGCGGAGGACGATTGCAAGGAGTGTCTGACACAGTTAGTCCAAATAGATGTTAATGTCTCGCAAAACAACAAAACAAAAAAAACAAAAGTGTGGCATACTTAGGGTACTGTCACACAGTGGCACTTTGATCGCTCCGACGGCACGATCTGTGACGCTGCAGCGTCGCTTGATTATCGCTCCAGCGTCGTAGACTGCGGTCACACTTTGCAATGCACGGCGGTGGAGCGATAATTTCATGACATAGTTGCGATGTAGAAGTCATACGGGACATTGGGAATATCGTGCACACCTTTGTTACACGCTGCGATCATGCCGCCACAGCGGGACACTTGACGCCGAAATAAAGTTTCAAACGATCTGCTACGACGTACGATTCTCAGCGGGGTCCCTGATCGCAGTAGTGTGTCAGACACAGCGATATCGTAACTATATCGCTGGAACGTCACGGATCGTGCCGTTGTAGCGACCAAAGTGCCACTGTGTGACAGTACCCTTAGGTACAGGGGTGGGCTCATCTGCTGAGTTTCTGACATAGTAATTTGGCAGTAAGTATTTACTGGTGTCAATATAGGACACTGACCCAGACTACTTTAACTAGCATCATAGATGTCAACAAATTGGTATTATCAGTGCCAGGCATTGAATGATGTCAGCGCATAGACTAAACATTGGTGGAGCTGTGAGAGATAATTTTGCACGTGGTAGAGCACAGTTTGAGCTGGGGGGGTGAACTCTCTTGTGGCCGGCGGTACCGTCCCAGGGCCCCTCATGTTACAACGGTGTGTCTGACGTTGGGTGCGCGCCACCACCGCCAGAGACACTTTATTGTACTATGAGGGACCCAGTGGCAGTGCCGGCGACCAAAAGCGGGCACACCCACCTCTTCAGACAAACGGCACTCTAACGGGTGCTTGCGCCAAGTGGCGAGACCACGGCCCCGTGGGCGGAGTTTTCCCATTGAGGGAGGTGTAAACATGTCGTATGCTGGACAAACAGCTGCTGCAAATTAAGAGATTGGAACACTCAGTAAGACCAGTCCACAAGCAAGACCTTTTTATAGAAAAGCTAGGTGTCAGCCGGGAAAGGTGGGGCAAAATAGTTTGAAATCCAGGAGTGGTTCATTTTAATGAAGGTGAGATCATCCACATTTTGGGTAGCCAGACGAGTCCTTTTTTCGGTTAATATTGAACCAGCAGCACTGAATACTCTTTCTGATAGCACACTAGCTGCTGGGCAAGCAAGCTCCTGCAATGCATATTCTGCCAATTCAGGCCAGGTGTCTAATTTGGATGCCCAGTAATCAAATGGGAATGACGGTTGAGGGAGAACATCGATAAGGGATGAAAAATAGTTAGTAACCATACTGCACAAATGTTGTCTCCTGTCACTTTGAATAGATGCTGCAGTACCTGTCCTGTCTGTGGTCATTGAGAAATCACTCCACAACCTGGTCAGAAAACCCCTCTGTCCAACGCCACTTCTGATTTGTGCACCTCTAACACCTCTGCCCTGTAGCCCCCTGCAGCTTGTGTGAGAACCATCACCGGCGCTGTGTGCTGGGAATGCCTGAATCAAACGGTCGACAAGAGTTGCTTGTTTGGTTGCTAATATTTGTTCGAGGTTCTCATGTGGCATAATATTTTGCAATTTGCCTTTATAGCGAGGGTCATGGATGCAGGCCAACCAGTAATCGTCATCGGTCATCATTTTAATAATGCGTGGGTCCCTTTTGAGGATACGTAAGGCATAATCCGCCATGTGGGCCAAAGTTCCAGTTGTCAAATCTGCGGTTGTGCTGGTTTGAGGGGCAGTTACAGGCAAATCTACGTCACTTGTCTCCCTTAAAAAACCAGAACCCGGCCTTGCAACGCCACTAATTTCTGTTGGCCCAGGAGAAGCTTCCTCATTAAAAAAGTACTCATCCCCATCATCCTCCTCATCCTCTTCGCCCGCTACCGCGTCCTCTACACGGCCCTGACCAGACAATGGCTGACTGTCATCAAGGCTTTCCTCTTCCTCGGCTGCAGACGCCTGCTCCTTTATGTGCGTCAAACTTTGCATCAGCAGACGCATTAGGGGGATGCTCATGCTTATTATGGCATTGTCTGCACTAACCAGCCGTGTGCATTCCTCAAAACACTGAAGGACTTGACACAGGTCTTGTAGCTTCGACCACTGCACACCTGACAACTCCATGTCTGCCATCCAACTGCCTGCCCGTGTATCCTCCCACAAATACATAACAGCATGCCTCTGTTCGCACAGTCTCTGAAGCATGTGCAGTGTGGAGTTCCACCTTGTTGCAACGTCGATGATTAGGCGATGCTGGGGAAGGTTCAAAGACCGCTGATAGTTCTGCATACGGCTGGAGTGTACGGGCGAACGGCGGATATGCGAGCAAAGTCTGCGCACTTTGAGGAGCAGGTCGGGTAACCCCGGATAACTTTTCAGGAAGCACTGCACCACCAGGTTTAAGGTGTGAGCCAGGCAAGGAATGTGTTTCAGTTGGGAAAGGGCTATGGCAGCCATGAAATTCCTTCCGTTATCACTCACTACCTTGCCTGCCTCAAGATGTACAGTGCCCAGCCATGACTGAGTTTCTTTCTGCAAGAACTCAGACAGAACTTCCGCGGTGTGTCTGTTGTCGCCCAAACACTTCATTGCCAATACAGCCTGCTGACGCTTGCCACTAGCTGTCCCATAATGGCACACCTGGTGTGCAACAGTGGCAGCTGCGGATGGAGTGGATGTGCGACTGCGGTCTGTGGACGAGCTCTCGCTTCTGCAGGAGGACGAGGAAGAGGAGGAGGGGGGGCGAACGCCTACAGCCAACTCTTTCCTTGACCGTGGGCTAGGCAGAACTGTCCCAATATTGCTGTCCCCGTGGACCCTGCATCCACCACATTCACCCAGTGTGCCGTGATGGACACGTAACGTCCCTGGCCATGCCTACTGGTCCATGCATCTGTTGTCAGGTGCACCTTTGTAGTCACAGACTGCCTGAGTGCATGGACGATGCAGTCTTTAACATGCTGTTGGAGGGCTGGGATGGCTTTTCTAGAAAAGAAGTGTCGACTGGGTAGCTCGTAGCGTGGTACAGCGTAGTCCATCAGCGCTTTGAAAGCTTCGCTTTAAACTAACCGGTAGGGCATCATCTCTAATGAGATTAGTCTAGCAATGTGGGCGTTCAAACCCTGTGTACGCGGATGCGAGGATGAGTACTTCCTTTTCCTAACAAGAGTCCCATGTAGGGTGAGCTGGACTGGAGAGCTTGAGATCGTGGAACTAGCGGTGGTGCCGGTGGACATGGCAGACTGAGAGAGGGTTGGAGATGGTATTCTTGCCGGTGCCCTACATGCAGTGTTTCCTACTACGAACCTGGTGATTCCCTGACTGCTTTGGCCTGGAGACAAAAGCTGCACAGATACTGCAGTTGTTGCGGGAAATGGTGGGCTTACAGTGAGGGAAGGGATGTAGCGTTGCTGACTAGCTTCATTGGCCGAGGGTGCTGAAACCTTTAGGCACGTTTGGTAGTTAGTCCAGGCTTGCAAATGCATGGTGGATAAATGTCTATGCATGCAACTTGTATTTAGACTTTTAAGATTCTGACCTCTGCTTAAGGTAGTTGAACATTTTTGACAGATGACTTTGCGCTGATCATTTGGATGTTGTTTAAAAAAATGCCAGACTGCACTCTTTCTACTATCGGATACCTTTTCAGGCATTGCAGACTGAGCTTCTTTAACCGGATGGCCACGCTGTCCTCCAACTGGTTTTGGTTTTGCCACGCGTTTTTGGCCAAATACGGGCCCGGCAGATGGAACCTGTTGTGATGTTGATGCCTGCTGCGGCTCCTCCTCCTCCGCTTCAGAACTACTGCCGCCTGCACCCTGTTCCCCCAATGGCTGCCAATCGGGGTCAACAACTGGGTCATCTATGACCTCCTCTTCTATCTCGTGTGCAACTTCGTCTGTGTCACCGTGTAAGCCGGTGGTATAGCGTTCGTGACGGGGCACCATAGTCTCAGCTGGGTTTGATTCTGGCTCAGTACACTGCGAGGGCAATGTTCTGGTCTGAGTCAAAGGAACAGCATAGTAATCTGGCTGTGGCTGTGCATCAGTGCACTCCATGTCCGATTCAACTTCTAATGGGCATGGCCTGTTAACTGTTTCACTGTCTAACCCAGGAACGGTATGTGTAAAGAGCTCCATGGAGTAACCCGTTGTGTCTCCTGATGCATCCTTCTCTCTTGTTCTGGGTGAAGAAGACAAGGAAGCGACTTGTCCCTGACCGTGAACATCCACTAACGACGCGCTGCTTTTACATTTAGCACTTTCAGAGGAGGCAAAAGAGCTAGAGGCTGAGTCAGCAAGGAAAGCCAAAACTTGTTCTTGCTGCTCCGGCTTTAAAAGCGGTTTTCCTACTCCTAGAAAAGGGAGCGTTCGAGGCCTTGTGTAGCCAGACGACGAACCTGGCTCAACAACTCGAGACTTACGTGCTGTACTGCTTTTACCAGGACCACCTGATGCTCCACCACCACTACCATCATTACCAGCTGACAATGACCGCCCACGGCCACGACCTCTTCCACCAGACTTCCTCATTGTTTGCAAAACGTAACCTAAGTAACGGTATTTGTTACTGTAAAACAACTTATAAGGTGAACTCTAACTTCTGTAGGATTTATATACACCTTTATAGGTGGCTGACACTCAAAGGAAAACCAGGCCCAATGTTACACACTAGGTTTTCTGTTCCCCAATAATTTGAGACAGATGGCACACACAGGACCGGCACTCAAGCAGAAATGCCAATCTTAATCTCCCACGATTTTTTTTTTTTTTTCAGGGAGAATAAAAAAAAAAAAAAATGGCCCAGTATTACACACTAGGTTTTCTGTGGCACACAATGAGAGACAGATGCCACACACAGCAATGGCACAGAGGCAGACTTGCCAATCTTTATCTCCCACTATTGATTTATTTTTGTTTTCAGGGAGAATTTACCCCCCCCAAAAAAAAATGGCCCAGTATTACACACTGGTTTTCTGTGGCACACAATGAGAGACAGATGCCACACACAGCAATGGCACAGAGGCAGACTTGCCAATTTTTATCTCCCACTATTGATTTATTTTTGTTTTCATGGAGAATTTACCCCCCCCCCCCAAAAAAAAATGGCCCAGTATTACACACTGGTTTTCTGTGGCACACAATGAGAGACAGATGCCACACACAGCAATGGCACAGAGGCAGACTTGCCAATCTTTATCTCCCACTATTGATTTATTTTTGTTTTCAGGGAGAATTTACCCCCCCCCAAAAAAAAATGGCCCAGTATTACACACTGGTTTTCTGTGGCACACAATGAGAGACAGATGCCACACACAGCAATGGCACAGAGGCAGACTTGCCAATCTTTATCTCCCACTATTGATTTATTTTTGTTTTCAGGGAGAATTTACCCAAAAAACAAAAAATGGCCCAGTATTACACACTGGTTTTCTGTGGCACACAATGAGAGACAGATGCCACACACAGCAATGGAACAGAGGCAGACTTGCCAATCTTTATCTCCCTGCAGTAATCTCAGAAAAGTATGGCAGGCAGCTATAAAAAGGACAGCTGCACACAAAAGTGTGGACAAACAAACAATATAGCTGTGCAGAAAGGAAGGAACAACAGGATTTGTGCTTTGAAAAAAGCAGTTGGTTTGCACAGCGGCGTACACACACAGCAACGCAGCTATCAGGGAGCCTTCTAGGGCAGCCCAATGAGCTACAGCGCTGAGGAAAAAAAAATGTAGCTTCCACTGTCCCTGCAAACAAAAGGTGGTGTTGGACAGTGGAAATCGCCCAAGCACAAGCGGTTTGGGGGTGAATGTACCCTGCCTAACACTGTCTATCCCTGCTTCTGACGAAGCAGCACCTCTCCCTACGCTCAGATCAGCAGCAGTAAGATGGCGGTCGGCGGGAACGACCCTTTATAGCCCCTGTGACGCCGCAGAAAGCAAGCCAATCACTGCAGTGCCCTTCTCTAAGATGGTGGGGACTGAGAACTATGTCATCACGCTGCCCACACTCTGCGTCCACCTTCATTGGCTGAGAAATGGCGCTTTTAGCGTCATTGAAACGCGACTTTGGCGCGAAAGTCGCGTACCGCATGACCGACCCCACACAGGGATCGGGTCAGGTTTCATGAGACGCCGACTTTGCCAAAAGTCGGCGACTTATGAAATTGACCGATCCGTTTCGCTCAACCCTATTCATGACTGTTCCATTAGTAGGAAACCTCTCGATAACATTTCAAACTGATGACACCTGGATGCCAGGGTCTTTGGCGAAAGACCAGTAGCCCACAGGCTGCTTATGCTTGGAGATGATAGCATTTCTGGTCTGCTTAGGGTACCGTCACACTCAGCGACGCTGCAGCGATATAGACAACGAGCCGATCGCTGCAGCATCGTTGTTTAGGTCGCTGGGGAGCTGTCACACAGACAGCTCTCTCCAGCGACCAACGATCAGGGGAACGACTTCGACATCGTTGAAACTGTCTTCAACGATACTGAAGTCCCCCTGCAGCACCCGGGTAACCAGGGTAAACATCGGGTTACTAAGTGCAGGGCCGCGCTTAGTAACCAGATATTTACCCTGGTTACCATTGTAAAAGTTAAAAAAAAACACTACATACTCATTTTCTGATGTCTGTCACGTCCCCCGGCGTCCACAGGGTTACGCGCTGCTGCTCAGAGCTTCCTGCACTTAATGTGTCAGCACGGCCGGAAAGCAGAGCACAGCGATGACGTCACCACTGTTACTGCCGGCGCTGACACATTCAGTGCAGGGAGCTCTGAGCAGCAGCGCGTAACCCTGTGGACGCCGGGGGACGTGACAGACATCAGAAGGTGAGTATGTACTGTTTTTTTTTTTTACTTTTACAATGGTAACCAGGGTAAATATCGGGTTACTAAGCGCGGCCCTGCGCTTAGTAACCCGATGTTTATCCTGGTTACAAGTGAACACATCGCTGTATTGGCGTCACACACTCCGATCCAGCGATGGACAGCGGGTGATCAGCGACAAAATAAAGTTCTGGACTTCTAGCTCCGACCAGCGATATCACAGCGGGATCCAGATCACTGCTGCGTGTCAAACACAACGAGATCGCTATCCAGGACGCTGCAACGTCACGGATCGTCGTCGTTCTCGCTGCAAAGTCGCTTAGTGTGAAGGTACCTTTAGACCACTTTCTTATCTTTGCCATTCATAGGCTAATTAAAGTCATGAGAACACTGACAAAGTGGGGACAGGTGAGTTTTATTTTTTAGTTAATCACAGGGTTAGCGTAATTTTGTCATATGTCCTGAATTTTTAAACATTTTTTCCGGACAAGTTTTTCTTTTTGTGCCTTGTGCCTTTTCTCTTATATTCTGGAATACCTATAATGATGATCACAGCTTTATGCCATATAGAAGAATCACTGCGGAGGGCAGTAACCGGATCCAGCAATCACTTTAGTAGATGGAACATAACCACCTGTAGGTAAGTAAGCAGACCAGTTTGGACAACCAGAGTTGTGTCAAATTAGTCAATGAGTAATGATAGCTATTTTAATTTAAAGCATTCCCTGTCAAATATATCAAAACAATGTCAGCCAAGTGCTCATTAGGCTGGCAGATAGGGCAAGCCAAACATATTAGGTGGTTGACGTCCGAAAGATCGTTCGGGTAACAACCATCTGAGCCGAATCTCCCATTCACAGGAGCACTCGTTTGTGGAAGTGGTCCTGTGTTCTCTATAAGAAAGTGTCATGGGGTGACTGTGGAATAGCAAATGGGATCCTATACTGTCCCTCAGGCTAGGGGTCTCTGGCTATCCCTGTCCCCAGGATTACCCCTGAAGGTGGGGATGCCTGGGTCTCATCTCATCTAATCTGTTAAGTGTATGGAGAGAAGACAGACAGGGCAAAACAGAACCCAGTCACACAGCACTTTCACAGGGATAAACACTAAGGAATACAAGTGGAAAAGCCAGTGAGGCAATAAAGTAACATAAAAACACCAATGGAAAAGGAAAGGATCCACCAAACACTACTTGCAACAACTTTGGAATAACCAGTAAACCCAAGATGTGTCTTCCTCTCCAGATCAGGATAGACCAACTATAGCTGGCATTATCTGCATAACAAAACCACCATATGTAGGAGTGCAGACATGACTGGTTCTCCCACAGCATGTGGCTAAAGGAGAATAACAATTCTAGCCCAGCAAATATTTAACTCTTGCTAACCTGCCTTGGAGCTGCAGCCAAGCTGCAGAGTCGATGCCCAAATCACCCTGCGTTGATTATAGAATCAATGGAATTAGGAGGAAGAGTGTAAAAATACGTGGACTGCAAAAACCCTGACGCCGCCATGACAGTTGGTTGCAAAAATCACCTTGTGACAGAAAGCAGCTGACTGACACGTTGACCGGTAGTTTATCTCAGGAGGACAACGCAGTACACAGTCTCAAATCGTACATGTCTGATCAACATCACCGTCGCCATAATTTAGCTGGTACCCCCATACACATTATATCCGATGGCGGAATCCTGAATCATCGGGTTTGGCTGATATAAGTCTAATGCCATCTTAATTCTCCGGAGCCTACCACATAAATATGCTTCCTTGAACATGTATATTTCAATGAACCCAATGGCTGGATTGGCAGGGGTTTGTCTAATGTGTATGGGAACTTTTACATTTTTACTACTTTATAAGCAGAATTTATAAGCATTGTTCTTATTTAAACCTTATGTTCTGGAAACAATACCAAAAATGAAAAGTGTGTGTGTGTGCCAAGGTAACATGATGAGTTATACTATGCAATCACAATGGGCTTCCAGGTGATCTGGGAGACTTACTTTAACTGTTATTTCAAGTCATGCCAGTCTAACACCGATGTGGAGTAAGATGTGCCGGGCGCTTAATAAATTTGGTGCATCTTTTGCTTTTGGTGTGCCCGAGCTTGAAATTTACCCTTGCTATGCACTATAATTTACAATCCATCATAAAGTATAGTAAGTCTGTCAGGCTGTGGTTGGTCGTGTCCTCCCCACTAAACCCTGCCACCAATTTCCAGCTACTCATGGTAATTTTTTGATCTGAAGAGTGCAAATCAAACTTTGTGTCCTTTCTACGTTAAAAAGTGACACAGATTTTTCATGCTCTAAAATACTTCTGCATAACCAGACAGGGTTGAACTTTAGGGTGAGTGGCAATCCTAAATGTCATAATTGACCTTTGAAGGGCCTTGCCACATGACTTAGGAAAGGGTTAATATTGACCTTTAGGAAATAAAAGGGTTATACTGGACTATATTTTTTTTTACGATGGGCCTTAAAGAAATGTAGCTGCTAAGTACTTGCCTGTTTGGCCCACCACCAATCTCTACCAGCTCAGACAGGTGACGGACCACTCCTGCCGGCAATTCTCCAGCTTCCGCTGACGTTGTGACAGCAAAGCAGATTCTTCTCCTCCACTCTCTTTTGTTGATGGAGCATGATTGAAAATGTCATGAAAATGTCCCTGGTGCCTGTGGGAAGCCGGCCAGTCAATCAGCATGACGATGGCACGTACACCCTGTCAACAGCGTAGCCCAGAGGACGGGATGCTATTTCAATGGGAAGCAACAGGATTGCTGGCAGGAGAAGTCAGTGATCGTTCTGAACCGGCGCCAGTAAGAACAGGCAGGCAATTCGCAAATACCTGCCTATCAGTTCTTAGGCTCATAGTAAAATAAATAAATAAAATAAAATAGTCCTAGATAACCCCTTTAATAAGTGGCACAAGAGTCCCTATTCTCTTCCCCTCTGTCGAGGCTATTATAATAGATGGGGGAACAGTTTCAGAGTTGGGATTGTGTCCTGGAAATTCAATTTACATCTTAACACCAGGTGAGGGGCTACAGAAGCTAAACAGTAACAGCCATTTTCATTTCATAAATCAGTAGTACATATGGAAATAAGCAACTGTGTAATACATCTCATCAGAAAAATCTGCTTCTTACTCTGCCAGAATTGATCGGTATCAACATTCTCAATTCTGAGGTAAAATCTGTATTCAGTGAAGACTTTCCTATTCCCACAAAAATGTAGTTTTAATGCCAATTTTTTTTCATTTTTACGAGCCTTAGCAGGAGAAAATGGACCCCAATATTTGTTGTGCAATTTCTCCTGAGTACTCAGATACCTCATATATGGTACTGAGCATTTTTAACCTTTAGGCGATTCACAGAATTGTAACATTAGGCCGAATAAATGGAAAATTAAATTTGTTTCCCCTAAATGTTGCTTTGGCCCCAAATTTTTAATATTCAAAAAAATTAACTGGTGAAAATTAACTGTACGATTTATTACAATATTTTTATGAGCACACCAATACCCCTATATGTGGTCAAAAACTACTTTTGTGATGAAGAAGAAGCTACTGCAAAACGTGCGTTGGGGTGAGGGGGAAGCGCGGTCTATCCTACTATTCTTTACTGCATATGTCACATTGACCTCCTCGTGCCTTGTTGACAGAATCCCATATATTGTGCAAAACTGATAATTTATAAAAGCCTAAATTGGTTTACACTTTAGCAGTTATTAACACCTTAGTATCATATTTCTACCTCATATTTATAGATTGACCAATTCTTCTCCCTTCTGGGCACTCTGTTCTTGTAAATTGCATTTTTAATTCTCTATAGGTTGTTTTAATCTTTATTAATAAAATATGGTTTTATAATTGAATTCTGCATTTGATTCATCCGCTATCTATATGTAAGTCCGAATTGTGTGTTTATAAAAAGACATTGGTCAGGATTGGAAAATTTGACCTGGTCAGGAAGGTGAAACCAGGCTCGAGGGTGAAGGAATTAAGTACCACCAGTGGCAAAATGTAACTGAAATTATGCAGAAAGCACTAAGCGTACTTTCACATTGTCTTGCGTGTCCCCCATGTCGGGCATATGTCCGATATCCCCAGCAAAATATCCGGAAGTAGTAGACTGCTGTAGGCGTAAACTCCCGAAAAATATGCACGGCAGAGCGCACACTCACTCTGCTGTCACCATTACAGTCGATGGCCCCGTCGGCGCATACATCTGTTTTGAGGGGTATTTTGGACGTATGCCCTGACGGTGACACACGATGCAAGGTGAAAGCACCTTAAAGGGAACCTGTCACCCCGTTTTTTGAAGATGAGCTAAAAATAGCGTTAAATAGGGGCAGAGCTGGGCGTTACATTAGTGTCTTTGTGTGCCTTTATTACCCACCTATGCTGCCGAAATACCTTTGTAAAGTCGCCGTTTTCTGTTGTCACTCACGCTGGTCTGCTCCTATGGGCGTGGTGACAGCGCTGTTTCTCCCCCAGAATCCTGCTCATCATTACTTTGGTGGCGTAGTGGTGTGCGCATGTCCAAAAGGCGAATCCACTGCCCAGGTGATGAAAAACAGCGCGATCTGCGCTATTCAGCCGTTTACCGGTGGGCGCGGCCATCTTTCCTGTGGCCGCGCGTGCGCAGATTGAGCGCTCTGCTGCCCGGGGCTTCAGGAAAATGGCCGCGGGATTCCGCGCGTGCGCAGATGGAGATCGCAGCGGCCTTTTTCCTGAAGCCCCGGGCAGCAGAGCGCTCCAGAGCGGCCACAGGAAAGATGGCCGCGCCCACCGGTAAACGGCTGAATAGCGCAGATCACGCTGTTTTTCATCACCTGGGCAGTGGATTCGCCTTTTGGACATGCGCACACCACTACGCCACCAACGTAATGATGAGCAGGATTCTGGGTGAGAAACAGCGCTGTCACCACGCCCATAGGACCAGACCAGCGTGAGTGACAGCAGAAAACGGCGACTTTACAAAGGTATTTCGGCAGCATAGGTGGGTAATAAAGGCACACAAAGACACTAATGTAACGCCCAGCTCTGCCCCTATTTAACGCTATTTTTAGCTCATCTTCAAAAAACGGGGTGACAGGTTCCCTTTAAGACCATCACAAAGTATGTGGGCAGCCAGCATGTGAACCTTGGTCACTATGAATTTTCATCCAGTATCATATGTGTAATAATATGCAATGAGTTAAATTTGTGCATAAAAACACAGTACGGATTTCCTACTTGCAATGTAGAATGTAACGCATAAGTAGGAGAGACATGTCCACTCACGGCGTCTCCTTCTGCTAATCCGTCTCGTTGGGTGTTCAGTCTATTGTTTGCTTATATACATACGTGTTGGGTTTGCAGTGCCGCCATCTGTGCCTATATCTAAGCGGCATGATGTAAATGGAACAGCTTGCTTTGCATACAACAGAAATAAACACTGTGTAACAGAAGTCCCGCAAGTCGTACCAATGAGAATGTTCCTCTAGTGTTTTCACCGGCTCATTAACATTCCTGGTATCCCAGAACTTCACTTTGCAATCATCTCCACAACTGGCCAAGTAGTATTGTTTGTTGGGATTGAAGTCGAGGTCTCGAACCAGCTGTCCATGGGCATTGTCTATGCAGTAGATCTGTCTGGAAAAAAAAATAAACAAATCACTTTGTGTAACCGGTGCCATCGCTAACAATACACAGAGACATTTCTCCAGGAAACATAATCTGGCGCAGCCAATGCTGAAAGAAAGCCAGGGATAAACAATGCAGAATGGCTTTTCAGAATAGAAGTCGGTTATATTTTAATTATTGAGCTGTGGATGAGCAAATGCTGAGAAATCCCCCAAATACAACATGTGCCACAAAGGCTTCTTCAAAATATTTTAGCAGGTATCAAGAAAGTAATCAAGAAACTTGCCATGGAATCCTGAGCCTGGTCAAAACATGATCTTTAGAGTCCCCACCCTCCAGCCGCTGACTGACAGCCTTCTTCTATCTACAAAATGAAGGGAAGAAAACTTCCATTCAGCAGCTAAAAGGCTCATGAATAAGCCAAACTCCAGGCATCACAGAGGAGACCTCCAAAGAATAGATACCGGCAGTCAGAAAATTCACTAAAAATATTCCCACATTTGGACAATCCAAAAAATACAGCGGTAAAATCAATTAAAAAAGAATCATCTATATATATAATTGTCTAAGGGTCACTTCCGTCTGTCCTTCTGTCTTTCTTTCTTTCTGTCTGTCACGGATATTCATTGGTCGCGGCCTCTGTTTGTCATGGAATCCAAGTCGCTGATTGGTCTCGCCAGCTGCCTGTCATGGCTGCCGCGACCAATCAGCGACGGCCAGAGTCTGATTACTCCCTCCCTACTCCCCTGCAGTCAGTGCCCGGCGCCCGCTCCATACTCCCCGCAGTCAGTGCCCGCTCCATACTCCCCTCCAGTCACCGCTCACACAGGATTAATGCCAGCGGTAACGGACCGCGTTATGCCGCGGGTAACTCACTCCATTACTGCCGCTATTAACCCTGTGTCACCAAGTTTTTACTATTGATGCTGCCTATGCAGCATGAATAGTAAAAAGATCTAATGTTAAAAATAAAAAAAATAAAAAATCATTATATACTCACCTTCCGCCGCCTTTCCTGCTCCTCGCGACGCTCCGGTGACAGCTCCATGCAAGCGGCAGGTTCCGGTGCCAAGGATGGTATGCGAGAAGGACCTGCCATGATGTCACGGTCATGTGACAGCGACGTCATCACAGGTACTGCGCTCATACCAACCCTGGGACCGGAAGCTGCCGCGTGCACCGCACACAGGGCCAGGACTTCAACGGGCCTTCGGAAGGTGAGTATATGTTTATTTTTTATTTTAAGTCTGTATACTACGTGACTCTGTGCTGTATACTCCGTCGCTGTGCAATATACTATGTGGCTGGGCAATATACTACGTGGCTCTGTGCTGTATACTCCGTCGCTGTGCAATATACTACGTGGCTGGGCAATATACTATGTGACTGAGCAATATACTACGTGGCTGGGCAATATACTACGTGGCTGGGCAATATACTACGTGGCTGGGCAATATACTACGTGGCTGGGCAATATACTACGTGGCTGGGCAATATACTACGTGGCTGGGCAATATACTACGTGGCTGGCCAATATAGTACGTGGCTGGGCAATATACTATGTGGACATGCATATTCTAGAATACCCGATGCGTTAGAATCGGGCCACCATCTAGTACATTATAAATATGTACCACATGTTCATGTGTTCTTTTTAAGAGCTCTAGATTTTTTCCTCGTTCGGATATTCAAGTTTTTTCCTCTCTCTCTTTTTTTTTTTTTTTTTTTTTAACAATAAGTAGGGAAAATTGTATATGACGTACAGTGGCAAAAATAAGTATTTGACACACTGCCGATTTTGCATGTTTTCCCACCTACAAAGAATGGAGAGGTCTGAAATTTTTATCGTAGGTGCACCAACTGTGAGAGACAACCAAAAAAAAAAAAAGAAAATCACATTGTAAGATTTTTACATAATTAAAAAGCATTTTATTGCATGAAATAAGTATTTGATCACCTACCAACCAGCAAGAATTCTGGCTCTCACAGACCTGTTAGTTTTTCTTTAAGAGGCCCTCCTACTCTGCACTCATCTGTATTAATTGCACCTGTTTGAAATCATTATCTGCATAAAAGACACCAGTCTACACACAATCAGTTATAATCCAACCTCTCCACCATGGCCAAGGCCAAAGAGCTGTCTAAGGGGAGAAGGTTGTGTGGTCAGATGAAACCAAAATAGAACTTTTGGGTATCAACTCCACTCACTGTGTTTTGAGGAGGAAGGTTGAGTACAACACCAAGAACACTGTCCCAACCATGAAGAATGATAGGGGAAACATCATACCTTGGGGGTGTTTTTATGCAAAGGGGACAGGACAACTGCAACGTATTGAAAAGAGGATGGATGGGGTCATGAATCATGAGATTTTGGCCAACAACCTCCTTTCCTCAGTAAGAGCATTGAAAATGGGTCGTGACTGGGTCTTCCAGCTTGACAATGACCCAAAAAACACAGCAAGGACATCTAAGGAGTGGTACCGTACGAAGCATTACAAAGTCCTGGAGTGGTCTAGCCAGTCTCCAGACCTGAACCCAATAGAAAATCTTTGGAGGGAGCTGAAACTCAATGTTGCCCAGCGACAGTCCCAAAACCTGAAAGATCTGGAGAAGATCTGTGTGGAGGAGTGGGCCAAAATCCCAGCTGCAGTGTGCGCAAACTTGGTCAAGAATTAGAGGGAACGTCTGACCACTGAAATTGCAAACAAAGGTTTCTGTACAAAATATTAAGTTCTGTATTTCTATTGTATGAAATACTTATTTCACGCAATAAAATGCAAATTAATCATGCAAAAATCATACAATGTGATTTTCACATTTTTTTAAAAAGAATTTGTCTCTCACAGTCGAAGTATGCCTACGATAAAAATTACAGACATCTACATTCTATGTAGATGGGAAAACTTGTAAGATCGGCAGTGTATCAAATACAGTGCCTTGCGAAAGTATTCGGCCCCCTGGAACTTTTCAACCTTTTCCCACATATCATGCTTCAAACATAAAGATACCAAATGTAAATTTTGGTGAAGAATCAACAACAAGTGGAACACATTTGTGAAGTGGAATGAAATTTATTGGTTATTTTAAATTTTTGTGGAAATTCAAAAACTGAAAAGTGGGGCGTGCAATATTATTCGTCCCCTTTAACTTAATATTTTGCTGTGCCACCTTTTGCTGCGATTACAGCTGCAAGTCGCTTGGGGTATGTCTCTATCAGTTTTGTACATCGAGAGACTGAAATTCTTGCCCATTCTTCCTTGGCAAACAGCTCGAGCTCAGTGAGGTTTGATGGAGATCGTTTGTGAACAGCAGTTTTCAGCTCTTTCCACAGATTCTCAATTGGATTGAGGTCTGTACTTTGACTTGGCCATTCTAACACCTGGATACGTTTATTTGTGAACCATTCCATTGTAGATTTTGCTTTATGTTTGGGATCATTGTCTTGTTGGAAGACAAATCTCCGTCCCAGTCTCAGGTCTTTTGCACACTCCAACAGGTTTTCTTCAAGAATGGTCCTGTATTTGGCTCCATCCATCTTCCCAGTCCCTGCTGAAGAAAAGTAGGTCCAAACCATGATGCTGCCACCACCATGTTTGACAGTGGGGATGGTGTGTTTAGGGTGATGAGCTGTGTTGCCTTTACACCAAACATATCGTTTGGCATTGTTGCCAAAAAGTTCGATTTTGGTTTCATCTGACCAGAGAACCTTCTTCCACGTTTGGTGTGTCTCCCAGGTGGCTTGTCGCAAACTTTAAACAACACTTTTTATGGATATCTTTGAGAAATGGCTTTCTTCTTGCCACTCTTCCATAAAGGCCAGATTAGTGCAGTGTACGACTGATCGTTGTCCTATGGACAGACTGTCCCACCTCAGCTGTAGATCGCTGCAGTTCATCCAGAGTGATCGTGGGCCTCTTGGCTGCATCTCTGATCAGTCTTCTCCTTGTTTGAGATGAAAGTTTAGAGGGACGGCCGGGTCTTGGTAGATTTGCAGTGGTATGATACTCCTTCCATTTGAATATGATCGCTTGCACAGTGCTCCTTGGGATGTTTAAAGTTTTGGAAATCATTTTGTATCCAAATCCGGCTTTAAACTTCTCCACAACAGTATCACGGACCTGCCTGTTGTGTTCCTTGGTCTTCATGATGCTCTCTGTGCTTCAAACAGAACCATGAGACTATCACAGAGCAGGTGCAATTATACGGAGACTTGATTACACAGAGGTAGATTATATTTATCATCATTAGGCATTTAGGACAACATTGGATCATTCAGAGATCCACAATGAACTTCTGGAGTGAGTTTGCTGCACTGAAAGTAAAGGGGCCGAATAATATTGTACGCCACACTTTTCAGTTTTTGGATTTCCACAAAAATGTAAAATAACAAATAAATTTCGTTCAACTAAACAATTGTGTTCCACTTTTTGTTGATTCTTCACCAAAAATTTACATTTGGTATCTTTATGTTTGAAGCATGATATGTGGGAAAAGGTTGAAAAGTTGCAGGTGGCCGAATACTTTCGCAAGGCACTGTACTTATTTTCCCCACTGTGTAATATATATATATATATATATATATATATATATATATATATATACTGTGTTCCAAATTATTATGCACAAAGAGTTTAGGAGTGATAAGGTTAGAATTTTTTTGTTTGTCACTTAAACTCATTGATGGTGATGTGTGTCAGGGCTCTTTATATCACTGAAAGCAATTGCAGATATCTGTGCAAATTAGTTTGGCAGGTGTGTCCAAATAAAGGCAAGACTACTTAAGAAGGCTGTTCCACATTATTAAGCAGCCTACATTTTTTGCCAAAATGGGAAAGAAAAAGGATGTGTCGGCTGCTGAGAAGCAACAAATTGTGGAGTATTTAGGTCAAGGCATGACTACAATCAACATTGCCAAGACACTTCATTGTGATCATCGCACAATCAAGAAGTATGTAGCTGATTCCCAGCAAACACGTGTGCGTGCTGATAAGGAAAAATTGAGGACTCTTTCCAACAGGCAATTGCGTAAGGTTAAAAGAGCAGCTGCAAAAATGCCTTGTCATAGCAGCAGACAAGTTTTTGAAGCTGCTGGTGCTTCCAACGTCCCCAGAACAACAAGATGCAGGGTCCTTCAGAGGTTTGCAGCTGTGCGTAAGCCATCCTGTCGACCACCTCTATCCACTGCAACAAGCAGAAACGGCTCCAGTGGGCCAAACGATACATGAAGACTGACTTCCAAACTGTTTTGTTCACAGATGAGTGCCGTGCAACGCTCGATGGTCCAGATGGATGGAGTGGAGGATGGACACCCCAGGAAAACATGGCTAAGGCACCAACAAGAAGGAGGTGGAGTAATGTTTTGGGCTGAAATCATGGGGAGAGAGATTGTCGGCCCCTTTATGATCCCTGAAGGGGTAAAGATGAGCTCCATAATCTATGTGGAGTTTCTAAAACAACACTTCCTGCCATGGTTCAAGAGGAAGAACCGTGCTTTCCGCAGCAAGATCATTTTCATGCATGATAATGCACCGTCTCATGCTGCAAAAAACACATCTGCATCTCTGTCTGCGATGGGCATAAAAGAGGACAAACTTATGGTGTGGCCACCATCTTCCCCTGACCTCAACCCCATTGAGAACCTCTGGAGCATCATCAAAAGGAGTGTCTATGATGGCGGGAGGCAGTTCACATCTAAGCAACAGCTCTGGGAGGGTATTCTGTCCACATGCAAAACAACTGAAGCAGAAACCATCCAAAAACTGACAAATTCAATGGACGAGAGAGTTCAGAAGCTTCTTTTGAGCAAAGGGTCCTATGTGCAAATGTAACATCACCTAGAATAAAGTTTTCACTTGAAAACTGTTTGATTTAATTTTGTAATAAGCTGATAATGCTTATAACTTCACAATTGGCCATTTTTTTGTTCAAAATTAAAAAAAAAGGTTGAAAACTCTGCTGTGCATAATAGTTTGGAACATGCATTTTGAGTGTTTATTTTTTTTAAAAAGATACTGTTTTCATAGGCAGTTTTTTCCAAAACATTGCAATTATACTAGAATAGTAGATGACTGGAAAATAACAATGACTGCAATTCAGATAGGTAATTTAGAGAAAATATGAGGAAATATTATTTGCATAATAATTTGGAACACAGTGTGTATATATATATATTATATATATAGTATATATATATACATACACACACAAGCATGTATGATATATACACACATATAAGCATATACACACACACACACACACACACACACACATATGGATATATACATGTACAAATACACAAATGACAATTTTCTATATAATTTTTGGACACCGGAGGGGCTAGAACCAGCTGTGGCTATTTTCTTTTTTTTCTCTGTAAATTTTCTACTATTTACTTTACAGATTCTGCTCCCATCGAACAGGGATCGGACTGCTTGAGCTGACTGTGGCTCTCCTGGCTGAGCGTAAGAGCTGCATAGAAATATATAAAGCTGTCACGCATGAGTCAGGGGAGCCACCGGCCAGTCCTTGCATTGCAGTCTGATCTCGGTTCTATTCATACGGCCGTCTGACTGTGTCCCTGTAAAGATTTTAAGTGGTAATCTAAAGCTGGCTGGATCACTGAAGAACATGTTCTGGTTAGGTTCAGTGCCACAGCACTCCTCCAAAGCCGTCGTGGCAAAGCTGCCTACGCTAGCAGCATTAGAGTAGGCACATTTAAGGCCAGGGGTGCAATCATGCTGCTGGTCCAAAAATTCATCTTCTGGAGCGCACTCCACATCGGCAAGCAGAAAGACGAGAGGCTAAGAAGTGATGTGTTGCTGTAAATTAAACATTATAATGTTTTAATAAAAATGTAAAAGAATATAAAAATCTATAAAAGTGTGGGTTATTGATTAAGCAGAAGAAAGTCAATAATTCATCAACATAATAAAAAAACTTGATCAACATACCGGTAATTAAAAATATTCTAATCATGTTGATGAGATTTTTTATTACATTTAGCAAATACCGAAATCATTGGGCTCATTCTATACTCACACTTTTGTTTTACATATATATTTTTACACTTTTTTTGCAATCCGTTATCTGGTACATATTTGTAATGCAAAGCAAAAATCTTTTTAATGTTTTATTGATTGGACTGGGTTATGTTTTTTGACTAATAATTTGAATAATACCGTATATACTCGAGTATAAGCCGACCCGAGTATAAGCCGACCCCCCTAATTTTGCCACAAAAAACTGGGAAAACTTATTGACTCGAGTATAAGCCTAGGGTGGGAAATGCAGCAGCTACCGGTGAATTTCAAAATTAAAAATAGATGCTCCATACTGTTCATTATGGCCCCATAGATGCTCGACATAAAGCTGTGCCATATATAATGCTCTGCACAGTTCATTATGGCCCCATAGATGCTCCATAGATAGCTGTGCCATATACAATGCTCTGCACCTTTGATTATGGCCCCATAGATAGCTGTGCCATATATAATGCCCTGCACCTTTGATTATGGCCCCATAGATAGCTGTGCCATATATAATGCCCTGCACCTTTGATTATGGCCCCATAGATAGCTGTGCCATATATAATGCCCTGCACCTTTGATTATGGCCCCATAGATAGCTGTGCCATATACAATGCTCTGCACCTTTGATTATGGCCCCATAGATAGCTGTGCCATATATAATGCCCTGCACCTTTGATTATGGCCCCATAGATAGCTGTGCCATATATAATGCCCTGCACCTTTGATTATGGCCCCATAGATAGCTGTGCCATATACAATGCTCTGCACCTTTGATTATGGCCCCATAGATAGCTGTGCCATATATAATGCCCTGCACCTTTGATTATGGCCCCATAGATAGCTGTACCATATATAATGCCCTGCACCTTTGATTATGGCCCCATAGATAGCTGTGCCATATATAATGCCCTGCACCTTTGATTATGGCCCCATAGATAGCTGTGCCATATATAATGCCCTGCACCTTTGATTATGGCCCCATAGATAGCTGTGCCATATATAATGCCCTGCACCTTTGATTATGGCCCCATAGATAGCTGTGCCATATATAATGCCCTGCACCTTTGATTATGGCCCCATAGATAGCTGTGCCATATACAATGCCCTGCACCTTTGATTATGGCCCCATAGATAGCTGTACCATATATAATGCCCTGCACCTTTGATTATGGCCCCATAGATAGCTGTGCCATATATAATGCCCTGCACCTTTGATTATGGCCCCATAGATAGCTGTGCCATATATAATGCCCTGCACCTTTGATTATGGCCCCATAGATAGCTGTGCCATATACAATGCCCTGCACCTTTGATTATGGCCCCATAGATAGCTGTGCCATATATAATGCTCTGCACCTTTGATTATGGCCCCATAGATAGCTGTGCCATATATAATGCCCTGCACCTTTGATTATGGCCCCATAGATAGCTGTGCCATATATAATGCCCTGCACCTTTGATTATGGCCCCATAGATAGCTGTGCCATATATAATGCCCTGCACCTTTGATTATGGCCCCATAGATAGCTGTGCCATATATAATGCCCTGCACCTTTGATTATGGCCCCATAGATAGCTGTGCCATATATAATGCCCTGCACCTTTGATTATGGCCCCATAGATAGCTGTGCCATATACAATGCCCTGCACCTTTGATTATGGCCCCATAGATAGCTGTACCATATATAATGCCCTGCACCTTTGATTATGGCCCCATAGATAGCTGTGCCATATATAATGCCCTGCACCTTTGATTATGGCCCCATAGATAGCTGTGCCATATATAATGCCCTGCACCTTTGATTATGGCCCCATAGATAGCTGTGCCATATACAATGCCCTGCACCTTTGATTATGGCCCCATAGATAGCTGTGCCATATATAATGCTCTGCACCTTTGATTATGGCCCCATAGATAGCTGTGCCATATATAATGCCCTGCACCTTTGATTATGGCCCCATAGATAGCTGTGCCATATACAATGCTCTGCACCTTTGATTATGGCCCCATAGATAGCTGTGCCATATACAATGCTCTGCACCTTTGATTATGGCCCCATAGATAGCTGTGCCATATATAATGCTCTGCACCTTTGATTATGGCCCCATAGATAGCTGTGCCATATAAAATGCTCTGCACCTTTGATTATGGCCCCATAGATAGCTGTGCCATATACAATGCCCTGCACCTTTGATTATGGCCCCATAGATAGCTGTGCCATATATAATGCCCTGCACCTTTGATTATGGCCCCATAGATAGCTGTGCCATATATAATGCCCTGCACCTTTGATTATGGCCCCATAGATAACTGTGCCATATATAATGCCCTGCACCTTTGATTATGGCCCCATAGATAGCTGTACCATATATAATGCCCTGCACCTTTGATTATGGCCCCATAGATAGCTGTGCCATATATAATGCCCTGCACCTTTGATTATGGCCCCATAGATAGCTGTGCCATATATAATGCCCTGCACCTTTGATTATGGCCCCATAGATAGCTGTGCCATATATAATGCCCTGCACCTTTGATTATGGCCCCATAGATAGCTGTGCCATATATAATGCCCTGCACCTTTGATTATGGCCCCATAGATAGCTGTGCCATATATAATGCCCTGCACCTTTGATTATGGCCCCATAGATAGCTGTGCCATATAAAATGTTCTGCACCTTTGATTATGGCCCCATAGATAGCTGTGCCATATACAATGCCCTGCACCTTTGATTATGGCCCCATAGATAGCTGTGCCATATAAAATGCCCTGCACCTTTGATTATGGCCCCATAGATAGCTGTGCCATATAAAATGTTCTGCACCTTTGATTATGGCCCCATAGATAGCTGTGCCATATACAATGCCCTGCACCTTTGATTATGGCCCCATAGATAGCTGTGCCATATAAAATGCCCTGCACCTTTGATTATGGCCCCATAGATAGCTGTGCCATATATAATGCCCTGCACCTTTGATTATGGCCCCATAGATAGCTGTGCCATATAAAATGCTCTGCACCTTTGATTATGGCCCCATAGATAGCTGTGCCATATACAATGCCCTGCACCTTTGATTATGGCCCCATAGATAGCTGTGCCATATACAATGCCCTGCACCTTTGATTATGGCCCCATAGATAGCTGTGCCATATAAAATGCCCTGCACCTTTGATTATGGCCCCATAGATAGCTGTGCCATATATAATGCCCTGCACCTTTGATTATGGCCCCATAGATAGCTGTGCCATATAAAATGCTCTGCACCTTTGATTATGGCCCCATAGATAGCTGTGCCATATAAAATGCTCTGCACCTTTGATTATGGCCCCATAGATAGCTGTGCCATATACAATGCCCTGCACCTTTGATTATGGCCCCATAGATAGCTGTGCCATATATAATGCCCTGCACCTTTGATTATGGCCCCATAGATAGCTGTGCCATATATAATGCCCTGCACCTTTGATTATGGCCCCATAGATAGCTGTGCCATATATAATGCCCTGCACCTTTGATTATGGCCCTATAGATAGCTGTGCCATATATAATGCCCTGCACCTTTGATTATGGCCCCATAGATAGCTGTGCCATATACAATGCTCTGCACCTTTGATTATGGCCCCATAGATAGATGTGCCATATATAATGCTCCGCACCTTTGATTATGGCCCCATAGATAGCTGTGCCATATAAAATGCTCTGCACCTTTGATTATGGCCCCATAGATAGCTGTGCCATATATAATGCTCTGCACCTTTGACCTTTGATTATGGCCCCATAGATGCTCCACATAAAGCTGTGCCTTATATATAGTGCTCTGCACCGTTGCCCCATAGATGCTCCACATAAAGCTGTGCCTTATATATAGTGCTCTGCACCGTTGCCCCATAGATGCTCCACATAAAGCTGTGCCTTATATATAGTGCTCTGCACCGTTGCCCCATAGATGCTCCACATAAATCTGTGCCATTGCTGCTGCTGCAATAAAAAAAAACAAACACATTCTCACCTCTCTTGCTTGCAGCTCCTCAGCGTCCCGTCCCGGCGTCTCTCTGCACTGACTGATCAGGCAGAGGGCGGCGCGCACACTATATGCGTCATCGCGCCCTCTGACCTGAACAGTCAGAACAAGAGGACGCGAAGACAGAGCGGCGCCCGGCGGGTGGAACGAGGGAAGGTAAATATGTAATACTTACCTGCTCCCGGCATCCCGCTCCTTCCCCCGGACAGCTGGTCTTCGGTGCCGCAGCCTCTTCCTCTGTCAGCGGTCACCGGCACCGCTGATTAGAGAAATGAATTATGCGGCTCCGCCCCTATGGGAGGTGGAGCAGCCTATTCATTTCTCTAATGAGCGGTCCCACGTGACCGCTGAACAGGGGTAGAGCTGCGGCACCGAAGACTGTGGGACGGGCAGGGGGAGCGCCAGGAGCCCCGGAAGCAGGTAAGTATGCCTCAGCGCCCTCTCCCCCTCACCCGCCGACCGTGACTCGAGTATAAGCCGAGGGGGCACTTTCAGCCCAAAAATTTGGGCTGGAAATCTCGGCTTATACTCGAGTATATACGGTAAATGTTTGAAATTTCTTAGTGTCGGTATCTATTATTTGATTTTTAGACATCATCCAATTCTTTTGTTGGGTTATCAGTACAACCAGTGCACCTTGATATTTGTATACATAGGCTCACTGACTGAGCGCTCCACCCCTCAGTCTCAGGCATTTTTAACTACAGCAGGATCCTACCTTCCCACATAAATGTAGGCTTTAGCCCAAGAGAGGATTCACATTAGGTAGGTTCCCAGCAATGGGAATCACCTTATCGTGGCTGCTGGGAACACATGAATTGGACAATTTATGCACTAAGTATTTTCAATTTTTCTAATTTTATAAAGCAGTAATGCAGTTCAGATTTGATATATTCCATGTTGTATGCTGTAGCGCTACAGAGTGCTACTTTATTTGTTGGTTAAAGCAGACAAATTGTCGTCACTAGACCTGGGAACAAATATTGTAAAAAGAAAGAAAATGGGTCAAAACGGACCCAAACTCGCGTGTAAGAGAATTGTCACTCCGCACAAATCTAAGCCACTTGGCTATAGAAGAGCATAGACTATGTTCACATAACGTTTGCCCCTACATTCAGTGGCTCCATTGGTGCTTACGACTGAACCGCTGCTAAACGGGATCTGGGTGTACGTGGTGACGGGGCCATTGGCTATAATGATGCAGATAGAGTCACACTTTGCTTTGTTTTGCATAATTTTCAGCTATAGTTGACAATGTCTTGCTCCACTACGTATATATGGCTAAAAATGATGCATGACAGAGCACACTGACTCCGTCTGCATCATTATAGTCAATGGCCCCATCAGAGCATACAATCGAATCCTGTTTTTCATGGTTTGGATGTAAGTCCCGACAGAGCCATTGAACCTAGGGCTAAACTCTATGTTAGCAAAGGCCCTAACAAATAAAAGAGGAGAATACTGTCCCGAAATAAGTAAAAGTAAAAAAAGAAACAAAAAGGATAACAAATCAATTATATTGTTACATAGCACAAACATGAAATGCAGCAAGCAGCTCAGGAGAGCAACGCACGTTCCAAACTTCAGTTGCAAAACACAATTGACTAGCAAAAGATTTCCTAGAGAAAAGCCAGAAAGGGCAAAAAACTAAACACATGGTGTGGGAATTATTACAAAACTGATCTTTACAATAATTAGTGAAATCTAACCAGGATACAAAGTTTGATTTGGCAAATAAAGTAATGCAGCCTGGTTCCACAGACTCACCTGTTGGGTAGGCGCACAAGTGGACCACTTGCGAAAGATTTTCTGCAATAAAAACCTGAGTATTGACCGGAAAAACGTTGAGTAAAATATGCGCATTTATAACCTATTTTTACATTCGTTTTAATTTCCCATCCATTTGAATAGATCAAAAAGGTCACAAAAATGCTGAAAGAATAGGCATGCAGATTTGAAAAAAAATGCATTAATGGTACAAATCTGCAAGAAGAACATAAGTAGCAGGAGGTTTGAGAAATTTTATTCACTTTGCTGATACTATAAACACTGCATTTTTTTTCCAAGGCAAAACACGCGTGGAAAAATTGTAGGAAAAAAAGCATGGGACAATTGTAGGAAAAAAAGCAGTGTATGAACAAGCCCTTAAAGTTCTAAAGCATTGTTCATCTATTTTGTGTCACAAAAAGAGAAAAAATCTCTTTCAACAAGTTTTACATTCTATTCACATTTACGCTCTAGTTCTGCTAAGCTTGGCAATGTCGGATACGCTTCCATGGTTTGATGTATAATGTAGCAGCAAGAACACAGATCTCACATAGTGCCAGGTGCATGTTGCTTTGGGGTTTTCAATGACCCAATATCTCCAACCTAAAATTATACTAGTAAAAATAAATACGGTAACTTTCAGTGGTAAAAAGTGTACTGGTCTACACTTCAGACTGTAGGTCACATGATGCTGGCTCCAAAATTACTACCTCCGTGTCAGAACACCATTGACATCATGCAGACTCTTGTCAGAATTGCTGCTATTTCTGCTGTATATGTGCTGAGCAGCCTCCCGTTGCGAGCATGCGCTGAGCAACTTCCCAGTGCGAGCATGCGCTGAGAAACTTCCCAGTGCGAACATGCGCTGAGAAACTTCCCAGTGCGAACATGCGCTGAGAAACTTCCCAGTGCGAACATGCGCTGAGAAACTTCCCAGTGCGAGCATGCGCTGAGCAACTTCCCAGTGCGAGCATGCGCTGAGCAACTTCCCAGTGCGAGCATGCGCTGAGCAACTTCCCAGTGCGAGCATGCGCTGAGAAACTTCCCAGTGCGAACATGTGCTGAGATACTTCCCAGTGCGAGCATGTGCTAAGCAATTTCCCAGTGCAAGCATGTGGTAAGCAACTTCTCAGTGCGAGCATGTGCTAAGCAACTTCCCAGTGCGAGAATTTGGTAAGCAATTTCCCGATGTGAGCATATGCTGAGCAATTTCCCGATGCAAGCATGCACTTAAAAACTTTTCAGTACGAGCATGTGCTGAGCAACTTCCCAGTGCGAACATGCGCTGAGAAACTTCCCCATGCAAGCATGCGCTGAGAAACTTCCCAGTGCGAACATGCACTGATCAACTTCTCCGTGCAAGCATGTGCTGAGCAACTTCCCTGTGCAAGCATGTGCTGAGCAACTTCCCAGTGCGAACATGTGCTGAGCAACTTCCCAGTGCGAACATGCGCTGAGCAACTTCCCAGTGCGAACATGTGCTGAGCAACTTCCCAGTGCGAACATGTGCTGAGCAACTTTCCAGTGCGAACATGTGCTGAGCAACTTCCCAGTGCGAACATGTGCTGAGCAACTTCCCAGTGCGAACATGTGCTGAGCAACTTCCCAGTGCGAACATGTGCTGAGCAACATGCTGATGCAAGGCACTTTGCAAAGTGGCTCATGTAATCCCAGAATTTGAAAAACCATTTAAAAGCAGCGTGCACCTACTTCATCTGAATCATAAAGGATGATTAGGAAAAAAAAAAAAAGATACTGGCAAATTTTAGAATTATTATTGCATATGTAAGGATTTTTATATATATTTTTTTTTTATTTCTTGAAAACGTCTTTAAAGGGACTCTATCAGCACAGGATGACTGCTCAAACCAAGTACAGGACCTTGGTGCTCCACGGTGCGGCCAATCATTTCTATACAACTTCCCACCTGCTTGGTTTCCATCCATCTCCATCCTACTCTGGTTCTATGGAGACAAAGCTGTCAGTCAAATAAGAGAAGGGGGTGGGAATAGGGGGAAAGGTGTGTATCAAAGAAGGCTCCGGCATGGAGCACTGAGAAACGGGACTTATTCTGTGCTGACAGAATCACTTTAAGGGATCATAGAAAGTGAAAGCACACCTGATTATTTGCATCATGGCCATGATGCAAAGCGATCCTGAGATTGATGGGGCCACAGGAAATGGAGCTGTGCACAAGCACCTTACAGTCAGTAGCTGGCAGCACTGATGGGCAAGGACAGAGGACATGGGACTAAAGCAGAATTGTGGCTCCTTCTGTCTCATGATTAGGATGACTGGAGTATGACATTACATTGACTGTTGGGGGCTAGCTTGCCCTTTAGTGATAGGTCATCACTTTCTGTGATGGGAATAACCCTGGCCTTCAGCTTCCTATGCAGTAATGACATCAGAGAGTAATTCCAATGGGCGGGGGAGGTCATACAGTGCCGAGACGGGAGAAGCTTTGCTTCTCCTAGGCTTTCAAAACCATTATGAGACTTAAGTAAAAAACAAAACAAAAAGCACATACCCCTTTAAATGCAATATTTGTACCTTCTGCTACAAGGAATTACAGTATATGACGATAATTGCTTTCCATGGTATATTTTAGAAACAATGGATTTTATGCTCAGTATCCTAGAGCTCACTATGAATTATGTGCGGATTTTACAGACAGGAAACTAATAATTTCTGTTTCTTGGAAAAAAAAAGGTTTGAACTTTAAGCGTGAAAATGCGATCCATCTGTTGTCCTATATTCAGGAGAGTGCACCGTTATACAAAAGGGAGCATGGATTAACCAGCTGATGGCATAGGACCATTACACTGGGGAGTGAATAGAAGCGGATGGATGGGAGGGGTTGACTCCAAGGCGTTTCCTTTTCCATTTCAGAACATAAACTGAGAGTGAGGGGTTTTACAATTTTGGCTATTCTGGGCTCAGACAGAAACTCCCAGACAAGGTCAAGTCTGTGCTTTAAATGTAATAAAGGTAACATAGTATAAGTCATATAAAGCACAGAGTTCTCAGCTTTTACCATGAAGTCTTCCAGGAGTACTAAGGCTATGTGAACACGGTGCATTTTTAGTGTTTTCGCGGTGGTTTTTCCACACGGAAAAGGGCCAAAACGCTGTGGAATCCTTATGCAAGCTAATTCAATGACAATCCTGAAGTGTTGGGCACATGATCAGTAAATTTCGTTTGAGTATTTGCAGTGTGTTTTTTTTCTGCAGCATGTCAATTTTGGTGCGTTTCTGCAGCGTTTTTCACCCATTGACTTCAATTGAGTCAGTCAAATACGCAGCAAAAACGCAGGTATAAAAATGTTTGAGGATTTGCTGAGTTTCTGTTTGTGTTTTTACAGTCTTCCTATGGTGTTTCCCACGCTGTCATCTGTATGACAGCGTGGGAAACACCGGCACGGTGGTTCTTATTGGCGGGAATGTTACTCATGCTGTGAGATGTCATCGTGACCCCGCAGAGTTGCGATGGCCCGCGGTATAACGCTTACCGCAGGTCAGCAGGCGTGGGCTGATGAGACTACTCCTCCCATCAGGCTGCCTCTGCTGTCAATGATAACAGTGATGGCAGGAGATATAGTCTCATCAGCCGGCGCCTGTGCTCACACTTAAAACAAACAAACAAACAAAAACACAACATGTAAAATAATTATATAGTCAAATAAAAATAAAAAGCATATTATGCTCACCTAACACCAAATCCTCGACGCCTTCGTCTCCTAGAAAAAAAGTAAAATAAAAAAACAACATATACTTACCTTAATGCCCCATCCCCAATGCCCTTGTCTCCTATAAAAAAATCAAAAATAATAAACCACCATATACTCACCTGACTGCTGTAGTCCACGTAATCCCGAGTGTCCCACGACAAACTCACTTGTAGAACAGTCATATCGGGAGATGTGACTGCTCTACCCGGCTGCCGGCGATACACTGACAGGAGGTAATCGCTTCCACAGTGTATCACGGAGCTGCCGTGAGAGTTCATTAGCTGATCAGGTCCGGTGCTCTCACTTACGGCACTGCTGCGTGAGAACTTTCTCACGTGGTGGTGGTAAGGGAGATCACTGGAGCTGATCAGCTGATGAACTCTGGTGACCTCTCACGGCAGCTCAGTGCTATACACTGCAGGAGCAATTACCTCCTGTGTCAGTGTATAGCCAGCTGTCTTTGAGAGCAGTCACATCAATGACCACTCTCAAAGTTTTCAGGATCGTGGTGGGACATTATGGATTATTGGATTATCTTCTCTGCGGACAGGTGAGGAATATTGTGATTTATTATTTTATTTTGTTGCAGGAGACGATGGCGTTAGTGGATTAGGCATTCGGTGAGTGTGGTTTAATTTAGATTTATTAAGGGAGGCTATGTCATTATTTCAAATAAAGGACTTTATTCTGGGTGTCTGTTTTTATAATATCACAATGGGGTTAGTAATGGGGGCATCTTATAGACACCTCACCATTACCAACCTCGTAGCTTGATGTCACCTGACAATACAAAGCTGACATCAAGCCCCTCCCTCAACCATCATCCCAATTATCACCGCTACAGCGCAAGTGGGAAGAGTGAGGCTAAGCGCCAGATTTGGCGCATCTTATAGATGTGACTTTTCTGGGGCAGCTGAGAGCTGATGTTTTTAGCCTAGCGGTGGGGATGGGCAATATCCATGGCCCCTTCCTAGGCTATTAATATCAGCTCGCAGCTGTCTGACTAGCCATTTGAACACAGGAGGAGAAAAGAGAAACAGCCCAGAATAAAAAATATCAATTTTATTAAGCACATTGTTTAAAACAACAGTGTATAGACACAATTACATTGAAAATAACAAAGAAATGGATAGTGTGGAACAAGGTGCAAATAGAACCCTGACCTATAAATATAAAGTGGATGGGAGACCAATAGAAGTAGCAGTATTACATATAAAGTGCCAGTGCTTCATATTATTTCAACCCAGGTCACAATGTGCCTCAATTATCTAAAGCCACAATAGACAAATGTACAAATCCAGAGCCCAAACTCAATAGTAGTAATTCAGAGGCTACGATTTGTGGTCACGGGTAAAGAAAACACAGGAAGTCAAGCCATAACAGTAACTGCAAATGCATGTAGAAAAGCTGTGGAGACACCATCACGTGTTTCTCAACGCAAGCAATGAATAGCCAGGTCTTTCACCGGGAAGGAACAACCACGGGAAGGGCAGCATCCAAAAAAGGAAAACCACCTATGCCAAAACACGGTATCCATGTAGGCCAGTTTCCTACTCCACACTGATGAGGGGCAAATACCCCGAAACAGCTGTCTGTGGATGGATACCATGTTTTGGCATAGGTGGTTTTCCTTTTTTGGATGCTGCCCTTCCCGTGGTTGTTCCTTCCCGGTGAAAGACTTGGCTATTCAGTGCTTGCGTTGAGAAACACGTGATGATGTCTCCGCAGCTTTTCTACATGCATTTGCATATTTCCCTTTAGGGATGGGGGCAGTGTTCTGGATCACTGCGTTGAGAAACACGTGATGGTGTCTCTGCAGTGTTGGATGTTTTGATCTCCCCAAAGTCATTCACCCTTATGTTTATAACTGTAACTGCAGACATAAGGTCTTTTATGATCTTATGGGGGGGCACAATGTGCAAAATGAATAACTATATTCATAAATAAATTAAAAAGCTGGAAAAAAAAGAAAAAAAAGCTGCTACTAATCCAAATAGCTGTTACCAGCCCCGTCCCTGTAAAATAAAAAAAAGTTATGGAATGGGGAGCAAATTCTAAAATGTAGAGTATACCTATAACATACAAATTGTTATTCTGTCCTTAGGATAGGCCATCAATATCTGACCTGTGGATGAGCAACGCCTGGCACCTCTGGCGGTCAGCTGTTACCGGCGCTGGCAGCTCTTGGGTGCTGCCAGAACACAGCAGTTCCGTCAAAACTATAGTGGAAGCGGCCGGGTAGTACAGATGCACCCCCAATTCACCTAATGGATCTGTAGTATCTGGCCGTGGCGAATATAGAATTGACAAAGCTGTTGTGTCATTTTCAGCCGCCGCTGGCAATTGCCAGATTTCGCACCCCCAAAGATCAGATATTAATTCCATATCCTAAGAGTAGGCCATTAGTAAAAAAGTAAAGGCCAACCTCTCTTTAGTTTGCTTAGACCTTCCACTCAATGATTCATCTCCTTGGAAATGCAGGTGGTCTTCTATTCTGTCTAGTACAGCAGTTAAGAAAAACACCCAAGGAGTCTCATGCACAGAATTTATTGAAATTATTTGGACCCATGCATTAGACTGTGTCTTATGGCGCCTCCACACACATTAGTTAAAAGTTGGCCCAATCAGATGATTTTGGTAGGACCATCAAATGTGTATAGGGGCCTCTTGACTCTCCTCAGACTGATGGGGGAGATAAAAATTGGGGAGAGGTGGTCAATTTAATCACCCTATCCTTTTGTCCTGCAGGCAGATTAGTCGCGGCCAGATGATTCTTATTTACTCCTCTTTCCCCATAGATAATACATCAATGCGTTCAGCTATATGGGCACCTGACTCACTACTCATGGACAAGTAGTGAGATAGGATAGTCAGGTCTGAGGTAAGATACCAGGAGGGCAAGTAGTACAGAGAGGCAAGAAAAAGCGTGGTCAGGCAACAGTCAGGAGTCAAGTGCCAGGAAGGTACGTCAAGACAAGGGAGTAAAACAAAGAGATAGAGTCCAAGCCCAGGGTCATGTACCTGAAGTCAGAGAGCGTCAAGAGCAGAAAGGAGAATCCACACGAAGTTGCGACATATCTGAGGTCCACCAACAAGATCAGAGAAACAGACAAACACACACACACCAAACCAAGCTAAGCTACAGCTGACACCGACTGCTCATAGCTAACCAGCTAAATAGCTAGCAAAGAACTAAGGACAGGAGAAACCCGGGGAAGCGCATGCAGGTTAGATTAGATTGAGCAGCAGGGCAGTCAATCAAAATGCCAACAGCCCAGCACACCGCAGGATCAGATTGGGTGACTGGACTGTCACTCACAAAACTGACAGTCCAGCACACTCCAAATACCATAAGGTGGATGGGCTATCAGTCACAGCATCCCTAGGTCACAGTCAATGAAAAAACTGTGACAGCACCTTTATGGTTGCATTGTTAAAGGAGTTGTCCAGTCACACTATATTGTTGACCTATCCTGACGATAGATCATCAATATGATATTGGTGGGGGTCCGACACCTAAGACACCCACCGATCAGCTGTTCTCTCTGGTTGTGACCAGATGTAAACACATTGAACAAAGCTGCAAAATAACAATTCAATGTGTGTCGGCAAATGCTGAAGACTACGGAACAATGTGTATTAATCTAAATAGGATTTGTTCTGCAGAACCCGGCAGCGGTTCCTACAGAATGAATAGTGCTGTGCTTTACACTTCCATTCAATGTGTTTACATCCGGCAACCCCTGGACCAAAAAACTGCTGATCGGTGGGGGTGTTGGGTGTCAGACACCTATCTCTAAGGAAATACAGCAGCCTGCCATGATGGCCACCAATTCCTGTGGAAAACCCATCAATGTGGTGTAACCGGACATCCGCGTTAAGTTTACGGTCTAGTTGAATACATGTTGTGTGAGTGGACAACCCATACAATAAATATACATTACATACAGGATATACATACACCACAATAATAAATATATGCTAAAGTCATAAACATACGGAAACACACAAAAGCTAATAAACTGGAGCCGCTAATGAACAAAGACAAATATATCTGCGATTCAGGGTTTCAGGTGAAAGCAGGACATAGAGATCTGAATATAAATATCTCCCCCACTGTTAAGGCAACAGCCGCTCTAGCAAAGATCTGTCTCCTCAGTTTAGTGATAAATTACTGTGTGCAAAGGGGATAATCGGTATCTTAAAAAAGCATGCACAGACCTCTGTTGCTATAGCAACGCGTGTGTATAACATCACTCCGGCGCTTATCGAAATCACAACCGAGACCGGAGGAAAAAAAATGTTTCCTTATTAGATGCTCGAAGACTGTTGTCTTACGACAGTGTACACACATAATAATCACCAACGGAAATGAGAGCATCTGACAGGCAAAAACTATTAGAGAAATGTGGAAATGATACAAAAGAGAAAAAAAGGAATAAATGAAATGATGTATGCTGCTATTATACAACAATTCAAATGTCAAAATCTGCATTTTTGCCACATGTACGATTTATTTTATTGAAGAGTATCCAAATTTTCTCAATAGATCACATCTAAATTTTGAATAAATAGTGAGTAAAGAAGAAAAAAAACAAATACAGTCATGGCCGAAAGTGTTGTCACCCTTGGAATTGTTCCAGAAAATGAAATATTTTGCCCAGAAAGTTATTGCAATTACACATGGTTTGTTATGCTTGTGTTTATTTCCTTTGTTTGTATTGGAACAACACAAAAAAAAAACAGAGAAAAAAAGGCAAACTGGATATAATTTCACACAAAACCTCCACAATTGTGCGGACAAAATTGTTGGTAAACTCAACTAGATATTTGGATGCACACCCTTTGGAATAAATAACTGCAATCAATCACTTCCTATAACCATCAACAAGCTTCGTACACCTCTCAACTTTTGTAGACCACTTTTCTTTTCCAAATTGTTGCAGGTCTCTCATATTTGAATGATCTCCTAACAGCAATTTTAAGATCTCTCCACAGGTATTCAATATGATTTAGATCCGGACTCATTGCTGGCCACTGCAGAACTCTTGAGCGCTTTGTTTCCATCCATTGCTGGGTGCTTCTTGAATTACGTTTGAGGTCATCAGTGCCAAAGACAGCAAAACAACCCCAAAACATCTTTGAACCTCCACCATATTTGACTGTAGGTATTGTGTTCTTTTCTTTGTACCACTCATTCTGCTTTCGGTAATAGTAGAATGATGTGCCTTACCAAAAAGCTCTATCTTGGTCTCATCTGTCCACATGATGCTTTCCCGTAAGGATTTTGGTTTGCGCAAATACATTTTGGCAAACTGCAGTCTAGCTTTTTATGTCTCTGTGTCAGCAGTGGGGTCCTCCTGGGTCTTCTGCCATAGAGTTTCATTTCATTAAAATATCAACTGATCGTTCGCGGTGACAGTGATGCACCCTGAGTCCGAAGGACAGCTTGAATTTCTTTGAAACTTGACTGGGGATGTTTATCCTGCGTTGCACCCTTTCATCAATTTTTCTCTGCCGTCCACATCCAGGGAGATTAGCTACAGTGCCATGTGTTGTAAACTTATTGATTATGTTGCTCACCATGGACATAGGAACATCAATATCTGGAGACTGGTAACATTGAGATTGTTGATATTGGTCAACAATTTTGGTTCTCAAGTACTCAAACAGTTCTCTTTTTTTATTTCTGTTCTCCATGCTTAGTGTGGCACACACAGACACACATTGCAGAGACTGACCCAACTTTTATCTGGTTTCAGGTGTGATTTTCATATTTTGCCACACCTGTCACTTGCCACAGGCGAGTTTGAAAGAGCATCACGTGCTTGAAACAAACATGCAATTTTGGAAAGGTGACAACAATTTTGTGGGTTTTGTGTGAAATCATGTCCAATTTGCCTTTTTTTCAGTTTTTTTGTATTTTTCCAATACAAACCCAAAGAAATAAACACAAGTATAACAAACTATGTGTAATTGCAATAATTTTCTGGGAGAAATACTTCACTTTCTGTAATAATTTCAAAGGTTCCAACACTTTCGGTCATGACTGTATATTGCCAGTAACATATTCTGCTATGTTAAGCCTATGATCTTTTCATGTTGTTCATGATTAGATGCCAAAAAATGCTAACAAAAATGAGTAACAGCAAATTTAAAGTGGTTTTCCAGATCTATACAGAAATTTTCAAAGGGCTTTTTATGCTCAGTAAGCCGCTGCTCGGGTTTCCGCTGCAGCAGTGATGTCACGCTGACCGTGCATATCACCGCTGCAGCTAATCACTAAGCTAAGCGGCTGTACTGAGAGAAACTGCATGAGCCGTCAAGCTCAGTGACTGCTTACAGGGGTGATGCATGCCGCTCTTCTATTCCTCACTGTTCTGGCGGTAGGACAACTGGCTGCAGCACAAGCCTCCCTGCTGTGCACACTCTGAACTGGTACAAAACACGGCTAAGCCTCACTCCTTGGCAAAGCGGGCAAGGTTTCCACCAGCTGGGGATGGATCTGATCAGCTGGAGTGTAACCCCTATGTTCTCTGTAGGATTGCTATAAGACTGACTGTTTCACGATTATGCAGAAAATGTATCACAGTAAGGGCTCATTCAGACGGCTTTTTTTTTTTTCAGATTTGAAAACAACGATCCTAATTTTATCAGTGGTTTTATTCGAGTTTGGTTCGAGTTTCATAAATTTTTCTCTGATGAGAAAAAAAAAAAAAAGATTTTCTATCCTCTGCTAAAAAACGGACCTAACTTGGATGGCAATGAGTGTTGTCTGATTTTTTTCACGGACCCATAGACCTGCATTGCCGATTTTGATCTGACATGTTTCTGAGATTCTGAGTATATCACTCCATCTGCCAAAAAAATAATCGGACATGTGAACAGCTCCTTATTATTATAATAATATACTTGGCATGAGTTCTAGCCATGAAAAACATGAGAAGAACTCGTATGTGAAAAACGGACGTCTGATTTAGCCCTAATTGTGAGGAAAACGATATTAATTGTTTACACTACACATTAATTGGGTTCCATTAAGTGTTAATTAGTTGTCAGAATGTTGTACTTTCTTGTGACCAGGAACAGCTGTCCGCGATCTCCATCACAAAAACCTAAAGTGATATCCCCATCTCCAACATTTATGGCAGACAATGGAGTCATTCAGGTTCTGGTAATTTTGAATAACTTTGCAATCTCGTAGGTGTAAAAAAAAAACTCTTGAAACCTAGAGAGAATCCTCCTGGAGTGTCTCAGCGCCAGTGTGAACAGAGCCATGCGCCTCTCAGTTTTCTGAAATCTCCACATCATTCAGTGTGAAGCATGGAGGCAGGGTAAAGAGTTCATCAGTGCTCCACATCTGTAACATTTCTAAAGAAACACAGCAGCCTGCGGAGACGGCCACCAATGCTCATCTATCTTTAAGAAGGTCAGCGACACTGCAGAAGCTCTTGCGTTCCCTTACAAACATGAACAAAACCTTGTGTCTTAACACACAATAAAGATCTGCTAAATGAAATGTTGTACAAATGTGTCCACCCTTAACTTGCCACTATTTTTTTTTTTACTACAAGACTATAACTTCCCGGCAGACACTTATGGCATAAACATTACCCAACAGAGTAACACAATTTTTTTTTTGCCAATTGTCCAACGCCACTGATCTTGATATATCTCGAGGTAAGGAAGGAAGCATCTTGTCAATTGAGGCAAGAAATAATTGCAAATAACTAATTAAAATGCAAGAGGACAGATAGTGGATGACAATTCTTGATCCTCCTGATTGTCCCTTGGCTACTTGTTATGTAGAACAAGCCAATTTCTTACCTCATACTTCTTAAGTCCCAGCCACGGATGGCGGTGTCATTGGCTGTAGCGACTTGGGTACAATTGTGGTGCGGGCTCCATCGTCCGGAAGTAAATTTTAGTTGCCCTTTACCTTCCAATGTAGCAGAACTTCCAAGCTGTAAAGGAAACAAAAAGTCAGGAGAAAGAAAAATTGGGGACCTCTGTTAAAAAAAAGGAGTTAAAGTATCAGTAAAAGAAGCAAGTGCTATAGTTTTTAATAAAATGTTATCATTTTGGGGTTAGAGCTCCTATGCAACCCTATGTGTCTCCATGCTTACAGACTACAAACAACCCTGTGTAGTCTGATCATTAAAAGAAACTTAATTTAATATTAACAAATACATGATGATTAGCTACTTTGCACGTACTGTAGTTTTGATTAAAGGGAATCTGTCAGTAGGTTCAACCCTCCTAAGTCGTCTATATGGGCATGCAGGTCATAGGAAACCGAATAAGATGATACCTTGAGATTTGCGATTGGAGGTCTTATTCCAGATAAAATCCACATTTTACTATATATATATATACAGTGCCTACAAGTAGTATTCAACCCCCTGCAGATTTAGCAGGTTTAATAAGATGCAAATAAGTTAGAGCCTTCAAACTTCAAACAAGAGCAGGATTTATTAACAGATGCATAAATCTTACAAACCAAAAAGTTTTGTTGCTCAGTTAAATTTTTATAAATTTTAAACATAAAAGTGTGGGTCAATTATTATTCAACCCCTAGGTTTAATATTTTGTGGAATAACCTTTGTTTGCAATTACAGCTAATAATCGTCTTTTATAAGACCTGATCAGGCCGGCACAGTTCTCTGGAGTTACCTTGGCCCACTCCTCCATGCAGATCTTCTCCAAGTTATCTAGGTTCTTTGGGTGTCTCATGTGGACTTTAATCTTGAGCTCCTTCCACAAGTTTTCAATTGGGTTAAGGTCAGGAGACTGACTAGGCCACTGCAACACCTTGATTTTTTGCCTCTTGAACCAGGCCTTGGTTTTCTTGGCTGTGTGCTTTGGGTCGTTGTCTTGTTGGAAGATGAAATGATGACCCATCTTAAGATCCTTGATGGAGGAGCGGAGGTTCTTGGCCAAAATCTCCAGGTAGGCCGTGATATCCATCTTCCCATGGATGCGGACCAGATGGCCAGGCCCCTTGGCTGAGAAACAGCCCCACAGCATGATGCTGCCACCACCATGCTTGACTGTAGGGATGGTATTCTTGGGGTCGTATGCAGTGCCATCCAGTCTCCAAACGTCACGTGTGTGGTTGGCACCAAAGATCTCGATCTTGGTCTCATCAGACCAGAGAACCTTGAACCAGTCAGTCTCAGAGTCCTCCAAGTGATCATGAGCAAACTGTAGACGAGCCTTGACATGACGCTTTGAAAGTAAAGGTACCTTACGGGCTCATCTGGAACGGAGACCATTGCGGTGGAGTACGTTACTTATGGTATTGACTGAAACCAATGTCCCCACTGCCATGAGATCTTCCCGGAGCTCCTTCCTTGTTGTCCTTGGGTTAGCCTTGACTCTTCGGACAAGCCTGGCCTCGGCACGGGAGGAAACTTTCAAAGGCTGTCCAGGCCGTGGAAGGCTAACAGTAGTTCCATAAGCCTTCCACTTCCGGATGATGCTCCCAACAGTGGAGACAGGTAGGCCCAACTCCTTGGAAAGGGTTTTGTACCCCTTGCCAGCCTTGTGACCCTCCACGATCTTGTCTCTGATGGCCTTGGAATGCTCCTTTGTCTTTTCCATGTTGACCATGTATGAGTGCTGTTCACAAGTTTGGGGAGGGTCTTAAATAGTCAGAAAAGGCTGGAAAAAGAGATAATTAATCCAAACATGTGAAGCTCATTGTTCTTTGTGCCTGAACTACTTCTTAATACTTTAGGGGAACCAAACAGAATTCTGGTGGGTTGAGGGGTTGAATAATAAATGACCCTCTGAAAAGACTTTTCACAATTTAAAAAAAAAAATAAACAAAGAAATAACATTCTTTTTTGCTGCAGTGCATTTCACACTTCCAGGCTGATCTACAGTCCAAATGTCACAATGTCAAGTTAATTCCAAATGTGTAAACCTGCTAAATCTGCAGGGGGTTGAATACTACTTGTAGGCGCTGTATATATATATATATATATATATATATATATATATATATATATATATACACAGTACAGACCAAAAGTTTGGACACACCTTCTCATTTAAAGATTTTTCTGTATTTTCATGACTATGAAATTTGTACATTCACACTGAAGGCATCAAAACTATGAATTAACACATGTGGAATTATATACTTAAAGGGAACCTGTCACCTGAATTTGGCGGGACCGGTTTTGGGTCATATGGGCGGGGTTTTCGGGTGTTTGATTCACCCTTTCCTTACCCGCTGGCTGCATGCTGGCCGCAATATTGGATTGAAGTTCATTCTCTGTCCTCCGGAGTACGCGCCAGCCTGCACAAGGCATTGCCAGCAGCTATTTTACCATGAAGGCCTGCTGCACAAAGTCTCCTCTTAACAGTTGTTGTAGAGATGTGTCTGCTGCTAGAACTCTGTGTGGCATTGACCTGGTCTCTAATCTGAGCGGCTATTAACCCCTTCCCGACCCATGACGCCTATGTGGCGTCATGGAATGATCGCGTCCCTGCAGATCGGGTGAAGGGGTTAACTCCTATTTTACCCGATCTGCAGGGAGAGGGGGAGTGGTACTTCAGCCCAGGGGGGGTGGCTTCACCCCCCCGTGGCTACGATCGCTCTGATTGGCTGTTGAAAGTGAAACTGCCAATCAGAGCGATTTGTAATATTTCACCTAAAAAACTGGTGAAATATTACAATCCAGCCATGGCCGATGCTGCAATACCATCGGCCATGGCTGGAAAACCTGAAGTGACCCCCCCCCACCCCACCGATCGCCCCCCCCCGTGCTCCGTTATGGGGTCCGGTCCCCTCCGTCCTGTCCTCCGCTCCCCCGTCCTCCTGCCCGCTCCCCCCCTGCTCCTATGTCACCCCCCAGTGCTCCGACGCCCCCCCCGTGCCCCGATCTCCCCCCCCTTATACTTACCGAGGCTCCCGGTCCCCGTCCGCCTCCATCATGGGCGCCGCCATCTTCCAAAATGGCGGGCGCATGCTCTGTGCGCCCGCCGAATCTGCCGGCCGGCAGATTCATTACAAGTACATTTTGATCGCTGTGGTAGGTTCTATCACAGCGATCAAAATAAAAAAATAATAAATAAACCCCCCCCCTTTATCACCCCCATAGGTAGGGACAATAATAAAATAAAGAAAATATTTTTTTTTCTTTTTCCACTAGGGTTAGGGTTAGAACTAGGGTTAGAACTAGGGGTAGGGTTAGGGGTAGGGTTAGGGTTACGGGTAGGGTTAGGGGTAGGGTTATGGCATGTGCACACAGAGCGGATCGGCCGCGGATCGGCAGCGGATCGGCCGCGGATCGGCCGCGGATCCGCAGCGGATCCGCAGCGGATCGGCCGCGGATCGGCCGCGGATCCGCAGCGGATCGGCAGCGGATTGGCCGCGGATCCGCAGCGGATTGGCCGCGGATCCGCAGCGGATAGGCCGCGGATCCGCAGCGGATCGGCAGCGGATCGGCAGCGGATCCGCAGTGGATTGGCAGCGGATTGGCCGCAGTGGATTGGCAGCGGATTGGCCGCGGATCCGCAGCGGATTGGCCGCGGATCCGCAGCGGATTGGCCGCTGCGAATTCGAAGCAGTTTTCCATCAGGTTTACAGTACCATGTACACCTAAGGAAAACCAAATCCGCTGTGCCCATGGTGCGGAAAATTCCGTGCAGAAACGCTGCGTTGTATTTTCCGCAGCATGTCAATTCTTTGTGCGGATTCCGCAGCGTTTTACACCTGTTCCTCAATAGGAATCCGCAGGTGAAATCCGCACAAAAAAACACTGGAAATCTGCTGTAAATCCGCAGGTAAAACGCAGTGCCTTTTACCTGCAGATTTTTCAAAAATCGTGCAGAAAAATCTCACACGAATCCGCAACGTGGGCACATAGCCTTAGGGTTGGAATTAGAGTTAGGGTTGGAATTAGGGCTAGGGTTTGAAATAGGGTTAAGATTAGGCTTGTGGTTAGGGTTACGGATAGGGTTAGGGGTGTGTTGGGGTTACAGTTGTGGTTAGGGTTGGGATTAGGGTTACGGTTGGGATTAGGGTTAGGATTAGGGTTGGAATTAGGGTTACGGGTGTGTTGCGGTTAGGGTTGTGGTTAGGGGTGTGTTGGGGTTAGGGTTGTGATTAGGGTTATGGCTACAGTTGGGATTAGGATTAGGGGTGTGTTGGGGTTAGTGTTGAAGTTAGAATTGAGGGATTTCCACTGTTTAGACACATCAGGGGTCTCCAAACGCAACATGGCGCCACCATTGATTCCAGCCAATCTTGCGTTCAAAAAGTCAAATGGTGCTCCCGCCCTTCCAAGCCCCGACGTGCGCCCAAACAGTGGTTTACCCCCACATTTGGGGTACCAGCGTACTCAGGACAAACTGGGCAACAACTGTTGGGGTCCAATTTCTCCTGTTACCCTTGCAAAAATAAAAAATTACTTGCTAAAACATAATTTTTGAGGAAAGAACAATTATTTTTTATTTTCACGGCTCTGCGTTATAAACTTCTGTGAAGCACTTGGGGGTTGAAAGTGCTCACCACACATCTAGATAAGTTCCTTCGGGGGTCTAGTTTCCAAAATGGGGTCACTTGTGGGGTGTTTCTACTGTTTAGGCACATCAGGGGCTCTGCAAATGCAATGTGACGCCCGCAGACCATTCCATCAAAGTCTGCATTTCAAATGTCACTACTTCCCTTCCGAGCCCTGACGTGTGCCCAAACAGTGGTTTACCCCCACATATGGGGTATCAGCGTACTCACAACCAACTGGGCAACAAATATTGGGGTCCAAATTCTCCTGTTACCCTTGTGAAAATAAAAAATTGCTTGCTAAAACATCTTTTTTGAGGAAAGAAAAATGAATTTTTATTTTCACGGCTCTGCGTTGTAAACTTCTGTGAAGCACTTGGGGGTTGAACGTGCTCACCACACATCTAGATAAGTTCCGTGGGGGGTCTAGTTTCCAAAATGGGGTCAATTGTGGGGGGTTTCTACTGTTTAGGCATATCAGGGGCTCTGCAAACGTAACATGATGCCCGCAGACCATTCCATCAAAGTCTGCATTCCAAAACGTCACTACTTCCCTTCCGAGCCCCGGCATGTGCCCAAACAGTGGTTTACCCCCACATATGGGGTATCAGCGTACTCAGGAGAAACTGGACAACAACTTTTGGGGTCCAATTTCTCCTGTTACTCTTGCAAAAATAAAAAATTCTGGGCTAAAAAAATATTTTTGAGGAAAGGAAACACATTTATTATTTTCACGGCTCTGCGTTATAAACTTCTGTGAAGCACTTGGGGGTTCAAAGTGCTCACCACACATCTAGATAAGTTCCCTTGGGGGTCTAGTTTCCAAAATGGAGTCACTTGTGGGGAGTTCCTACTGTTTAGGCACATCAGGGACTCTGCAAACGCAACCTGATGCCCGCAGAGCATTCCATCAAAGTCTGCATTTCAAAACGTCACTACTTCCCTTCCGAACCCCGACGTGTGCCAAAACAGTGGTTGACCCCCACATATTGGGTATCAGCGTACTCAGGAGAAACTGGTCAACAACCTTTGGGGTCCAATTTCTCCTGTTACCCTTGGGAAAATAAAAAATTGTGGGCTAAAAAATCATTTTTGAGAAAAGAAAAATTATTTTTTATTTTCATGTCTCTGCGTTATAAACTTCTGTGAAGCACTTGGGGGTTCAAAGTGCTCACCACACATCTAGATTAGTTCCTTGGGAGGTCTAGTTTCCAAAATGGGGTCACTTGTGCGGGAGCTCCAATGTTTAGGCACACAGGGGCTCTCCAAACGCAACATGGTGTCCGCTAATGATTGGAGCTAATTTTCCAATCAAAAAGCCAAATGGCGTGCCTTCCCTTCCGAGCCCTGCCGTGCGCCCAAACAGTGGTTTACCCCCACATATGGGGTATCATCGTACTCAGGACAAACTGGACAACAACATTTGGGGTCCAATTTCTCCTATTACCCTTGGGAAAATAAAAAATTCTGGGCTAAAAATCATTTTTGAGGAAAGAAAAATTATTTTTTTATTTTCACGGCTCTGCGTTATAAACTTCTGTGAAGCACCTGGGGGTTATAAGTGCTCACTATGCATCTAGATAAGTTCCTTGGGGGGTCTAGTTTCCAAAATGGGGTCACTTGTAGGGGAGCTCCAATGTTTAGGCACACAGGGGCTCTCCAAACGCGACATGGTGTCCGCTAACGATTGGAGCTAATTTTCCATTCAAAAAGTCAAATGGCTCGCCTCCCTTTCCGAGCCTTGCCGTGCACCCAAACAGTGGTTTACCCCCACATATGAGGTATCGGCATACTCAGGAGAAATTGCCCAACAAATTTTAGGATCCATTTTATCCTGTTGCCCATGTGAAAATGAAAGAATTGAGGCTAAAAGAAATTTTGTGTGAAAAAAAAGTACTTTTTCATTTTTGCGGATCAATTTGTGAAGCACCTGGGGGTTTAAAGTGCTCACTATGCCTCTAGATGAGTTCCTTGGGGGGTCTAGTTTCCAAAATGGGGTCACTTGTGGAGGAGCTCCAATGTTTAGGCACACAGGGGCTTTCCAAACGCGACATGGTGTCCGCTAACGATGGAGATAATTTTTCATTCAAAAAGTCAAATGGCGCTCCTTCCCTTCCGAGCCTTACCATGTGCCGAAACAGTGGTTTACCCCCACATGTGTGGTATTGGTGTACTCAGGAGAAATTGCCCAACAAAATTTAGGATCCATTTTATCCTGTTGCCCATGTGAAAATGAAAAAATTGAGGCTAAAATAATTTTTTTGTGAAAAAAAAGTACTTTTTCATTTTTACGGATCAATTTGTGAAGCACCTGGGGGTTTAAAGTGCTCACTATGCTTCTAGATAAGTTCCTTGGGGGGTCTAGTTTCCAAAATGTGGTCACTTGTGGGGGAGCTCCAATGTTTAGGCACACGGGGGCTCTCCAAACGCGACATGGTGTCCGCTAAAGATTGGAGCCAATTTTTCATTCAAAAAGTCAAATGGCGCTCCTTCCCTTCCGAGCCCTGCCGTGCACCCAAACAGTGGTTTACCCCCACATATGAGGTATCAGCGTACTCAGGACAAATTGGACAACAACGTCCGTGGTCCAGTTTCTCCTTTTACCCTTGGGAAAATAAAAAATTGTTGCTAAAAGTTCATTTTTGTGACTAAAAAGTTAAATGTTCATTTTTTCCTTCCATGTTGCTTCTGCTGCTGTGAAACACCTGAAGGGTTAATAAACTTCTTGAATGTGGTTTTGAGCACCTTGAGGGGTGCAGTTTTTAGAATGGTGTCACTTTTGGGTATTTTCAGCCATGTAGAACCCTCAAACTGACTTCAAATGTGAGGTGGTCCCTAAAAAAAATGGTTTTGTAAATTTTGTTGTAAAAATGAGAAATCACTGGTCAAATTTTAACCCTTATAACTTCCTAGCAAAAAAAAAAATTTGTTTCCAAAATTGTGCTGATGTAAAGTAGACATGTGGGAAATGTTATTTATTAACTATTTTGTGTCACATAACTCTCTGGTTTAACAGAATAAAAATTAAAAATGTGAAAATTGCGAAATTTTCAAAATTTTTGCCAAATTTCCATTTTTTTCACAAATAAACTCAGAAATTATCGACCTAAATTTACCACTAACATGAAGCCCAATATGTCACGAAAAAACAATCTCAGAATCGCTAGGATCCGTTGAAGCGTTCCTGAGTTGTTACCTCATAAAGGGACACTGGTCAGAATTGCAAAAAACGGCAAGGTCATGAAGGGGTTAACCTGCGATTTCTGAGGCTGATGACTCGGATAAACTTATCCTCAGAAGCAGAGGTGACTCTTGGTCTTCCTTTCCTGGGGCGGTCCTCATGTGAGCCAGTTTCTTGGTGGCGCTTTGATGGTTTTTGCAACTGCACTTGGGGACACTTTCAAAGTTTTTCCAATTTTTCGGACTGACTGACCTTCATTTCTTAAAGTAATTATGGCCACTCGTTTTTCTTTACTTAGCTGCTTTTTTCTTGCCATAATACAAATTCTAACAGTCTATTCAGTAGGACTATCAGCTGTGTATCCACCAGACTTCTGCTCAACACAACTGATGGTCCCAATCCCATTTATTAGGCAAGAAATCCCACTTATTAAACCTGACAGTGCACACCTGTGAAGTGAAAACCATTCCCGGTCACTACTTCTTGAAGCTCATCAAGAGAATGCCAACAGTGTGCAAAGCAGTCATCAAAGCAAAAGGTGGCTACTTTGAAGAACCTAGAACATAAGACATATTTTCAGTTGTTTCACACTTTTTGGTTAAGTATATAATTCCACATGTGTTAATTCATAGTTTTGATGCCTTCAGTGTGAATTTACAATTTTCATAGTCATGAAAATACAGAAAAATATTTAAATGAGGTGTGTCCAAACTTTTGGTCTGTACTGTATATTATATATATATATATATATATATATATATATAATATATATATATATATATATATATATATATATATATATATATATATATATATATATATATATATATATATACATACTAGATAGTGGCCCAATTCTAACGCATCGGGCATTCTAGAATATGTATGTATATAGCAGCCACATAGTATACAGCACAGGCCACGTAGTATATAGGAGCCATGTAGTATATAGCAGACAAATACTACATGGCCTGTGCTATATACTATGTGGCTGCTATATACATACATACATACATACATACATATTGTAGAATACCCGATGCGTTACTACAGGCCACGCAGTATATAACAGTGGCCACGCAGTATATAACACAGCTGTCAGTACTCTGAACATTTTTTACCTTTTTGTGCATTACTGCCCTTTTCCAAGATGGCGTCTTTGGTCTCATGTGCACTGTGTCTTCCTGCTATAAAACTCCACCCCAGCCTTCAGTCTGTGCTAGAGTATTCTGCCTTGCATCCAGCTCCTGACCTCTGATTACTCCTTGGCTATATACCGGCTCCTGTGAACCTGTGTGGTGATCCTGCTACTCTGCTCTGAGTTCCTGCTGCATACACCAGTTTCCAGTAATCCTCCTTCATCTGCTGTTCGTGTTTACTTCCATCTGCATTTGCTGGATATGTAAGCTGTTTCTGCTCTGTAAAAACCTGAGACTATTAACCAGGCCTCCCTGGTTGAGCCAAGATATGATTTGAACTGCCTTATAAGCTTATCTATCTGTGTTTGGACTAAGACAAGGATTTATTTGTGTCAAGTATCCTCAAGAATAACTGTGCTTCATAGACTTTCTGCTTGATTGCATTTTCCTCTGAAGTTTCCTATAGACTGCTAAGCTGCGTTTAATATTTACACCAAGTGTTGTGGACTTGAGTTTCTTTCTGCACCTGTTTGAATCACCGTGTGATAATATAGACTTTACCACTTATAAAACTGTGTCCTGTAGTTGTCTTGTTCCACGCAGTCTCCTGAGTTAGCCCCTATAATTAAAACAGCCCACGCAGTATATAGCACAGCCCACATACTATATAACACAGCCCATGCAGCATATAGCAGCCACGCAACGTAGTATATAACACATGCCACGCAGTATATAACAAAGGGCACATAGTATATAGCACAGCCCACGCAGTATATCACACAGCCCACGCAGTATATAACACTGCCCATGTAGTATATAGCAGCCACGTGGTATATAACATAGCCCACGCAGCATTTAGCAGTGTGGGCACCATATCCGTGTTAAAAAAATAATTAAAATAAAAAATACTTATATACTCACCCGCCGGGATCCAGCGAAGCTCTGGCGATGCGCGCGCAGCTGCCGCCATCTTCCGTTCCCAGGATGCATTGCGAAATTACCCAGAGAGACCGCTAAGTCTTCTGGGTAATTTCGCAATGCATCTCTGGGAACGGCAGACGGGGGCCGGCGAGAGCGCATCGTCGGACGACGGAAGTTGAGAATAGCAGGTTTTTTGGTTTTTTATTATTTTTAACATTACATCTGTTTACTATTGATGCTGCATAGGCAGCATCAATAGTAAAAAGTTGGGGACACACAGGGTTAATAGCAGCAGTAATGGAGTGCGTTACACAGCGGCATAATGCGGCCCGTTACTGCTGGCATTAACCCTGTGTGAGCGGTGACTGGAGGGGAGTATGGAGTGGGCGCCGGGCACTCACTGCAGGGGAGTAGGGAGGGACTAATCGGACTGTGCCCGTCGCTGATTGGTCGCGGCAGCCATGACAGGCACCTGGCGAGACCAGTCAGTGACACGGGATTTCCATGACGGAAATTGCTGACAGAAAGACGGAAGTACCCCTTAGACAATTATATATATATATATATATATATATATATATATATATATATATATATATATATATATATATATATATATATATATATATATATGTATATATATAAATGAGCTGTTAAGATCTAGGGGCCGGACAGAGATCTCCCTGAGAATCTGCATCCAGAGATTGTTTTAAACTGTCGTTACTAGTTTGAGACATGTAATGACTGGCAGTCTGCCCTCCTCACTGGCATGTCTCACGCTTGTAACACCCCTTTTCATGTAAAACAAGCCCTTGAGGCAGATTCTCAGGGAGATCTATATCCCACCCATAGATCTTAACAGCTGATTTACATATTAAGAAAAATGTGGATTTCTTTGGAATAAGACATCAGATTGCAGATATCAAGGTACCATTTTATGCAAATTTCTATAACCCACATGTCCAGATTTATGGCTTAGGAGAGTTGATTCTTCTGACACATTCCCTTTAAAATATACCATAGCCCCTAGACAGCTGATGAGAGTCCACGAGCCTTCACAATAATCCTATGTAGTCTGACCCCTGCAGTCATATTCACTTCTATCTATCCACTGCTCTTTTGTAATCCACCAGTCGATATTTGCAACCATTCTTCATTCTTTTTACAGGCACCAGAACAGTAAAAATCTAGCTCGAAAGGTGGACACAGCCTTGAAATATTTGTCCAAAAAACCCCCTATAATTAGAAAGTCCCATTGATTGGACTGTGCTGCAGAATAAAGATGCACATAAAAAGCCAAAGCAGGCGCAGAAACAAATTAAAACCTGATGGAGAGAGCGCAAAAAATAAATAAAAAAGAGCTAGTCACAGTGATTTATGAACACAAATCTCATCCGGCAGATAACCCATGCATTCAGTGATCTTGGCAGAGTTACCCGGGTAATATTTTCTCAAGGATGAACTGTTCTTGAACAATCTACCAGGCACAAATATGCTTTCCTTCAAAACCAGGCACGCGTGTCTTCATGTTCGAACTCTTCTCCCTCAGTGTACCGCGCCAGCCAGAACCTTTTTTTTCCCCCTCCCCCTCCGGAACGGCGATGATTTGCAGTCTATCATTAATAATACAAAGCAACATTGCAACCTGCCATTACGAAGAAGGATTGCCATGCCTCATCAAGTAAATTGACATAATGTGACATTAGTTTAAATGGATTTAGCTTCCAGTGCATTCATTGTGCCTTAATTAAATGCAACTTGCTCTGACACTGCCCACCCTCTTCATTACTAGACGTCTGAGCTGTAAATGTGTCCGGGAGGAGATGGGTTGGAGATTCTCATCTATGAGCCTCGTTGTATTATGTCTTCGCACCGACCGAGGGCCACCATGCCGGCTTCTTCGGGAATTTGTGACAGATTCAGTTATTTATTTGCTAATAAGTGCACTTTTTTATTTTATTATTTTTTTTAGATTCTTTCCATTGTTTTTTACTCAATGGGGGAAAAAAAATTGACGATACTATGAACTTGGCACATTGTCATTGCCTATCACCGGTAAGTAATAACAGCAACAATAGCAAATGTGCTTAACAAGACGCTGACTTGGATGTACTGTGAATTATGTTGCGGTGTCAAGATCATCAGTGCTTGAAGTGTGAGATTTTGTTTTTCCTCCACAAAACCAGAAGCTCTGGGAAAATAAATGAGAGCAATGCTTGCTGTAAGACTTGCTGTTTACATGTGTTAAGGAAGCCTTTAAAGAAGTGTTTACATAATTGGTTCCAAATGAGTTGATGAGCCGGATCCTCAGGAGTATTTATACGCCCCAGATAATATCCAAAGACTACTGATATCATTGAGGCAGCCGGGAATCACGCGAAAAGTTCTACCGTACACGTGGCAAGGATGTGTTAACGTCTGAAGCGCGATGTACGTTTTAAGGGGAAAACTCGACACAGCGCCGGATCGCTTGCACAATGAACATGAGCGTTCACTGGCGAGCGGTGATGAGTGATGACTGACGAGCGGTGACTGACGAGCGGTGACTGACGAGCGGTGACTGATGAGCGGTGACTGACGAGCGGTGACTGACGAGCGGTGACTGACGAGCGGTGACTGATGAGTGGTTGTATGCCAAGGCTGCTGTCATTTTGATGGGGGAAAAAAGTCCCGAATCAATTACGAATGGCAGAATATGCAACAAAGGACCCCAACAGAGATGTGACCAGTGTCTTACTCATTTAGTGGCCCGAAGTGATCACATAGCTGATTACAAAATGAAAAAATGATCAGTTGCAACAAATAAAAGAATCTATTAACCAATGGAATAAGCAGCCGATGATACAGGTATGCAAGATGATTTTGGCCGATGATACGGATTGCTGGACATCAAGAAAGAAAGAAAGGAAAGAAAGAATAATACAGAATGATAATAAAGAAAAAATAATAAGAAAAGAGAAAAAGAAAAAAAGAGAATAATTAAGAGAGAAAGAAAAAGAGAGACAGAAAAAGAAAAAAAGATAAAGAAAGAAAAAAGAAATAAAGAAAAAAGAAATCAAGAAAGAGAAAGCGAGAAAAAAAGAAAAAAATTAAGAAAGTGTAAAGTCAGAGGGAATCATGAGGGCTACAGGACATAAGGTGTCTCCAATTGTCACAAGTGCAAACCTCAAAATGATGATCTACACTGGAGGGGAGTTCACATAAGGTACGGTGAAGCTAAAATTATGGAGAAGAATGGCACTACCCATTAAAGGGGTTAACCCAAATTAGACAAAGGAGTGAGGTTTTTTGTTTTTTTTTTATCCTTGACAGCAGATTTTAGGGTAGGTGCACATGGTCAGTAAACGCTGTGAGGTGGATGCTGCATAGATTCGCAGCGTCCAGATGTTACAGCATAGTGGATGGAATTTCTAGAGATATGCACCGACGCCTGCGGCTTACCTGTGGAGACGGACATGTGGCACGTCTTTCCAGACAGCAGCATGTCAATTTATCTTGCGGTGTCGCGAGTCTCCACAAGATAAATATCACCACTCCAATGTCCAATGTATTGGGCGCAGTGATTCTGTACGGTTCAATGATCACATGCGGATTCACCTGCATTCAATAGCCGGCAGCACTTTGGATGAAGCGGACATGTGCTGCATCCAAAGCGCTTCCGATTACTGACCGGGTGCACCTACCCTGAAGGAGGTAAATACAACAAGCACCACCCAAGCACACTTGTTACACATCACTCATGTATGGCGAATGTCATAGATGGGTTTTAGGAGTTGTCTTTTACAGGTAGCCTACTGCTCTCCTGCCTCCATCCTTTCTGTGTGCTAGACAACAGTGCAATTCTAAAGATTGACAGTTCAGGGAGTAAACATGGTAGTGCCAAAGGCCCAAACTATGCACTCTGCCATGATGCAAGCAGAAGCAGCTTTACCTCTGCACCATTGGAGGAGAGCAGAGGGGCTGAATCTGGCCAGATCTGAGTAGCTTCAGAACAGCACTTGCAGGCTCTAAGGCAATGAGCTTGAAAGTGCACATTCCTTGCCGTGACAAAGTTACCGGGGGAAAACTGGGCAGTTGGCCAGGGAGCGCCAATCCCCAAAGGGCCTCTCTGGCTTGGCACTGCTTTCATAATGGAAACCACAGAAATAAGCAGCAGGCAGACAGCAGAAAGAAGAGACAACAGGATGCTGCAGGGACGAGACTTTCTGGGTGCTGGCTGGTCGGTGATCATCTGGCACACTACATGAAAAGTGGCGGATTCAGGCGCAGGGAGAAAACAACGCTGCCAATTGCGGTCTCCAAAATGAAAAAGGCAGCGAGGACAAAGTGCAGGGGCTTCACAGTGAGAAGCTGCCACTGCTGTTCAGCTGCCTGCACACCGGTGGAAGCCAGTGGACCAGCTGCTGAACAGCAAGCAGAAGTCCTTCTATCATAGTCAGCAAGGGGTTAATCAGCATGGTGTTTCAGCAGTATGCGGCCCCCCATCCGCAGTCTAGCAGGGAGGAGAGGGGTTTTGTGGACAGGTCACTGCTGTACATAGCGATAATGGGAGGGTGATATTATAGCAGAAGCCAGCAGCTGCAGCAGGTCAAGAAGACAGGACCAGATGGAAGAGCTGGACCTTACAGTATGTGCAGTGTAGCCTGTCCCTACCTGTATGTGTATATTTCTGCATATACGTATATCGGTCAGCTATATATACACATACATATCATTTCATGCACATGGATGTAACTGTACAACTATTTTTCTGATGTCTTACCACTGATACAGTTCTGCCCAGTGGATGGTGCAGGCCCAGGGTCTTACCATGTCATCCAGAGTGGGATGTGACAATACGGACATCCTGCTACAATGGCCATGAGCCATGATCGGGGTGGTTCATCACCCCATCCAGATGCCATGGGGAACATTGACTTCAGCATCTAGATGATCACCCGTTACCCTCCACCCCGACGTGTTACTTTAGTAGATGGAATCCAATAATGAGGCTCGTGGCTACCATGTTACTACGCTTATTGGACAGGGTCACATCGGATGCTTGTCAAGGCCATATATTAGTAGTCCCCTAGAGGTGTGGGGGGGACGGAAGAGGATAATCATGTTTAATAAAGAATAAAATAAAGTCCTCAGGCAAAAAGCTACTAAAACATTTTAATAATAATTCATTTAAAAAAAAAAATAAATAGCAGTGCTGGAATTGCTCTTTTTTTTGAACACCCCATCTTACCCCCCCCCCCCCCCCCAAAAAAAAAAAAAAAAGATATACAAAATATTCAATATATGCTCTGCAAAATAGTACTAGTAAAATAATTCAGTCATGCAAAAAGCAAGCCCTAGTATGGTTATACTGAATAAAAAAAACAAACAAGCAAGTATGGCTCTTGGGATGCAGCAGAAGAAAATTATATTCTTTTCAATAAAACATAATCTTATTGCATAAGAGGAAAAAAAAAGTGAAAAAAATTCTATACTTATTCAGTATCTCCATATTCCTACCTACCTGCAGAATAAAGATAACATTATTATTTTGGTGCACCATAGACCACAAAAAAAAAACCTCACAGAAACAACTATTGGAACTAAAAAAAAATTACCGCTTTCTTGGGAAGAATGGAAAAAAAAAAAACAATCAACAAATTATATGTGCCCTAAACTTATGAAATTAAAGTTCATAATAAATGAGTACACCCCCTTTGAAAAGTAATATCTGAATTAATATCTCACTGAACACAAGAAACATTTCCAAGCAATACTGAGTTTCATAAAACATTTTTCTATTAATTACATTAGAAACTACTACATCTAGTGTTTTGTATGACCGTCATGATTTTTAAACACCGTGACAAGTCTTCTACGCAAGGAATGAAGTTGGCGACATATTGCAATATCTGTCATCAAGAACAATCTCGTTTAGGGCCAGGATGCTGGATGGAGAGTCTCTTCAGAATTCTACATTGGAGTTTGGTTGGGTTCAGGTCAGAAGACACTTTGCCACTGAATCACTTTCACCCTGCTCTTTAGAAGTCCAACAGTGGCCTTATACAGGTCCTTCTCAAAAAATTAGCATATAGTGTTAAATTTCATTATTTACCATAATGTAATGATTACAATTAAACTTTCATATATTATAGATTCATTATCCACCAACTGAAATTTGTCAGGTCTTTTATTGTTTTAATACTGATGATTTTAGCCTACAACTCCTGATAACCCAAAAAACCTGTCTCAATAAATTAGCATATCAAGAAAAGGTTCTCTAAACGACCTATTACCCTAATCTTCTGAATCAACTAATTAACTCTAAACACATGCAAAAGATACCTGAGGCTTTTAAAAACTCCCTGCCTGGTTCATTACTCAAAACCCCCATCATGGGTAAGACTAGCGACCTGACAGATGTCAAGAAGGCCATCATTGACACCCTCAAGCAAGAGGGTAAGACCCAGAAAGAAATTTCTCAACAAATAGGCTGTTCCCAGAGTGCTGTATCAAGGCACCTCAATGGTAAGTCTGTTGGAAGGAAACAATGTGGCAGAAAACGCTGTACAACGAGAAGAGGTGACCGGACCCTGAGGAAGATTGTGGAGAAGGACCGATTCCAGACCTTGGGGAACCTGAGGAAGCAGTGGACTGAGTCTGGTGTGGAAACATCCAGAGCCACCGTGCACAGGCGTGTGCAGGAAATGGGCTACAGGTGCCGCATTCCCCAGGTAAAGCCACTTTTGAACCATAAACAGCGGCAGAAGCGCCTGACCTGGGCTACAGAGAAGCAGCACTGGACTGTTGCTAAGTGGTCCCAAGTACTTTTTTCTGATGAAAGCAAATTTTGCATGTAATTCGGAAATCAAGGTGCCAGAGTCTGGAGGAAGACTGGGCAGAAGGAAATGCCAAAATGCCTGAAGTCCAGTGTCAAGTACCCACAGTCAGTGGTGTGGGGTGCCATGTCAGCTGCTGGTGTTGGTCCACTGTGTTTCATCAAGGGCAGGGTCAATGCAGCTAGCTATCAGGAGATTTTGGAGCACTTCATGCTTCCTGGCACCTGCTCACAGTGCCAAAACCACTGGTAAATGGTTTACTGACCATGGTATTACTGTGCTCAATTGGCCTGCCAACTCTCCTGACCTGAACCCCATAGAGAATCTGTGGGATATTGTGAAGAGAAAGTTGAGAGACGCAAGACCCAACACTCTGGATGAGCTTAAGGCCGCTATTGAAGCATCCTGGGCCTCCATAACATCTCAGCAGTGTCACAGGCTGATTGCCTCCATGCCACACCGCATTGAAGCAGTCATTTCTGCCAAAGGATTCCCGACCAAGTATTGAGTGCATAACTGAACATTATTATTTGATGGTTTTTTTGTTTGTTATTAAAAAACACTTTTATTTGATTGGACGGGTGAAATATGCTAATTTATTGAGACAGGTTTTTTGGGTTATCAGGAGTTGTATGCCAAAATCATCAGTATTAAAACAATAAAAGACCTGACAAATTTCAGTTGGTGGATAATGAATCTATAATATATGAAAGTTTAATTGTAATCATTACATTATGGTAAATAATGAAATTTAACACTATATGCTAATTTTTTGAGAAGGACCTGTATGTGTTTTTGATCATTATCATGTTAGAAAACTGCACATCTATCAAGGGCACGAAGTGATGGGAGTATCTTCTCTTTCAATATAGAGCAGTACATCTGCAAATTCATGATACTATCACTGAAATGTAGCTCCCTGATACCAGCAGCACTCATGTAGACCCCCACATAAAGACACTGCTACCACCATGTCTCACTGTAGGCACCATACATTTTTCTTTGTACTCCTCTTTACCACGAAATACAGTTTTAAAACCATCAATTCTAAAAATGTTTATCTTGGTCTCATCACTCCAGAGTAGAGTCCCAGTAGTCTTCATATTTTTCAGCATAGGCCCTGGCAAATTGTAGGCAGCTGTTTTTTTGCATGGGCTTTAGGAGAGGCTTTCTTGGTGGACGACACCCATGCATGTCATTCCTCTGCAGTATATACCGTACTGTGCAGTGAACTTGCATGTCATTTTTTTTCAACTCGTCTCATCAGAAGACGCTTCTGTTTAGGTATTAACTTCTATGGTCACCCTAAACGTCTCTGTGAGATGGTTACAGTTCCATCCTTGTTAAATTTTTGTATCACTTGTACTACAGTATATGGAGGTCACCCCCTGACAAAGGACTCGCTCTGAAAGGCAGATCGGGATGTGCGCCGCACTTCAATCCAGGACCACCCAGGTAGCCCCATATGCAGTTTGTCCTGATAGAATGCTTTTTATCTCTCCATGTTCTCTGAAGAATGAGACTGTTTGGGGTATTACCTTGCTTGATTGATCTATCTATACACTCATATCTGTATATTTTTCTCTTGTGTACTCCACCAATATATCTTAACATGGATTGATTGATTTTAGACTTCCTGGATATTACCTGTACAGGGTACCTCTATTTACGATCCAATCTATTGTTGGTTGTATGTAATCTTCCTAACCACAGGCAATTCTTTTTCTTCTCTTTCTGCACCGTATGCATCGCCTCTCAACTATGGATACTTCATAGTATATACCAGCTCTTTATTGTTCTTATACATCAGTCATATGTGCCTTTGATTGAGGAGCATGCTGATATACCACAGGTGGTATCTACTATACAATATATGTTATGTGCTCATCCATCTGTAGATCACAAGCCTCGCCATATTTATTTATATTAGCCATGATTTATAATGTATAATATTTTAGATTGCGTATTCTATATTGAACATTAACATTGCAGGTTCAATTATATAAAATATTTGAGGTTCATTAATAAATGTACACAGTATTATCCTGGTTCTTGATGTACCACTATTTCTGATACAAATAACAGTTGTTAATTTTTGTACAGGATTGTGGGACCTCTTGCGTGTAGTGCCACTGTTTACTTTGTTTGTCCAATAAATACTTTTTTACCTTTCTAAGCTAGGTCTACGTACATTTTTGGACCATTTATTCAACATTGTTCCTCCTTTTCGCCACTATTTTGATCCCACTGGACTGCCATTTACACATCCATAGGCAGATATATGACATCATATACTGATATCTACTACTAGGCTATTTTTTGAATGGTGATCTATGCTACCTGCTACTCAGTGTGTAAGTTCTGTTCAGTATTCTGAATGAAAAGTATAGCTTTACTGATCCTGTAGCCTTTATCTTTCTTGTGTAAAGAAATTATTTCTCAGGTCTTAAGACATTTCTCTTCCATGTGGTGCCATTAAAATGGCCCGTGGGAGTATTTTCTGTTATGGTATCCCATAATTTCTGAAATGAAAATAAAGGTATTCTGATAAATGTTGGGTTGTACTCATTCTAAGCACTGTGTTTGCATATACATTATATGTATCTATATATAGTATAGGGATTTTACGAGGTGCGACGGGGGGGAAAACAGTAGGCTTGTTCCTTTAAAAGTTCATAGGGGGTTTATTGCTTCATAAACCCCAGAAACAAAACAGAAAAATAAACAGCCTTCAGATCAGGCAAATACAACACAACATGTCCATAGCAGGGCTCTGCTCCGCCAGGCCTGTGGGCACACAGGCTGGGTTAGTGTCCAGTTCTCCGGCTCGGTCTGGAGCCACACTCACAGGAGGCCTTCTCCCTCCCAACACACAGACCATGCGCCAAACAACGGCCTCCATTATATAGGCAGTAACCACACCCAGAGGTGAGGTATGTGGGGAGCCAGACCCTTCCATCTTTCATAGCTACCCACAGCCTGGACCCAGGTGCAACAAAGGAACCTCTTACACTAAAGAAGATACTCCATGTTACATCACAGAGAGCAGCCATCTCTGTAAAACATACCTCCCATCCACTACGCGGCCAAAAGCCTCCTTACAATAGATATAGCACTGCAGGCAAGCACTAGCTAAGAGTTTGGACAATCCCTTTGAAATTCCATGTCAATTGGCTATATATGTAATTGTACATATTGAAAAGGGTCTTTGGAAACTAGTGCAATGGCTGTAAAGATTCTAGTACAACAATAAAACAGATAACTGATGTTGCAGCATGGAGAAATCAAGCTTTCAAGCCACTTGCAAATTAGCCAAGAAGGGGCATGTTGATTGAGCATATCAACATGTCATCAGGGCCTTTGCAGAATATCTACATGCTCTATATACAGAAACCTTTAATATTTAGCTGTACTTGAGGAATAACATGAGTTCTAGCTATCAAAGGACTTGTATCCTGTATATTTCACCAGTACACTAGTTTTCCTCTGCAGAATTGATTTCTCATTTGCAATTGATACTGAGGGTCATTCCATGGTAGATTACGTGACAACACAATATAGTAACTTACGTTAAAAAGATGATGGTAACTTACCTTACAATAAGTTTAATCCAATGGATGGTAACATGTTGTAACGCAAGTTACCATCAGTTTAGTAACGTAAGTTTCTATATGTTGTTGTAACGTAAGTTATCTATATTTCATGTACTAAAAACTGTTGCTTTTAACTTGAGAGGTTAAAATAATTTTTTTAAAGTTGCTGGGACTATGGTGTTTTAATACAATAAAAATAGTGCTTCTCCCCTGTTTACCAGAACAGAACATTTGGCAGACTCATGAAGGACAATTGCCTTTCCTTTTTTTTATAATGTAAGTTTCCAAGTAATAGCACTGTATTTTGTATTTAATTTTATTGTTGAAAAATCAAACTGTGTTGAAATCTATTGAGAATAGTTTAATGTACAATATACATTCACTCCTTTTTGTGCCTGTCTTCAAAGAACAGTCTGTAGGCAGTTTTTGGCTTGTGAATGTAACGTAAGTTACCATGGAACGACCCCTGAGACCAAAAGTTGGAGACTAGCTGAATACTGGACAGAAAAAAAGAGGGACAACGACTTTTCTTTCCTGTGGAAGTATGCAGATAGAAGCAATAGAGACATAGGAAAACATACAGCAGCACTGAGTAGTGTAGCTGTGAATACATCTCTGGGATAAAGATAACTAAACTCTGCAGGATTTGTTTCCCTCGCACTGCTCCTCTCTCCACCTCCTCGCTTCATAGACTTCAAGGCGCTGTGTAACCTGACATCACATTGAGCGGACATTCTGTGTTAAGTTGAGAAAATAAGATTTGAGCTGGGGGTTTATTTCACAGTGGATAGTGAGTATAGGAGGCAGTGGTGGGGGGAAAAAGAGGTTCATAAGAGAAGAAAGAAGATTTCTCTGATCAGATATATTACAAAGCTACTTATACTAATGATTTATAAAAAAAAAAAAAAAGTTGAACCAACAGTATGAATTGAAGAAGTGTTATCTGGGATTATGGCTGTTCACTAGTGATGAGCGAGTATACTCGTTGCTCGGGTGGTCTCCGAGTATTTGTTAGTGCTCATCACTACTGTTCACTCTTCCCCAGTCCCACAAACTCGCTGACTTGGGGTGATCTTTGACTCTGATCTCCCCCTCCAACCACATATCCAAGCAATTTCCACTTCATGTTGACCCTAGTCTGTGCACTCACTATTTCCCGCCTTGACTGCTACAATCTCCTACTTTGTGGCCTCCCTTCTAACACTCTCGCACCCCTCCAATTTATTCAAAGCTCTGCTGCTTGACTAATCCACTTATCCCCCACTATTCCCTGGCCTCTCCCCTCTGTCAATCCCTTCACTGGCTCCCCATTACCCAGAGACTTAGGTTCAAAACCCTAACTATGACATACAAAGCCATCCACAGCCTGTCTCCTCCATACATCTGTACAGCAACCAATACAAAGCAATGGATAAACAGGGAACCCAGGCAAGGAAATAGGTGAAAAAATATATTTATTGGTTATAATGCAATGTGGCAAACAACATTCCACAAAATACAATATATATATATATAAAAACAATGCGCACATATGCTGGACCGGATAAAAAATATGTCAAGATTATGTGCATAAACAATTATTTAATAACCCCGTAAAGTTCAATATTTAATAATATATAATATAATACTAATACCCATATACTGTATATAAAAGAAGTGATGCAATAATATATGTAAAAGTGTAGACAAATAATGATATATATATTAAAGTGAGGACAGTATATACAGCCTCAAAAAAGTTGCAGAGTGAAAAACAGCAAAACACTAATATAAAATACAATGTGAAGGACCAACGGTCCCTAATATAACTCAACACTCTCTCTAAAAGCCATAAAGTGAAAAGGTGCACCTTAAAAACAAGTCAAATCACAAAGTATAATGGGTCTAAATGAAATATGGTATATCTTTAGGGGGTTAACAGGTCCAGTATACACGCGCCCCAATGCGCGTTTCGGAACAAGTCCTTCGTCAGGGAATAAGTATACTGTCCTAATTGGTTATATTTATATGTGCCGCAGTATAACGCTAAGGTACGTCATCCGGGTGCATTCGGCGCGTGCCCCGCCAGGAGGTCCCGGAAGTCTGCGATAACCACGTCATGTGACCGGGCGCACGGAATTGTTGTCCGGCGTTGCCTTGGTCACAGACGCGGCAAATCCAGACCGCGAGACACAGGTGGCGCATGCGCACAACCAAGGACACGACATTAGCCGGAGGCAAAGGTAACTATAAGATCATCCCTATCCTGGTATGCATGGCTCTTCATCCCTATCCTGGTATGCATGGCCTCCTCATCCCTATCCTGGTATGCATGGCTCTTCATCCCTATCCTTGTATGCATGGCTCCTCATCTCTATCCTTGTATGCATGGCTCCTCATCTCTATCCTTGTATGCATGGCCCCTATCAGAAAAACATTAAAAAAAATAAAACCATCCTACATCCTCCTCCACCGTCCCTCGCAGAATCTTTTCCGGTGCCAGCAGCTGCAGCAGCGATCACTTGTGCCCGCTATTTAAGGGAATGAAGATTCACTGCTCTCTGGGCACATGTGATCACCTGGCAGCTGCAGGAAGCCGGCGGCTGCGACTAGTTTGCCCGCTGTTACAGAGAAATGAATATTCACTGCGAGAGCAGTGAATATTCATTTCTCTATAGCAGCGGGCACAGGCTTTAGCTGCAGCAATCGGCTCCTGCCTCCTGTGATCCGCTGCTCCGCAGCTCCCCCGCAGCTCCCCCTCCGTCTTCAGGGACCCTCACTCGAGTATAAGCCGAGGTGGGGCTTTTTCAGCTCAACAAAATACGCTGAAAACGCTCGGCTAATACTCAAGTATATCCGGTATGTCAGTGAGGGCTTCCCCGAACAGATTACAGTCCTCTCCCTCTCACATTTTGCCTGATGCTGCCAACACCACAGGTCTTTTCTTCCTTACAGATACAAAAAAGGTGAAAAATACAGTCCGTTCTCCGGAAGCAAACTTTGCACAAAGAAGAAGTACGGTCCTGCCAGTCTCGGTATCACCTTCAGCCAAAGCTTCAGCAGCTTCCAAAGCTAAACAGAAGTTTTCAACCCTATGTACAGTTCACACTGAACAGGCTGCAGCTTCCACACCTTACTTTACAGCTCCAACACACAGACTGCTCAGCTGACCTGTGCAGTCTCCAGTCAAAGAGAGACTCTGGCTTGTCTCTCTCCCAGTTACAGCTAACATTTTAGCTGGCCACTCACCAGCTTACTGTTACTGTAAACAGCTAAGCAAGCTGAAGATGCAATGATCTCTAATAGGCCTGAAGTTAAAGATTACACATTTCCTTTGTATTTTAGGAAAAAAATCTATATTATTTTTTCCATTTTAAAAATAACATTAGAGCTTGTATATGCTTTTTGTAGACAGCCAAGAGTCTTTCAATTCTTGTTTGAGAGATTTTCAACCATTCTTCCTTGGGAAATTCTTCCAGTTCTGCGAATGTCACGAAACAGCTGTTGGGTGACCCGGGACCAGTGGCTCCTTCCCTGTCTCTAACACTAGGGGGCGCCCTAGTTCGCCCTGCTCCCCTGGATACTTCAGATGATGAAGATGCTGGGGCCTCCGCACTTGCCTTATCGCCTAAGTTAGCCCTCCATCTGTTCTCTTCCCCCACCCAGGGCAGAAGGGGCGCTACTGTGTACCGTAGTACACCAACCCAACAAACGAGGTTAACGGAAAACTGCAGGCATACACAATATTCACTCACATATAAAAGAGGAATGTAGCGGGGTGTGAAGGTAGAGGAATAAACTAAAATAGAGAAAGATAAGGAATTACAAACCAAGCAACAGTCACTAATAACTCCTTCAACTCTCCTTCTCATACCAACTTCTCTCCCTCCATTAGCCATGCAGCAATAAAGCTAGCTCTGACAAGGATTAGTATCAGAGTCCAGATTATAAAGGGAAAAGGAGTGGCTAACCAAGCTCAGCTGTGAGCACAGGGATTCTTCTCACAGCCGGAGTAGGAGCAATCAGACGGTCTTCTGGCCCCACACTGTCGTGGTAACCCCGTGACAATGAGATTCCTGGGTTGTCTTGTGCCCAAACTTTTACGTCACTGTACATACATATACACACACACACACACAAATAGTGTTGTACAAAAGTTTTTGAGTTTTAAACGGGAAAATGCTGCAAAGTAAGTATACTTTCCTAAACAGAATGTTATTTTGATGTTATATTCATATGGTAAAGGCCGGACACACCAACTATTGATTTGATTTAGATTTCCCTTTCGTTCATTCACATGGCATTTTTTTAATTGATAAAAATAAGCTAATAACACTTTCAAAATAATTCTTACTTTTCAGTATTTTTTCCACATCTTTCTAACTGCAGATACAAAGCATAAACCTTTTGTGGACTCTGCATGATAAAGATGACTTTTCCTTACCTAACACTGTGGCAACTAACAAGTGTGAACTTCTATTCACCGATCAGGAAGGAAACGAGACATCCATCGTGCTGTGCACCACATGCCAAGTGCCCACATGTAGGTGTAAATATTCCCTTACAGTAGGTGGATGGCATTACTGCCTACTACCTCCTAGTTCTGAGAGTAAATCACTGCCGATACTGAAGGAACGATGTAGGGAGCTGAATTTTGCCTAAAGAATGCCGGGAAATATCGCTTTATACATAGACACTACTCTGCAGGGCCTGATGGCAGGTTCCTAAATGTTGTCACTCCTGCAGAGAGCCCGATTCACAAAGCCACAGATGACGTTCCTGGCTTACCGAGTTTATGGAGATCAGGAGGGAAGAAGCGAGAAGGTTTTTGTAAAGGCTCCGTGGTTTTAGCATTTCGAACACATTTATAGCAGGTTTGTTTTTATCATTTACGATGGGAAATTGAGTTTTCAAAGCTACAAATGTTTTAGGTATCTTTCCATACAGGCTACAAGCTTTGTTGTTGCATCTAACTTAAGCCTTCTGTCAGCTATTTTTTTTCGTTTTTGCCACCTTTCCTGCAGTTATCATGAACTGTTAAGACTTCGTCAGAATCACTTCTCAAGAATTAAGACAAACCATTCTACTGATTAGCTATGTGGACATTAAATACAATATAAACGATAAATTAGTAGACATCTGACCTCTAAAGATTCCGCGATTCTGATCCACTAACATGACCACGGTGAGGAAGAGTTGAAGCCACTACTCACACTATTTGGCAGGTTTTATCTTTGCCCCATACATAGGTGTGGAATGGCAGAATACATGTTTGACAGTGGATCCACACATTTCTTTAACAGAGATATAATGATCGGAAGGGGCAGGTGCATGGGGTCCACTCTTCTAGCAATCGGTGGAGTAATAAATTGTGAAAGGCTGGAATATATACTTCTGCAACAATCTTTTTTTTAACTAAGTGTGGGCATTGGGAAATGAATAAATTATGAATCCCACCAAATCATAAAATCATACACATGCTATGATAGAAAACATGTTTGAATACTAGCTATGTAATGCAAATGGATTAGCTCATAAGCATCCACTATACCTATAGAATTGGCACTTCAAATCTATAACTGTAACACAGTCCTGATGACAATCTGCACCAGAAACATGAAGAGATCCAAAACGAGTAAAATGTATAAATTTTATTACTATCAATGAATTAAAATCCAACAATATAATCAGAAAACAGAAATAAATGGCAGAATGTATCACAAAAAGAGACGCCACTGAGTAAGATAGATTAATGATCAATTTAAATAATGATGCATATACAACAAGGTGCTAATGCATAACATTGGGGCCTTTCATAGATGTGTAATAAGATATATAATATGTTACATTAAAAACACAAAAAAGATCCCAATGGTGATGACAAGAAATAATAAGTCCCACATGGGCAAAACATTCCCCAAGAGCTTATCAGCAGATACCTACCCGTGAGGGGGGAAATTCAAATGCGGCCAGAAAATAAGGGTATATGCAGTATTTTACCTCGAGTACAACAGAGTGGTGTCTCCCCACCCCGATGCGCGTTTCACCGCTAGCTTTTTTTAAATACCTTCTCCTACTGGTTGTTTCCTGCTGGTGATAGACTTTGTTGGATTCGTTCACTTTGCTGCAGTTTGCATTGGTTGCAGTTGTTTTGTGTGTGATTCCTTTATTCTTTAGGGAACTGCTTCACTAGCGATCCTAGGAGCTGCTAAGGACATTCAGGGTAAGCCGCCGTTGAGTGGGGGCACCATTGCGTTATCTTAGGGTGACATCCTCTGCGGTCAGGCAGGAACAGACCAGGGTCAGAGAAGAATGTTTCCTAGTCAGAACAGGGACCTGTTAGATTCAGGTTATTGTCTCCCTAGTTTGAATGTTACCTGAATGAATGTGCTTTGGCATTCATAACACCTACAAAATAGATAATATTTGAAAGGGTTTGCTAAAACTCTGTAGACATTTCTAAATCATCACAGACTGCGCACCGCACGTATCAGATTATATGGGACTGCCGGCAAGATATGAATACTTCTGGTCACATTCCGACTAGATGTGAACGTCTAGAAGGAATGTGGCCGGAAGAATGCAAACCGCCAGCTCCCAGAGCAAAAGTTGTAGAATCCCGACAGTATGCAGGGCACACACTGAGAGGATTCAGAAGTCTGCAAACCCGCTCAGTTTAGACTTTTCGGAAACAATCAATATATTTGCAACTTTACATTTTTTTTTGCTCCAATGCAAACTATGGTAAAAAAAAATACAACTCTGTTCTTGACTGAAAATACTGTTTTGTGCCTACAGCTCCCTTATGTTCCCCAATGTGCAAAACTACACTTTATTAAGGATACTTAGTTGTGTGTTGGACCTCTTTTGGCCTTCAAAACCAAAACAATTGATAATTGCACATATTCCAATAGGTACTGAAATGTATCTGCAGAAATATTGGCCCATGTGAACAGCATGTTCAAACATGTGAAATTTGTACGTGGCTTCAATTTGAAAATAGGTGGAGATAACTGACATTGCCCAGACAACCCATTCTACATCATCCCAGCGATGCTCTATAGAAGTGTTCTCCATAGGATCATGTTTTCAGGATTTCCTTATTATAACACAGGAAATGGAATTATCACCTGTGCAATACTAAGGAAACCCTGAAAACGTGATCTGGCTCTTGGGGACTGGAGTTGGGGAACATCAGTCTGTAGGATTAAGATCTAGGGATTGTGACACCTCACGAAGCATTCCAACAAATTCTTACCCTACCATAACATAGTGCTACAGAAATCTTTATTCAATTGACCACTTCTGAGTAACAAAATATTTTGCGCACTGGAGTCTTATAACATCAAGTTATACAGCAGTGGAACTAGTCATCTGCTATTATAACCCATCGGTGCTAAGGAACGACGAGTTGTACAGACATATAAGATAGAGAACCAATTTTTTAGATTGAACACCACATGGTTATCAGAGCAATTCTCAACATCCTCCCCTAACCCTTTGTGATATCAAGTTTTTTACGTCCTCAAGAAGTTTCATCTCAAATCACACTATTCTCAGGACCACCATTGCATGAGAAAACTCCACAAGCTTGGAAGATTTTCTCATACCGGCCCCAATTCGTAAAGCACCTCTGACCACAGTTTGTATAAATAATGAAGCTCCCCACGGCAAGATTGTTCAGGATACACTGGAGAGTTGATGAATGGGTGCCAATTCTTGCTGCTGAAGGAAAAAGGATTTTGCGAAACTTCCATCCATCCATAAAATTCATCTTTTTATTATAAATTAATTTACAAACAGGAGGTTCCGCCATGAGGATAAAACCTTACGCGATTCTGGAGCACATTACGCCCTTAGTCATAAGAATATTCCTGATTACCATAACTAAGGCCTTATTCACACGATTTTTTTTGCGTCCGTATTCAGTCCGTTTTTTAAGGTATTCAATGGCGGTGCGCACGTTAGGTTTTAGAGCACATCAGTTTTTTCACACAGACCTTGTGTCCGTGTGAAAAGCCTGCAGATATGTCACAGATTCTTTCATGCAGCGTGGACAAAATGCTGCACACGTGCACACTTGTGACATACAGATGACATATGTGTGTCATCAGCGTGACACGGACCGGTGCCAGGGAAAAAAACAGTACAATTCGCGCTGTTCCCAGGCGACGGCGGCAGAATGCAGCTCTCATCATTGTCTCCTGCTCGTGCTGAGATACCAGGAGACAATGATGGGAGTCGTATTCAGCAGCAGCTGTGTTCCTCCTGTTTAAAATAAATAACTAAATTGTTTGCTGTTATTAATAGCCTAGGAAGGGGTCATGGATATTGATCACCCCAGGCTACCAACATCAGCCCTCAGCCGCCCCAGAAATGGCATGTTTGTTAGGTAATCCCTGCATGTATTGCAGCTGTCAAACAGCCACGAGACATGCAGCCGCGGGGACTCGAACATAATATTAGAGCATGCCAAAGATGCTCTATTAGCACTCAAGCATTCTCGCATAACACCTTATCCCAGCACGCTCGCTTATCACTAAAGTCATGCGTCATACTGTAATATTTCAAAAACCTCAAACAATCAAATGTTTGGGTGCTTTACCAAGCTTTGTGTATCCTGAAGTTTTGGAACTTGGAAGTCACAGACCCCGCAAGAAAAATTCTAATATGGGGTTCCCATTTAAAAGTGTTGCACAGCTTAGACACCCTATTAGGGAATCCTAAATAGTGTGTGGTCTTCTGTTCAGGATCTTCATTTCTTGGCCAGAATGGATAGCTGTAAGAAAAAGTATCCATAGCTCTGGAGGACCTATCCTGTTACAGAAAGTCTATTGAGTTGAATGAGATTGGGCAAATTTTCCATGTGATGGTGCTCTGGGAAAAATTCAATACTTACTGCTATTGTTCCCCTCAGAGTACAGCGTATTGCAAAGTGTTCCAGGAGGCGGATACTTAATTATTTGCTATTCTTTCTTATATAATGCCAACTTATTCAGCAGTGTTTTATACACTACCGTTCCAAAGTTTAGGGTCACTTACAAATTTCCTTATTTTTGAAAGAAAAGCACAGTTTTTTCCAATGAAGCTAACATTAAATGATTCAGAAATACACTCCATACATTGTTAATGTGGTAAATGACTATGCTAGCTGCAAATGTCTGGTTTGTAATGCAATATCTTCATAGGTGTACAGAGGACCATTTCCAACAACCATCACTCCAGTGTTCTTATGGTACTTTGTGTTTGCTAATTGTGTAAGAAGGCTAATGGATGGTTAGAATACCCTTGAAAACCCTTGTGCAAGTATGTTAGCACAGCTGAAAACAGTTTGGCTGATTAGAGAACCTATAAACCTGACCTTCCTCTGAGCTAGTTGAGAATCTGGAGCATTACATTTGCTGGTTATGTTAAACTCTCAAAATGGCCAGAAAAAAGAACTTTCACGTGAAACTCGACAGTATATTCTTGTTCTTAGAAATGAAGGCTATTCCATGCGAGAAATTGCCAAGAAACTGAAGATTTCCTACAACGGTGTGTACTACTCCCTTCACAGGCTCTAACCAGAGTAGAAAGAGAAGTGGGAGGCCCCGCTGCACAACTGAGCTACAAGACAAGTATATTAGAGTCTGTAGTTTGTGAAATCGACACCTCACAGGTCCTCAACTGGCAGCTTCATTAAATAGTATATCCTCCAAAACGCCAGTGTCAACGTCTACAGTGAAGAGGCGACTCCGGGATGCTGGACTTCAGGGCAGAGTGGCAACGAAAAAGCCATATCTGAGACTGGCTACTAAAAGGAAAAGATTAATATGGGCAAAGGAACACAGACATTGGACAGAGGAAGATTGGAAAAAAGTTTATTGACAGACGAATCCAACTTTGAGGCGTTTGGATCAAACGGAAGAACATTTGTGAGATGCAGAACAACTGAAAAGATGCTGGAAGAGTGCCTGACGCCATCTGTCAAGCATGGTGGAGGTAATGTGATGGTCTGGGGTTGCTTTGGTGCTGGTAAAGTGGGAGATTTGTACAAGGTAAAAGGGATATTAAATAAGGAAGGCTATCACTCCATTTTGCAATGCCATGCCATACCCTGTGGACAGCGCTTGATTGGAGGCAATTTCATCCTACAACAGGACAATGACCCAAAGCCACCTCCAAATTATGCAAGAACTATGTAGGGAAGAAGCAGGCAGCTGGTATTGTATCTGTAATGGAGTGGCCAGCGAGGTCACCAGATCTCAGCCTCATTGAGCTGTTGTGGGAGCAGCTTGACCGTATGGTGCACAAAAGTGCCCATCAAGGCATCCAACTTGTGGGAGGGGCTTCTGGAAGCATGGGGTAACATTTCTCCAGATTACCTCAGTAAATTAACTGCTAGAATGCCAAAGGTCTGCAATGCTGTAATTGCTGCAAAGGGAGCTTTCTTTCATGAAAGCAAAGTTTGAAGGAGAAAATTATTATTTCAAATAAAAATCTTTTTTTCGAACCTTGTCAATGTCTGGACTAAATTTCCAATTCATTTGGCTACTTATTTGATTAATAAAAGTATAAGTTTTCATGGAAAACACAAAATTGTCTTGGTGACCCTAAACTTTGAAACCGTAGTGTAGATTTTTTAATAACTGTCCATATTAGAAGCTCACGATCTAAATTCCCACTCAGTATCTCTTTGGTGTGTGGGAGGAATCCAGAGTGTCCAGAGGAAACCCAGGCAAACATGGGGGGAACGTATAAAACCCTTGCAAAGAAAGTGTTATCTACTGAGCCACAATAGTGCCTAATTTGCAATCAAATTTTTGCCAGAATACCCTTCTAATAAATAACAAATGTCCAAGGTAGCTCCTTAAGGAAGCTCTTGCCTATGTTTTACTTCTGATGGACCAGGGGTGGGCAATTCATTTTCCCAAGGGGCCACATGAGAGACTGACTGTTGTGGAGGGCATAACTTGAAAGAAGTTGTCCACTACTTGGAGAACCCCTTCCCATACCCCCTCACTTGGTCCCGACAAAATAAAAAAGCTTATACTCACCTCCTGTGCAGGCGACGTTCCAGAAGTGTCGGCACTTGCGTTCCCAGGGCTCTCGTGCGGTTATTACACGTGATCCCCGCTGGTGTCACTGTCTCTGCCTTGGTACGAATTGAACCTGAAGAGGACGTGAGAGAGCAACAGCCCAGATTTCCTCTTCATGCTCAATTCATACAAAGCTGCAGACAGTGAAGCCAGCGGTGATTGGGCACTGTGATCACATGTCATAACCCAACAGGAGCCCCAGGGAGAGCGAGTGCCAACACGGAACAGCACCAGCACGGGAGGGATCTATAAACTTTTTTATTTCATCGGGGCCAAACATTAAGATCAAGAAGGGGTTTTCCTAGAAGTGGACAACCACTTAAATTCTGCTTATTATTATTGTTTTATATTAATTTTTATCACTTAATATTGAGCAGAATTAAGTATTTTGTTAACTAGCTGCTACTATTAATATACAAAAGTGAGTACACCCCCTCACATTTTTGTAATTATTTTATTATATCTTTTCATGGGACAACACTGAAGATCTGACACTTTGATACAATGTAAAGTAGTCAGTGTATAGCTTGTACAACAGTGTAAATTTGGTGTGTCCTCTAAGTAACTCAACACACATCAATTAATGCTTAAACTGCTGGCAACAAAAGTGAGTACACCCCTAAGAGAAAATGGCCAAATTTTGCCCAACTAGCCATTTTCCTCCTCGGTGTCATGTGACGCATTAATGCTTCAAGGTCTGAGGTGTGAATGGGGAGCAGGCGTGTTAAATTTGGTGTTATCGCTCTCACACTCTCTCATACTGATCACTGGAAGTTGAACATGGCTCCTCATGGCAGAAAGCACTCTGAGGAGCTGAAAAAAAGAATTGGTGCTGTACATAAAGATGGCCGAAGCAAAAAGAAGTAATTCAAAGTATGTCTAAAGACAAAATTAAAGTGCTAGACACTCAAAATACATAAACCCATACTATCCATAACAGCAGTATTTTACTGCCCAGGGATACAAAGTGATTCCAGCAGGACTTGAGGGAAGACCAGGGCAGCCGCACATCCCTAACCCCTACGCCATTTCACAAACGCTTCTTCTGGGACCTTCTTCCTTTTCCCCTTCTTCTAATTATCATAAGAGACTGTGATAGCGATAACACCAAATTTAACACACCTGCTCCCCATTCACATCTCAGACCTTGTAACACTAATGAGTGACATGACACTGTCTGCTGATACGGATAGTGTGGGTTTATAAGCTGTAGGAAGATTGCCAACACCCTGACACTGAGCAGCAGCATGGTGGCATCAAATTGGTCTGCATGGCTGTCGTCCCAGAAGGAAGCCTCTTCTAAAGATGATGCACAAGAAAGCCTGCAAACAGTTTGCTGAAGACAAGCAGACTAAGGACATGGATTACTGGAACCATGTTCTGTGCTCTGAGGAGACCAAGATAAACTTATTTGGTTCACATGATATCAAGTGTGTGTGTGGCAGCAACCAGGTGAGGAGTAAAAAGACAAATGTGTCTTGCCTACAGTCAAGCATGATGGTAGGAGTGTCATGGTTTAGGGCTGCATGAGTGTTGACGGCTGTGAGGACCTACAGTTCAGGAATGCTAACATGTACTGTGACATACTGATGCAAAGGATGATCTCCCTTTGGAAACTGGGCTGCAGGGCAGTTTTACAACATGATAGCGACCTCAGACACACCTCCAAGACGACCTCTGCCTTGCTAAAGAAATGTTTCCAGACCTAAACCCTGTGGAGAATCCTCAAATGGAAAATGGAGGAGCACAAGGTGTCTACCATCCACCAGCCCCATGATGTCATCATGGAGGAGAGGAAGAGGATTCCAGTGACAATCTGTGAAGTTCTAGTGAACTCCATGACCAAGAGAGTTTAGGCAGTGCTTGAAAATAATGGTGGCCACACAAAATATTGACACTTAGGCCCCATTTGGCCATTTTAACTTAGGGGTGTACTCACTTTCGTTATTATTATTTATATAGCACCATTTATTCCATGGTGCTGTACATGAGAAGGGGTTAGATAGAAATTACAGATATCACTTACAGTAAGAAAACTAATAATTACAGACTGATACAGAGGGGCGAGGACCCTGCCCTTGTGGGATTACATTCTACAGGATAGTGGGCAGGATAAAATATGTACAAAAATGTAAGGGGTGTACGCACGTTTGTGATATACTGCATGCTTTGATAGGGCATATTATAAAATGTATCCTTTATTGTAGCAGCAAATCAAAAACATGTAATTTACTACTTTTTAGAAAGTTTATATAAAGTAGTAAAATGATTCTGCTCCAGTTACTTAGTCATGTTATGCAATCATTGTAGCTTGATCAACAGTACCCAATGCAATATGACGTGTCCCTGCACACAGTATGATGTCACCACACTGCCCCTCAAACAGTAAGATGTCCGCTCAACAAGTATGAGGCACCCTACACAGCAGGACATCACCAAACAGGCTAACTACACAGTATTATGTTCCCACACAGCTCCCATGCAGAACAATATCCCACACAGCCCCCTTACACAGTACTAAGTGCCCACACAACTCCCCTTCATAGTATAACATACCAACTCAGACTCACTACAAAGTATAATGTCCCTACAAAGCCCCCCAATCAGAATGATGTCCCTACAAAGCTCACTTATACAGTACTAGATGGTGTCCCGATTCTAATGCATCGGGTTTTCTAGAATATGTATGCGTAGTGTATAGCACAGCCCACATAGTACATTGCGCAGCCCACGCAGTACATTGCGCAGCCCACGTAGTACTTTGCGCAGCTACGCAGTACATTGCGCAGCCCACGCAGTACATTGCACAGCCCACGCAGTACATTGCGCAGCCCACGCAGTACATTGCGCAGCCAACGCAGTATATTGCGCGGCCCACGTAGTACATTGCGCAGCCCACGTAGTATATTGTACAGCCCACGTAGTACATTGCGCAGCCACGTAGTACATTGCGCAGCCCACGTAGTATATTGCGCAGCCCACGTTGTACATTGCGCAGCCTACGTAGTACATTGCGCAGCCCACGTTGTACATATATATAGTAGGAGTCAATAGTCAAGGGTTACAAGTGCAATATTTAACCATTCATGAATCCCTTTAGATTTAAGGTGACAAACAATACGGCAACCTGTACAATCTGAGCCTAAGGACAAGGTTTCCCAAACAGGGTCCCTGTGGGAAGCATGGATGCAATAAAGGGTGAAGAAAGGAAGGGTGGACCCGGGCACTAAACGCCCAACGCGTGTCGCCAGTCACACTGGCTTCATCAGGGGCTATAGCCATGCTTCCCACAGGGACCCTGTTTGGGAAACCTTGTCCTTAGGCTCAGGTTGTACAGGTTGCCGCATTGTTTGGCACCTTAAGTCTAAAGGGATTCTTGAATGGGTAAATATTGCACTTGTAACCCTTGACTATTGACTCCTACTATATATATATATCTGTTGTATTATACTAACATGATGCCTCTGTTTACTCAGTATGGTTACCTATGAGTCATTGATAGCACTTGTTATATTTATCTTTGTATAGGGTGGGACTGTGGCATGACCTTATTATGGGTCTTTGTATTTGTTGTGGTTTGTAATTTTAAATGCTTTTAACCTTTGTGCAGTGTTAGTGTTGTGATCTAATAAAATTATTCTCCCTTTTGATACTTCCGAGTGGTGATCCCCCTAGAAATGCATGCTACCCTTCTGTCTTTTGCTTTGATTGTTGTACTTACTTGTAGCATGCAATAGGTGATCCCTGGTAGTGGTGCCTGCCTACCTTTGTTGTGTGCCCACGTTGTACATTGCGCAGCCCACGGTGTATATTGCGCAGCCCACGGTATATATTGCGCAGCCCACGGTGTATTATTGTGCAGCCCACGTTATATATAGCGCAGCCCATGTTGCATATTGCGCAGCCCACGTTGTATATTGCGCAGCCCACGTTGTATATTGCGGAGCCCACGTAGTATATTGCGCAGCCCACGTTGTATAGTCACGTAGTATATTGCCCAGCCACGTAGTATATAGCACAGCCCATGTAGTATATTGCCCAGCCACGTAGTATATTGCCCAGCCCATGTAGTATATTGCCCAGACACGTAGTATATTGCCCAGCCCATGTAGTATATTGCCCAGTCCATGTAGTATATAGCAATGTGGGCATCATATCCCTGTTAAAAAAAGAAATAAAATAAAAAAATTATATACTCACCTTCCGGAGCCCCCGGATCCAAGCGAAGCGGTTACCGACGCTGCTCGTGCGTTCCGGTCTGAAGAGTGTTTTGGGGGGTCACGAGATGATGACGTAGCGGTCTGCGAGACCGCTACGTCATCATCTCGTGAGATTGCAGTATGGACCGGTTACCGGAGCATCGCGAGCGGGAAAGGCCTGTTGTCGATCCGGGGGCCGACGGACGGTGAGTATATAACGATTTTTATTTTTTTTAATTATTTTTAACATTAGATCGTTTTACTATTCATGCTGCATAGGCAGCATGAATAGTAAAAAGTAGGTCACACAGGGTTAATAGCAGCGGTAACGGAGTGCATTACACCGCGGCATAACACGGTCCGTTACCGCTGCGATTAACCCTGTGTGAGGGCAGACTGGAGGGGAGTACGGAGCGGGCACTGACTGCGGGGAGGAAGGAGCGGCCATTTTTCCGCCGGACTGTGCCCGTCGCTGATTGGTCATGGCTATTTTGCCACGACCAATCAGCGACTTGGATTACATGACAGACAGAGGCCGCGACCAATGAATATTCATGACAGAAAGAAAGACAGAAAGAAGGACAGACAGACGTAAGTGACCCTTAGACAATTATATAGTAGATTATGTCACCACACATCCCCCATGCAGAATAATGTTCCTACACAGCTCCCTTACACATTATGTCCCCACACAGTCCCTGTGAGGAATGATGTCCACCCCCTTCACAGTATTCTGTCCCCCCACCCTGCAGAAAGATGGACTATATAAAGAAAACAAAAAACACCTACTCGTCTAACCCTGTTCCACCGCTGCTCTGGTGAGTGTTGTGCACTAAGGCACTGCTGGTGCAACTACTACAATCCATGTAATTGCAGGGTATCTGAATTGTGTCACTTGCACACTTTAAACACTGCCGAACCATCTCCACTGTTGTCCTTGGATTACAAAGTTGTGACCCAGTTACCAGTTATTTCCTCTACATTTTTTTCTTTCACAAACTCATTTATTTTAGGAAAGCGACAAGCTTACATTTGGCTTCACGCTGTTTTGGATTGAAAACATTCCTCCGGGGTCATTTCAAAGGTTGTTTGTGGTTTCCCGAAAAACTTCTAGCTTTAATTTCTTTGGGAAATCATAGTCAAACGAAACTTGTAACATCTAAGACCATATTCACATGGACGTCATTGATTCCATTCGAAACAGAAGCCGTGATGCCAGGGTGAGCAGAGCCTTAGATATTAGATATGACTGCATAACGTTGTGCCGTATCTATTATCCGATGGCTCCAAATGTCAACAGATGGAACCAAATGACTAATAATCCAGTCTTTTAAGGTTCTTGATATTTTGGAGGCAAGAAGTACGTTACATGCTGCAATATTCTGACAAAAGCTGTAAACAGCCACATAAACAAAATCATGGAGTGTTTATACAGGACAAACCATTAATGAACAGCCATCAGCCATACAAAAGCCAATCAGCCTTCATTTACTTGCCCGTTTACCCGGGCCAAGGAATGTTCTATGAACATAGGACGATTGTTAACATGATATTCTATGCACACAGAACACACACACGCAGAGCGTTTTACTTCCTTGTAGGTGAAACACCAGCTTCTCTAAATGGGCCAATAGTTGGGAACAAATGATACAACAAATCAAAGTGCCATCACTTCCTGACTGTTGGGGTTTCAATCTCTAGAATCCCCATGGATCCTGAGAACGATGGCTTTGCAGAGCTAGCTTAGTGCTGTGTCCCTCACACTGTTTTCTTGCATCATGGTCCCATTCACCATCTTGCACATTTTGATGAGGTGAATTAGCAATAAGTCGTGTTTATTCTTGAGATTTCTATCAAGAAAGACCAATAATCATTCAGATCATACATCAAAGTTTTACGTGAAACCTGTCCTGAACATCTGAAAGGGTACGTTTTTGCAGCATGTTCATGGTCAAGTTCTATGCCGACATATGACTTCCAAGAAAGCCCGAAGTCTGAACGGAGAGATTCTGGTGACAACATGTCCAATGCCATCAGATGCAGTATTGTCACTGAAACTGCTCAAGTCTAAATAACCAAATATAAGATGAAATATCAACATAATTTGTCATTTACATTCACAAACTCTGATAGGAATGAGGTGAGTAAAAGACAATCAAAATTTGGGCACCGGCGCTATGAACCTCGATGACGGGAGGAAATTAACTTTATTCCCCCCATCAGTGTCCAGCGTTCAGTCACGGGGCGGAGTTGCCGGGGCAGCTTCAGTTGCCGCTCTGCTGTTGTCACAGTAATATTGAGACAGAAAGGGGCCAGAAGAACACAGCGTCTGGTTACACAAACCCCAGCATGTATTAGATCTGCTTAACCTTCCTTTTTTACTAGTGCAGGTCTATCTTGCTCTGTTATTGCAAGGGTTAATCAGTTCTGTGTATCTCCTGGAGCTCAATTGTCTCAGCTGTTCTGTGTTGGCCACTCCTCTCAGGTAAGTAAGCTTACCACTTACACTAGGGATTTGCAACTACCTGGTTTGGTGGTGAAGGAGTAGTCTGAATTACTAGAGGTCGGATGGTGTTGTTTCAGGAGATATCCGTGTGGCTTTGGTATTGTGTGTTTTATCCTAATCCTCTTTCTCATTTAGTTTATCCCTCCTACAGCTCCCTTGATTCCCACTCACTCCTTTTATGAGTGAGTTGTATGACTGCAGTTTTCTTTTACCCTGCCTGTTTTCCCAGTCTGTCAGGTTTGTGCTATCCTATACTCCTCTGTCCCATATCTCCCTGGGTGTGGGAGGAAACAGATCAGCATGCATATAGGAGCATAGCAAGGTATGAGACCCCAACATCTCCACCTTCAGGGGTAATCTGGGGAACAGGGATAGCCCAGGGTCCTCCTAGCTTGAGGAACAGAGAAGGAGCCCATTGCCCCAGGGAAATACAGCTACAGTATTGTGGCAACTGTTCTCAATACACAGAGCGGTGACTGAACCCACGCTGGTGCCACCGCCGTGACTGAACGCTGCAGGGAAGAATAAAATTAATTTATTCCCGGCAGCAGGGCTCAACGCATGGGCGCCGAGTAGTTTCAGAACGCTACTAACCAGAGACAGGTGAGCACAGCACTCAGCTATCTTTATTAGTACTATAGACAATGGTTGGAGAGATGGTGAACATGCTTGACCGCCGCTCTATTCAGACAGAGCACTGCACAGCCTCATTCTTGAGATCGATGAAGATCCCATTGATTAGTGAGTTATCAACTTGATATGTTCTGAAAAGACTCTTTAAGCTTCTTCTGTTCAATATAACTCCAGAGAAAATTAAGAGAACATCACATGTCCTACAGGTTGTAAAAGGGGTTGTTTGGTGGGGTCTGAACGCTGAAACCTGCCCGGATCAGCAGAATGGTTACAATGGATCAGCAGTTGGATCCCTACCGATCAGCAAGCTATCACTAAACTTGTTTTCATTGGGCAACCCTTTAATATGATTCTTTACCAGAGCTACACTATATTTTATGAGCATTAAAGTAGTTCTCTGATAATGGAAAAAAAAATAACTAAATGGAACATGTCACCTTATAGAATAAATCAGAGCCTGGCTGCAAAATTGCAGCCAAATATATTTTTCTTTCAAAGACTCTAGGATTTCAGAGAAAGTATATTTTAATTATCCATCTCAACTTTGGTATCTCCATTATTAGATCAGATAGGCAGGGTGGACTGCAGTGTTAGCAGCCTCTTCTTACCTCAGCACTCCTGGTATCTCCAGTATCAGAAAAGATAGACATGGTGGACACCAGTGTGAGAGGCCTCTTCATATCTCAGCACCTTTCATATCTACAGTATTAGATAAGATAAGACAGGGTGGACTGCAGTGTGAGCAGCCTCTTCTTCTGACCTCAGCACCCCTGTTATCTCCAGTTTTTGATCAGATGGACAGGTTATGCAGCAGTGTGAACAATCTCTTCATAGCTCAGCTCCCCTAGTATCTCCTGCACTAGATTAGATAGACAGGGTGGGCAACAGTGTGAGCAGCCTCTTCTTACCTCAGCACTCCTGGTATCTCCAGTATCAGATAAGATAGACATGGTGGACACCAGTGTGAGAAGCCTCTTCATATCTCAGCACCCTTGGTATCTACAGTATTAGATCAGATAGACAGGGTGGACAGCAGTGTGAGCAGCCTCTTCTTACACGAGCACTCCTGGTATTTCCAGTATTAGATCAGATAGGCATGGTGGACACCAGTGTGAGAGGCCTCTTCATACCTCTGCCCCCATGGTATTTTGCCTCAGCACTCCTGGTATCTGCAGTATTAGATCAGGAAAACCACTGGAAGTGCATCTTCCTAAGCATTCCTACTGCACATGCTCAAGGGCCTTGGTCCTTTTAACATTATGTGACTTGACAATCCAAGTGTGATTTGCTATTTAAAGGATTTAGGAACAGAGTTCTAAGTACATTTCCTTTTTTTTTTTTCTATTCCCAGATAATCCCTTTAAGAAAAATCCAATTAACATGCAGAAATCTTCTTATTCTAATTGATATGGCGGATTCCGGCACTGATAGTACGGTTGTACTAGATACTGTGGTGACTGTCACACCGCAGACCAGCTGACTGCTCCATCATCTCTGGGGAAACACATTTCACTCATCTCACAGACAGACTGCTATAAAATGCTAATTTTATTTCAAATCTGTTTCCACTTCTGCTATGAAAGTATTTTTTTGTCTGTTTGAAAAATTAATAAGGAAATCTCACTAAAAATTATCTCAGACGCACGAAAAAAAAAAAATCTTTTCTCCATTTCTATATCTAAGGATATTATTGTCATTTCTCGTGACTGCCAAGCTTCACAGAATACTCTTCACAGTCCGTGTCTTCCAGAGATATGTCTAAATGGATACAAAATGCAAAATACTGTATTTTTCAGACTATAAGATGCACTTTTTTCCTCAAAAAATGTGGAAGAAAATGGGGGGTGCGTCTTATAGTCCGGATGTCCCTAAACTGGGTGTGGTGGGGAGATGGGGGAGCAGCGCCTCACAGAGGCAGGAGCCAGCTGCTGTGGGTAACTCCTGTGCCTGCTGCTAAAGAGAAATGAATATTCACTCCATCCATGCCCATGGGCGTGGAAAGGAGTGAATATTCATTTCTCTTTAATAGCGAGCACAGTGTTATCCGCAGCTGCCGGCTTCTTACACCTGCTCGGCTTTAGAGTGCGCCGGCAACTTAAGTCAATGAATATTCACGGCATTCCACTCCCATACGCGTGGAATGCAATGAATATTCCTTCCCTTTAGTAGCGGCACACATAAAAGCTCGGCAGCTGCAGGAACCCGGCGGATGCGGCTGACACTGTGCACGCTAAAGAGCAATGAATACTCACCGCGATCCACGCACATAGTACCGGCATGGAGAACAGTGAGTATTCCGGCAGCTGTCCTCGGCGGCTTGTAAGCAGCGCATGACGTCACTGCCATATGCTGCTTACAAGAATAAAGAAGCTGCTGGCACTAGAGCAGGACACTGCGAGGGGGCGCAGGGGAGGTAAGAATGTGTTTTGTTTTTTTTTCTGAATTGGACATGCATACCAGGATGGGGAAGGGGGACAATCATACCAGGATAAGGATGGGGCCATGTATACCAGGAGGGGGATTTGGGCCAAGCATAACAGGATAGGAATTGGGTCCTGCATACCAGGATAAGGATGGGCCCTGCATACTAGGATGGGGACTAATAATACCAGGATAAGGATGGGGGCCATGTATACCAGGACAGAGATGGGGGCCCTGCATATCAGGATAGAGATAAGGGAGCCATGCATACCAGGATGGCGGATATTAAGTATAGAATTGACCACATTTTTTGCTTACATTTTTTTTCTAATTTTCTTCTCTAAAACCTAGGCGCGTCTTATGGTCCGGTGCATCTTATAGTCCGATAAACACAGTAATGCTTCGAAATATAGAACACATACAGTATTCACTAACTTATCCTCTAATATTCAATACCAATAACATAACTTATTAATGACCAATAAAGTACAGGCTAATGATCGCACAACCTACAAGTGTACCGACAAGTATCAACTAGATCTTACAAAGCAGAAAACACACAGCCAACAAATGCACAAAGTAATTAAAAAAACACAATCATAACAATAAAAAAAAAGATGGCCGACTAGAACAACTGCTCCTAAGGACGGCAATACTTAAAGGCAATTTGTCACCAGGTTTTTGCCACTTAATTTGAGAGCAAAATCATGTAGGGAACGTAACTCTGATTCCAGCAAAGTGCCACATACAGGGCTGTTAGCTCTAGGTTTGATGAGAGCGCATTGTCAGTTTGCATTGTAAGGAGAGAATGGGCGAGCAAAGATCAGCCCGCCACTGCAAGCAACGTCAACTGGGGGTTGGCCTCTGCTCGCTGGGCTTTCTCCTACAATGCACACTACTAACAGTGCGCTCTTTTGCACGTCACTTATCAGAATCAGTGAGGGAGCGCACTGTCACTGTACACTGTGATTCTCAAACAAAGTGTCATCAAACAGGAATTAGCAAAACAAAAAAGCTAGATAGAGAGGGAATAATAGTGACTTTTTAATTAAAGTATATTAGAAAAGAGATTAGATTATGACATTCAATAAATAGGTATTTAGGATTAAAATAAATGTTAGTTTTGGACGACCCCTTTAAGGTATAGTAATAAGTAGTATAAATAATATGTTTGTCTGCGCATGAAAAATGCAAGACATGACCAGAAAACCACAGCTAAAATTTCTGTTTGTTTGTGATGTGGTTAATAATGTGTAATTCATTATTTAAGCCATATTTCTTAATGGAGAAAAACTATTGTAAAAACTAAAAAATAATTGACCTGCGGTGATTAAAATAAAAATAAATGTTGCTGTTACTGTAAAACGCTACTTTTTTCCATACCCCCCCAAAAAATGCATTAAAAAAAGCTATGTGAACTAGCCCGTAGAGACGCGGGCAAATTTGGGATTCAGAGCTTGTGAAAAGTACGGTAAGTAATTTAGACATTAACCCCCTATGTCACAATTCAGGAGGCTGCATCCAGTGCAGGTGCTGGCTGTAAAATAAAGCTGGCAGCAGGCTGTAACTGCAGAGATCAGTACATAGCTCCAATTACACTCTATATCCTTAACTTAATATTATTACTTCCATAAATGTCAGAACTCTAAAGATGGAACTAAACAAAATGTAAATACATAAAAATACTAGAATTGACAATTTTAATTTAATTGAATAAAAAACAATGAGAAAGTTGCATGTACCCCAAAAATGTATCACAGGTCTGGGTCTCATAACTGTAATTCTTTATTTTAAACAGTGACCCTTTATATATTAAAAAAAAAAAAACATAAATTTGGTCTAGCCATAATCATATTGACCTGAAGAATATATTATCAGGTCATTTTTATCAAACAGTTAATGGAATTAAAAAAAAAAAAAATAACCTGAGCATCACTGGCTCCACCATGAAAATACATGTTCTCCAGTTTTTCAGTACTTTATATGGTCATGTGATAAAGGTCATTATAAGTTTTTTTATGTAAAAATATTAAAGCTCTGGAACTAGAAAGTGAGACTGAAAATGCAAAAAAAAGCCCCAAAAAACCCTCTCAGTTGAAAATGGGATAAAGCAGTTGTCCAGGACTATTTATTTATTTATTTATTTTTTTTACTATCGGCCTAAAAAACAGGCAGATAGTTCCTAACAAAATGAACTACCGGCCCCCTCTTCTCTGCACCGGGCTCAGAGCGGAGATTCAGTTGCTGCACGTGAACAGAGCAGCTCTTCTTCTTCCGGGCCGCTCTCTGTGACTGCCGACGCTGTGTTGATTGACAGCTGACCTCACAGTTAGGCAGTATGGAATTGGCTGCCAATGAGTATGACGCCGGCAGACATGTCCTGTAAACAGGGGAAGGCAGAAGAGAAGCCGCTGCTCTGTCATCGCGACACCAGTGGAAGCCGCTGAACCGCTGGCACTAGCAGACTGTGACTGTGTTGTGGCGGCAGAGACGCTGGTTACAACAGGCAGGCGGATAGCAACTATCAGCCTGTTCGTTCTTACACTCTAATTCATTATTGAACGGTCCTGGATGACCCTTTTAAGTTTGTATTAGGGAGTTCCTACAAACAATAAGTTATGTGAGAATGGGGTCGAGCCTCCCACAAGCAACATGACAAACAATAAGGTAGAATGTAGCTTTCCGAGGCTTACTTACCGCAGCTTTTGTAGAGCTTTCTTGTAAATCCCAGATCATCAAGTAATTATCCGCCAGAGACATCACTTTTTTCCCGTCGCCCAATGGTTCCCAAGTGACACTAAAAGAAACAGAGAAAGATCCGTAAGGGCTGATACAAGTCACCTTATGAGACCGAGATGTTTAATGTGAGCGTCCTACATTTACATGGTAATATTTAAGGTTCTAATCTGGGGCCCCAAATCTGCTGCTACACAGAAAGTGAAAGAATTCAGATTCAGCCATCACAAAGGGTTGTAGAAGCCCAGGAGCCTACTGGATCCCATTCATAAATCAAAATCAATGAGAAAACCCTACACTATAAGCTTCTAAGCGCTCAGTGCGGTGGCCATATGTGGCTCCAGCTTTATCATAAAGATGACCCGTCGCCACGTCAGATACGTCTGTTTTGCGCAGTATTTGCCATAAAATAACATTGCTGAATTAAGTTTCCATAAACCTCTGCAGTTTGCCGTTCCTCTATTATTCCTCCTGACTTTTTATGAATTGGGTTTTACCTTTCTCCTTTTCATAGAGGTGTGTCCGGCACATTCTGATATTAATTAGCAATATATTCGTTGGACACATATTTTAAGCAAAATCCACACAAAATGAAAATTCCATATAAATTGTGTGGATGGCTGTCACTCCAGAGATGTAGCAAGCAATACGGAAACAGGAGTTTAATGACAAAAACATGATTCTTTTATTAACACAAAACAACATCTGAAAAGATAAAACCACGAACAAGAGATGACAAGAAAATAGAGGTGTCCTGGTGGACCACGCTAGTAGTAATAATAATTTATAATAATAATAATTTTATTTATATAGCGCCAACATATTCCGCAGCGCTTTACAATTATAGAGGGGACTTGTACAGACAATAGACATTACAGCATAACAGAAATCACAGTTCAAAACAGATACCAGGAGGAATGAGGGCCCTGCTCGCAAGCTTACAAACTATGAGGAAAAGGGGAGACACGAGAGGTGGATGGTAACAATTGCTTTAGTTATTTGGACCAGCCATAGTGTAAGGCTCGGGTGTTCATGTAAAGCTGCATGAACCAGTTAGCCTAAGTATGTAGCAGTACAGACACAGAGGCTATTAACTGTATAAAGTATATGAGAACATGATACGAGGAACCTGATTATGTTTTTTTTTTTTTTTTTTGATAGGCCACACAGGGATAGTTAGGTTAATGCGTTGAGGCGGTAGGCCAGTCTGAACAAATGAGTTTTTAGGGCACGCTTAAAACCGTGGGGATTAATCGTATTAACCTAGCTAGTGCATTCCAAAGAATCGGCGCAGCACGTGTAAAGTCTTGGAGACGGGAGTGGGAGGTTCTGATTATTGAGGATGCTAACCTGAGGTCATTAGCAGAGCGGAGGGCACGGGTAGGGTGGTAGACTGAGACCAGAGAGAAGATGTAGGGTGGTGCTGAGCCATGGAGTACTTTGTGGATGAGGGTCGTAGTTTTGTACTGGATTCTGGAGTGGATGGGTAGCCAGTGTAATGACTGGCACAAGGTAGAGGCATCGGTGTAACGGTTGGTGAGGAATATGATCCCGGCTGCAGCATTCAGGACAGATTGGAGCGGGGAGAGTTTGGTAAGAGGGAGGCCGATTAGTAGAGAGTTATAATAGTAGTATAATAAGTATAATCAATATTGAGGTAATGTTTTGTTCTACCAAAGACAGACAAGGGTATTAAGCAATCAAATAGACATAATAATGCTTGAGCTAACTAGCTCATATAATTGCCATTTCCATAAGTCCGTCATGTTAATGGGCCAGTGTAAACTAAAGTGTTAGTGCAAAGTAAGTGAGGTAGATTAATGAATTGCATTCTTACCCATATTGATAAGTAGAGGAGGTCTGAGGACCTAAAGAGAGCCCCAACGCGCGTTTCGCGTGTGTAATCACTTGCTTCCTCGGGGATACTGATATAAGCAGCACTGACTAGACAACATTAGAATGTAAAAGGGGAGAAGCCAGCGCTGCTTGTGGTCAGAACGCAATACAAAAGTGCACATACACATATTAATTTCTAACTGTATATCAAAAAGAGACATTTAACAAATCGATCAATTCTTTGAGCCACCCCACCACGCCAAAGCATTCTCATAATGGGGCAGTCCTACTCTACGATTTTTATATTCGCTGTGCCATTACAGCTTCCTAAATGTGTTGGAAGCAAGACCACATTAATCCCACTTTACAAACTACTCCTAAGGAGCCGCAATACTTGGGAACCTGTCACCCCCCCCCCCCAGGCGTTTGTAACTAAAAGAGCCATCTTGTGCAGCACTAATGCTGCATTCTGACAAGGTGGCTCTTTTAGTTCGGGTCCCTGGCACTGCTGCAATAATCGCTTTTGAAATTTGTCCCTCATACCTGTGAAATCATCCGGGGGGCAGGTCTTTCCCCCTAATCCAGACACCTCACGTCCATCACTCATGGCCTCAGCGCGCCGGGGGCCGCCTCCTCTTCCTTCAGTAGCGTCCCCGGCGGCTGTGAAGAAAGTTCGAAGGGCAGCACAACTGCGCATGCCCGAAAAAAAAAAATAACAGCGCAGGCACCGGGAACGATACTGAAGGAAGAGAAGGCCATGAGTGATGGATTTAGTTACAAACGCCAGGGGGGGGGGTGACAGGTTCCCTTTAAGTGAACTTTCCACAGAGAAGTACAGTCCTACCAGTCTCGGTATCACCTTTTAGCCTGAGCTCCAGCAGCTTCCACCGCCAAACAGAATTGTTCAACTCCATGTACAGACCACACTGAACAGGCTGCAGCTTCTGTATGTAACTGTGCAGCGCCAACACACAGACTGCTCAGCTTCCCTAGCTCACCCGTGCAGTATCCATTCAGAGTGAGGACCTGATCTGTCTCTCTCCCAGCTACAGCTCACATTTTGGCTGGTCACTCAACAGCTCCAACACAGTCCATTCTGCACAACAACCCCGGCAGAATGAGACAAGATGAACCCAATGTGGATGACGCATTCACATCAATCAAAGCAGGAGGACAAGATTAGGAGCAGGGAGTAGGGGCAGACGTCGCAGCGAGGAAGCCTATCGGGTCCGGGCCATCCTTATTTACATACAGTGCATGAGCATATCAAATGGTATTTTTAGAGGGTATACCGGAGAGAGGGGTGTTAGGAGCTGATATATACGTTTGTGGAATTCAGCAGAGGAGCAGTTAAAGGTGGTTCCTTATGTTCATAGGCTCAAAAACTAGTGACAGGTTCCCTTTACAGGTCATATGAAAGATCAGTAAGCTACCAGTAGGTAGAGAAAATTGTAGACTTATTTAACTGTGTAGGGAAAAAACTAGTTAATATGTGTGGAGAGGATTTTGAGATTCAGAAACACAGGAAATTCATTGGCATCAATTTCAACATAAATTAAAAGAAAACAAAATTCAAATAGTTAAAAAATACATAATTTCATTCTAAAAAGATTATTCCTAAAGATTGGGGCCATTGTTTTCTACATCTCACCATCAGAACAAATAATCAGAAAAAATATATAAGTTATGTGTACAGATTCCGTTTTTGTTGCATTTTTTTTATCACATGGATTTGGTGCAGAAAATAGATTTTACTTGTAGATGCTTGGGCAGGAAAAATGTGATGTCAAATACTCGCATTTTTGACAAGTGTTTTCATTGCGGATTTTTCCAAACACATTAGTATGGGTGAAAACCACGGGAAGAATTGACATACAGCAGGTTTAAATCTGCTATTAAATCTGCAAAAAAACCAAACAACCAAAACACATAGCTGTAGAGCGGAAAGGATCACTTTACATGCAGATATTGATGAATGTCTTGATCGTCTTTGAAAACCAGGAGTCCTACAAACCATTCCGAAATGGTGTCTATGGACCGATGTTTGTACTTCAATATGACAATGGCATCATTCCACTTCCGTATATAGAACATCTTGCCAGGTCTTTCAAACAAGAACCCAATGATACCCAATGAGTATGTAGTGGTTCTAAGGCAAAGATAGTATTTTTCACAAAACCTGGGCGTTCTTTTGAGGGGGTTTTGGAACAGAAAATGAGCAGAAACTCTCCAAATCTCAAAGCTCATCAAAACCATGAAGTTTCTGCTCAGTTTTAGCTCGAAAAACACTACAAAAAGACTCAGGGTGCCCATTCCCAATGTGATATTCTTGCCATCAAAGGTAATGTAACAAAAAATTATAGTTCTGACAGCAATGGGAACAGCCTTGGAAAGGGAAAGTGTGAACAAGAATGGCGTGAACTCCGGAGTCCACTCTATACACGCACGCCTGACGTACAATGTACATATACAACAAATTTTGGAAATGTGTTGACAAGCACAACATGCTCTACTAATCGTAGAAAACAGGGTTAACCAACGTCCATAAATTATAGATGAGTCTAAAAAAGAAGAATATTCTTTCCAGATTTTTTTTTTTTTTTTTTTTTAAAGATCATGCATGTTCATATCAATATATTAAACAATAAACAGAGTACGTATAATCTTTATAATTCATTCTAGTTTCTAAAATGTCTTTTTGGCAATCCTGCTACCTAGCTTAATGAAGCACTCCCAAGTTTTTATTTTCTTACTATATTACAATCAACATATTATATAGCACTGTGTACTCCGATACTCCGACACTGTGTTGTCCGATCCAAATCGATAAGTCTGCAGTCACTCAGTGTGACTGTAGACTTATGAATCCCCCCAGCGCACGCACTGTGCATTGCCAAAATTCACCAGTTTCTGAGTTGGGACCAGTTATACCTACCCCAGATAGAGCCATTCCAGTAGACGCGGCCTCACTCCATACACTTGTATGGAGCGAAGCTGCACCCACTAGTCAGGCTCTAACCAGGCATACGCATACATACCTGACTAGTGACGCAGCTGTCCACTGGTCACGGCCCCGCTCCATACAAGTTTATGGAGCGGGGTGTGCCCACTAGTTGTGGTCTGGCCGGGATTATGTATAATCCATACCCTCCAGTCCTCGCTCAGAAACGGCGTACAGTGTGTGCGTTGGAGGGATTCATAACTCGGCAGTCACACAGAGTGACTGCAGACTTATCAATCTGGACCCGACAACCCCTTTAATATCACCAATAATATTAGAATAGTATACAACCACATTTGGAATTTTAATAATTAGGGTTAATTTTAATATCGTTAATTTTTGTTCACAATTTCTATGATAGGGGTCTTTTTGCCCTTTGGCCAATTTGTTTGTGAGTTCTTCATCCCCATAGGGATTGGTTTACCACCATTGGTAGTTTTACCAACTGGGTCCACTCGGCGGCTAGTATAGGGTCAATCCGCCACCAAGGAAGTCATTTACTAATGTTTATGACATGCGACAAACGGATGGAGCAGCAAACAATAGTGACATGTCCATTATGACATAAGGGACCAAAGGGCAGGGCTGTGGTGGACGGGTGGTAGGCCGCTAGTACTGGCACTCCACCTGTACACTCTGGAGACAGGACATTTATCCCTGTTTTCCTCCTCCCAGCGTTCCGGTAGACTATCCAGGCAACCCGGGGATAGATAGATATATATATATATATATATATTTTTTTTTTGTAATTTAATGCACTGCAGCAGAAAAGCACTCTTGTGGAAAGACAAGAGCATCCTGGATGGCTAATTCTCTCTGACTGATTTATAATTTGCGAAAGATGATGTGACCTTTAAAACCCGCCAGGCTGTTCTCGCTGCCGCTGTTTTCTCCTGAAAATGCTGCTGATGCTGTTCACAGGATTTCCACTGAGTGCTTTCTTGCTCTAATTTATCTTCTTGCAAAGGATTTTAGTGCCTGCTGTCTCTCTCCGTCTTGCTGTGCTTAGACCGTGCACATAACCAGAACACGACTTCATCTTTCTTGTGTCCTTAACAGCATCAGTTTCACCGCACTTCACAGCCAGAGAAGCACTGCTGACGTCCTGCCTCATTTTACTAGGGTACTTACAGGCAGAAACACTAATGCTTTATTCCCCCACTATCCCCCACACCTCATATAGATCAGCAGAGCTGTGTGCGCTATGCCTGGCTGAGGAAACTGGGGGCTTAAAGGGTTATAAAACCCAAAATCTAAAGCTGACAAAACTGCAGCAAAAAAACAGATCTGCTAATACTATTCCCACATATGTATATAGGATTCGCTGGAGGCTGTCAGAACTTGAGGTACGCGACATACAGTAATGACTATGGTGGCAGACATTTTCTTAGATGTGCTGTCATGTATTTCCCTTTCAGTGTAGTTAAGTGAGCCTTTACCAGGCTTAAAGGGAATCTGTCAGCATGTTTTTGCTATTTAACTTGAGGACAGCACGAAGTAGGAGATGAGACACTGATTTCAGCGATTTATCTCTTGCTAGGCTGTGAGCTGTGGTATCAATACAGTAAGTGTTTTATGAGCAGGAGATTATCACTACAGGATTGCAGCTCACATGCCTCAGGTCCAACTCCGCCCTTAGCAGAGATTAGCAGCTTACTGTCAGTATACAATGTACATAGAAAGCTGCTAATCAGTGGTGTGTGTGGGGCTAGCATTTGAGCTCTGCTACATCTAAAAACTCTGATTGTATCAAAACTGCTGCACCCAGCAAACTAAGTCATACACCACTGGAATCAAGTTCTCTTTCCCTACATTATCTTGCTGTCAGATGAGGTAGCAAAAACCTGCTGAAAGATTCCCTTTAAGGGAATGTTCCCATCAAGAAATACTGATGACGAAACCCCCATTTCGTTAAAGCTCTACTACAGACCTATCACTTTGTAGAAATTGCAGCAAAGTTCTAACCCAGTGTATGGGGCTCTGATATAAGTTCCAACATAGGCCTCAAACTGAAAAGTTCTCATGAATATGTCCACGTTTTAGGCGATGGTAAGTGTCCCAGCAGATGGGGAAATATTGACAAAAGCATGGTGGCTCGGTGGTTAGCACTCTTGCTTTGCAGCGTAGCGGTCAATGTCTGTAAGCGGAATTTATATGTTCTCACCAGTTTTCAGTTGGATTCCATTGGGGAGTTCAGTTTCCTTCCATAATCCAAATATATACGGACAGGAAAATTAGATGGTGAGCCCCGCTGGGGAGAGTGACTGATGTCTACAAAGAGCTGCAGAATATGTAACAAAGCTTAAAGGGAATCTGTCACCTTTATCGTATATAAGGTGCGGCCACCTCCATTAGGGGCTTATCTACAGCATTCCGTAATGCATTCTGTAATGCTGCAGATAAGCCCCCGATGTAACCTGAAAGAGAAGAAAAACAAGTTAGATTATACTCACCCAGGGGTGGTCACGCTGCGGTTCGGGTCCAATGGACGTCGTGGTCTGGGTCCAGCGCCTCCCATCTTCATAAGATGTTGTCATCTTCCTTGCTTCCTGTCGTGGCTCCTGCGCAGGCGTACCTTATCTGCCCTGCTGAAAGCAGAGGAAAGTACTGCAGTGCGCAGGTGCCGGGAAAAGTCAGAGAGGCCCAGCGCCTGCGCACTGCAGTACTTTACGCTGCCCTCAACAGGGCAAATCAGTACGCCTGCACCGGAGCCACGGCAGGAAGCAAAGAAGAGGACGTCATCGCATGAAGATGGGAGGCACAGGACCCGGACCACGACACCCATCGGACCGGACCGCAGCGGGATCGCCCCTGGGTGAGTATAATCTAATTTGTTTTTCTTATCTTTCAGGTTACATAATGCTGTAGATAAGCCCCTGATGGCGGAGGCCGAAGCTTATATACGAAAAAGTAGGTGACAGATTCCCTTTAATAAGCTGTTGTCACACTTCAGGATTCGAACCCTTGGTTCTGTGTTCGGCGTCTGTTTCCGCTGAGCCACAACAGATACATCTTTTGGTTGTTTTAGCTCCATTATCTTTCTTTTGGTTTTGGATAACATCATTTACTCTGTCTGTCCTATCACCTTTCGGGTGCAGCTTTATATACCTTCCCCTGCTGGCTGTTTCCTGCTGGTGATAGGCTGTGTTGGATTTATTAACTTTGCTGCAGTTTGTGTTGGTTGCAGATGTTTTTTTTGTGTGAAGGAAATGCTATTCTAGCGATCCTAGGACCTGCTAAGGACATTCAGGGTAAGCCGCCGTTGAGTGGTGAAGCCATTTCGCTATCTTCCTGTGCCAAACTCTGGGCTCAGGCAGAGACAGACCAGGGCCAGAGAGGGGCATTTTTCCTAGTCTGAACAGGACCTGTCTGTCACGATGGGTACTGGGTAGACAACAGCTGATTACCCGGGCCCCTGCGATATCCCTCAGACTAGGGAATACCCTGTCTGTCCCTCTCCCAGAATTTACACTGATGGTGTGCTTGTCTGGGCTGCCAGGCCTGACCCTGACTCCTGTTTCAGTCCTATGCTGAAACCTACACCCGCCACCCAGTGATAAGACCACACACCAACCCCTACAGAAAGCCCAGACAGGGAAAACTAAAAACGCACCACGCCACAGACACACAGGAAAACACTATAATGTGCACAGGGCAAAACAAATACAAATATAGGAAGGAGAAATATGACAAAGAATAATACACCACCAGCTTCTCCTAGACCACCACTCCAGACCGAGACCACCAGGCACAAGACACAAGCTATAATAGGCGACGCCCAAAGTCCAGAATGACTATTTAAAGGCCATGGGCGTGGCCTCCAACCCGATTACCAGCTAGAATAACCCCGGACAACCTGCATAAAGTCTAGCCGGTACCACTGAGCGTATAGTGGACGAATGTGGAATTACCGCTGTCTGTCGGACGCCCTAGTGTGAATAGCGTCCGACATGACACTGTCAGGTTCAGGTATTTGTCTCCCTGGTTTGTACGTTACCCGTGTGATTGTGCATTGGCACTCATAACAAAATCCCTATTTTGTAAAGGGATAACTACTTTACTTTTATTTTACAAAATGTTTATCGTACGTAACATTTGCACACACAAAACACGAGCAGAAGTCTGGAAAGTCCCACATTCACTCTTCGGTCACCTTGTATCAGCGTCTGGCCAAGAGTGCACATTACTTTGCAGTAGTTGCTCCACACGCACGGATCCTATCAGGAGACCTGCAATTTGCTCGGTTCCCAGCTGTTACTTCCTCAGACGACACTTTAAAAACATCACGGTTCTATCTGCTCCTCAGGACTGAATGAAAAGCATACTGATTGGATCAGTCACATGGATCCCTCTGCCATACATATTCCTTCAGTCATTAACCTTGCTGAAAATTACCAGCACGTCTACCATCCTGGAGCAGCCAGAGCTATAAACAGAAACCCAGCGGAGAATGAAGAGGGGACAGGATGCAGTGCAGTCTGGATGCGGAGTCCCACCAGATGCATCATCTCTGTGACCTTTCACCACAAATGTCATTCACACTGAAGGTACCGATTAACCTGTATTGCATATTTGCAAAATGCTAAAGCTTTAATTACCTCTTTCTTGCAGTCTTTCCAGTGTATTGCCTAGCAACAACCTGACATCCTCTCTGGGTGACCATCATTTCACTACAGGTTACTGCACGCACTTATTGAAATCTTCATACATGCATATTGTTGGATGGTGCTTGTAAAAGCAGGTATTTTTGCAATTTACTGATTATTAAAATTTTAATCTGTTTTTGAGATATAAACTTTTATATATATATTTACCGCTTGTTGCCGAGGAGACCGGCCAATGCTGATGTCTAGCTTGTAAGCACTGTGCAAAAGCTAACCAGGATTAGGCGGTAACAATGCGCTCTAGTGATCCTGCCCAACGTCAAAACAGTGCTTACAAGGTCGGTAGAAAAGAGTTTGTAAGCACTGAGTATGTTCTGCTGTCTAGCAGTGGTGGTCGGTCTCCAAGGAAACGAGCTGTAAACCAAAAATTAATATCTCAAGATTGGCTGAAAATTTAAAGAAATAGTAAATTGCAATTGTCTGCATTTACAAGTACTACCCAACAATATTTATGAATTAAAATGGAAATAACTCTTTAAAGATCTCTTACTGCTATGCCAAATAACAATAGGATGACAAATTATGCTGAAAGGGAATGCATCCAATTTCTGTTTTTTTTTTTCAATTTTAATAATCAATGAAAACCAGAGAGTGATAAACACTGCTCAAAAAATTAAAGGGAACCCTTAAACACCACAATGTAACGCCACGTAAAACACATTTCTGTGAAATTGACCTGTAAAGTTATGAAACAACTCTGACTGTGAATCAATTTCTACTGCTGTTGTGCAAATGGAGCAGACAACAGGTAGAAATTAGAGGCAATTAGCAAGACAACCTCTATAAAAGGAGTGGTTCTGCCAGCGGTGACCACAGACCATTTCTCTGTTCTCATCCTTTTTGGCTGTTGTTTTGGTCACTTATGCATTTTGTCATTGCCCTCACCGCTAGATATACACTACCGTTCAAAAGTTTAGGGTCACTTGGAAATTTCCTTATTTTTGAAAGAAAAGCACAGTTTTTTCCAATGAAGCTAACATTAAATGATTCAGAAATACACTCTATACATTGTTAATGTGGTAAATGACTATTCTAGCTGCAAACGTCTGGTTTGTAATGCAATATCTTCATAGGTGTATAGAGACCCATTTCCAACAACCATCATTCCAGTGTTCTTAAGGTACTTTGTGTTTGATAATTGTGTAAGAAGGCTAATGGATGGTTAGAATACCCTTGAAAACCCTTGTGCAAGTATGTTAGCACAGCTGGAAACAGTTTGGCTGATTGGAGAACCTATAAACCTGACCTTCCTTTGAGCTAGTTGAGAATCTGGAGCATTACATTTTTTGGATCCATTAAACTCTCAAAATGGTTAGAAAAAAAAGAACATTCTTAGAAATGAAGGTTATTCCATGCGAAAAATTGCCAAGAAACTGAAGATTTCCTACAACGGTGTGTACTATTCCCTTCAGAGGAGAGCACAAACAGGCTCTAATCAGAGTAGAACGAGAAGTGGGAGGCTCCACAGCACAACTGAGCAACAAGACAAGTACATTAGAGTCTGTAGTTTGAGAAATCAAAAACCTCACAGGTCCTCAACTGGCAACGTCAACAGTGAAGAGGTGACTCTGGGATGCTGGCCTTCAGGGCAGAGTGACAAAGAAAAAGCCATATCTGAGACTGGCTAATAAACGGAAAAGATTAATATGGGCAAAAGAACACAGAAATTGGACAGAGGAAGTGTGGAAAAAAGTGTTATGGACAGACAAATCCAAGTTTGAGGTGTTTGGATCACACAGAAGAACATTTGTGAAATGCAGAAAAACTGAAAAAATGCTGGAAGAGTGCCTGACGCCATCTGTCGAGCATGGTGGAGCTAATATGATGGGCTGGGGTTGCTTTGGTGCTGGTAAAGTGGGAGACTTGTACAAGGTAAAAGGGATTTTGAATAAGGAAGGCTATCACTCCATTTTGCAATGCCATGCCATACTGTTATGGACCTGGTGGTTAGGTGCACCAGAAATGACCTGATAGTTAAACACAGAATCGGGACGAGCTCTGGGGAAATAGGAACTCTGCTGACCGCAAACCCTACTCCTATCAGCACAACTAGAAATAGCCGTGGAGCGTGCCTAACTCTGCCTAGACGCCTCTTCACAGCCTAAGAGCTAACTTCCCCTAAAGAAAGGAAACAAAGCCTCACTTGCCTCAAGAGAAATTTCCCCAATGGTAAAAGCAGCCCCCCACAAGTATTGACTGTGAGATAAGAGGAAATCACAAACACAGGATGAGACAGGTTTCAGCAAAGAGAGGCCAGTCTAACTAAACAGATTGAGGATAGAAAAGGGATCTTTGCGGTCAACACAAAAAGCTACAAAAACCACGCAGAGTGTGCAAAAAATACCCCCGCACCGACTCACGATGCGGTGGTGCCACTCTGCACCCCCAGAGCTTCCAGCTAGCCAGATAGTTTCATGTTAGCAAGCTGGACTAGAACTTAGCAAGAAAAACCATATGTAACAAATGAACAAGCAGGAACTTAGCTTGTGCTGGAGTAGACAGGTCCACAGAAAGATCCAGGAGTAATCTGAACCAGTACTAGAACATTGCCAGCTGGCATGGAGTAATGATCTGAGTGGAGTTAAATAGAGAATCCAGCCTAGCCCTAAACGAGACCAGCTGGAGAAGGAATCTCAGAAACAGCAGCTCCACTCACAGCCACCAGAGGGAGTCCACGGACAGAACTCACCGAAGTACCATTCATGACCATAGGAGGGAGCTCGAGAACGGAATTCACAACAGTACCCCCCCCCCTTGAGGAGGGGTCACCGAACCCTCACCAGAGCCCCCAGGCCGATCAGGACGAGCCAAATGAAAGGCACGAACTAAATCGGCAGCATGGACATCAGAGGCAACAACCCAGGAATTATCCTCCTGACCATAGCCCTTCGATTTGACCAAGTACTGAAGTTTTCGTCTCGAAACGCGAGAATCCAAAATCTTCTCCACCACATACTCCAACTCCCCCTCAACCAACACCGGAGCAGGAGGAGCAACGGAGGGAACCATAGGCGCCACATATCTCTGCAGCAACGACCTATGGAACACATTATGGATGGCAAAAGAAGCAGGAAGGGCCAAACGAAACGATACAGGATTAAGAATTTCAGAAATCTTATAAGGACCAATGAAACGAGGCTTAAACTTAGGAGAAGAAACCTTCATAAGAACATAACGAGATGATAACCAAACCAAATCCCCAACACGAAGTCGGGGACCAACACGGCGATGGCGGTTAGCGAAACGTTGAGCCTTCTCTTGGGACAAGGTCAAATTGTCCACCACATGAGTCCAAATTTGTTGCAACCTGTCCACCACAGAATCCACACCAGGACAGTCCGAAGGCTCAACCTGCCCTGAAGAAAAACGAGGATGAAAACCAGAATTACAAAAAAAAGGCGAAACCAAAAGTAGCCGAACTGGCCCGATTATTAAGGGCGAACTCAGCCAATGGCAAGAAGGTCACCCAATCATCCTGATCCGCAGAAACAAAGCATCTCAGATAAGTTTCCAAAGTCTGATTGGTTCGTTCGGTTTGGCCATTTGTCTGAGGATGGAAAGCCGAAGAAAAAGACAAATCAATGCCCATCTTAGCACAAAAGGACCGCCAAAACTTTGAAACAAACTGGGAACCTCTGTCAGACACGATGTTCTCCGGAATGCCATGCAAACGAACCACATGTTGGAAAAATAATGGAACCAAATCAGAGGAAGAAGGCAATTTAGGCAAGGGTACCAAATGGACCATTTTAGAGAAGCGATCGCAAACGACCCAGATGACCGACATCCTTTGAGAAACAGGAAGATCTGAAATAAAATCCATGGAAACATGCGTCCAAGGCCTTTTCGGACAGGCAAGGGCAAAAGTAACCCACTGGCAAGAGAACAGCAGGGCTTAGCCCGAGCACAAGTCCCACAAGACTGCACAAAAGATCGCACATCCCGCGACAAGGAAGGCCACCAAAAGGACCTAGCCACCAAATCTCTGGTACCAAAAATCCCAGGATGACCAGCCAACACCGAACAATGAACCTCAGAGATAACTCTATTAGTCCATCTATCAGGGACAAACAGTTTCTCCGCTGGACAACGGTCAGGTCTATCAGCCTGGAACTCCTGCAGCACCCGCCGCAAATCCGGGGAGATGGCAGACAGAACTACCCCCTCTCTGAGAATACCAGCCGGCTCAGGAACCCCAGGAGAATCAGGCACAAAACTCCTTGAAAGGGCATCAGCCTTCACATTCTTAGAACCCGGAAGGTACGAAACCACAAAATTGAAACGGGAGAAAAACAGCGACCAATGAGCCTGTCTAGGATTCAACCGCTTGGCAGACTCGAGATAAGTCAGATTCTTGTGATCTGTCAAGACCACCACGCGATGCTTGGCTCCTTCAAGCCAATGTCGCCACTCCTCGAATGCCCACTTCATAGCCAACAACTCCCGATTGCCAACATCATAATAACGCTCAGCAGGCGAAAACTTTCTCGAAAAGAAAGCGCATGGCTTCATTACAGAGCAATCAGAACTTCTCTGAGACAAAACAGCCCCTGCTCCAATTTCAGAAGCATCAACCTCGACCTGAAAAGGGAGCGAAACATCTGGCTGACACAACACAGGAGCCGAAGAGAAACGACATTTCAACTTCTGAAAAGCCTCAACGGCCGCAGAGGACCAATTCACCACATCAGCACCCTTCTTGGTCAAATCAGTCAACGGTTTAACAACACTAGAAAAATTAGCAATGAAGTGACGGTAAAAATTGGCAAAGCCCAGAAATTTCTGAAGGCTCTTCACAGATGTAGGCCGAGTCCAATCATAAATAGCTTGGACTTTAACAGGATCCATCTCGATAGTATAAGGGGAAAAAATGAAGCCCAAAAAGGAAACCTTCTGAACTCCAAAAGAGGCACTTAGATCCCTTCACAAACAAGGAATTAGCACGAAGGACCTGGAACACCATTCTGACCTGCTTCACATGGGACTCCCAATTATCTGAAAAGACCAAAATATCATCCAAATATACGATCATGAATCTATCCAGATACTTTCGGAAGATGTCATGCATAAAGGACTGAAACACAGAGGGAGCATTAGAAAGGCCGAATGGCATCACCAGGTACTCAAAATGGCCCTCGGGCGTATTAAATGCTGTTTTCCATTCATCGCCCTGTTTAATACGCACGAGATTATACGCCCCTCGAAGGTCTATCTTGGTGAACCAACTAGCCCCCTTAATCCGAGCAAATAAATCAGACAGTAGAGGCAAAGGGTACTGAAATTTGACCGTGATTTTATTAAGAAGGCGGTAATCTATACAAGGTCTCAGAGAACCATCCTTCTTGGCCACAAAAAAGAACCCTGCTCCCAACGGAGACGACGACGGGCGAATATGCCCTTTCTCCAAGGACTCCTTTATATAGCTCCCCATAGCGGTGTGTTCTGGCACATACAAATTGAAAAGTCGTCCCTTAGGGAACTTGCTACCAGGAATCAAATTAATAGCACAATCACAATCCCTATGAGGAGGTAGGGTACTAGACTTGGGCTCATCAAATACATCCCGGTAATCTGACAAAAACTCAGGGACTTCAGAAGGAGTGGAGGAAGAAATTGACAATAATGAAACATCCCCATGTACCCCTTGACAACCATAACTGGACACAGACATTGATTTCCAATCCAATACTGGATTATGGACCTGCAGCCATGGCAAACCCAACACGACCACATCATGCAGATTATGCAACACCAAAAGCGAATATCCTCCTGATGCGCAGGAGCCATGCACATGGTCAACTGGGTCCAGTACTGAGGCTTATTCTTGGCCAAAGGCGTAGCATCAATTCCCCTCAAAGGAATGGGATGCTGCAAGGGCTCCAAGAAAAAACCACAGCGCCTGGCAAACTCTAAGTCCATCAAATTCAGGGCAGCGCCTGAATCCACAAATGCCATAACAGAAAAGGATGACAAAGAGCAAATCAGAGTAACGGACAGAAGAAATTTAGGCTGTACAGTACCAATGGTGACGGACCTAGCGAACCGCTTAGTGCGCTTAGGACAATCAGAGATAGCATGAGTGGAGTCACCACAGTAAAAACACAGCCCATTCTGATGTCTATGTTCTTGCCGTTCAGCTCTGGTCAAAGTCCTATCACATTGCATAGGCTCAGGCCTCTGCTCAGAGGATACCGCCAAATGGTGCACAGTTTTGCGCTCACGTAAGCGCCGATCGATCTGTATGGCCAAGGACATTGATTCATTCAGACCAGCAGGCGTGGGGAACCCCACCATAACATCCTTAAGGGCTTCAGAAAGACCCTTTCTGAAAATTGCTGCCAGGGCACACTCATTCCACTGAGTAAGCACAGACCACTTTCTGAACTTCTGGCAATATACCTCCGCTTCATCCTGACCCTGACACAAAGCCAGCAAAATTTTCTCTGCCTGATCCACAGAATTCGGTTCATCATAAAGCAAACCAAGCGCCAGAAAAAAAACGCATCTACATTACGCAATGCAGGATCTCCTGGCGCCAGGGCGAATGCCCAGTCTTGAGGGTCGCCACGCAACAAAGAAATAATGATCCTTACTTGCTGAATAGGGTCACCAGAAGAGCGGGGTTTCAGAGCAAAAAACAGTTTACAATTGTTTTTGAAATTCACAAATTTAGATCTATCCCCAGAAAATAACTCAGGAATTGGAATTCTAGGCTCCAACATAGGATTCTGAACTACATAATCTTGAATGTTTTGTACCCTTGCAGCGAGTTGATCTACACTAGAGGACAGGCCTTGAATGTCCATATCCACACCTAAGTTCTGAACCTCCCAGAGTATAAGGGGAAAAGAAAGGCAAAACACACTGCAGAGAAAAAAAAAAAAAAAAAAAATGGTCTCAGAACTTCTCTTTTCCCTCTATTGAGATGCATTAACACTTTGTAGGCCAGCTGTACTGTTATGGACCTGGTGGTTAGGTGCACCAGAAATGACCTGATAGTTAAACACGGAATCGGGACGAGCTCTGGGGAAATGGGAACTCTGCTGACCGCAAACCCTATTCCTATCAACACAACTAGAAATAGCCGTGGAGCGTGCCTAACTCTGCCTAGACGCCTCTTCACAGCCTAAGAGCTAACTTCCCCTAAAGAAAGGAAACAAAGCCTCACTTGCCTCAAGAGAAATTTCCCCAAAGGTAAAAGCAGCCCCCCACAAGTATTGACTGTGAGATAAGAGGAAATCACAAACACAGGATGAGACAGGTTTCAGCAAAGAGAGGCCAGTCTAACTAAACAGATTGAGGATAGAAAAGGGATCTTTGCGGTCAACACAAAAAGCTACAAAAACCACGCAGAGTGTGCAAAAAATACCCCCGCACCGACTCACGATGCGGTGGTGCCACTCTGCACCCCCAGAGCTTCCAGCTAGCCAGATAGTTTCATGTTAGCAAGCTGGACTAGAACTTAGCAAGAAAAACCATATGTAACAAATGAACAAGCAGGAACTTAGCTTGTGCTGGAGTAGACAGGTCCACAGAAAGATCCAGGAGTGATCTGAACCAGTACTAGAACATTGCCAGCTGGCATGGAGTAATGATCTGAGTGGAGTTAAATAGAGAATCCAGCCTAGCCCTAAACGAGGGCAGCTGGAGAAGGAATCTCAGAACCAGCAGCTCCACTCACAGCCACCAGAGGGAGTCCACGGACAGAACTCACCGAAGTACCATTCATGACCACAGGAGGGAGCTCGAGAACGGAATTCACAACACCATACCCTGTGGAGAGCACTTGATTGGAGCCAATTTCATCCTACAACAGGACAATGACCCAAAGCACCCCTCCAAACTGTGCAAGAACTATTTAGGGAAGAAGCAGGCAGCTGGTATTCTATCTGTAATGGAGTGGCCGGCGCAGTCACCAGATCTCAACCCCATTGAGCTGTTGTGGGAGCAGCTTGACCGTATGGTAAGCAAAAAGTGCCCCTCAAGCCACACCAACTTGTGGGAGGAGCTTCTGGAAGTATGGGATGAAATTTCTCCAGATTACCTCAGCAAATTAACTGCTAGATTGCCAAAGGTCTGCAATGCTGTAATTGCTGCAAAGGGAGCATTCTTTGACGGAAGCAAAGTTTGAAGGATAAAATTATTATTTCAAATAAAAATCTTTTTTTCGAACCTTGTCAATGTCTGGAGTAGATTATCAATTCATTTGGCAACTTATTTAATTAATAAAAGTATGAGTTTTCATGGAAAACACAAAATTGTCTGGGCGACCCTAAACTTTTGAAAGGTAGTGTACATTAGCATGAGGCAGTGTCAATAACCCACAGAAGTTGCTCAGGTAGTGCAGCTCATACAGGATGGCACATCAATGAGAGCTGTGGCAAGAAGGGTAGCTGTGTCTGTTAGTAATGTCTAGAGCAGTGTTCCCCAACTCTGGTCCTCAAGAGCCACCAACAGGTCATGTTTTCAGGATTTCCTTAGTATTGCACAGGTGATGATTGCATCACCTGGACAGTCCAAGCATTCAATCACCTGTGCAATACTAAGGAAATCCTGAAAACATGACCTGTTGGTGGCTCTTGAGGACCAGAGTTGGGAAAAACTGGTCTAGAACATGGAACAGATGAATACAGGCCAGTACACCAGGAGGAGACGTGCAGGTGATCATAGAAGGGCAACAACCCAGCAGCAGGACCGCTACCTCAGCCTTTGTGCAAGGAGGAACAAGGGGAGCAGCACCAGAGCCATGCAAAATTACATTCAGCAGGCCACTAGCATCCATGTGTCAGCTCAAACTGTCAAAAACAGACTCCATGAGGGTGGTATGAGGGCCCGACGTCCACAATTGAGGGTTGTGTTTACAGCCCAACACCGTGCAGGGCTATTGGCATTTGCCAGAGAACACCAAGATTGGCAGATTCGACATTGGCGCCCTGTGCTCTTCGCAGATGAGAGCAGATTCACACTGAGCACATGTGACAGACGTGACAGAGTCTGGAGATGATGTGGAGAAGGTTCTGCTGCCTGCAACATCTTCCAGCATGAACTGTTTGGCAGTGAGTCAGTAATGGTGTGTGGAGGCATTTCTTTGGAGGCTGCACAGCCCTCCATGTGCTCGCCAGAGGTAACCTGACTGCCAGTCATTAGGTACCGATATGAGATCCTCAGACCCATTTTGAGACCATACGCAGGTGTATTGGGCCCTGGGCTCCTTCTGATGCATGACAATGCTAGGCATCATGTGGCTTAAGTGTGTCAGCAGATCCTGCATGGTAAAGGTATTGATGCTATGGACTGCCCTGCCTGTTCCCCAGACCTGAATCTAATCAAGCACATCTGGGACAGCATGTCTCATTACATCCACCAACGTCACGTTGCACCAATCTGTACATGATTATGGGACTGCCATCTCGTCTGAGCTGCTGAGCTCTCAAATATATTTTAGGAACCACAAAGACTATAGAAACTTGTTTTCTGTAGGAGAGATTTCTAGACATTCACTATGCAGAAGTAACTATGCAGGAAGGGGAAGAGGTAAGCTGTGAGCATCACCTATTGTGAATGGAGAATTCTGTATTATGTAGAGATACAGAGATATCTCTCATTGTAATCCTGACTGTGATGATCATGAGATGCTGAAAAGTAATACAAAGCAGAGAGTGTCAAGCCTATGATGAATGAAAATTGCAAGATTAAGTGATTATCTTTAAATATAGCGAGAGGCATAGAAAATTGTATTTATTTATTTTTTTTAAAGAAGGAAATTCTTAAAAAGTAAGTAATAAAATTGTGATTAAAATGATATATCATTTTCTGATGATACATTGCCCTTGATCAACTCTGAAAAAATACTGAAGCAAATGGACAATACATACATATATATATATATATTTTTTTAACAAAGACAGAAAACAGAAGAATCTTCTGACTATGGGGTCTCAATATAAATTGGGATCAAGCCCAAAACTCCTATCATATGACCAAAGCACGTCAACGCAGAAATCAACGGAGTGGTGGAGCAAAGGCGCAAGGACAAGTACCTCTACATGAGTCTTGGGAACACCACGTGACCCATTTCCATCAGTCTATCTAGTCATAAGGGAAATGTAATATTTCATCTTTTGACTCCATTTTAGAAAGATTAACCATATCTATAGGGTTCATCTGTGGGCTTTTTTTCACAGGGTTAGTCTCCAATAGGTGGTAACACTTTTTTGGAGAGGTAGTCTTGTGTATACCCTTTTAAAGGGAGTTTGTCAGCAGTTTATTTTATATGTAATTTGAGGACAGCATGAGATGGGGGTTAAAACACAGAATTCAACGATGTGTCACATGGCAGGCTGTGTGCTGTTGTTTATCAATAGGACATTATCATTTGCTGTGACTAGCTGGTGCACGGGCACTCATCCTACTCCGCCCCTTTCTATGATAAGCAGCTCACTGTGTATGAACAATGTACACAGGGAGCCTGGTGTGGGTGGGGTTAGCTTTCTGAGCTCTGCTAAATCTAAAAACTCTGGTTGTGTCAGAACAGCTCCACCCAGTAAACTAAGTGATACATCGTTGGATTCTGGGTTCTTTCTCTTTCTTTACATCATGCGACCTTCAGATGAAATAGTAAAAACCAGCTGACAGATTCCCTCTAAAGTAGATTTAAACATTTTATAACAAATACACGGGCAAGTGACATCAGCCTGATGTCTATGGGTTTGCACTTGGTCGAGTCAGCCCATAGTGATTTCTATATAATGTAGAATTTCCATGAAAATGTTTTTTAATCCCATTGTAGTGTATATGATGTACAAAATGCTGGTCTTCACATATCTACTGAAAGCGCCGTTCTCCACTTATCGGCATTATGTAAAGTCAAAGCTCTTGTAAAAATGCAATGGAAAACGTCCAACGTTTGTATTCACAAAAAGCAGATGCATTCTATTTCTTTCTCAAGTCTGTGTGGGCTAGAATAAAGAAAGAAATACTGGCCCAGAAAGGATACGCACAAGATATTTCCAGAATTGGTCACACAGGTCTTATGAATGAATGACCCCACTGACTTGTATGGGTCCGTGTGGTTGACGCTTACACGGATTAGATGCCCCATTACAAACTTTTTTTTCCATCTCGTATTACAGGCCAAGTTTTTCTTACAGTAGAGGACTATGAAGGAGTCTACTTCCATATGGTATATGAATATGAATGAGGCTCACCAAGCTAAACATTTAAATGAGGTCAATGAGACAGAAAGTGCATTATCGCCTCTTTACGGTATATTTTATGGCTGGTTTAATTTTAAGAACACCTCATCTCTGAACCAGGTGCAAGTCATTACAAAGTTTCCTGTACAGCTCCTGGCAATTAAAGATGGCTGTACACTATGCTTTATGTTCGCCCATTACAGTGGTGTACAAAGTGATAGAAAGTTACATCTCCATAAAGTGGGGCGCATAATCGTCCTGGTTGTTTTTGCACCTGTTCTAAAATGGATAACGTGATTTACCAATAAACTCTGTAAAAGTCTAACGCCACTTCACAGAGATAAACTTTGTCAATCTATCCACAAAATATTACTCAAATTCCACTTTTAGATTCTGTTGCTTCCCCCCTACCTATTAAAGGGGAAGTCCGGTGAAAACAAGCTATTAGCTATCCACAGAATAGGCAATAATTTATTGATAGATGGGGGTCTTACTGTTGGGGCCAGCACCGAGGAACGTCTATCTCGGTTAGAACTGTGGACCAGTGCACATGCTCAACCACTTTTCCATTCAATCCCTATGTTTCATGCTGGGATGATATATTTGGCATCCAGACTTTTTAACTTTCCTCCACCTCTTAGTTCGCTTACTTTTACACCAAAAGTTTGGCACATGCTAAGCCATTTGAACTTTCTGGCCAAGCCAAGCCCGCCCGATAAAAGTCAAACCCTTTACATTTGTTAAACTGCATTCAACATGCTAAGAGCAAAAAAGGTGTTTAACCAGATGCAACAATTTGCACCAAAATATGGTGCATTTTTAGAGACACAGTTACAACAGATGATCTGTTCCATTGTCTATATACTGTACTTTATGGTTTAGATCTAAAGTAGAAATCCAGTCAAAATGGTCTGATGTATCACAGATACCCAAATCATTGGTGTTTTTCACAAAACCTGTTGCCAGGTTTTCAGTAACAGATTTGTATCTTATAGAACACTTTCGCCTTTGGCATCATTGGTGGTCCACGAAACTCACCAGGGTGATCTTCTTACAAGTGTCTCTATGACAGATCAAGAGATTATTTTGACCTGATTTCCCCTTTTCTTTGCCCTGCAGGGACTCAGCAGGAAGTCCAATATTCTCAAAGCCTCAAGGAGAAATCTGGCATCTAGCTCAGAAGGAGGGGGGAGTCAAGCCTCCAAAGGCTGAAAGTGTCAGAACTCCCACCTTGAGCCATCTCAGAGCAGGGCAAATGCTTGCTTGCAATATAGAGTCATGCTGAAGATGCAAAGAACATTCTAGAAACATAATTACATAAGGAGTTATGGAAATACTAGCCATACATCGTGTATATTTCTTCCACGGTCTCGATCCATTCCATCACAACAAAGTGGGGAGATACATAGACTGGTATTGGGAACCAGATAGCAAAAATGTGTATAGTTTCAAAGCGCACACATTTCGCAGAGCTTTCTACAGCACATGCTCACATGCACCTGCCCCAACATTCTAAGACAGGATGCTGTCAGTGTAACAAGGATGCGGCCAATTTCATTCTATAGTGATTACTTCCCTAGATTAAATGATGGTGATTTGCTAATTATAAATAATTACTTAAATACTTTTAATCACATTCCCTTTAGTTATTTTTTTTCTATTCCCAGAGAACCAGTTAAACAAGATTATGTCCATACAGGTAATTACAGAATAACTTCCTTATAGAACGGTAAGTGTCTTTTTTAATAATGCAGAATAACAGCAAATCTAGTGTGTAATTCCTGCTCCAGACTGTCTGGGACCCATAGTTTCTACGTATTTTAGTTCTAAGCCTAATAACATGCACAATTGAGAAGGTGTCTCAACAACAGAATTTAACACTGTTAGCTTTACACCTAATTAGTAAAGAACAGTTTGCTTTTTAGGACATTTACGTGAAATTCTGAAAGACAGTCGACACTCGTACACGTCTATTTATGACCAGCGTAGATGACTTCAGCCGGGGTCCCTGCAGGTCGGTCGCTCCATATAGATCAACCCGATGGAAGGAAACGTGACTAGCTAAAGAAAATCTGTCTTGAATTTCTATTTTTTTTCTTCTTAGCAGTATTTGCCATCTGCCGAAGTCCATACCATTTTCACCTCTCCACGTTCATTTCGTATCCAGATGCTTAAATTATCACCTTTTATTTCGCAGCCTTCATTTTCATCAAGTAACTCCTCTCGATATTTTTTCCTTGCTTACAGATAACCCAAGAAGCTCCGGTCTATTTATTTTAAAGTGTCCTGAGCAAAATCCTCGTGCGGCCGATGCATGTAACATCACGGCTGCCTATTAAGATGTAATTTATCATGGGACCAATCAGTGCAAGACCAATGTTCTCGTATTATAACGGCTTATGTAGCCTTCAATTACCATGACAGTGGGGAGGACATCTTTTAATAAGAGCTACATCCAATCTATTCATTAATTCTAAACTCAAGCAACCATAAATGTTGAGGTATCAGCACTTGTATGGACTTATCTCCACATTTATCATCGTAAGTAAAAAATTAGGAAGAAAAAAAAAGATATCCTGACTCTCATGAGTTAGGTCAACACCAACACCAGATATCTTTGTTAAGCTTCATCTTCGACAATGACATTTTGACAGCAGTAATGCAATTCCTTAGTCTTTTGCCTTTGGATGCTGCTTTACTGATGCTCATCCAAACTAGCAGTGGAAGGTAGGGTCCCCAGCTGACCCCTACGAGAAGATTATCACTGCTTCTGTCCTCTCTTTGAAAGACTCTACAGCGCACAATGGAATGAGTAGGAGCATCGGCAAAGACGCTGCTTCCACTGGACCCAACATCTCCCACCATAGTTGAACTGCTAGTTCTTAGCAGACACATATCAGCTCTGCCAGAGACTTAGGTCATGGTAGGGGGCTGTTTTCTCTGTAACTGGGGCTACTATGGATGTATTAGTTACAGTGGAAAACTGCAAAATAAAATAAATTATATTCTTCATTGTTATCCAGGGATTATTTGTGACATGTTGGGGGATATACAGAATTACAAAACTATAGCGCAAACAAAAAAACACTAATGCAGATGGAAAAAAACCCTGGTCTGGCAGTGTGTAGGCTTTATATCTACTGTTCTCACTGTAGCCTTGGGTATCATGGTGGCTCAGTGGTTAGAACTGTTACTTTGCAGCGATGGGGACCTGGGTTGAAGTTTCAACAACATCTGCAAGGAGTTTGTATGTTCTCCCCTTGTTTGTGTGGGTTTCTTCCGGGTTCTCCGGTTTCCTCCCACACTCCAAAGACATACTGATAGGGAATGTAGATTGCGAGCCCCATAGGAGACAGAGATGCTGATGTATGTAAAGAGCTGCAGAACAAAATGGCACTATACAAGTAAAACAAATAAATAGTGTATTATTAATTGAAGACACTAGTCTTTTACTCTTTTTTGTGCTAGTGCCTCGTTGAGTGGATATTTAAAGAACTGAACACTCCAAACGGCCCCCCGTGTGCTAAGCCCACCGGAGCATCCTCTACGGATGTCCTTTGCTTCTGATGGACAGTGTAATTCCTCATTTTGCTGAGAACTTGAACTGTGGTTTCCCTGGCAATAGCAGCTGATAAAGCTTAGGAGGTGGAATTGGCTCCCGGTAGCGGGACCCCTCCTGAGATCAGCTTGGCTTTGGGGGACCCTTTATTTCAAAAGGGGTTATATCTACAATGTGACAATACTTAGCGGAATAAAACCGCAGGAGACGGAAAGGAGACACAATGGATTTATCTTGCTTGACTATTTTGAAATCAAAAGAGCAGAAATCCATTTCTTTGACTTTTTCTTTAACTTAAATCAGCAGAAAACCTGTTTTTTTTTTCACCCACTTCCTTCCACCTGATGATTTAAATGGCAGCGTCTGAACAATGCTGTGCAAGGAGAATCAGAGACTTCGGCTATTAGTAACGGTGCCATCAAGTCTGATGGCAGAAATTCACTAAATTGTGACAATCTTGTGCTGAATGGCATTGATGCGGGATAGCAAATAAGGATATGTGTGAAGTAACCAGCACGGGAGGTTAATGATTCCTCGGATACCTTTCCCTACAGCTTCACCACTACTTGGCCTCAATGTGCTCATATATTTAACAAAAAGGTTTACTAAAGAAATGCTACAAATTTATACACGTCGAAGGAAAGGTAATTTATCAGGATGTTACTTTAACATAAGAATGACATATTATATACAGAATAACAGCATGCCCAGTATTCGAAACAAGAATTTAGGTATTGTTACCCGCGCTATTCACACCTATAGGACATCTAGGCAAAGGGAGACTGTGGAGAAACGGGGTCAGTGGGTGCTCTCGTCCGCTGGCCCGGCTGTCTTTAGCAAGATTGCATGGACCAGGGCTCATACCACTGAGCGCCCGCTCTATCTTCCAGTGGGCAAAACACTACACAGACAACACAGGGTTAAGGTAAAACAGTGTGGCAATACTTTATTGAACCACAACACACAATAGCAAACAGAACAGTCCCAGCAATTACCCCATCATAGTGCACATTACAGGGTCTGACTCTTCGGTTGTCTCGCCGGGATAATGGTAGATGTTATATCAGAGCTCCCAGGGTCGCTATTCCACCTGTGATATACACACAGAGAAGAGATATTGACAAGCGTAGGGAGATGACAGAGAACAGACCATAGAGTCCATACAAGGTCCAAAGCCAGTTGACACGAGAGTCACCACCTGGCTTATCTGGCCATCTCCATGGAACAAGGCGACCAGTGGGTCCCAAACCTGGCTTTCTCCAAACATATCCATGGTTCAGAGATGGTCACTGGATCAGATCTGTGTCCTTCCAACCGGAGCTGAAAACCCCTAGGTTGTTTCCTATAGAATCATAGATCAGCGTCCCTCGTGATGGTGCCATGATGAATTGGCTGCAGTCCTTTCTCTTGTCTGTTGGGTGGTTTGCAGAATGTCCGGATGGTAGCTCTGTGTTACTTCAGTCTCTCATGATGTGATCTCTGAGTCTTTTTATACCCAAAGCATGTAAGCTATTTTTAGAATTACCCAGGGTCCTTCAGTCCAACATCAAGATAAGGTAAACAATGGTGATGGGATCAAGTTGCACTATTAGCATATCAGCACACATCAATAAACAAAGCTTAACACACCCTATGTACAGTCACTATTACATAGGCCTCTTTCACACTTCCGTCTTTCAGCTCCAGTCACAATCCGTCGATTTTTGAGAATGCAGGATCCTGCAAAAAAATTTGCAGGATCCTGCATTTTCCCATAGACTTGTATTAGCGACGGATTGTGACGGGTGGCCATCCGTTTCATCCGTCGTGCCTATGCAGCATCAATAGTAACAAGATATAATGTTAAATAATGATAATAAAAAAAAAATCGTTATATTCTCACCTATCGGCGTTCCCGAGCATCGTCTCCGATGCTCCCGGCATCAGTACGCCTGCGCAGGAGCCGTGACAGGAAGCAAGTAAGAGGACGTCATCGTATGAAGATGTGAGGTGCCGGACCTGGACCGAGACGCCCATCGCACCGGGACCGCCCCTGGTTGAGTATAATCTAACTTGTTTTTCTTCTCTTTCAGGTTACATTGTTAAATATGCTTATTTTGCACATTTATTTAATCAAGACTATTCACCCGGTGTATTACTCTTAAAGAAAAATGTCATGATATTCTCATAAAAAGTGTAGTGGTTTATTGAATTGTCCACAGAAAAACCACATTGCAGCAAAACATAAAAATAGATGAAATAGTTACGAACAGATTGTCCATGTGTAGATATCAGCACTTGATACTCATCTTTCACAAAGTTCTGAATGGTAAAAGCCGTCTGTCTGTGTGAAATGTGAAGGTCATCATGGCTACCAGCTACCAGCTGTTGCTTCCTTATGTGACTTGTCTGATGTCGATGGAGAATGATGGTGAAGGCAGGAGGTGACAGCCCCCACGTGACAAAAGCCCCCACACCCTCCTAAGAGACGTTTATATATGTGTCCTACAGACCACGTGTTGTCCTTTATATGGTGTTGACTTATGCTCTGAGCTACATACACAGAAATAGCCCTTTGTAATGTCAGCAAGAAGCAATGTGCTCAGTACAGGATTGAGAATATGAATAATTCAATTAATAATTAATATTTAACATACATCGGGGCTTATCTACAGCATTACAGAATGCTGTAGATAAGCCCCTGATGGCGGTGGCCTTAGCTTATAGACCAAAAATGGGGTGACAGATTCCTTATGGCGGTGCTGATGACATCCTGTCCATCTTTTACGCTGTATTCAATCACTGGGCTCAGGGGTGAGGTTTACATTTACAGCATGTGACAGCAGGGGCAATTCATTGGATGCAGCAGTCACAAGAAATATGGAAGCGACTTTGTGTTCCAGAAGACTTTGGGTTCACTTGAGGGATGTAATTGTAATAGTGGAGGTAAGTTAATTGTTAACTTTTTTTTCACATAAGTTTGCCAATGTTTGGGCAACTTTTGTAAAAATGGGCAAAAAAATCTCTAATGACTAACCTAATGAAGATATTGTTCTTTTTTATCCCCTAAACTAGGATGTCCATCCCGGCAGCCATGCACTTTTTCGATTCTGTCTCCAGCCTCTACTTTCTCCTGATCCAAGAAAATTAATGATTATGACAAATTAAATCAAAATTGAGCTTAGAATCACATTTGTGAGAAGCCAGGAGGGTCTGCTTACTAATCTGACAGAAAGCGGAGTTGTCGAGACAAACACTGAAAGGCAACAAGGAGCTTGTTATGTATTGTAAACTCGGTACCAAAGCAACTGCAGAAGCAAAATGGATATTTTTTTAAACAAAATATAGAATTTTAACATAATATATGCAATGCAAAAAAAAAAAAAAGAGAATAACACCATGTAAATGCGTCGGTAGCCTTTAGTTCTGCAGTGACAATCTGACTTTATGGTGAAGACTTGAATGCAAAGCATGCACTACAGGATCTCACATAACCATGGTATAGCTGTTGGGCTGTGTAGCAAGCAGGACAGCAGACAGTCTACTCTTATCACTTTCAGCATTTTTCGTCATCTAAGCTCCTATTAAAAGGTCATTATGATTACAACTAACATATAGAGATATCTCAAAAGTTATAATTCGTGGGGAATTCAAAGTTTGACTCACGCCATAATAAAGAGGCTATGGCGCGACTTTCACTGCAGTGGGAGAGTTGAAAATAGGCCATGAACAGTATATGGCCCAAATTAAAGGGGATCTGTCAATAGAATCAACCATCCTAAGCAGTCAATATGGACATGTAGATCATAGGAAGCTGAATAAAATGATACATTGATATCAGAGATCTGATGTTTTATTCCAGAGAAATCCAGGTTTTTCTTATATGTAAATGCGCGGTTGAGATCCATAGGCCGGACACTGATCTCCCTGAGGATCTGACTCTAGAGCTTACTCTAGATAAAAGGGAGAGTTATCAGTGTGAGACAAGTAACTAACACAGAACAGGAGAACCGAACTTTGCCTTCCTGCAAACACATGTTTTGCAGCTCTCCAAGCTCTGAGGTGTCGCAAGAATATTGCAAACCTGTCTGCCTGTAAGTTGGAGGCTGAGAAGCAGATGTGTCAGGTGTAATCACACACGGCTCTGCAGTGAGATCAGGTGAACATAGAGCGGCCATCACATATCACATTGGTACCACCCTCTTTCATTTAATATAAGCTCTGCAGTCAGATTCCCGGAGAGATATATATCCCACCCATAGATCTTAACAGCTCATTTACATATTAAGAAAAACATGTATTTCTCTGGAATAAGACATCGGATCGTAAATATCAAGGTATCGTTTTATTCAGCTTCCTATGACCTACAGACTCATATAGACGGCTTAAGAGGGATGATCCTATTGACTGATGACTTGGTTTTCCAGGATTAGAAAAATATGGCTGCTTACTTTCATGATGATGGTGGGCTGAATACGGGTCTTAACTAATAAATTAGCAGCCGCACGCATTAGACATTTGCTGCAAAACTTTTGTACTTTTAGGTCATTGAATGGGGTTAAACCTACACGTGACTTCATTAAGAAAGCGAAATATGGGGTTTTGCACTGGAGGCTTAATTTTTACACTGCTGCCTGGAAAATGTCACATCGGCTTAAAAGGTCCAAACACCATCTCTGACAAGCTACCACTCAGTTTATTCCCATGACATGTCAGAAGTGGTTTCTAAAGACCCCAAACAATTTAGAAAGTTGTTGGCCAAACCATCATTCACCCGATTACTCTCTCCCCTGATTGCTCTTCTGGCCAAGGGCTCTTGTGGTTTTTTTCTGGCAGACTTCTCTGGTGGCGGCTCACCGCTTAGAGAACCAAAAGGACTGGCAGTCCGAAATCAGACAAAATAGATACTTCGATCCCTCAACACAGTCGGAAGACCTCCACATTACGCTAATGTCAATGAGGGCCTTAAGGTATTTCCTACAGACCGGAGGGCATTCCAAAATTCTGCAGGTAGGACAACTTAAATCATTCTCTATTTATTATTTATTAGATTTGGCGCCTACAATTTATCGAAACTGTGATTTTGCAGATAAGTTCCTTGGAATTTTCCTATGAAATCTGCTATAGTAGAGAAAGTTACATGAAAAATAGTAAACACACAATAATACACAGAGTATAAATTAAATAAAAAAATGATGGACGACAGGCTTCCCGTCACATGTGGAAAGGGTTAACGGTTCATGTAAACCCCCTTCCTGCTGGGAAGCCGCGCTGTAAACAGGAGCCTTGCTTCCTAGTTCTGGCCATTACCAGTGACAAGAGAATGAGATATTTTAAAAATAAAATAGGACAGCAATAAAGGGAAACCATAGGAACAGCAATGTGTTCTCGGCAATTACTTTGCTGCTGGGTCTTTTCCTGGTACCCGCTGAGCAGGTTTTTTTTCCTTTTTTATATTTGTTAGGAAATTCAAACAGAACAGGTATGAGATGTCAGCGCCAGGTATGTGTCTGCATGATCTTACTATACACCTGGGACTCAGAGCAAAATCCTCGTGTCATTATTCTTCTCTGCTCCAACGCCGATGCAAGTGCCAATAGAGATCAGAAGCATTGTCTAAGCCGAGAAATGAGGCCACACAGAGCATTAGTCTGAAGGGAGGACGCAACTCATTATATGGAGGGCTGCCAGGTCAGGGCAGTGCCATTCACTCAAGGAAAATTATAAAATTAATAAAAATGGTGCCCCCCCCCCAACCCTGACAACCTTGCTGACTCAATGCGTGAAGGCCACCATTATGCATTCGTGTCTACCAATCTATAAACCTTTTTCCCCCCTCTTATCCCTAAACTATTCGTTATAAAAAGTATATATGTGTAATAATGAATCCTACCAAATACATGAAAAATTGTAAAATTGCAAGACGATATTTTCAAATACAAGCATTTCAATATCAAATTGTACCCCCTCGCAGTACTGTGTAACCAGTGGCCACAACATTTCTAGGGAGCTGGCTGCTACTGCGCTTAGAAGGAACCGGTCATGTGAATTTTACACCTCAAATTAAGGACATATACAGTGGGGAAAAAAGTATTTAGTCAGTGACCAACTGTGCAAGTTCTCCCACTTAAAAAGATGAGAGAGGCCTGTAATTTACATCATAGGTAGACCACAACTATGAGAGTTAAAATGAGAAAATAAATCCAGAAAATCACCTTGTCTGATTTGACAAGATTTATTTTGCAAATTATGGTGGAAAATAAGTATTTGGTCATTAACAAAAGTTGATCTCAATATTTTGTTATATATCCTTTGTTGGCAATGACAGAGGTCAAACGTTTTCTGTAAGTCTTCACAAGGTTGGCACACACTGTTGGTGGTATGTTGGCCTATTCCTCCATGCAGATTTTCTCTAGAGCAGTGATGTTTTATGCATGTCGCTGGGCAACATGGACTTTCAACTCCTTCCAAAGGTTTTCTATGGGGTTGAGATCTAGAGACTGGCTAGGCCACTCCAGGACCTTCATTTGCTTCTTACGAAGCCACTCCTTCAGTGCCTTGGCGGTGTGCTTGGGATCATTATCATGCTGAAAGACCCAGCCACGTTTCATCCTCAATGCCCTTGCTGACAAAAGAAAGTTTGCACTCAAAATCTCACGATACATGGCCCCATTCATTCTTTCATGTACACGAATCAGTCGTCCTGGTCCCTTTGCAGAGAAACAGCCCCAAAGCATGATGTTGCCACCCCCATGCTTCACAGTAGGTATGGTGTTCTCTGTATGCAACTCAGAATTCTGTCTCCTCCAAACACGACAAGTTTTGTTTCTACTAAACAGTTCAACTTTGGTTTCATCAGACCATATGACATTCTCCCAATACTCTTCTGGATAATCCAAATGCTCTCTAGCAAACTTCAGATGGGCCCGGACATGTACTGGCTTAAGCAGAGGGTCACATCTGGCACTGCAGGATCCGGGTGGTTTTGTGATTTTTGCTCACCATTCTTGTGATCATTTTGACCTCACAGGGTGAGATCTTGCGTGAAGCCCCAGATCGAGGGAGATGATCAGTGGTATGTATGTCTTCCATTTTCTTATTGTTACTCCCACAGTAGATTTCATCACACCAAGCTGCTTGCTATTGCAGAAACAGTCTTGCCAGCCTGGTGCCGGGTTACAATTTTGTTTCTGGTGTCCTTCGACAGCTCTTTGATCTTCACCATAGTGGAGTTTGGAGTGTGACTGTTTGAGGTTGTGGACAAGTGTCTTTTATACTGATAAGTTCAAACAGGTGCCAATAATACAGGTAATGAGTGGAGAACAGAGGAGCCTCTTAAAGAAGAAGTTACAGGTCTGTGAGAGCCCGAAATCTGGCATGTTTTTATGTGACCAAATACTTATTGTACACCATAATTTGCTAAATAAATCTTGCCAAACCAGACAAAGTGATTTTCTGGATTTGTTTTCTCACTTTGACTCTCATGGTTGTGGTCTACCTATTGTTAGATGTCGAGTTCCCGCCCCTGCACAAGGAGAATCTCGAGCCACCTCCGCTGCGGTCTCCCATTCTTCTCCAGCCGCAGTGGAGCCTGCTCAGAAGAGACATCGGTCTCAGCGTCTGGCTCAGGCAGATACTGTGCGCTTGGTTGCTGCGGCTCAGCCATTGTAGCCAGTACTGGTCAGCGGCTAGCAGACGCTTCTGGGCTAAGTCCTACTTTTCTCCTTCTGAGCATGCCCAAAGGAGGACCTTTCATTGGAGGTCGGGGATCACACGCTCAGGTCCTGTAGCAGCTCCCATTGGTCCTCTAGGAAGGTCATGAAGTTGCTCCAACTATAAAAGGTTTGCATGGCCGCACGGGCATGCGCTAGTATCATTTATGTTTGAGCTTGTCCCCAGTGAATACTCTGCCACTCAGGCTACATGTGGAGTGTGTCCGTCTAGACGTGGGAATTGTTCAGGCAGGCAGCTAGCGTCAATGGGGGCAAATAGACGCTTGGCTTGGCTCTGGTTCCATCTTGTGTGCGGTTAGCACAGAAGTGTTCCAAGCAAGCACAACCCTAGTTAGGGTATTAGTCCCACTAATATTACACGACTCTGTGAAGCAACAGGGTTCGTCCTTGTACTGACCGAGTGACGGAACTCACGTCTAATTTGGCATTGTACCGCCATATGGGGCAGCCATTTCACTAGCAGCAGGTCTCTCTCCTGCACGGTGGACCCCGGGCTGTGAATGCACCAATATCAACTTCACATTTACTCGGTCCGTTCCGCCAGCAGTAAAAGAATAAAAGCACCAGGGTCTGGCTAGTAAATGGCGGACGATCAGCGTCTACAATGGTACATCCAGCAGCTGGAGGGTAGGTTGGCAGCTCTAGAACGCACAACCTCAGCTGTGGATGTTAACGCAGTCGCTGTTCAGGCTGCTAGCGTAGCTGCAGCCAGTTTGTCCTCTGCCACCCCGACATTATCCCGTCTCACGTTACCAGACAAGTTTGCTGGTGACAGTAAGCTATGTTGGGGATTCGTGAGCCAGTGTGCCATACATCTAGAGCTCCTGGCTGCATGTTTTCCTACGGAACGGGTTAAAGTGGGATTTATCATATCCTTTCTGTCGGGCAGGGGGTTGGAGTGGGCAATGCGCTGTGGGGGCGTGATGATCATGTGGTGCAGAGTGCTCCTCGCTTCCTGGACTCTCTGAAACAGGTCTTTTTGGGACCTCGTGTCACCAATGATACGGCGCCCAACTGCTGGCATTAATACAGGGCTCGTCCATGGTCAGCCAATTCGCCGTCCACTTCCGGACTTTGGCATCAGAGCTGGAGTGGCCGGATAAAGTCCTTATTCCGGTGTTCTGGAGGGGACTGGATGACCATGTGAAGGACGACTTGGCCACCAGGGAGATTCCCGCCACACTGGAGGAGCATATATCTATATCCACCCGCATCGACCTTCGTTTTAACGAGCAAAGGTTGGAGCAGACCCAGTGTAGGCAGAGTTTCCAGTTGGCTCTTACCTTCGCCAGTCCTCTGGAATCTCCTGTTCAGGCATCCGACTCCCATGAGGCCATGGAGGTTTCTCGAGCGGGACCTAAGTGCCGGGCTGCTTGAATACCCGTGGTCTGTAATGTCTGCCAGCAGTTAGGACATTATGCCAATAAATGTCCCCAGGGGTCGGGAAAACGATCGCGTCTAGTAACCATAGGAGGAGGTTCACTAGACACAACGGCGTTTTCTTCTAAACTGTCCTTTAAGGGGACAATTACCATTGGCCCATCCACTCTTACGGTAGAGCTTGGCGTGGAATCTGGGGCAGAGGGCAGTATTATGTTATCTGCCTTTGCCCAACGTCACGCAATACCCCTGGTGATGCTCGCCAAGCCAGTAACCGTACGAGTGGTGAATGGGTTGACAATGCCCTCACAGATTACTCACCAGACCATCACATTTACTCTACGTCGCCATCTCATCAGGAGATTATATCTTTACTTGTCATTCCTGAGGGCATTGATGAGGTCCTGTTAGGGATACCTTGGCATCGGTATCACTCCCCTCATATAGAGTGGTCCACAGGCAGAATTTTGGGTTAAAGTAAACCTTGTGAGGGTAGATGTCAGAGGGAGTGCATTCAGGTTGCTACTACAGAGGTACCCTCAGATCTTTCATCTCTCCTCAAGCATTATCGGCCCTATGCGGACGTGTTCTCCAAGAGGGCTGCAGAGACCCTTCCACCTCACCGCCCCATGACTGTCCTATTGACCTCTTGCATGGTGCCGAGCCTCCCCGGGGTTGAGTCTATCCATTATCTCTCCTGGAGACGGAGGCAATGTCTCAGTACATCCAGGAGAATCTGGCAAGAGGATTCATTAGGAAGTTAGTGTCTCCTGCAGGGGCTGGGTTGTTCTTCGTGCAGAAGAAGAACGGAGAACTACGTCCATGCATAGACTACAGGGGTCTTAACGCCATCACCGTTAAGAATAAGTATCTACTGCCCCTGATATCTGAGCTCTTTGATAGGCTTCTTGGAGCAAGGGTATTTACTAAACTAGATCTGCGGGGTGTTTACAACCTGATTCGCATCCGTGAGGGGGATGAATGGAAGACGGCTTTTAACACCAGGGATGGGCACTATGAATACCTAGTGATACCCTTTGGGCTCTGTAATGCCCCAGCCGTTTTCCAAGACTTTGTATATGATATCTTCCGGGAAATGTTCTCCACCTCGGTCGTAGTCTATCTGGATGATATTCTCATCTACTCTCCAGATATTGACTCCCACCGGAGAGATGTTTGCAAAGTCTTCGACCTCTTACGGGCAAACTCCCTCTACGCCAAGTTGGAGAAATGTGTGTTTGAGCAGGAGTCCTTACCTTTCCTTGGCTATATCATCTCCACCCAGGGAATGGCTATGGATCCTGCCAAACTACAGGCTGTGATGGACTGGCAAGAACCCCATTCTCTTAAAGTGGTGCAGCGCTTTACGGGGTTCATTAAGTATTATCGTCAGTTCATCCCTCATTTCTCAACTTTGGTAGCTCCCTTGGTTGCCCTCACCAAGAAGGGGGCAAATCCCAAAATGTGGGCAGAGGAGGTCTCCAAGGCCTTCACCTCTATTAAGTCTCATTTTGCTAGCGCTCCCATCCTACATCGCCCCGATGTAGAAAAGCCGTTTAAAATGGAGGTGGATGCCTCCTCCGTTGGTGCTGGAGAAGTCCTTTTCCAAATGGATGCTCAAGGTCGGAAGCATCCTTGCTTCTTCTTTTCTAAGACCTTCACACCAGCGTAGGGGAATTATTCCATCGGAGGACAGGGAGCTGCTAGCCATGAAGTTGGCTTTCTCGGAGTGGAGACACCTCCTGGAGGGGGCTCACTTTCCCTTCCAAGTTTATACAGACCACAAGAATTTAGTGTACATTCAGACTGCCCAGCGGCTAAATTCTCGCCAGGCTAGATGGTCCCTGTTCTTCTCCCGGTTCCATTTCACCCACCATTTTCTCTCCGGGGAGAAGAACGCTCTCTCTTGCTCCGTTATGTCATCTGAGGAGCAGGAAGAGGAGCCTCGGCTTATTGTCTCTTCTGAGAGCCTGAGAACCGTGGCTCAGGTCTCGCTAGAGGTCTGTGACTACGGGAAAGACTTTTGTACTATCACAATTGCAACCGGAGGTTCTCTCTTGGGCTCATTCGTCCAGGGAGGGTGGACATTTTGGGACCAAGAGGACATCTGAGCTGCTGGCGAGGACATACTGGTGGCCACATATGGCCCGTGACGTCGGGGACTATATTCAGGCATTTGTCTCCTGTGCCAAGAATAAGTCCCCTCGACAACGGCCAGCTGGGTTTCTTTACCCCCTGCCGGTGGAGGACAGGCCCTGGGAGATGGTCGGGATGGACTCTGTGGTAGGCTTACCCAAGTCTCAAAGCTGCACCATTATTTGGGTGATCACCGACCATTTTTCCAAAATGGTGCACTTGGTGCCTCTTCCACGGCTACCTTCTGCACGGGCTCTGGCAGCCTTGTTTATTAAATACATCTTTCGCCTACATGGTATGCCAGACAAAATTGTCAGTGACCGGGGTCCCCAGTTTGCGTCTCGGTTCTGAAGAGAGCTTTGTCGTCTACTCAGCATTGAGCTGAATCTCCCTTCCGCATATCATCCCGAGACGAATGGGTTGGTAGAGAGGGCCAACCAGACCTTGGTCACATATCTGTGACATTTTGTTTCAGCCAGGCAGGATGACTGGGCATCCTTGCTACCGTGGGCGGAGTTTGCGCTGAACAACGCCGTAGCCGACTCCACTGGGCAGACCCCATTCCTCCTTAACTAAGGTCAGCATCCGCGGGTTCCTGTGCCTATGTCTGTGTCTTCCGCCGACTCCAGGGTGGCAGACTGGGCTGTGGAGGCACGTGACATTTGGGACCGCACTCAGGATGCCAACCGGGCCTCCAAGGAGAGAATGAGGGTCTTCGCCGATGCACATTTGCACCCCTGTTATGTTGGGCTGGTGGTTAGGAGCACTAGAAATGACCAGATGAGCAAACTAGCAATACAGGACGAGCTCTGGGAAGTGGGAGCTCTGCTGACCGCAACCCCTAATCCTATCACAACAACTAGAAATAGCCGTGGAGCGTTCCTGACTCTGCCTAGACGCCTCTTCACAGCCTAAGAGCTAACTACCCCTAAAGATAGAAAATACAGCCTACCTTGCCTCAGAGAAATTCCACAAAGAAATAGGCAGCCCCCACATATATTGACTGTGAGTTAAGATGGAAGTCACAAACACAGGAATGAAATAGGTTTCAGCATAGGAGGCCAGACTGAACTAAACAGACTGAGGATAGAAAAGGTATCTTTGCGGTCAGCAAAAAAACTAACAAAAAACCACGCAGAGTGTGCAAAAGAAACCACCGCACCGACTCACGGCACGGTGGTGCCACTCTGCATCCCAGAGCTTCCAGCTAACAAGATAAAATCATAATAGCAAGCTGGACAAAAACACAGTGGTAACAAATAAGCTAGCAGGGACTTAGCTTTTGCTGAAGTAGACAGGTCATCTGAAAGATCCAAAAGAACTGAACCAGTACTAGGACATTGACAGCTGGCATCAAGTAACGATCTGAGTGGAGTTAAATAGAGCAGCCAGCCAAGACCTGAACGAGATCAGCTGGAGAAGGAATCTCAGAACCAGCAGCTCCACTCACAGCCACCAGAGGGAGTCCATGAACAGAACTCGCCGAAGTACCATTCACAACCACAGGAGGGAGCTCGAGAACAGAATTCACAACACACCCCGCTCTGACCTTTGCTCGATTTAGTGTGGCTCTCCGCCCGTAATATCAGGCTGCACGTTGAATCCACCAAGTTTGCACCTCACTACTTGGGTCCCTTCAAGGTGCTGTAACAGGTTAACCCTGTGGTCTACCGTCTGGCTCTTCCTCCACACCTCTCCGCCCGTAATATCAGGCTGCGCGTTGAGTCCACTAAGTTTGCACCTCGCTACTTGGGTCCCTTCAAGGTCCTGGAACAGGTTAACCCTGTGGTCTACCGTCTGGCTCTTCCTCCACGCCTAGGTATCACAGACACCTTTCATGTGTCCCTCTTAAAGCCCGTACACATGTCCCAGTTTTCCGAGTCATCTGCCGGGACATCGGGTTCGTCGGACGATTACGAGGTGTATGCTATCCTGGGGTGTAAGGTGGTACTTGGTAAAAAATTTTATTTGGTGGACTGGAAGGGTTATGGTCCAGAAGACAGGTCCTGGGAGCCTGCTGAGCACATTCAAGCTCCGCAGCTCATTGCTGCATTCAAGCGTAGCGAGGTTCAAGGAGGGGGGCCCTAGGAGGGGGGGTAATGTTAGATGTCGAGTTCCCGCCCCTGCACAGGGGGAATCTCGAGCCACCTCCGCTGCGGTCTCCCATTCTTCTTCAGCCACAGTGGAGCCTGCTCAGCGGAGACGTCAGTCCCAGCGTCTGGCTCAGGAAGATACTGTGCGCTTGGTTGCTGCTGCCCTTCCAGGCTCAGCCATTGTAGCCAGTACTGCTCAGCGGTGAGCAGACGCTTCTGGGCTAAGTCCTACTTTTCGCCTTCTGAGCATGCCCAAAGGAGGACCTTTCATTGGAGGTCGGGGATCACACGCTCAGGTCCCAATGGTTCTGTAGGAAGGTCATGAAGTTACTACAACAATAAAAGGTTCGCATGGCCGCACGGCCATGCGCTAGTATCATTTTTGTTTGAGCTTGTCCCCAGTGAATACTCTGCCACTCAGGCTACATGTGGAGTGTGTCCGTCTAGACGTGGGAATTGTTCAGGCAGGCAGCTGGCGTCAGTGGGGGCAATTAGTCGCTTGGCTTGGCTCTGGTTCCTTCTTGTGTGCGGTTAGCACAGAAGTGTTCCGAGCAAGCACAACCCTAGTTAGGGTATTAGTCCCACTAATATTACACGACTCTGTGAAGCAACAGGGTTCGTCTTTGTACTGACCGAGTGATGGAACTTGCGTCTAATTTGGCATTGTACCGCCATATGGGGCTATTTCACTAGCAGCAGGTCTCTCTCCTGCACGGTGGACCCCGGGCTGTGAACGCACCAATATCAACTTCACATTTACTTGGTGCGTTCCGCCAGCCGTAACACCTATGATGTCAATTACAGGCCTCTCTCATCTTTTTAAAAAGTGGAAGAACTTGCACAATTGGTGGCTGACTAAATACTTTTTTTTCCCACTGTGTGTGTGTATTTATATGGGCTTTCTTGCAAATTAAATCCCTAACTTGTTTTGCCTTTTGTGAGAATGAGAAATTCATAGTTGATATTGTATGCAAATCCCGGGTGGAGCAATGCACTTGCAGCTCTTCTGCCTTCCCTCCTATATCCAGGCCACCATCTGTCTCCTGCGTGTGAGTGACAGGTTCCTCTTGTTACAGTGAACTGCCCCATCACAGGAGGTAAGCGGTAGGGGGGAGATGAGAGGGAGGGCAGCAGAGCTGCAAGTGTAAAGTCCCACTCAGAAGCATTTATACCTCATTAGCATATGATTTCAAAGCTGGATTTCTCAGAAATGGCAAAACGGATTTCTACAATCAAGGTATGGATTTAATCAGCATGAAAGCCCCTCTAAAAATATGCCATTAGTTTGAGGTATAAAGTTGTAATGATAGGTTTCTTCTGATGACTCTTCCATGAAGGCCATATTTGTGCAGGTGTCTTTGAACAGTAGAAGAATGTATCACAAATCCAGAGTCTGCTAAATCTCTCTGAAGGTCTTTTTTAATGAAACGGGGGTTCTGATTAGCCTCCCTAGCAATCCTACAAGCAGCTTTCACTGAAATTTTGCTTGGTCTTCCAGACCTTATCTTGACCTCCTCTTGTTCCTGTTAACTGCCATTTCTTAATTACATTTCAAATTGAGAAAAGGGTGTTACAGCCTTCTACTGCTTATGGGCCCTATCTATTTTCATCTTCAGAGTGCTAGGCAGCTGCTTAGAAGAACCCATGGCTACTGTTTTTTGGCACAAGGTTAAAGGAGGCTGGCTTTTCATAAAGCTGGGGAATTTGCATCACCTGGCCTTTCCTATCAATGATCGTGAACAAGCCATAACCCTAACAGGCTAATTAATGTCTGAAACCTTGGTCAAAGTTATCTGAGGACACAAATCTCCAAAGTGCCAAAACTTCTGCATAGACCCATTTTTCTTTTTGTAATTTTTAAAATGTATAAACTGAAAAAATATATATTTTTTGCCTAAAATACAAAGGAAATGTGTCATCTTTAACTTTGCGACTTTTAGAGATCATTTCAGCTTCAACTTGCTTAACTGTTCACAATAACAGTAATTTTGACCCAAATTTTTAAAAGCCAATATATACTGTATTTTATCCCTTTTATTTGATACAGTTTTTGCTTTTACGTACTGTATGTTTTTTTGCCATTTCACCTTCTGTAACCTTTTTTAAGCACTGTACTTCTTTTTGTATATTAAATCTAAAATGTTATTCATTTGTTCCTCATTGCGCTAATGCATTTATTCAAGGAGAGAAAATAGCTTGGTTGTGTTACCTTGTAGCCAGAGTGCAAGTAGTGAACCGTTCAGGAGCTCGGTAAATCTGAGTGTGCAAGTGTGCCAGTGTGTTGCCCAGTGCAGGCGCAGACCTTGTAAAATCACGGACGCTGGCAGTGAAAAGTGTGGCGTGGATGTGGGGACTGTTTGTGGGGTGCGCTTAACTCATTGTTGGCCTATTGCAAGGTGAGTGGACGAGTGAGTGGCAATCACAGTACCCCTCTGTGACCAAATCCAAGGCACACGTATCGTGAGCGACGGGTGTTTATGGCAGATAAATATTGGTTGTCACTTTCAAGGGATTTTTTTTTTTTGCAAGAGCGGGAGGGGAGGCAACAACGCATAGTGATTTGCAGATTGCCAATCATTTTGTCTATAAAATGAGATCTCAAGTATTCGGAAAGCACGGGGACCATTTAAATAAGTGGAACTCATGTGAGTGACAGCCACTTTGTAAGAACAGGAACATGAAGTGTTCTCCAGGATATTGGAGATGCAACACTTTGGATATTCAGATCATTTTTGTAAAAACTATTCAAAACGATAGATGCAGAACATTACCAGGCCATATTGCTCTGGGCGTCGTTATCAAGGTGACACAGAAGCTCCAAGGTTTGGGTGTTGTTTGAAGAATCATCGGGGACTTCAAGACTACCTGCCTGTAGTTCCTTTGGTATCCTCCACACTGCCGCACAAGATGTGACTTTGCTGTCTGAAGCTGAAACAGAGAGAAAATGAAAAAAAAAATAAAAAACCCAGTAGATCAGTAGATGTCGCGCACACTTGGAATGAGTGCACAAAGCACAGGAGCCATGCACAGCTGTTGCCTGAAATATTTAAGGCCTTCTTTTTTTAATAAGCGGCAGAATGCAGAGAGGAGATAGAGGGGAAAAGCCTGGAGTCGCCAATCAGTTCTTCGCAGAACTCGTAATTTGCATATGTTTAACCCAGTTTCTCCATGTTCTGAAACCAGTGTGCATGTCTTGATGAAAATTTAATTCTTCTGGGGGGGATGAAGGGGAACAGAATTCCTAACCACAGTCTTTATTTTTGTTATGCAAATGAAGGCGGATGCTAAATTGGTTCTTGTCAAGCAAATGGTTATAAGAGAGTTATAACTCAATTACTACCTGCGTAGTAAAAAAAAAAAAAAAAAAAGGCAGTAGAAATATGAAAAAAAAATATGCAGATACACACAGAAGTATACATTGTGTAAGATGAATGACGATGCCCCCGGTGTACACAGCACTAACTGATGACTGACCTGTAAGGGACTGGATGTGTCAGACAAGTCAATCTATAAGCAAAAGTGAGAAGGAAAAAACAATAAATAGTGGAGAAAATAAGTATTTGCAGAGCCAGCTTCAGCACCCTGAGCAGGCCCACTTGCCGTCGGGGACATCGGCGCTATGTTAGCATGGTGCCAGTGCCCAGGGGTGGAACTTCCCCCGCTTGGTCAGGGACCCCAGGATTTGCAATACTTACCTCTCCCCATTCCTACGCTGCGGCGTCTTCAGACTCTGACATTTCAGGTCAGAGGGCACAATGCCATCACGTCTGTGCGCCCTCTGCCTGAGCAGTCAGTGCAGACAGCCGGAAGATGGCAACGTTGAGGAGTCCAGAGCAGAGCAGCGGCCAGTGTGGAGAGATTTTCATTTTTTTTTATGTTTGAAGCATTATACTGGAGCATCATATGGGGCCCATCTTATACTGGAGCATCATATGGGGCCCATCTTATACTGGAGCATCATATGGGGCCCATCTTATCCTGGAGCATCATATGGGGCCCATCATATACTGGAGCATCATATGGGGCCCATCATATACTGGATCAACATATGGGGCCCATCATATACTGGAGCATCATATGGGGCCCATCATATACTGGATAAACATATGGGGCCCATCATATACTGGAGCATCATATGGGGCCCATCATATACTGGATAAACATATGGGGCCCATCATATACTGGAGCATCATATGGGGCCCATCATATACTGGAGCATCATATGGGGCCCACCATATACTGGAGCATCATATGGGGCCCATCATATACCGGAACAACATATGGGGCCCATCATATACTGGAGCAACATATGGGGCCCATCATATACTGGATCAACATATGGGGCCCATCATATACTGGAGCATCATATGGGGCCCATCATATACTGGATAAACATATGGGGCCCATCATATACTGGAGCATCATATGGGGCCCATCATATACTGGATAAACATATGGGGCCCATCATATACTGGAGCATCATATGGGGCCCATCGTATACTGGAGCAACATATGGGGCCCATCGTATACTGGAGCAACATATGGGGCCCATCACATACAGTATACTGGAGCATCATATGGGGCCCATTATATACTGGAGTATCATATGATCATATGGGGCCCATCATATACTGGAGCATCATATGGGGCCCATCAAATACTGGAGCATCATATGGGGCACATCATATGCTTGAGCATCATATGGGGCCCATCATATACTGTATACTGGAGCATCATATGGGGCACATCATATATGAAGCATCGTATGGGGTCCATTATATATGAAGCAAAATATGGGGTCCATTCTGTATGGAGCATTATATGGGGCCCATCATAACACTGGAGCATTATATGGGGCCCATTATATATGGAGTATTATATGGGGCCCATCATATGCTGAATGGAAAACTATATGGGGATCATTATGTATGGTGCAATATATGGAACCCATCATATACTGTATGGAGCATTACAAAGGGCTCATTATACTGTATGGAGCATTTTATGGGGTCCATTATTCTGTATGAAGCACTATGTGGTGCCCATAATACTGTATGGAGGATTATACGGTCCGATTTCTGAGCTATTGATATCACTCATGTAATGTAAGAAGTGTAATTTTTTGCATTGTACTACACCTATATTTCTCTGCCGTATCTGTGCAATATGAATCGTGGTATGTGTTAAAGGAGCCCACTGAGAATCTTTCGCCCGGGGCCCACGAAAACCTGGTGCTGGCCCTGAGTATTTAATACACTGCCGATTTTGTAAGTTTACCCACCTACAAAGAATGGAGAGGTCTGTAATTTTTATCGTAGGTACACTTCAGCTGTGAGAGACCGAATATAAAAAATCTAGAAAATTACATTGTATTATTTTTACATAATTAAATTGCATTTTATTTTATTTTATTTTAGTATTTGATCACGTACCTAACAGAAGATCAAAGAAAATGGAAGAAACACAAGATGACTGTCAATCTTCCATAGTCTGGGGCTCCATGCATTATCTTGCCTCATGAGGAAAGGATGATTCTGAGATAGGTAAGGAATCAGCCCAGAACTATGAGAGAGGACCTGGTCAAGAGAAGACGATCTTGGACCAAAGTCTCAAACATTACCGTTAGAAACACACTATGCCATCATAGATTAAAATCCAGCAGGGTACGCAAGGTCCCTCTGCTCACACCAGCACATGTACAGTCATGTTTGAAGTTCGCCAATGACCATCTGGACGATCCAGAGAAGGCATGGGAGAAGGTCATGAGGTCAGATGAAAAATAGAACTTTTTGGTATCAACTCCACTCGCCATTTTTGGAAAAAGAAAAATGATGAATATAACCCCAAGAAGACCGTCCCAACCATGAAGCATGGTGGGGGAAACATCACACTTTGAGAGTGCTTTTCTGCAAAGGGGACAGGACGACTGCACCATATTGACAGAAAGATGGGTGGTGTCATGTATCGCGATATTTTGGACAACAACTTTCTTCCCTCAGTAAGCACATTGAAGATGGGCTGGGTCTTCCAGCATGACAATGACCCGAGACACACAGGCAGGGCAACTAAGGAGTAGCTCTGTAAGAAGCTTTTCAAGGTCTTGAAGTGGCATAGCCAGTCTCCAGACCTGAATCCAATAGAAAATCTTTGGCGGGATCTGCAACTCAATGTTGCCCAGCGGATAGCCCCAAAACCTGAAAGATCTGGAGAATATCTGTATAGAGGAGTGGGCCAAAATCCCATCTGCAGTGTGTGCAAACTTGGTCAAGAACTACAGGGAACGTCTGACATCTGTATTTGCATACAAATATTAAGTTTTGTTTTTCTATTGTATTAAATATTTATTTAATGTAATAAAATGCAAATTAATTATGTAAAAATCATACAATGTGATTTTCTGAATTTATTTTTTAAGATTCTGTCCCTCACAGTTGAAGTGTACCTATGATGAAAATTACAGACCTCTCCATTCTTTGTTGGTTGTAAAACTTGCAAAATCGGCAGTGGATCAAATACTTATCTTCCCCACTGTATATAAAAACTGTGATTTTCTCACCATTCCTGGGTACAGTGCTAAGTCTCCACCATTGCTCTATGTGTCTGTTACTGTTTAAAGGGCTGCAATCATGTCAACAGCACTGCAGCGAATAACGGAGCTCAGTGGTTTGGCGGGGTGGATGGCATAGCTGCTGAGCTCACTTATTGGCTGTAGCGCTCTCCATGCAATGTCAGCGCTGCAAACCATAGTAGGAACACAGGGCTTTTCCAAAACCATTACCACCCATTAAAGTTCATCTTTATGATCTGGCATATGGGGGTCTTATGGGCCAGACAATATTTTCTGTGAAAAAAGTAAACATATTAACTCTCCTCCAGAAAAGGTGTAGTAGACAGACTAACTTTCTTCTGTAGGGAATGACAGTTTCCACATCAATGTGGGCTTTATGTCACTGCTGCAGAAATCAAACATCACTGTTCAGGCCAGGTAAACAGGGATCCCAACATGGTCCCTTATGGTAGGGGACCACAACACTCAACACAGGAACAATGTCGAATATATAAGGTCACTCATTTTTGTTTTCGCCTTTATGATAAGTAAGCCTTTATGATAAGTAAACTTTACTGGTGTCCATGACCACTTACCCAGTTAACTAGAATGAGAACCATTGAACTTGATTGTAGCGTAATGTTGATAACGATGATTGACATTGATTACAGTATATAGAGAAACTGAGGAACAAAATAGCGCAAAAGGGTCTTATCCGATGATTAGAGACAATATTGTGAAAGAGAAAGGCTCAGCTGGTTCAGCTGTGTGATACACAACAATAAAGGAACCCAGAAATGTCAGCTGCCGCAGACCCACCGGTTAGAAATCCGGTAAAGTGCGAAGTAGAAATAAGTGGGTTCTCTGTGCTGCTGATGGAGATCCAAAGGCAGATTCCAGGAGACAGGAATGGTATCAATGTGGTTTATTATCAACGCATTTCGAAGTAATCCGACTTCTTCATCAGGAAAAAAAACACAAACTTTTGTTATTCTTTTCCTGATGAAGTCATCAGATGACTTCAAAACGCGTTGGTAATGAACCGCATCAATACCAATCCAGCCTCCTGGAATCTTCCTCTTGATCATCATCAGCGCAGAGCACCCACTTATTCCTACTTGACATTGAAGATTATAGTTTCTGTTATGTTATTTGAGAAAATAACACAAGTGCACTTGGATCTATTTGTAACTTCCTTAGCAATGAGTGGAATGAGCAGCAAGTTTGGTCCTCTTTTGTGTTCCTGCTACCGTGGCACCAGTGGGAGTGGGGGATTGAGGAACTGAACTCTGGTGGTGGAACCTAGATCTAACAGATCCCCGGAGATGATCCAACAGCCCTGTATTCTATCCAAGTCCCACCTGTCTTCATGGAGCTTATCAATATGCGAGTTTCCTTCTTCGTTTTCAGCAAGTTTCCCATCCACTTGTGTAGTGTGCATCATAGCGAACACCATCGATGGCCGGCGTTGAGCGCTCTAGTCACGTACAATATAATAATGCTGAAAATTATAATTATGAAAAATGCTCATTGCTGGCTCCTGCCATAAATTAGGACTAGGAAGTGGAAGATTTGGACAAACATACAGTGGTTGCTCTCCCCCCCCTTTATTTCTTTCGCTCCGGCAGAAAGGATTAAAGGGTTTTGTGTTGAATATTCTACATGAAGAATATGCTGGCTAACCGGCCTGGATTCTGATTATAGCTGTGCGGGGACTCGTTAGCTGGCATTACCACTCACAGCTGTTCAATCATCCGCCTTTTGTTCCTTACAGCCCCTCACGCTGGGTAACCCTATGACTGCCAGACGCCGCTCCGCGCAGTGCATTTGTGGTGTGGAGCTCTTGCAGAGCTGGCGGGGTGGAGGAATGCAAGAGCGAAGCAATTTTCTGTCAATGCTGTCTAATCTTATCCACATTACAGCAGTGAGGGGTGGATGGCATAGCAGCACTCCAGCTTATACAAAGAGCAGGTACAACATACTGGAGATTTCTTTTTTCTTTTTTTTTCAGTGCAGTGTCTAGACAGGTACTGTAGAAAAAAACAAAATCTGATAATGTTTGACAGGTGAGAATTTCCATAATGCTCTCAGACCTATTCATGAAGTCAATTTCTGTTGTTCAACCTGATAATTTTGGATGGTGAGGATATAATCTACTTGATGGAATTTTGAAATTGCAGGTACACGAGGCAACCGCAGGGGCCCAGGAGGTCTTCCCCCATCTAAAGGGGTTCATTACGAAGAATTCTTGGACTGCGAAGGGCCCACATACTGTTCTGGCAGAGGGGCCTTCTTCTGCCTCTGTCCACCAATGCAGACATCAAAGGATTAAGTAAACTACTCAAAACCCTTGTACCCATAAATACTCCGTACAGGTAGTAGTGCCATATCCTTCTCTATAATGGAACGGATGAATGTACGCCGGACACATCCCAGGTGAAGACAGTCTGGGCTCCATTTAGAGTCGGCCGGACATATATGCTCAAGGCATAAATGACTGATAGAGGCCTGTGATGGATGCCGTACAGTGACGTCTGTCCCTCATAGGGGCCACTGTAAAGAAAAAACTAAATTCTAAACGCCTGATTTACAACTAGCAAGGAGACATACAAGCAACTATTCTTTCCTATACAGTTAAATAAATTGTATGCGGCACTCACTGACCAAAAAGAAGCCATAGGGGACACTCTTTTGGTCTCCTTCTGGTGCATGTAGCCTAAAACCAATTTGATAGAGCCACTACAGCCAGAGGCTTATTCACACACGAGGGGAGATTTTTTTGATAATGTAGTAAAATGCTATAATTTATTGTAAGTCGAAAATGGTGCAACATGTCTGAGCAATGTGCGAGATACTATTTTTTTATCTGCCTTGTGCCACGTGATGGCTGATGTATGCACACAACATATCGTGCCTCTGAAGGCTGTAACAAAATTTGGCAACTCATATTAGCCTCAATACACATGATAAATGTGACGCAGGTGACATAGACCTAATTCAGACATCCATTTTCTGCCTATGTTTTCCATGGACAGAACACATTCCCAAAAATTTATAGGGTTGGTGTTTACTTCTGGAACAAGAATCCACAAAAGAGAAAAAAAAATGAGATTGAACAAACACCCAGGTTGATTGTGATGCTTAATGCAGTGATCAGTAATGGACAGCAGCATTTAAGGGGTTAACAGAAGCTAATGGCACTGTGAAGAGGCAGATGCTGGCTGTGTAACATGGCCGACATCTGACCTAAATGGCGTGGGCTCAACTCTTGAGCCTGCTCCACGCACGCTGTCCATGGAGTGTAACTTTTCTGATCGGTATTTTACAAGTAGGATTTAATGAAAAGCCTCCTGGAGTAAGGTGGGCCCACATTTTTAAGAGGCAGTCACATGACCCCCCCCCGTGTGGGGAATAGAGTGGAATCGTGACAGTGGGTGCTTCCCACAATGTGACGATTCAGCAGTCTGCAGTCACATAGCGTAACTGCAGACTTTTCATTTCAGTCTGGGCAACCCACATAGCGCTTCAGCAAAGCAAGACATTTTGGACAATTGTATGCTTCCAGATTTGTAGGACCAGGCTCAGGAAGGCCACTTTATATTGAAGCATGAATGTGCCCCGATGCAAAGAACAGGGTCCAAAAAAAGCCAGGTTGACCGAGTTTGGAGTGGAAAAACTTGACTTTCCTGCACAGAGCCCTGACCTCGGTTCCATCAAACACCTCTCGTTAAAGTTTAATGTCTGACCTGACAAATGGACTTCTACACAATCCAAACTTTGTATAAATCCTTAGTAGAAAAGCAAAACCTATTACAGCTCCAAAGGGGGAATCAGTTCCTATTAGACACCCAAGCTTTGGCGGAATGGCCATGCCTCCCCCACTGCAACCAATGTAGGGAATTGGAGTTTGGCTATGTCATCAAGTGAAAAGATTCTGGCAGAACAAATCTTGCAAAATATCTTTAATTGATCTTAAAAAGGTTGTCCTTTTTAGCGCAAGCAAACCCTTTAAACATGCCGTATTCGCACATATGGTCATCATAAAGGGGAGTTCACAGTTGAAGATCTTCAATGGTCCAAACTAGAGTGTTATCATGAACGGCACCTCTACCTTCATGAAATTATTGTGACCATTCAGTACATGGCTTCATATTTAAAAGGGCTCTAAATTATACTATAATTTTAAAGGAAATAAAAGATAGCACCATCTTATATCATTATATTAAATAATTATTATTATTATACAGCATGCAAATTCTACCAAAAGCGCTTAATTCACAGGAAAAAAGCTATCTAGTTACATGATGAGCAAAACAGTAACAGTTACTGTTTTTAACTTTTGAAGTTCAGGCTCCATATATCTCCATCCACTACTACTCGTGAGACTACCATCGTTTTATAGACAATCATTTTGGCTATCTCATACATAAATTTGACTTACAACTATTTAGCATAGGATAAGTTATGCAGATTCTCGTCATGTTGCTGCATTGTTACGGTTTTGCTCCTAGAGGTGGATAGCATTAAGCTACTTACGGGTAGCTGCGTTTTTCGGAGGCCCATGACAGCACTACGAGAGAGGGGATCCGCCCTTCAGGAACAGGAAACCTACAGAGATACAAAAGGGCGGCACCTCTCCCTATGCATCAGTTGTATATTAGAGCCTGAGAGGACTACCGCGGTTAGTAGCACACAAATATTATATACAGTTTATATACAAAACTTAATCCAATACAAATACCACACGTGAGATCTATATATATCTCATTATATACATTATAGGAAGTGCAACCCCCCGTGAATAGGGAGGGAACTAAGGGTGCTGTCATGGGCCTCCGAAAAACGCAGCTACCCGTAAGTAGCTTAATGCTTTATTCGGACTCCCATGACAGCACTACGAGAGAATTACAGAGATGTAAAACTACCTTAGGGAGGGACTATAGCCTGCAGCACCCTTAACCCGAAGGTGAGATCAGAGGAGCACCCCAAGTCCAACCGATAGTGTTTGAAAAAGGTGGAAGGGGACGACCACGTAGCTGCCTTACATATCTGGTCGATTGATACTCCAGATCTTTCCGCCCAGGATGTAGCCATGGCCCTGGTGGAATGCGCCCTCAGATTCTGCGGAGCCGGACCTCCACCTGCAGTATAAGCCAGAGAGATAGCCTCCCTAATCCACTTCGCTAGTGTGAACTTTGAAACTCTAAGCCCTTTCCTAGGACCTTGGAAGGATAAAAATAACGCATCCTCTCTCTTCCAAGCGTTAGTGACTGTGATGTATTCTAACAGGCATCTCCTAACATCTAATGTATGGAGTAGTTCTTCTTTGGCGTTAGAGGGGTTAGGGAGAAATGATGGTAACACTATCTCCTGTGATCTGTGAAAATGTGAGGCGACTTTTGGCAAATAGGCGGGGTCCGGTTTTAGGACCACTCTGTCCTGTAAAAACTCTGTATATGGGGAGAGTCTAGAGAGCGCTTGAATGTCCCCTACTCTACGAGCAGATGTTATCGCTACCAAGAACGCTGTCTTGAGGGACAATAATTTAATTGAAGCAGAATGTAAGGGCTCAAACGGTTCTCTAGTCAAGGCTGACAGGACTAGGTTGAGATCCCAAGGTACCGACCTGTTCTTGTGTATAGGTCTAGCTCTACTAGAAGCTTTTATAAACCTTGATACCCAATAGTTATTAGCAACGTTACAAGAAAACAGGGCCCCCAGGGCTGAGACTTGTACTTTTAGTGTACTCGTGGATAGGTTTAACTCTAACCCTTTCTGCAGGAATTCTAAAATTTGGTTAATTGGTAACCCTTCTTCAATTCTGAAATCTGAAGAGGCCAAGAACTTCCTCCAGGTTCTAGAGTAGATCTTTGTTGTGATATTTTTTCTACTCTTCATAAGGGTATCAATTAAGTTTGGGGAAAAACCTCTGTTTTTTAATAATGACCTCTCAAACACCATGCCGTCAAATGGAGCCCCTTCACTTGCGGATGGGTGATCGGACCTTGATGGAGTAAATTGGGAATGTCCGGAAGTACCCAGGGGTCTTCCACCGACATGGTCCTGAGCCACGCGAACCAAGCTCTCTTGGGCCAGAAAGGGGCGACCAGTATGACCCTTGCTCGGTCCTCCCTTATTTTCCTGACCACAAGAGGTAATAGGCCCAGCGGGGGAAACGCATAAGCCAAACGGAAGTCCCATTTGATCAGGAAGGCGTCCACTGCCAACGGATTCTCCCTGGGATTCAGAGAACAGAATTTTTTTGTTTTTCTGTTGTCCCTGGTGGCAAACAGGTCCACGTCTGGATGACCCCACATGTGGACAATCTGACCGAAGATGTCTCTGTTCAGGGACCATTCCCCTTGTTTTAACGTGTTGCGGCTTAGAAAGTCCGCTTTTATGTTTTCTTTCCCTTTTAAATGTAGAGCAGTTAAAGATAGTAAATTGCTCTCTGCTGTCTGGAGAAGGCGGTCTGCTACTTCCATCAGAGCTTCGGAGTGTGTTCCACCCTGGTGGTTTACGTAGGCTACTGCCACCTGGTTGTCGGAGAGGATCTTGACATGGTGACCCTGTAGATACACGAGGAGTTTTTTAACTGCTAGCTCAATAGCCATTAACTCTCTCTGATTGGAGGAAGCTGATGTTTGAGGGTCCCATAGCCCTTGAACTACGATGTCACCCATGTGCGCCCCCCATCCCGTAGGGCTGGCGTCAGTTGTTATTACACGAGTCACATGTGTCACCCAGGGAACTCCTGCCGACAGATTGCCTTCTACTAGCCACCATCTGAGAGATGTAAGTACTACTGGACTTAACGTCACCTGACCCTGCAAGGACCCCTGTAAGGCTCTATCATTGTCCAGAACCTCAAACTGTAAAGGTCTGGTATGGAATTGGGCCCAACGGACGGCAGGAATGCACGAAGTTAGGGATCCTAACAGTGACATAGCCTGTCTAAGGGTCATGGATGGTTTATTAATCGCCTTCAACACCTGTTGTTGAATGTGGAGTAATTTATCAGGCGGCAAACAGCATTGTTGGGTCTCTGAATTTAATAACAGTCCGAGGAATCTCTGAATTTTTAGGGGCTGTAAACGGGATTTGTCATAATTTATAATCCAGCCCAGATGTTCTAGTTTGGCTATGGCTGTCATTGCTTGCGAAAGGCAATGATCTGCTGAATTCCCCACAATAAGGAAATCATCCAGATAAGGTATTATGAGGATATCGGATTCTCGCAAATATGCCATAACCTCAGCGACTACCTTGGTAAATACCCTAGGAGCTGCAGAAATGCCGAAGGGAAGGGCTCGATATTGAAAATGACGAACCATTCCCTCTATAGACACCGCCACCCTCAGGAACCTCTGGAAGTTCTCATGGATAGGAACATGATAGTATGCGTCCTTAAGATCTACAACTACCATAAAGCAGTGTTTGAACAATATCTTTATTGTAGTATTGATAGACTCCATTTTGAAGGTTTTATTAACCAGGAATTCATTAAGAGATTTAAGATTAATGATGGTCCTAAATGACTTATCTGGTTTTTGAATCAGAAATAGAGGAGAGTAGAACCCTCTTCCTCTTTCTGAATCTGGGATCTCAATCAGCACCTTTTTAAGACATAAATTGGTGACTTCAGCTTCCAAAGCCGTTTGTTCAATAGAGGAGGAACGCAAGGGGGTTAATTTGAACTTATCCTGAGGCCAATGGTCAAACTCCAGTCTCAGGCCGTCTGATACAATGCCTCGGACCCAGTCACTATTAGTGATGTCAGACCATGCGGAAGAGAAGGCTGCCAATCTCCCTCCCACAGGGATTGCTAGTCATTGGTCTGACTTTTTACGTTCTTTTGAGGAACGGCGGAACATATAGCCCGTACCTCTCTTGCGTCTATCCTCCCATCTGAAATTATCTCTCGAGGGTGAGGACGCGCGTTTCCTTCCGCGACCAAACCTCCTTCTGTTGAAGGGGCGACGGTAAGATGCTGATGCCAGATTAGGGAACTTCTTCTTGTCATCACTTGCTTTTTCAAGCAAGTCATCCAGAGTTGGTCCGAAGAGATATTCCCCTTTACAAGGAATAGCGCAGAGCTTGGATCTTGATTGGATGTCACCGGACCAACATTTTAACCATAAGGCTCTACGAGCCGCGTTGGAAAGACCTGCTGCTCTGGCCGCCATCTTGACAGAATCCAATGAAGCGTCCGACAGGAAGGCCGCAGCATCTTGAATTACTGGGAGCGCATTCAGGATTGTATTCCTGGACGCACCTTCCTTAAGTTGTGACTCCAGTTGATTCAGCCAGACCATTAAGGATCTTCCTGTACACGTTGCGGCCACCGCTGGTCTCAGAGATCCAGCCGCCATCTCCCAGGTACCTTTAAGAAAGGTGTCTGCCTTCCTATCAAGCGGATCTTTAAGGGACCCCATATCCTCAAAGGGTAATGCGGCTTTTTTGAACGCTTTTGCCACCGCAGCATCTAGCTTAGGGGCCTTGTCCCAGGTATCAACCGCTGCATCCTCAAAGGGATACCTGCGTTTTAAAGCTGGTGGTAACGAGCCTTTTTTCTCCGGTTTCTTCCACTCTCGGAGAATTAACTCTTGAACTTTATCTATCACCGGAAAAGATCTGCGTTTCTTATGGTCTAATCCGCTGAACATTAATTCCTGCCTGGAAGGTTGAGTTTTTGGCTCTTCCAGGCCCATCGTACCCCTGACCGATTTAACTAGTTTATCAACTCGGTCCAGCGGTAGACAAAACGGCCAGAGTCCTCTTCCGATGACGAGGAAGAGGGAATAGAGCCATAGGAACCTTCCTCTCTTTCTTCCTCCGAAGACTCAGAGATTAAGGGAGTTCTAGGTTTTGAACTTCCCGCCTGGGATAGAGACCGCAGGGATTCCCTTACTTCCAGATGGATCATCTCTTTTAAGTTAGCCGTAGTTGCAGATTCTTCCGCTACCTAGGGGAGGACAATAAGGTGATACCATCTATCCGACCTGATGTCCCTTAACCCCTACCACACCTGTAGACCTCACCGTCTGCTGTATACAGGGGGCACATAACTTTTTGGGATAAGAATCTGGTAAGGGGATTCCACATAGGGCGCACTCCTTATGTTTCGTCTTTGCACTTTTCTTCCCCTAGAATGACAAAGTATAAGGGGGCCCGCGTCACTGAGTGAACATTCACGTAGATCACTTACCAGTGTACGCCAAGAAAGGTACCGGAACACGAGGGGGTTCTTTCCCAGTCGACGCTCTCGATCCCTGCTTGGACGAGCTTTTGCGGCTGGACTGGTCACTCCTGACATGCTCCTTCTCCAAGGGCTTCTGTCGCACCTCCAGTAGCTGAGGCTGCTCACCACCACTCTCCATGATGGAAGTGTGACCAAAAGCAGGGCTCTAAGTCCGATACCTGCTTAAATCCCCCTGGGTTCCGGTCAGCAGGCTGCCTGGCGTCATCCCATTGGTTTCTGCTTACCAGACTGCAGCTGGGAGGTCAGCGGTAGTTAGTGGGGAATCCGGTGTCCAGGATCGATGGGCGCCGCCATCTTGGATAGACTGCGCATGCGCAGCCATCCAGTAACCCGGAAGCGCCTGCCGACTCCGCCCCCGGCGTCACAGCACTCCGGAAACGCTCCTGAGAGCGGTGCAGGACGCCGGAGATGTGCGACAGCGCTCCGGTCGGCGCCGCTCTCCCGTCACCGCTACCCCACTCCACCGCCGCACCGCATCGCTGCAAGAACCAAGGGGGGAGATATACTTACCAACGCCGGCATAGAATGGAGATCAGGCAATCCTCCGGACCCTGCTCCCTGCTGCCATACGCCACCGACGTGCAGTCCAGCCAGGACCACCGTGGCGCCTCCAGGGACATCCGCACCGGCCGAGGTAGGAGACCCCCCCCGCTACCAGATTCGGCCGGCCGGCCTGGGATCCACTACGGAGAATTTCATCTGTAGGATCCTGTCCCTCCAGGAACAGGAAACCAAACTGATGCATAGGGAGAGGTGCCGCCCTTTTGTATCTCTGTAGGTTTCCTGTTCCTGAAGGGCGGATCCCCTCTCTCGTAGTGCTGTCATGGGAGTCCGAATAAAAATCTTTTTATTCCTGTGTACTACAAAATACAACCTGTTTTCCCATCCCCTAATAGATCAGTGTGTTATTTGGTTGATTCCCAAGCGAACGGTCACTGGTTCGAATCGAGGAGCAGCCATGAAGAAGAATTCCCAAGAAAAGAGAAACAGCGGTCTCTCGGCCAAGAAAATTGCCAAACTGAATTATGCCGTCACAGTTGGAAGAATACAAAATGAAGTCCGTCCATCCATTCCAAAGCCAAGAGGTAGAGATCCAGGCAAAATATCGGGGTCAACAAGATGGCTCATCACAACGTCTATTAACTCTGTCCTGGCAAACATGGCAGTGAAGGTGTCTTGTATGCTTAATAATAGATCACAGACGTCCTTGCAAGCACTGTGCGATGTACACTAAGCAAGTCTGGAATGGTGGCACGAAAAAAGGAGAATAAGCCTCGACTTCAATATCATCATAAGAAGCGCCAGCTCAAGTTTGCAAACAACTACGAAAAGTGGACATTTAAAGGGAACCTGCCACCTAAAAAATCGAAGAAGAGCTGCGTCCACCAGCATCAGGGGCTTATCTACAGCATTCTGTAATGCTGTAGATAAGCCCCCGATGTATCCTGAAAGATGAGAAAAAGAGGTTACATTATACTCACCCAGGGGCGGAACCGCTGCGGTCTGGGTCCGATGGACGTCGCAGGTGTCGGGCCTCTCTGACCTTTCCCGGCGCCTGCGCACTGCTCTACCCTCAACAGGGCAGACAAAGTGCTGGCTTCTCCCCCTTTTTTTGCGCCGGAGCTGCGGCGTGAACACAAGAAGAGGACGTCATCGTAAGAAGATGGGAGGCCCCGGACCGGACCGTGACGCCCATAGGCCTCGGACCGGACCGTGACGCCCATAGGCCTCGGACTGCAGAGGAAGCGTTCCTGGGTGAGTATAATGTAACCTCTTTTTCTCATCCTTCAGGTTACATCGGGGGCTTATCTACAGCATTACAGAACTTCTGTAGATAAGCCCCTGATGCCCGTGGCAGCAGCTCATCTTCGATTTTTGGGGTGACAGGTTCCCTTTACAGATTGGAAACGGTGATTTGGAGTGATGAAATGAAAGTCAATAGCCTAGGCTCTGATAGGTGCAAATGGTTCTGAAAGAAACAAGGGAAAAAGGGGCTAACAGATTGAGAAATTGAAGGAAATGTCAAGTTTGGTGGAGGAAGCCTGATGGTATGGGGTTATTTCACAGCAAAAGGCATTGAATACTTGACCGGGATCGATGGTGGTCTCAGTGCTGAGCTATATGTGAGTATCCTACAAGATAAGTTACTTCGTAAACTCAAGCACTATGAGTATGAAAAGGACGACATAATGTTCTGGCAGAACAACGACCAGAAGCATACATCAAGATTGGTGAAGAAATGGTTCGATGACAATGAAGTAGAGGTGTTGGATTGGCCTCCACAGTCCCTAGACCTCAACCCACTCAAACACTTGTGAGTAGAATTGAAGAAAAATCTGTATACATACCCAAGTGAGGCGAACAGTATGCACTGACTTTGGGAATGTATAAAAGAGACCTGGGATCAGATTTTAGTTTAGATATGTTTGAGTCTGATAGAGATCATCCCAGAAGGATTCAGGCAGTGTTGAAAGCCAAAGGTGAATTTACAAATGTCTAACAAAATAATATAAATTTAGATTTTTAGGAGCAAAACAGTAACAATGCAATTAAATGACAAGAATCTGCATAATTAATTATATGCTAAATAGCTGCAAGTCAAATTTATGTCTGAGATGGCCAGAATGGTTGTCTATAAAATGATGGTAGTCTGACGTTCAAAGCTGTAGTGGATGGTGAGATAAGGGGCCTGAAAGCCAAAAAGTCAAAATATTGTTAACCTTTTACTCATCAGTGTAGTTTGAATAATACAAGTGAATATAAGAAACTTTGACACACATCTGATCAGAGAAATGGGTTTCCTTCTTCAGTTATGAGCCCCTTTTTGCTCTTTCCTCTGCCTCCTGAACTTTATCATTTACTCAGAAATCTGCTAAAATATGTTGTGTTAAAAAAACAAGACAGACTATCCGCTAAGGAATCAAATTAAAGCCTGCCTAAAGAGAAACTGCTTCTGCTTTATAGCAATTATTATGCTTACCTCAGAGCTGGATTCACAGCTACACTGCTGTATAATGTCATCCATGCTATGCATTTTATATCACTCCAGTGCTGGAATCGCAACTACACAGAACTAAATATTGTCCCGCAATCTGCTACTACATAGAGACAGGATAGCAGGAATCCATTGGATCTCTGTGTACTTTGTATAGGAGACATCATAGCCACCATTCTTGACCTACTAGCTCAGAGACAACTGAAAATTGGAGACAAGAGTCAGGTAAGGAAAAAAAGGTAAAACATACAATAAATACAGCCACGTGGTACTCTATCTGCCAGTAGTAGAGTGCCCACACAGGATGAAAGGAACCTAGCATCTCATTCTACTTGGTTCATTGCTTTGGCACCTTTGCTTTTGCCCTTCTGTATTTCGCAGTCAGCAGATGCCTATTGCTAATAACAATGAGCAGAGAGCCGCTATTGTGTGCGCACTCATTAATGTCCCTTTGCAGCCTCCCTGGATGAACCTGCTCGGTAAGATGTAGCCATGGGCCAGGCTTATAGCAGAATGCACAGCACGTGTGCGCAGTGGCTATTTTCGCCATAGGATAGCTGGTTATTAGGGACGGTTGTCTTAGAGCTCCAGACAAGGTCATGAGCTGTAGCTGGTAATTTATGGGCATCTCAAGCATTGATCCTCGTGTGAGCCGCTTAAATACAGGTATAGGTAATTGTGGCTCCAGCTGCACAATGTCAGCTGCTCCATTGTGCACTTAGGAAGATGAAAGGATGGCTATGCTGCAAAATGCAGAGAGGATTCTCACTAAAATGGATATCAAGTGACTTTTTCCCTTTTGTGGTCATGCCTCCCCAACCACCCCCTCGCCAATAACCTTCAAATTCAACTTGCAATGCTTCCCACATCCCAATGCCTGCAGACATCCACGCTGGAGCTGTACGGAGCAGAGCGCCGTCTTTGATCTGCCGTGGCAGTGCGTGGCCAGCTGGCTGCGGTTAATCTGTTGCCCAGGGAACGACAAGTGAAGTGTATACTTCCTGATACGGCACAGGAGGCACTCCTGCGCCATCGCCACACGGCATCTCGCTGTGAGGAGCTCAAGTGCTGGAACTGCTATAGCGGCAGCACAGCTGGTGCCCATTAATGCTCCCTGTGTGACTGGAACAGGCAGCCAGCTCGAAAAAGCTCATTCTTTTCCATTGACAAACCAAGGGGCTTATTATTCCCCCAACCACCCCCCACCCCATCCTTTCCTGATAATGAGCAGCAAACCCCACGCTTGGCGGATTGAAATAGCAAAATGCAAAGGATTTCATGATTGCTTGATTTTTTTTTTTCTTTCTCATCAGCAAAACACAACAATCACTAAAATGAGATGTGGAAGAATTTATAGCGGGAGGAAATTTGGAAACCGGGATTTAATGTGGATTATGTTTAGTGCACGGGGACCATTATTTACGCACTGCTGCTAATTCACATCATCAGGCCTCTTCCGAGCGCGAGATTCATACCTCTAATATGCATAGGAATTAAACACCTCATCCCAGAACGCTCCCTCCACCTCCCCGGGTAAAAATAACCTGGAAGACAGGGCCGTGACTTTACATAAAGATGGCAGCCTGGCTGGGATTCGCTCCACTGAAGAAAAAGACTTATTCCTACCAGATCAATTTTCCTGTGGAACAAAATAATCTTTTTTTATTTTTTTTTTTCAGGATGTTTCGTACTTTTGTATTCAAAAAGTTTTGGCCAATTTGGTCCAAAAGAAGCAAATGTTAACATTGATGATGGTGGTTACTTAGCTTTACCAACACAATACCATATAAACCCGCATTATTGCTGCACTGCCTGCTCCCTGTAATGCTGGTGGGTGTAGACCACCTGCGCCATAAGCCGAGCTTACCTTAGAGGGGAGTAACTAAGTGACTACCGGGTATTCACTAGACCAGTGTTTCCCAAAAACTGTTGGGGTCCGTGAGGACTGGAGTTTGGGAAATACAGCACTTGACCCTCTGATGGTGAAGATAGGCTTTGCTGCCGGTAGTCGCCAGGTACCACTCCAGGGCAGTCCACGTTTTCTTCACCAATTGATCAGAGGGTCAGAGGCATGGATGGGAGGTATAAAAGGGCGAAACAGAGGCGTAGTCAAGCAATCTAAGGTCGGGGCAGGCAGCACAGGATCAGTAAATGTAGCTGAGGTAAGGAGAAGAGAGGTCAGACAGGACAGGTAAACAAAACGGGTCATTAACGGAAAGTGGAATATGGAGGCATGCATTAACAGGTTCTATCAGGATAGGAACCAACATTTGGGTGGAAATGATAGGAGAAGCTGCCTAATATAAGCCCTGCTAGCACAGGAAAGAGCTAATCTCTGCAGGACACGGCAGAGTTAAATTCCTGCAGAGACTGGCCATACCCCCCTAAGGCTAAATCAATGCCAAAGGCAGCACTGCTGCAAGAGGCAGACTCAGCAAGACGGTCTGACATGGGGAGAAACCGCACAGTGAGTAGAGGGGCGCTCAGGATGCATGCGCTGTGACAAGCCCTTCATATATTATTTCTGCCCTACCATTACAAGTCCCAGGATTTCTGGCATTATTGTTTTGTCAAAAAGAAAGAGCAAGAAAAGCTGAGCAGTTACCCGCAATTATATCACATCAGGTCCTAAAAACTGTGGATTCTGTTACTGCACCCATAAGGTTCATTCCTGGGTATCTCATTTTCCTCAGCCCTGAAGTTATGCAAATATTAAAGGAAATAAGTATCAATAATCAGACAAGATTAATGACAAGCTAATGATGAGGTTCATATTAGACCATATTGGCCGCAAATAACACCCAATAAGGCTGGTGTACATACTTCGAAAATGCATGTCAGAATGGCTCTATAATCCAGATAATAATATGAGCATTTTGAAGCTAGAGCTGGACTCTTACAATTCTCATTTCCTCGTATCAGGAAGGAAATATTTTTAAAAAGTATTGCACAAGCATTTTTTACATAGATTGCCATAATAAGTATAATAAATAGCCCAGCATCAACAGGTCTAAAATATTTATTTAATAATGAATGCAATTTAGTAAAATAAAATCTGGGTGCCAGGTCTACTTTGAAGTGTACCAGTTATAATAAGAAATTTCTGATATTTCATAGCAAGGTTTCAAAAGTTATGATGGGTGTTTCGCTCGGTGCATTGACCCCAACCAGCCTCCGATCACTAAAAAGAAGGACTGCAACACTACCTGAGGTTGACCTTGCCCTGTACTGGATAGCGTTTCCCACTCCTACACTACCTCCTCATCCCGCCCTCTCTCTGATGGAGTCCCTCAAGGCTCTGTCCTGGGGCCCCTACTTTTGTCCATCTATCCCCTTGGCCTAGGACAACTCATAAAGTCCCATGGCTTCCAGTACCACCTGTATGCGGATGACACTCAGATCTACCTCTCTGGCCCAGATGTCACCTCTCTGCTGTCCAGAATCCCAGAGTGTCTGTCAGCCATATCCTCCTTCTTCACCTCTCGCTTCTTAAAACTCAATGTAGACAAAACCAAACTCATCATCTTTCCTCCATTTTGCGTATCCCCCCTACCCGACCTATCTATTATGGTAAACGGCATCACGCTCTCTCCCTCACCTGAAATCCACTGCCTCAGAGTAACTCTCGACTGTGCCCAGTCCTTCAAAGCGCACGTCCAAACTCTTGCCACCTCCTGTCACCTCCAACTCAAAAATATTTCCAGAATCTGTCCCTTCCTCAGCCCTCAAACTACTAAAACTCTTGTGCATGCCCTCATCATCTCCCGCCTTGATTACTGCAATACCCTCCTCTGTGGTTTCCACTCCAGTCTGTCCTCAACTCTGCTGCCTGACCAATCCACCTCTCTCATCGCTACTCCCCTGTTTCTCCCCTCTGCAAATCCCTCCACTGGCTCCCAATTCCCCAACGAATCCAGTTCAAAATACTAACACTGACCTACAAAGCCATCCACAACCTGTCCCCTCCCTATATCTCTGAACCAATCTCCCAATATCTTCCCTTGTGTAATCTTTCATCCTCCCAAGACATTCTGCTCTCCTCCACACTTATTCGTTCCTCACACAACTGCCTCCAAGATTTCTCCCAAATATCCCCCATCCTCTGGAATTCCATGCCTCAACAAGTCCGATTATCCACCACCCTCGGATCCTTCAGACGGAACCTGAAAACCCATCTCTTCAGGAAAGCCTACAGCCTGCAATAACCATTCTGCCGCCCCCCCCCCCCCTGAGCTGCCGCCTCACCACCACCACACAGAACATAAGAAGCACTTGCACTTTAATTTATCTACCTATACACATAGTTCTGGGTTGAATACGGTCTGATAGCAGTCTATAACTTTCTTGCTTTTCTCAATATCCACAACGCTATAATATATTGATTACTCTAACATTAGTGTCAGACTCTGTGTGTGATCAGCTGGCTACAAACTGGTAGTCCCTGCTTTTGTTTAAAGGTTTTTTTAATTCTTGGATACCTTTTGTGTACTAAAAAGGAGTAGAAGCACTCAGCTGAAATCTGCTCCTCTTTATTCTCGTTCAGTCCCACTTAGAGTCGGGGAAAGCAATGTATGGATTCATCGAAAGTCTAGGACACCAATGGGGACAGTGCTCAGCTCAGCGCTTCTACCTCTTCATTTTAGCAATTTGTGAGGGTCTTTGAACCTAGTGATCAAAACTTCTTACAAGTCATGAAATAATATATTCCTTTCCCCAATGTTCTTCTGCCATGTGGGTCATGACCCTTGCCTGACTCTTTGCTTTCTCTTCCAGTCACGTAGATCATGTGACCGCTGCAGTAAATCGGCTGCCACTGACTGGCTGCAGCTGTGAAGATCAGCTCGAACTGGAAGAGACAAAGTCTCTTAGCTCTCACTTCTGGCTCAGAAGGAATGTCATGTCTGCAATCAGTCAGTGGCTGCTGATAGACTGCAGCATGCTTGTGATGTCCCCAACCAAAAGAGGAAGGAAAGAGACCGATGGGGGATACTATCAGGGTAGCCGTTTAATAGCAGGAGTCCTAAATATCTCTTTTATTTTTAGAACACCAGGCCCATTTGTACAATACATATTAGTACTGGACAAACTAATACTATTTTGTAAAGTGGTCTCATTATTTTAAAAATTAGTGGGCATTCAAGTTATGGCAGAAATTCAATCTATTTCCCATTTTGTTTTGTTATGCAGCCCTTGTATTGACTAAAACAAACAAACAACAAATACAACAAACAAAAAAACAATTATAAAAACGGCAGGATAATCAGTGACCAAGGTTATTTTTTTTCATTAAATTAATAAGCTGAGATTTAATTTTCGTTCTGTGCACAATAGAATGTTGTCTCCATTCCTAGCGGAGAGTCTAACATCCACGAACTACGGTAGCAAATCAAATTATTAGATTTTATAAGGCATTTGTCCTTGTATGCTTATCTGTAACGCTGAGATATGTGGCCATTGAGCACTCTTTTTTTTTTTTTTTCTTTACTGTACACTTTTTATAGTTCTATAAAAAAATAAAAAAGGTGCAATGTAGTGAGTTACTATGACTGTTATATGAACAAGTCTCGGGTACAATTCCATAAAAGAGAATCGCCATTAGTCGTTCAGAAGTCAATAAACTGGGCTCTCTGCTGACACAATGATACAGAAGTGGAAAAATGGATCTACTTTTGCACAAAGGAAACTTGTTGCGTGCTCAAGATTCCTGTTAAATCTGTGATAAGAAGGGCGCTTCTTGGCCAAAAAAAACTCTTGGCTGAATGTTCGCACTTAAGGGGAACTTGTCAACTCTGGTATCTCCTCCTCCGAGGACAGTACAAACTGGTACTGGATGCACCTATTTTAAAACTCGATCTTTCGTGTAAAGCATTTGAGAATTTGCATTTTAACCACCTTTTAACGGCTCAAAAAAAAAAAAAAAAAATTCTCGTTCAGCTATTCAAATAATGTTTGCTTTTTTTGTGTGATTTTTTTCTGAATATTTTTATATTCCTTTTTTGCTGATAGCACAGGGAACTATAGAGAAAAATGAGAAATACGTGTGTATTTCTCTTTTTTTTATTTTTTTCACAAGAATAGTAAAAAGAAACATTGAAACTATTTTTATATATTTATTTATTTTTTAACAGGGTTAGGTTAAAAACAGTGATTTTGACCGGCAGTGTCTTTTTTTCAGTTTTGTTTTACTTTGTTCTTTTTCTCGCTTTTTTTTTTTTTATTTCACACACTGTTTTCCCTGCCCTTACCCCACAGGGATTAAAGAAACCTTTGGGGAGCATTTTAACATATTAATACATTCTGTAAGATAGCAGCTGAATGAGTCCTGGATGGAGAAGTATATGTGTCACCAAAGTGCCTAACCTCAGTGATGCAAAATCTGGAGAGAAGGCTCCAGCACCGATAGTGCTGAGAGGATTATTAAATGGGCTCGGATATTGAGTCCGGGTTTTAGGAGCAGCTGGGAGAGCGGGGTGGGACTGGCTGCTCCCATATCTCCAATCTCGGCTTGGAAGCTGAAATAAAAGGGCAGCTCAGCTGTATCATAGTTGCCTGGGAGTAGAGATGGAAAAACCTCTAGTATGCTAGTCAGACTACCAGAAGCGGACCAAGTGTAGATCCATTTTGATAAAAAAAAAGTCCAGCTCACTGTAATGGACATCCTTAGGTGTTCAGAGCACAAGAAACGCTGTGTCAAGGCGTGAACCAATCAAAAACAAAAGAAATCCAGCTCATCGAACAAACTTCGTTCTTTATTCACCAAAAGTGCTCAGCAGAGTGTAAAACAGCATCAGCGTTGACATGATATGCGACATGTAAGGGATAATTCCCTTTGCTTCTCTTACTTTGGTTTTTCCCCATCCTCCACTCCCTGGTGCATTGCTCTGTTATATGCAAGTGAATATTTGTATGCCTGGTATCTTCATTTGTCCCTGTTTGTGTTGCCTTGCTCGTCTGGTTGGTGTACTGCTGTGCACGGCTGCTCCCCTCTTCCCTGGCTTTTGAAGAGTGGTGTCATTTTTTGGAGGAAGCATTTCATCTGGTTATGGTGATCACAGATCATAAGAATCGTGTATATTTAGAACTAGATGGTGGCCCGATTCTAACACATCGGGTATTCTAGAATCTGTATGTAGTTTATGAAGTTTTCAGAATAATGCAATTTACACACAGGATTCGGCCGGCCGCGACCAATTAGCGAAGCGTGGTTCAAATTTCCACGTAGTATATTGCCCAGCCACGTAGTATATAGCACAGACACGTAGTATATTGCCCAGCCACGTAGTATATAGCACAGACACGTAGTATATTCCCCAGCCACATAATATATTGCACAGCCACGTAATATATTGCACAGCCACGTAGTATATAGCACTGCCATGTAGTATATAGCACAGAGACATAGTATATAACACTGCCCATGCAGTATATAACACCGGCCACGTAGTATATAGCACAGCGACGTAGTATATTGCCCAGCCACGTAGTATATAGCACAGACACGTAGTATATTGCCCAGCCACGTAGTATATAGCACAGACACGTAGTATATTCCCCAGCCACATAATATATTGCACAGCCACGTAATATATTGCACAGCCACGTAGTATATAGCACTGCCATGTAGTATATAGCACAGAGACATAGTATATAACACTGCCCATGCAGTATATAACACCGGCCAAGTAGTATATAGCACAGCGACGTAGTATATTGCCCAGCCACATAATATATTGCACAGCCACGTAATATATTGCACAGCCACGTAGTATATAGCACTGCCACGTAGTATATAGCACTGCCACGTAGTATATAGCACAGAGACATCTATATATATAATTGTCTAAGGGTTTTTTCTTTGTCTGTCTGCCTGTCCTGGAAATCCCGCGTCTCTGAATCAGCGACGGGCACAGCATGGCGACGATGTCATACAGGTTGCCTCGACCAATCAGCGACGGGCAGTCTGCCGCGAATTCACCTCGACCAATCAGCGACGGGCACAGTATCGACGTAGATGTCATAATGGTTGCCATGGCGACAATGATGTCATAAAGGTTGCCTCGACCAATCAGCGACGGGCACAGTCTGCTGCGAATTCTGGAATCATCATTGTCCATATACTACGGGGACATGCATATTCTAGAATACCCGATGCGTTAGAATCGGGCCACAGTCTAGTAGTATATAATACTGCCCATGCAGTATATAACACCGGCCACGTAGTATATAGCACAGCGATGTAGTATATTGCCCAGCCACGTAATATATACCACAGCCACGTAGTTTATAGCACAGCCCACATAGTATATAGCCCAGAGATGTAGTATATAACACAGCCCACACAGTATATAACACAGGCCACGTAGTATAGAGCACAGCGATGTAGTATATAGCACAGACATGTAGTATACAGCACAGACATGTAGTATATTGCCCAGCCACGTAATATATTGTACAGCCACGTAGCATATTCCACAGCCACGTAATATATTGCACAGCCACGTAGCATATTCCACAGCCACGTAATATATTGCACAGCCACGTAGCATATTGCACAGCCACGTAATATATTGCACAGCCACGTAATATATTGCACAGCCACGTAATATATTGCACAGCCACGTAGTATATAGCACAGCCATGTAGTATATAGCACAGAGATGTAGTATATAACACTGCCCATGCAGTATATAACCCAGGCCATGTAGTATATAGCACAGACACGTAGTATATAGTACAGAGATGTAGTATATAACACTGCCCATGCAGTATATAACCCAGGCCACATAGTATATAGCACAGCCACGTAGTATATAGCACAGAGATGTATTATATAACACAGCCTATGCAGTATATAACCCAGGCCACGTAGTATAGAGCACAGCAATGTAGTATATTGCCCAGCCACGTAATATATACCACAGCCATGTAGTATATAGCACAGCCCACATAGTATATAGCACAGAGATGTAGTATATACCACAGCCCATGCAGTATCTTGCGAGACCACTACGTCATCATCTCGCGAGACCGCAATGCATGGACCGGTCACCAGAGCGTCGCGAGGAGCGGGAAAGGTCTGGGCTGTATCCGGGGGCCAACTGAGGGTGAGTATATAATGATTTTTTATTTTTTTTAACATTAGATCTTTTTACTATTGATGCTGCATAGGCAGCATCAATAGTAAAAAGTTGGTCACACAGGGTTAATAGCAGCGTTAACGGAGTGCGTTACACCGCGGCATAACGCGGTCCTTTAACGCTGCTATTAACCCTTTGTGATCGCTGACTGGAGGGGATTATGGAGCGGGTACTGACTGCGGGGAGTAAGGAGCGGCCATTTTGCCGCCGGACTGTGCCCGTCGCAGATTGGTCGTGGCCGTTTTGCTGCGTCCAATCAGCGACTTGGGATTTGCGTGACAGACAGACAGAAGGACAGACAGAAAGAAAGATGGAAGTGACCCTTAGACAATTATATAGTAGATCTGTGAAACGTCTTACGCCTCGGCATTGTTTTTCAATAGGTTAAACCTTTTTGTCACATATAGGCCGGGGTAAAAAAACATTAAGGCTTCTTTCACACTAGCGTCGGGCTCGGCCCGTCGCCGTGCGTCGGGCCGAGGTCCCCGACGCTAGCGTTGTCTCCGCCGCACAACGGGGGCAGCGGATGCATTTTTCCAGCGCATCCGCTGCCCCATTGTGAGGTGCGGGGAAGTGCGGGGAGGTGGGGGCGGAGTTCCGGCCATGCATGCGCGGTCGGAAAAAGCGGACCGTCGGGAGCAAAAAACATGTAACGTTTTTTGCTCCCGACGGTCCGCCACAGCACGGCGCAACCGTCGCACGACGGTTGCGACGTGTGTCATTGCGTCGCAAATGCGTCGCTAATGTTAGTCAATGCAGAAAAAACGCATCCTGCAAGCACTTTTGCAGGATGCGTTTTTTCGGCAAAACGACGTATTTGCGACATAATGCAGTTAACGCCAGTGTGAAAGTAGCCTAAGACAGATGCCTTATCTTGTTGTTTTCCTGGGGATGGAAATAACTGTGAATTGGTACCTATTCTAAAAAAAAAAAAGGGTGGTTACAGCATCTATATGCTCCGATCTTGAAAAAAGAGGTTACTGACGCTCAGGGTGATGACACTGTTGCCTGCCTGTTAGGTACACTGTTTGTACCTGTGAATTTTCGTCTAAGAATCCTTAGTGAACATCACGATTCGGTCTTGGAATACTGGTAACAAAGCCACCACTGATCTTATTATTCTGCGTTTTTGGTGGCCAGCGGTTCATCAGGATGTCCAGAAATATGTAGTCACCTGCAGTGTCTGTGCGCGTTCTAAGACTTCTCATACTCATCCATCAGGGTCTCTCCAACCAATGGAGATTTCCAGTAGACCTTGGACTCATTTGTTGGTCAATTTTATCATGGATCTACCTGTGTCGACGGGGAACTCTGTAATATTGGTGGTGGAGAATAGATTCCATAAGATGTCTCGTTTTATTGCATTACCAACCAGACAGCAAAACCATTACCAGACAGCAAAAATCATGGATTCTTGCTTAGTTCATCGGTCGCTTCAGTATCTGGTACATTGGATGGGATACGGTCCTGAGGAGAGGATATAGGTATCAGCTTCTGACGTCCATGCCGCCAGACTGATCTGGTCTTTTCACGTGGCACACGTCTGGTTAGTGTACTGCGGTGCACGACTGCTCCCCTCTTCTCTGGGTGACAGAAGGGTACAGAGAGAGGGCGGATACAGGAGATAAGGCAAGGTACGTGGCCCTGCATCTTCACCTTCAAAAGTAATCCGGGGAATAGGGCAAGCTAGAATTCCCCCTAGTGTTAGGAACAAGGGAGTAGCCCCTGGTCCAGGGTAACCCAACAATCGAGTCATGACAGATGGTCTAAACACAACATAAGCAACGACGTTAAGACGCCTTCAGGAGGAAACATCACGCCATTCCTACTCCTGAGATTATGGTGTGGGGTGGTAAAATGTAGAATAGCTGGACCTTTCTACCCTTCATTTCAGGTAAACTAACAGCTCAGGGTTACATTGATTTGGTTCTAGAACCAGCGGTACATCCATTGCTCCAAAGTGTCACAGGAGCTGTTTTCTCAACACAACGCCAGATGACGTTGCTTGAGCTATTGCGAGCAGCCTTCATGACCTAAAGAGAGTTTCCAGACTTGCCACCTATGGAGCAAATCTACGACATATTTTCTTTTTGCCTTTCCATTATTGAGATATTGCTAATTAAAGTACTAGTGTCACATGAATACCGCAACTGAGAGGGGCGAGAAGACCGCACTGTCTGATTTCACGATCTCCTGCACTGATTAGAAGTAACCAATGTATTAAACAGTGTAGGTTTTTTCCTTGCTAGTAGTGCAAGGATTAATCTGTTCCGTTGAAGCTCTTGGAACTTTCCTACCTTAATTGCCTCGTCTGTTCAGTGTTGGCCACTGCCCTCTACTATGTATGCTCACTTCGGGCACTTGGGGTTGCCAGTGTTAATTCTTACTGCCTGGTTATGGAGAAGGAGGTGAATTCGTGAATGGAGATGGAGTTTCGAGATTGTTCAGGAGATTATTGCCTGGAGTTTTGTTTGTGTGCACATCCTCATCCTCTCCTGTTTGGTTTCTCCTTCCTTTAACTCCCCTGCGTCCGAATGTATTGTATGATATTTGTTTAGTTTGATTAGTATTTTCATTTATCCCTGTCAGTCTTCCGTTATTTTTCTGGTTAACCCCTTCATGACCCAGCCTATTTTGGCCTTAATGACCTGGCCGTTTTTTGCAATTCTGACCAGTGTCCCTTTATGAGGTAATAACTCAGGAACACTTCAACGGATCCTAGCGATTCTGATATTGTTTTTTTTCGTGACGTATTGGGCTTCATGTTAGTGGTAAATTTAGGTCGATAATTTCTGAGTTTATTTGTGAAAAAAACGGAAATTTGGTGAAAATTTAGAAAATTTCGCAATTTTCACATTTTGAATTTTTATTCTGTTAAACCAGAGAGTTATGTGACACAAAATAGTTAATAAATAACATTTCCCACATGTCTAGTTTACATCAGCACAATTTTGGAAACAAATTTTTTTTTTGCTAGGGAGTTATAAGGGTTAAAATTTGACCAGTGATTTCTCATTTTTACAACAAAATTTACAAAACCATTTTTTTTAGGGACCACCACACATTTGAAGTCAGTTTGAGGGTTCTATATGGCTGAAAATACCCAAAAGTGACACCATTCTAAAAACTGCACCCCTCAAGGTGCTCAAAACCACATTCAAGAAGTTTATTAACCCCAGGTGTTTCACAGCAGCAGAAGCAACATGGAAGTAAAAAATGAACATTTAACTTTTTAGTCACAAAAATTATCTTTTAGCAACAATTTTTTAATTTTCCCAAGGGTAAAAGGAGGAACTGGACCACAAACGTTGTTGTCCAATTTGTCCTGAGTACGCTAATACCTCATATGTGGGGGTAAACCACTGTTTGGGCGCACGGAAGGGAAGGAGCGCCATTTGACTTTTGAATGAAAAATTGGCTCCAATCTTTAGCGGACCCCATGTCGCGTTTGGAGAGCCCCTGTGTGCCTAAACATTGGAGCTCCCACACAAGTGACCCCATTTTGGAAACCAGACCCCCCAAGGAACTTATCTAGAAGCATAGTGAGCACTTTAAACCCCCAGGTGCTTCACAAATTGATCCGTAAAAATGAAAAAGTACTTTTTTTCACACAAATATTCTTTTAGCCTCAATTTTTTCATTTTCACATGGGCAACAGGATAAAATGGATCCTAAAATTTGTTGGACAATTTCTCCTGAGTACACAGATACCTCATATGTGGGGGTAAACCACTGTTTGGGCACATGGTAAGGCTCGGAAGGGAAGGAGCGCCATTTGACTTTTTGAATGAAAAATTATCTCCATCGCTAGCGGACACCATGTCACGTTTGGAGAGCCCCTGTGTGCCTAAACATTGGAGCTGCCCCACAAGTGACCCCATTTTGGAAACTAGACCCCCCAAGGAACTTATCTAGAAGCATAGTGAGCACTTTAAACCCTCAGGTGCTTCACAAATTGATCCGTAAAAATGAAAAAGTACTTTTTTTCACACAAATATTCTTTTAGCCTCAATTTTTTCATTTTCACATGGGCAACAGGATAAAATGGATCCTAAAATTTGTTGGGCAATTTCTCCTGAGTACGCCGATACCTTACATGTGGGGGTAAACCACTGTTTGGGTGCACGGCAAGGCTCGGAAGGGAAGGCGCGTCATTTGACTTTTTGAATGGAAAATTAGCTCCAATCGTTACGGACACCATGTCGCGTTTGGAGAGCCCCTGTGTGCCTAAACATTGGAGCTCCCCTACAAGTGACCCCATTTTGGAAACTAGACCCCCCAAGGAACGTATCTAGATGCATAGTGAGCACTTAAAACCCCCAGGTGCTTCACAGAAGTTTATAACGCAGAGCCGTGAAAATAAAAAATAATTTTTCTTTCCTCAAAAATTATTTTTAGCCAGGAATTTTTTATTTTCCCAAGGGTAATAGGAGAAATTGGACCCCAAATGTTGTTGTCCAGTTTGTCCTGAGTACGATGATACCCCATATGTGGGGGTAAACCACTGTTTGGGCGCACGGCAGGGCTCGGAAGGGAAGGCACGCCATTTGGCTTTTTGAATGGAAAATTAGCTCCAATCATTAGCGGACACCATGTCGTGTTTGGAGAGCCCCTGTGTGCCTAAACATTGGAGCTCCCCCACAAGTGACCCCATTTTGTAAACTAGACCTCCCAAGGAACTAATCTAGGTGTGTGGTGAGCACTTTGAACCCCCAAGTGCTTCACAGAAGTTTATAACGCAGAGCCATGAAAATAAAAAATAATTTTTCTTTTCTCAAAAATGATTTTTTAGCCCACAATTTTTTATTTTCCCAAGGGTAACAGGAGAAATTGGACCCCAAAAGTTGTTGTCCAGTTTCTCCTGAGTACGCTGATACCCCATATGTGGGGGTAAACCACTGCTTGGGCACACGTCGAGGCTCGGAAGGGAAGTAGTGACTTTTGAAATGCAGACTTTGATGGAATGGTCCGCGGGCGTCACGTTGCGTTTGCAGAGCCCCTGATGTGCCTAAACAGTAGAAATCCCCCACAAGTGACCCCATTTTGGAAACTAGATCCCCCAAGGAACTTATCCAGATATGTGGTGAGCACTTTGACCCCCAAAGTGCTTTGCAAAAGTTTACAACGCAGAGCCGTGAAAATAAAAAATCATTTTTCCTTCCTCTAAAATTATGTTTTAGCAAGCAATTTTTTAGTTTCACAAGGGTAGCAGGAGAAATTGGACCCCAAAAGTTGTCCAGTTTGTCGTGAGTACACTGATACCCCATATGTGGGGGGGAACCACTGTTTGGGCACACGTCGGGGCTCGGAAGGGAAGTAGTGACGTTTTGGAATGCAGACTTTGATGGAATGGTCTGCAGGCGTCACGTTGCGTTTGCAGAGCCCCTAATGTGCCTAAACAGTAGAAACCCCCCACAATTGACCCGGTTTTGGAAACTAGACCCCCCCAAGGAACTTATCTAGATATGTGGTGAGCACTTTGAACCCCCAAGTGCTTCACAGAAGTTTACAATGCAGAGCCGTGAAAATAAAAAATCATTTTTCTTTCCTCAAAAATGATGTTTAGCAAGCAATTTTTTTATTTTCACAAGGGTAACAGGAGAAATTGGACCCCAAAAGTTGTTGCTCAGTTAGTCCTGAGTACACTGATACCCCATATATGGGGGTAAACCACTGTTTGGGCACACGTTGGGGCTCGGAAGGGAAGTAGTGACTTTTGAAATGCAGACTTTGATGGAATTGTCTGCGGGCGTCACGCTGCGTTTGCAGAGCCCCTGATGTGCCTAAACAGTAGAAACTCCCCACAAGGGACCCCATTTTGGAAACTAGACCCCCAAGGGAACTTATCTAGATGTGTGGTGAGCACTTTGAACCCCCAAGTGCTTCACAGAAGTTTATAACGCAGAGCCGTGAAAATAATAAATGTGTTTTCTTTCCTCAAAAATATTTTTTTAGCCCAGAATTTTTTAATTTTCCCAAGGGTAACAGGAGAAATTTGACCCTAAAAGTTGTTGTCCAGTTTCTCCTGAGTACGCTGATACCCCATATGTGGGGGTAAACCACTGTTTTGGCACACGTCGGGGTTCGGAAGGGAAGTAGTGACGTTTTGGAATGCAGACTTTGATGGAATGGTCTGCGGGCATCATGTTACGTTTGCAGAGCCCCTGATGTGCCTAAACAGTAGAAACCCCCCACAAGTGACCGCATTTTGGAAACTAGACCCCCCAAGGAACTTATCTAGATGTGTGGTGAGCACGTTCAACCCCCAAGCGCTTCACAGAAGTTTACAACGCAGAGCCGTGAAAATAAAAAATCATTTTTCTTTCCTCAAAAAAGATGTTTTAGCAAGCAATTTTTTATTTTCACAAGGGTAACAGGAGAAATTGGACCCCAATATTTGTTGCCCAGTTTGTTGTGAGTACGCTGATACCCCATATGTGGGGGTAAACCACTGTTTGTGTGCACATCAGGGCTCGGAAGGGAAGTAGTGACATTTGAAATGCAGACTTTGATGGAATGGTCTGCGGGCGTCACTTTGCATTTGCAGAGCCCCTGATGTGCCTAATCAGTAGAAACACCCCACAAGTGACGCCATTTTGGAAACTAGACCCCCCAAGGAACTTATCTAGATGTGTGGTGAGCACTTTCAGCCCCCAAGTGCTTCACAGAAGTTTATAACGCAGAGCTGTGAAAATAAAAAATAATTGTTCTTTCCTCAAAAATTATGTTTTAGCAAGTAATCTTTTATTTTCGCAAGGGTAACAGGAGAAATTCGACCCCAATAGTTGTTGCCCAGTTTGTCCTGAGTACGCTGGTACCCCATATATGGGGGTAAACCACTGATTGTGCGCACGTCGGGGCTTGGAAGGGAGGGAGCACCATTTGACTTTTTGAATGCAAGATTGGCTGGAATCAATGGTGGCGCCATGTTGCGTTTGGAGACCCCTGATGTGCCTAAACAGTGGAAACCCCTCAATTCTAACTTCAACACTAACCCCAACACACCCCTAACCCTAATCCCAACTGTAGCCATAACCCTAATCACAACCCTAACCACAACACACCCCTAACCACAACCCTAACCCCAACACACCCGTAACCCTAGTCCCAACCCTAACCCTAATCCCAACCCTAACCCTAATCCTAACCCTAATCCCAACCCTAACCCTAATCCCAACCCTAACCACAACTGTAACCCCAACACACCCCTAACCCTATCCGTAACCCTAACCACAAGCCTAATCTTAACCCTATTTCCAACCCTAGCCCTAATTCCAACCCTAACCCTAAGGCTATGTGCCCACGTTGCGGATTCGTGTGAGATTTTTCCACACAATTTTTGAAAAATTCGCAGGTAAAAGGCACTGCGTTTTACCTGCGGATTTACAGCGGATTTCCAGTGTTTTTTTGTGTGGATTTCACCTGCGGATTCCTATTGAGGAACAGGTGTAAAACGCTGCGGAATCCGCACAAAATTGACGTGCTGCGGAAAATACAACGCAGCGTTTCCGCACGGTATTTTCCGCACCATGGGCACAGCGGATTTGGTTTTCCATAGGTGTACAAGGTACTGTAAACCTGATGGAAAACTGCTACGAATTCACAGCTGCCAATCCGCTGCGGATCCGCGGCCAATCCGCTTCGGATCCGCAGCCAAATCCGCACTGTGTGCACATGCCCTAACCCTACCCCTAACCCTAGTCCTAACCTTAGTTCTAACCCTAACCCTAGTGGAAAAAGAAAAAAAAATATTTTCTTTTTTTTTATTATTGTCCCTACCTATGGGGGTGATAAGGGGGGGGGTCATTTACTATTTTTTTTATTTTGATCACTGTGATAGGTTATATCTCAGTGATCAAAATATACCTGGAACGAATCTGCCGGCCGATTCGGCGGGCGCACTGCGCATGCGCCCGCCATTTTGGAAGATGGCGGCGCCCATGGAGAAGACGGACGGACACCGGGAGGCCCGGTAAGTATGAGGGGGGGGGATCTGAGCATGGGGGGTGGATCGGAGGACGGGGGGGTGGCATCGGAGCACGGGGGAGTGGGCAGGAGGACGGGGGAGCGGACAGGACGACGTAGAGGAGCGGAGCACCGGACAGAGGACCGGGGAGGAGATCGGTGGTGGTGGTGGGGGGGTACATAAGTGTTTCCAGCCATGGCCGATGATATTGCAGCATCGGCCATGGCTGGATTGTAATATTTCACCAGTTTTTTAGGTGAAATATTACAAATCGCTCTGATTGGCAGTTTCACTTTCAACAGCCAATCAGAGCGATCGTAGCCACGGGGGGGTGAAGCCACCCCCCCTGGGCTGAAGTACCACTCCCCCTGTCCCTGCAGATCGGGTGAAATTGAAGTTAACCCTTTCACCCGATCTGCAGGGACGCGATCATTCCATAATGCCACATAGGCGTCACAGGTCGGATTGGCACCGACTTTCATGACGCCTACGTGGCGTCACAGGTCGGGAAGGGGTCAATGTGTTCCTATACACTTCTGCTTCCCACTATTCTGGGTGGGGGAGGGAATAGACCAGGTTCGATATAGGGCCATAGCAAGGCACGTGAACCCGGGGTCTCCACCTTCAGGAGTGATACGGGTGACAGGGACGGACTAATGCATCCCTAGTTCTAGGGACCTGGTTAGTCCCAACACTATTGTGACAATTAGCTCATCAGGTGCCAAATACTTTCGTAATATCTCCACAACAGGCAAAATTTTAAAAAAATGTGTGTCCATTTCAATATGAAAAATTTGGTGACAGATACTCTTTAAGCCTAATAAATATGAGTAGTTAGCTAAAATGTTGCATTTTCTATTATACTACACAATATGCATTGCTCTATGGATTGATACTTCTTTTTACCATTACTTTTGGACAACCGCTTTAAATCTTCCAGCATTTCTGGTAGGCCCATTGTTTGCACAGAGATTTGCAGATTTTTCAGTGGTATATTCAATAAGGCTAGGTTCACATTACGTTTACAGCAGCCCGTTCAACACATACGGTAACGGGCTGCTGTAAACGCAAGTGCCGGTATGGCAGCACGCTAGCGCAGATAGAGCATCTGCTAGCTCTACCTGCGCTAGCAGTGACGGACCCGGAAACGCTACAGCCCGCGTCTCAGGGTCCGTCACTCAATGACGGCACATCCCTAGCGCACGAACATTGTGGGCGTGTGCTAGCGATGCGTCCTACATAGGAATTAATGGCGGCCTTAAGGACTACGTTACACCGCGTTTATGCCGCGGTGTAACGTAGTCAGTCCAACGGACGCCCATAACGTAGTGTGAACCCAGCCTTATTGGAGTTAGTGGAGTTTTCCATCAGTTTTATACAGTGCCGTGCGAAAGTATTCTGCCCCCTAGAACTTTTCAACCTATTCCCACATATGCTCCAAACATAAAGATAAAAAATGTAAATTTTTGGTGAAGAATCAACAACAAGTGGAACACAATTGTGAAGTTGAACATAATTTATTGGTTATTTTAAATTTTTGTAAAAATTCAAAAACTAAAAAGTGGGGCGTGCAATATTATCCGGCCCCTTTACTTTCAGTGCAGTAAACTCACTCCAGAAGTTCATTGTGGATCTCTGAATGATCCATTGTTGTCCTAAATGCCTAATGATGAGACATATAATCCACCTGTGTGTAATCAAGTCTCCGTATAAATGCACCTGCTCTGTGATAGTCTCAGGGTTCTGTTTGAAGCACAGAGAGCATCAGGAAGACCAAGGAACACAACAGGCAGGTCCATGATACTGTTGTGGAGAAGTTTAAAGCTGGCTTTGGATACAAACTGATTTCCAAAACTTTGAACATCCCAAGGAGCACTGTGCAAGTGATCATATTGAAATGGAAGGAGTATCATACCACTGCAAATCTACCAAGACCCAGCCGTCCCTCTAAACTTTCATCTCAAACAAGGAGCAGACTGATCAGAGATGCAGCCAAGAGGCCCATGATCACTCTGGATGAACGGCAGAGATCTACAGCTGAGGTGCTACAGCCTGTCCATAGGACAACAATCAGTCGTACACTGCACAAATCTGGCCTTTATGGAAGAGTGGCAAGAAGAAAGCCATTTCCAAAAGATATCCATAAAAAGTGTTGTTTAAAGTTTGCAACAAGCCACCTGGGAGACACACCAAACATGTGGAAGAAGGTGCTCTGGTCAGATGAAAGCAAAAATCTAACTTTTTGGCAACAATGCCAAACGATATGTTTGGTGTAAAGGCAACACAGCTCATCACCCTGAATACACCATCCCCACTGTCAAACATGGTGGTGGCAGCATCATGGTTTGGGCCTGCTTTTCTTCAGCAGGGACAGGGAAGACGACACCGCGTCTGGGCACTGAGGCACACACGCTGCAACAGCCTACTCTAATCCCTATACGGCTATACATAAGCAATCTATTAGCAGACGCAGATTACAGTGTGTTCTCTGACACTGTACCTGATACATCTACTAATTAGTACGTAACTGATGAAGGTCCTGAACTAGGACCGAAACATTTTCGGTACTACAATTAAACCTTTCACAGCATTAAGTTGAGTGCCGGGTTATTTCTTTTGTGCAAAAGACCTGAGACTGGGACGGAGATTTGTCTTCCAACAAGACAATGATCCCAAACATAAAGCAAAATCTACAATGGAATGGTTCACAGATAAACGTATCCAGGTGTTAGAATGGCCAAGTCAAAATCCAGACCTCAATCCAATCGAATCTGTGGAAAGAGCTGAAAACTGCTGTTCACAAACGATCTCCATCAAACCTCACTGAGCTCGAGCTGTTTGCCAAGGAAGAATGGGCAAGAATTTCAGTCTCTCGATGTACAAAACTGATAAGACACATACCCCAAGCGACTTGCAGCTGTAATCGCAGCAAAAGGTGGCGCAACAAAGTATTAAGTTAAAGGGGCCGAATAATATTGCACGCCCCACTTTTCAGTTTTTGAATTTCCACAAAAATTTTAAATAACCAATAAATTTCATTCAACTCCACAATTGTGTTCCACTTGTTGTTGATTCTTCACCAAAAATTTACATTTGGTATCTTTATGTTTGAAGCATGATATGTGGGAAAAGGTTGAAAAGTTCCAGGGGGCCGAATACTTTCGCAAGGCACTGTATTGATGACCTGTCCTTAAGATAGTTCATCAATATAAGAGTGGTGGTGGTCCAACATCCGGCATTCCAACTGATTAACTGGTATAACCTCTTGCAGCAGCTAGTAAAACAGAGTATGGAGCTATGGCTTTCGGTTTTGAACAATGAACAGCACAGTGGCTCAGTGGTTAGCATTTTAACTTTGCAGAATTGGGGTCCAGGGTTCAAATCATACCAAAGGACAATATCTGCAATAAGTATTTATGAACATCCAAAGCCTGTTTAATTCCAGAATCCCAGAGTGCCTATCAGCCATATCCTCCTTCTTCTCCTCTCTGAACTCACCATTTTTCCTCCATCCCACAGATCTTCCTTACCTGACCTATCTATCGCAATCAATGACATCATGCTTTCCCCCGTACCGGAAGTCCGCTGCCTCGGAGTTACCTTCGACTCTGCCCTGTCCTTCAAACCGCACATCCAAGCTCTTTCCACCTCCTGTCGCCTCCAGTAAAAATATTTCCAGAATCCGTCCTTTCCTCAACCTTCAATCTACTAAAATGCTTGTGCATGCCCTCATCATCTCCCGCCTTGACTACTGCAACATCCTTTTCTGCGGCCTCCCTGCTAACACCCTTGCACCTCTCCAGTCCATCCTTAACTCTGCTGCCCGACTAATCCATCTCTCTCCTCGCTACTCCTCCGCTTCCCTCCTCTGCAAATCTCTTCACTGGCTCCCATTCCCTCAGCGTATCCAGTTCAAATTACTAATACTGACCTACAAGGCCATCCATAACCTGTCTCCTCCATATATCTCTTAACTAATCTTCCATATATCTTCCCTCACGTAATCTCCAGTCCTCCCAAGACCTCCTTCTCTCCTCCACACTTATTCGCTCCTCACCCAATCGCCTCCATGACTTCTCCCGAATATTCCCCATCCTCTGGAATTCTCTGCCCCAACACGTCCGGTTATCCACCACATTCGGATCCTTCAGACGGAGCCTGAAAACACATCTCTTCAGGAAAGCCTACAGCCTGCACTGACCCCGCTGCCTTCCCATCACTACCGAAGCTACCGCCTCACCAACACCGGAGCTCCTGCAACCCCCAACCTACTGTCTCCTTCCCCATAATCCTGCAGAATGTAAGCCTGCAAGGGCAGGGTCCTTGCCCCTCTGTATCAGTCTGTCATTGTAAGTTTGTCTACTGTAAGTGATATCTGTAACTTGTATGTAACCCCTTCTCATGTACAGCCCCATGGAATCAATGGTGCTATATAAATAAATAATAATAATAATAATTCTGGTTGCTCCGGAGATTATAACAACTGTAACTACTGATTGGTCAGAGTGCCAGATGTCGAATCTCAGCTAATCTTAGAACCCCACTGGTGGAAGGAAATTAACTTTATTCTTCCTGTTAGCATTTGGGTTTCAGTCAACTATTTTTTTTATTCCTTACGTCCATGGTGTTACAGCAATTCTGGGTAGATGGGTACAATGCAATGTCCCCAGTCCACAAGATCCCCATCCTGGGGCCGATAGTTCCATTGCCCCCGTGCCTGGTGACATCCACAATCTCCGAATGTTTAGTTGGCCCACAGCTTTTGTATCTCCTGCCGGTATAGTTGCCCATGCTACTCCAGACGATGGATATTACAACCGTAGCATGTGTATTCAACTCCAGCCACCAACAACTCCTTCATTTCCTGTCCTAAATACCCCCAAGCCGCCCCCCAGAATTGAGCTGCCCCCAAAGCTAACTCTGCATTGGTGGAAGGATTTTCCTCAGGCCGAGCCTCATCACCTGGGACTCCCCTGTCATGAGGGCTCCACAGAGTCTACTATCCCCATCCACATAATGAGACTAGTCACCGGGAGAGCAATTGCTTGAGGCCCCTGAGACACTAACAAGAGTAATGAAATGATTGCTTTACCTGATTACCAATCTCAGGTCTGGCCTTATGTATGCATAAGATCCAGCCCGCACGTCTTCCTATGCTTACTGTCACTGAATGGAAACATTGATTCTTGAGATCGACATAACCAGTGCTCCGTGCAGAAAAAAGTCAGCATTCCTTAGAGCCCTGGATTATGCTCTACATATATTGGACCAATAGTCTTTAGAACAAGGCCAGCTCCTCACAGCTCTCCATACACAGAGCGGTGACTGATCCCGGGCTGGTCCTACCCCTCTGACTACAACCAGAGCGCTTCTGGAATGGAATAAAGTGCTAGCGCCGGGCAAATTCAGAACACTATTAACCTGAAGATTAACCCCATATCTGCACGTTAATAGCTTTGTTCACATTATATATTCCACTTAACCCCTTCATGTCCTTGCGATTTTCCATTTTTTGCACTTTCATTCCTCTCCCCTTATTCCAAGGGCAATAACTTTTTTGTTTTTCCATCTCCATAGCCGTATGAGGGCTTGTTTTTGTGGGACGAGTTGTATTTTTGAATGACACCATCGATTTTATCATGTGATACACTGGAGAACTGGAAGAATTCAAAGTGCGTTGAAATGGCAAAACAAAGTGCAATTCTAGAATTGTTTTTTTGTTTACCCTGTTCACTATATGGTAAAACTGACCCACCATTATTATTATTCTCCAGGTCAGTAGGGCTACGCAGATACCAAACATGTATAGGTTTTTATTATTTAAGAGGTGGAAAAAATTCAGAAATTTGGAAGAAAAACATTTTTTCTGCCTGTGTCACCATTTTCCGAGATTCGAAACGTTTTCATTTTTTTGGGACATGGGGCTGTGTGGGGGCTTATTTTGTCAACCTTGAGCAGAAGTTTTTATTTATACCATTTTATTTATACCTGCAGAGCAGGAAAAAAGATGAAGTCCAAGAGAAGAAGGTTTAAACCAGCAGTCCCATCCATTATCATGGGTAATGTACGCTCGCTGGGAAATAAGACGGATGAACTGCTAGCCCTGTGTAAAACCCAGATGGAGTTCAAGGAATGCACCACCACTAATCAGCTGCTTTCAGTGCCAGGAAGATGTAATCAGTAATCACAGCCAAATAGGACATCTCCGTTCACTGTGCGATGGCTTTTAGTTATTTTTTTTTTACACTGTGGTGTTCAGCTCTGTATACCACTTACATCTGGCTACCGACAATGTTGAACATAGCTGATCAGTGGGTAGTAGGTCATCAATATCTTAAAGGGAATCTGTCAAAAGGATTTTCCCCCAAAATTATTTATATGTGCACACATCCTACAAGCGACACGGAGTCAAGGTCCACAAAAACAAGTAGATTTATAACATTTTGTAAGAATTTTGTAATAAACTATTTAATAAATCTACAGTTATATGAAAAAGTTTGGGCACCCCTATTAATCTTAAGCTTAATGTTTTCTAAAAATTGTTTTTTTTTTGCAACAGCTATTTCAGTTTCATATATCTAATAACTGTTGGACACAGTACAATAAACCTCATTTCAAGGCAGAAACATCACTAACAGAAAATGTGCAATCTGCATTCAAACAAAATTTGACAGGTGCATAAGTATGGGCACCCTTATCATTTTCTTGTTTTAAATACTTCTACCTACTTTTTACTGACTTACTAAAGCACTTTTTTTGGTTTTGTAACCTCATTGAGCTTTGAACTTCATAGCCAGGTGTATGCAATCATGAGAAAAGCTACTTCAAGTGGCCACTTGCAAGTTGTTCTCCTGTTTGAATCTCCTCTGAAGAGTGGCATCATGGGCTCCTCAAAACAACTGTCAAATGATCTGAAAACAAAGATTATTCAACATAGTTGTTCAGGGGAAGGATATAAAAAGCTGTCTCAGAGATTTAACCTGTCAATTTCCACTGTAAGGAACATAGTAAGGAAATGGAAGAACACAGGTACAGTTCTTGTTAAGGCCAGAAGTGGCAGGCCAAGAAAAACATCAGAAAGGCAGAGAAGAAGAATGGTGAGATCAGTCAAGGACAATCCTCAGACCACTTCCAGAGAGCTGCAACATCAACTTGCTGCAGATGGTGTCACTGTGCATCGGTCAACTATACAACGCACTTTGCACAAGGAGAAGCTGTATGGGAGAGTGATGCGAAAGAAGCAGTTTCTGCAAGCACGCCACAAACAGTCGGCGGAGGTATGCAAAAGCACATTTGGAGAAGCCAATTACTTTTTGGAAGAAGGTCCTGTGGACTGATTAAACCAAGATTGAGTTGTTTGGTAATACAAAAAGGCGTTATGCATGGCGGCAAAAAAACACAGCATTCCAAGAAACACACTTGCTACCCACAGTAAAGTTTAGTGGAGGTTCCATCATGCTTTGGGGCTGTGTGGCCAATGTCGGCACCGGGAATCTTGTTAAAGTTGAGGGACGCATGGATTCCTCTCAGTATCAGCAGGTTCTTGACAATAATGTTCATGAATCAGTGACAAAGTTGAAGTTACGCAGGGGATGGATCTTTCAGCAAGACAATGATCCAAAACACCGCTCCAAATCTACTCAGGCATTCATGCAGAGGAACAATTACACTGTTCTGGAATAGCCATCCCAGTCCCCAGACCTGAATATCATTGAACATCTGTGGGATCATTTGAAGAGGGCTGTCCATGCTCGGCGACCATCAAAGTTAACTGAACTGGAATTGTTTTGTAAAGAGGAATGGTCAAAAATACCTTCATCCAGGATCCAGGAACTCATTAAAAGCTACAGGAAGCGGCTAGAGGCTGTTATTTTTGCAAAAGGAGGATGTACTAAATATTAATGTCACTTTTCTGGTGAGGTGCCCATACTTATGCACCTGTCAAATTTTGTTTGAATGCAGATTGCACATTTTCTGTTAGTACAATAAACCTCATTTCAAGGCAGAAACATTACTGTGTCCAACAGTTATTAGATATATGAAACTGAAATAGCTGTTGCAAAAAAAACAATTTTTATAAAACATTAAACTTAAGATTAATAGGGGTGCCCAAACTTTTTCATATAACTGTATATATCTATCTATATCTACTATATAATTGTCTAAGGGTCACTTCCGTCTTTCTGTCTGTCTGTCTTTCTTTCTGTCACGGATATTCATTGGTCGCGGCCTCTGTCTGTCATGGAATCCAAGTCACTGATTGGTCTCGCCAGCTGCCTGTCATGGCTGCCGCGACCAATCAGCGACGGCCACAGTCCGATTAGTCCCTCCCTACTCCCCTGCAGTCAGTGCCCGGCGCCCGCTCCATACTCCCCGTTACCGCCGCTATTAACCCTGTGTGACAAAGTTTTTACTATTGATGCTGCCTATGCAGCGTCAATAGTAAAAAAATCTAATGTTAAGAATAATTAAAAAAATAAAAAATCATTATATACTCACCTTCCGCTGGCAGGTTTCGGTGGCAAGGATGGTATGCGCGAAGGACCTGCCATGACGTCACGGTCATGTGACCTCGACGTCATCACAGGCCCTGCACGCCTGCGCGAGAAGGACCTGCCATGACGTCACGGTCATGTGACCGTGACGTCATGGCAGGTGCTTCTCGCGCAGGCGCGAAGAAGCTGCGGTACCATGGGACAGGCAGGGACAGCGTCAGGAGCAGGTGAGTATTTCATATTCACCTGTCCGCTTTCCATCCGCCGGGCGCCGCTCCGTCTTCCTGTCCTCTTGCAGTGACTGTTCAGGTCAGAGGGCGCGATGACGTATTAGTGTGTGCGCTGCCCTCTGCCTGAACAGTCAGTGCGGAGAGACGGGACGCTGAGGAGCAGCGACGAGAGGGAAGTATGTGATTTTTTTTTTTTTTAATTGCAGCAGCAGCATTACATGTGGCACAATGCTGTATGGAGCGTCTATGGGGCCATAAAGAACTGCATGGAGCATTATATGGAGCATCTATGGGGCCATAAAGAACTGCATGGAGCATTATATGGGACATCTATGGGGCCATAACTGCATGGAGCATTATATGGGACATCTATGGGGCCATAACTGCATGGAGCATTATATAGAGCATCTATGGGGCCATAACTGCATGGAGCATTATATAGAGCATCTATGGGGCCATAACTGCATGGAGCATTATATGGGGCATCTATGGGGCCATAAAGAACTGCATGGAGCATTATATGGAGCTTCTATGGGGCCATAACTGCATGGAGCATTATATGGGGCCATAATAATAATAATAATAATAATAATAATCATCTTTATTTTTATATAGCGCTAACATATTACGCAGCGCTTTACAGATTGCACACATTATCATTGCTGTCCCCGATGGGGCTCACTATCTAAATTCCCTATCAGTATGTTTTTGGAATGTGGGAGGAAACCGGAGTGCCCGGAGGAAACCCACGCAAACACGGAGAGAACATACAAACTCTTTGCAGATGTTGTCCAAGGTGGGATTAGAACCCAGGACTCCAGCGCTGCAAGGCTGCTGTGCTAACCACTGCGCCACCGTGCTGCCCATGCCATAACTGCATGGAGCAATATATGGGGCATCTATAGGCCATAACTGCATGGAGCATTATACTACGTGACTGGGCAAAATACTATGTGACTGGGCAATATACTACGTGGACATGCATATTCTTGGCCTCTTTCCTAGTCACGGGCAGTTCAGCATGATATATTAATATCGTATTATAAAATGTATTTTGTTCCGTTGATATTGTTCTTATTTATATGTGAATGTAGCATTTTAAACAAAAGTCCAGTAAATCCTTTACATAATCAGTCTGTTCCTCAGAAATCAGAGTTTGAATTGATATACAGGCTGAAGAAATATTTGTAAATCTGAAGCCTATGTCACTCCAGCTCTATTTCCCATCCAGCGCCACCTCCTCCTGCTTGACTCACAGCTCCTTTGCCAGAAATCATACAACACAGAGGCTGTCGGTCAAGCAGGAGGACATAGCGCTGGGCGGGAAATAGAGCTGGAGTGACAGCGGCTTCAGATCTACAAATTTAGCTTCATTTCCATATCAATATATTGCTGGACTTGTCTTTGAAAGAGGTGTAAATGCAAACAAAAAGTTCTTTGGGGATGGTGAAATCCTGCTGAGAGATTTCTTTTTAGCGTAAAAAAAAAACAAAAAACAACCAACTCAAATGGTATCCCAGTAAAAGAAAACAATGAAGGCAGCGACTGTGGTCTATAGATCTACCTCCACTAACACATCTGTCGGAATATCTGGTGAAAAATATTAAAATGATTGACATCCTAATAACTGTGGGGACAAGAACAATGATAGGAATCCTACGACAACCCACAGAGTTTAGGTACGTGCTTGAGAAGATTGCTGAGAGGCAGTACGAGACTTCAGAGTACGAACAGCTATTCTTTGATTAAATCTTAAGAAAGTGTGTGAACCTTTAATGAATGATGTTCAATCAACCCGAAACAAGAAGAAAAACATAGGACCGATACATATTAGCCCCCAATGACAGCCCTTGAAATCCAAGTCTTACTAAAATATTCTACTCTCTTACTATAATTAATTTCTGCTTCTCAACAGGAGATGCCATCTCTATGATCTAGGCAATCTGGATTCCCATTAATTGGAGGAACAGGTCTGAATGAATTCCTGACATTGTTTTTCTGGAGAGCAAATTCTAACACTGTAATATAATTAGATTCAGCTAGATTTGAAGATTGAAATTACACGGGTGCTCTACGATATATTCAAGATGGGGGTGTAGCGAGGCTTCAAAACCCAATGTATCCTTCACATCGCTAAATTTAGTCACCAAGATCATCCATAAAGCTCTGAGCCGCGCTTACGGCGCGGTACCTCTACATACCTTGGCACAGTAGGTAGGCATCTTAAAAGTGAAAATAATAATAGAAAAAAAAACCTGCACAAAACCCTTTACTTTGCATTAGTACCCCTTTCCCGTTTCAAAATGTCTTTATTCTCAAGCCAAATTTTCTCCATTCCAACCATTGACTTTGTAGATGAGCCCTTTGTGCAGCTCATTATATCAAATGCTTTTCAGAAATCCACTTAAATTATATCCATGGGTTCTTCTTTTGTCTATCGGCTTGACAATATCTTCAAAGATCTCCAGTGGATATGACAGTCGTGATCTCCTTTTCAGAAATTCCAACTTGTGCATTTCTGAATGTTTCAAAAATTTTGATCCCTGTCAAGGTCTGTCCCTTCTTCCTCCCTCAACTTACAATATTATTAAGCCCATCCTTTCAGATTTCGCTAGACATTTTTTTTTAGGCAGAGGCTGAGCTTTCGTCTCAAAGAAAAGTATAATAAGGGCTTGCGGTTTTTTTACCCCTAGAATCATACGTTTCAGATTTCCCAAAATGGAAAAAAACAGACAAAAAACAACAGAAATAGTGTGTTAATTTGCTTAAAAATTTGAAGCTGATTTCAGACTTTTTGCATTGCTATCTATTGATATCGGAGGACCAATACCACCGATCATCATCATTTTTCTGGTTCATGACAGCTAATAACACACGCACAAAATATGAGGGTAATGTCAGACACCACTCATGGAAATGTGAAATCGTGAGACGATGGTGGACAAGGCCTTACAGCACAGTATTGTTCATCACCCGACACCAGTTATTCCAGAAGTGTACTAAGAGCTTTCTCATTCACTTGTCCTACTAAGGTATGTGCACACATTAAGAGTTTGCAGCAAGAATTTCTGCATCTCTTTAGCAGGAAAAGTAAATTTTTGTAGTGTTCTTTACATGCGTTTTCATAGACTTGTAGCGACGGATTACGACGGATGGCCTCACATTTCATCCGTCGTGCGCTAGATCAGTCGGAATTTGCTTATCCGTCGTCTGGAGACGACTGACAAAGTAGCGTTTTTTGTCTGCGTCGAAAAATCAGACGGCGACGGATCCAGTGGCGTCCGTCGTTGGCTAGAATGGAAGCCTATGGGAGCAGGATCCGTCGCTGTCCGTCAAATGACGGAATCCAGCGACGGATTCCATTTTTTACACTGAGCATGCTCCCAATCTGTATTTAGTAGCCAATTGGCCAGACAGCCCCAAATCTATATAAACCTGCCATGTGGCTTCATTCCTCAATGTGCCAGCAAGAAGCCTGCCAGCAACCTGCCTGATGGATAGATGCATAGATGGGCACAATATTTGCTAGAACTCCTTCCATTTCTGCCACTTGCTTTACAACCTCTCAAAGATGGGGTGTTAAAACACTCAATATATAGGTTTCCATTATTTTCCAGTAGCCAATCACGTTTGGGAGCCTCCCATTTGGAGATATGAAAAACTGATCCGTCGAAAAAACTGATCCGTTGTTTCCGTTTACCACTATTTTTGAAGGATAAGTCGCGACGACGGATTTTGACTGACGCCGAGATTTGCAGCCCATGTTTTTAGGCTAAAAGTGCTTATACTCGAGTCATTGTCCGAGGGGGTCAGTGGGGGAGGGGGAGCGGCAGGAGTGGCGGCTGTCACATCATACTCGCCTGCTCCCGACACGGTCTCTGCTTCTCAGATGGTCTCTGACATCGGCAGCTTGTTCCTGTGTCCAGCGGTCACGTGGTACCGCTCATTAAAGTAATGAATATGGATGCGACTCCACTCCCATAGGGGCGGAGTGCATATTCATTACTTTACTGAGCGGTACCACGTGACCGTTGAACACAGGAACAAGCTGCCGGCGCCGGAGAGACCATCGGAGAAGCAGAGACCCGCCGCTCCAGGAGGGTGAGTATGACGGGGGAGGGTGATCCATGCGATATTCACCTGTACCAGTTCCACTGCCGGGCTCCATCCTCCACGGCTGTGATTTTCAGGTCAGAGGGCACAATGAACATGGTTAGTTTGCGCCCTCTGCCTGAACAGTCACTGCAGAGACCGGGAAGACGGAGGGGCGCGCGGTGGTGGAATGGGGACAGGTGAATATCTCAAGTGCCGGGCCGGGGGCCTGAGCGACGAGAGGCGAGTATGTCATTTTTTTTTTTATCGCAGCAGCAGCATATGGGTCATAATATACTATGGAGCATCTTATGGGGCCATCAACCTTTGTGCAGCATTATATGGGGCATAATATTCTATGGAGCATCTTATGGGGCCATCACTAACCTTTTATGCAGCATTATATGGGGCGTATTTTAATATGGAGCATCTTATGAGGCCCATCATGAACTTTATGGGGCATTATATGGGGCGTATTTTGTATGGAGCATCTTATGGGGCCCATCATGAACTGTATGGAGCATTATATGGGGCTCCTGATTCAATATGGATATTCAAAAACACAACCTACTGATGTCTCAATTAATTTTACGTTATTGGCATATATTTTTATTTTTGATACAGGAAAGATATATATCTTGGTACTGTGTTAGCCAGCAGATAGAAAAATATTTAGAATTGAGAGTCCTCAGTGGTATCAACCACTGAGGACTCTCAATTCTAAATATTTTTCTATTTTTATTTTTGAAATTTACCAGTAGCTGCTGCATTTCCCACCATAGTATTATACTAGAATCAATAAGTTTTCCCAGTTTTTTTTGTGGCAAAATTAGGGGTCACGGCTTATACTCGGGTCAGCTTATACTCGAGTATATACGGTAGATATGTACCCGGCAGCCAGGATAAGGCGATTTTCATTGCTGCGAACCTATCAATTGGCCAATTTATGCGCTAAGTATTCTCAATTTTTCATATTTTCTGGTGCAGTAATGCACCTCAAATTTCATGTTTGCATGCTATAGCGCTACAGAGTTCTACTTTATTTGTTAGTCCTTTTTTCATAGACTGCTAGTAAGTAAAATGTAGCGCAACTTTTTTTTTTGTTTCTCATCCAAGAAAAAAGGATGAAACTGTTGAAACGTTGACAAGGGACGGCCATCAGGACGAGGGGCACAGCGCAATCAGCAGACACACACAAAAATTAGATAATATAATAGAAATATTTATAAAACAAAGGAAATGACGGAAGGTAAACAGTGTATAAGAGGCAAATAAAATGTCAGCAGTTCCTCTCAGTAACACAGACTTAGGCTACTTTCACACTAGCGTCGGTACGGGGCCGTCGTCATGTGTCAGCCCGACGTGCTCTTATTTCACAACGTGCGTCGGTACAATGGGGGCAGCGGATGCAGTTTTTCAACGCATCCGCTGCCCCATTGTAATGTCCGGACAGGGGGGGGTGGAGTTTCGGTTGCGCATGCGCGGTCGAAAATGGCGAACACGATGCACAAAAAAAGTTACATGGAACTTTTTTTGTGCCGACGGTCCGCCAAAACACAACGCAACCGTCGCACGACGTATGAGACGCGTGACAATCCGTCGCAATGCGTCGCTAATACAAGTCTATGGAGAAGAAAACGCATCCTGCGGGCAATTTTGCAGGATGCGTTTTTTCTCCAAAACGACGTATTGCGACGGACGTTACCCGACGCTAGTGTGAAAGTAGCCTTAGAGTATGCGTAGGTATACGTAAAGAGAATTAAGAGTTAGATGCAAGCAAAATACAAAGCGATTAAGCCCTTTCTATGCATAAATCAATAAAATGACACTGTTGTGCCAGAACCTTAGAAATCTGCAGCTAGGTCAGTTTTCCAAATTACTCTTAGTCTACGTTCACATTTGCGGTCTGCGCCGCAGCGTCGGTCGCCGCAGCGTCACCGCATGCGTCATGCGCCCCTATATTTAACATGGGAGCGCATGGACATGCGTTGCACTTGCGTTTTGCGACGCATGTGTCACTGCGGCGCACGCGTCCGGGCGCAGAGGACGCAGCAAGTTGCATTTTTGCTGCGTCCAAAATCAACCAAAAAAAGGACGCATGCGGCGCAAAACGCAGCGTTTTGCATGCGTTTTGCTGCGTTTTTGTTTGCGTTGTGCGTTGCGTCGCCGACGCTGCGGCGCACAACGCAAATGTGAACGTAGCCTTACAGAGCAGACTTTTTCTCCTAACTTTCTGGACCTCTATAAGACTACTTATGTAAATGCATATATATTCAGATGTAAGATGGTACCGATATGTCCTGAGACTGAAGTAGAAGGGTGCTTGCTGGGATGAGTCCCGAATAATCAGAAATGCGTTTTTAAGCTCCAGGGGAATGCCGATCTCTCCAATGCAGGTCTTCCCTAAGTCCACAGAGAACAGCCCCAAGATGCTGTGTACTTGGTTGTCCTCACCAAGTCGGCTCATGTCAAGACAAACAACGAGTCCCAGAAACACCAACAACAGATCCAGAGTTGCACCGCTCTTTCCAGACTTTCTCCAAGGATGTGCAGCTTCCCTGCCACTCGGACTCACCTTTGACGCCTCGCAACCGCCAAAAAATCCCACGCTCCAACTCCAGCCTCTCGCTGCTGCCCTCTACTGGCCATATCATACATTACATCAACAATACAGTAAACTGTGATAAACCCTTACACTATAACCAAACTTTGACATTTACCCCACTGATGAAAGGTGCACCGATTTTCTCATACAAGAAAAAGCATTGACAATGGAACGATCCAATCATTTTGAGAAGACTTTGATCAGAGTTTGGTCCGAGTGTCATCAGTTTTTCTCGTAAGTGGAGAAAAAAAAAATTCTCCACTTTCTCCTTTGTCAGATTTTTTCAAGGATCCATATACTGGCTTTGCAGATTTTGATCCGACACTTAGATCAAAATCGGACAATGTCTCTGAGATATTTTGCAGACTGATCGGTCTGTGAAAAACAAGGATAGCACTCATACATGAAAAATAGATGTCTGAATTAGGCCTAATACAGCGGAAAAGATCATTAAAATTTGCTCAAGCGGTTTCAGTGTTCTCCTTTTTTTTCCAATCCCCCCAAAAAGAAAATGTCTTTCTTATTTTCCCAGGTGACACCAGCAAAGCATTTTATAATCGTAAAAAATCACAGATGTTCTCATACACTCGTGCATAAAGCATTAAAAAACATATGCATTAGGGAATGCCTCTAAAACAGAGACCCATAATACACCTGACATGGAGCATATGGTGAGCAGTTAGGTATAGAACAAGAAAAACGGATAAACTTATTATAGCAGACCTAATGTCTATTTGAAAATTCCTGTGATTCCCTTTTAGACACTTGTTACGATTCCCTTTTGGATGCGTCCTCGGAAGAAGCAAGGCGAAACGTGCGTCGGGGTGAGGGGACCCAATGCCTGACATTCCTGGTGCTTTGATGAACATTGCAATACTAGGTAATGTACTATTAACTAGATTATTCTCTCTTTTGGTTCAACAGCACATCCATCATAATGGAGGGCGATTTTGAGTAGTAACTAGTGTCTAAACGGGAATCGCAAGAATTTTCAGATAGACATTGGGTCTGCTATAAAGAGATTATCCCTTTCTTGTTTGACACTATGTTATACACCTGACTGCTCACCATATGCTCCATGTCAGGCGTATTTAGTGCCCTTGTTTTAAAGGCATTCCCGAATACATACACACATGCTCAAAATTGTTGGTACCCCTCGTTTAATGACAGAAAAACCCACAATGGTCACAGAAATAACTTGAATCTGACAAAAGTAATAATAAATAAAAAAAATCTATGAAAACGAACAAATGAAAGTCGGACATTGATTTTCAACCATGCTTCCACAGAATAAAAAATTAAAATAAAACTCATGAAATAGGCCTGGACAGAAATGATGGTAGCCCTGAAAATAATGTGACAAAAGGGACATGTTAAATCAAGGTGTGTCCTCTAACTAGCATCACAGGTGTCTACAATCTTGGAATCGGTGAGTGGCCTGTATATAGGGCTACAGATACTCACTGTGCTGCTTGGTGACATGGTGTGTATCACACTCAACACGGACCAGAGGAAGCAAAGGAAAGCGTTGTCTCAGGAGATTAGAAGAAAATTATAGACAAACATGTTAAAAGGTAAAAGTTATAAGATCATCTCCAAGCAGCTTGATGTTCCTGTGACTACAGTTGCATATATTACTCAGAAATGTAAGATCCATGGGACTGTAGCCAACCTCCCTGTACATGGCCACAGGAGGAAAATTGATGACAAATCAAAGAGACGGATAATACGAATGGTAACAAAAGAGCCCAGAAAAACTTCTAAACAGATTAAAGGTGAACTTCAAGCTCTAGGAACATCAGAGTCAGATCGCATCATCCGTCGTTGTATGAGCCAAAGTGGACTTCATGGGAGACGACCAAGGAGGACACCATTGTTGAAAAAAAAAAAAATCATAAAAAAGCCAGACTGGAATTTGCCAAACTACATGTTGACAAGCCACAAATCGTCTGGGAGAATGTCCTATGGACAGATGAGACAAAAAATTTAACTTTTTGGCAAGGCACATCAGCTCTATGTTCATAGATGGAAAAATGAAACATATCAAGAAAAGAACAGTGTCCCTACTGTGAAACATGGAGGAGGCTTTGCTATGTTCTGGGGCGGCTTTGCTGCATCTGGCACAGGGTGTCTAGAATCTGAAATCTCAAGACTATTAAGGGATTCTAGAGAGAAATGTGCTGCCCAGTATCAGAAAGCTTGGTCTCAGTCGCAGCTCATGGGTCTTGCAACAGGATAATGACCCAAAAATACATAGCTAAAAACACCCAGGAATGGCTAAGAGGAAAACATTGGACTATTCTGAAGTGGCCTTCTATGAGCCCTGACCTAAATCCCAATGAGCATCTTTGGAAAGAGTTGAAACATGCTGTCTGGAAAAGGCAACCGTCAAACATGAGACAACTGGAGCAGTTTGCTCTTGAGTGGCCCAAAATACTTGTCGAGAGATGCAGAAGTCCCATTGACAGATACAGGAATCGTTTGATTGCAATGATTGCTTCAAAAGGTTGTGCAACAAAACATGAAGTTAAGGGTACCATCATTTCTGTCCAGGCCTATTTCATGAGGGGTTTTTTTTTTTTTTTAATTCTGTGGAAGCATGGTTGAAAAGCAATGTCTGACTTTCATTTGTTCATTTTCATAGATTTTTTTTATTTATTATTACTTTTGTCAGATTCAAGTTATTTCTGTGACCATTGTGGGTTTTTCTGTCATTAAACGAGGGGTATCAACAATTTTGACCACGTGTGTATCTTTTTATATTTTTTAATACATGTTTCAATAAACTATTTTGTATTTTATTTGTTATGTAGCTCTTCAGTATTTGAGTTTTACTAAAAGACTTTGCTGTCAGGTAGAGCATGTACTAATTTAAAGATGTTAAAAGATCGGACTTCCAATCTATTGGTAAAATCTCCAAAATATGACAACTATTTATTAAACCAGCAGCTAAAGACACTCATTTTTGAAGGATCAGAGTAAGCCTACAATGTCCACAATTTCCAAAGATATGGGTTGTTGGGCTATATATGGAATAACATGACAATCTATTGTACAAGTTTCAAAAGTACTAACCTGTATCTTATATAACGAAGGTCTTTAGTTGTCTTCTATTTAGAACAAATCAATACCATGTCCCTTCTATTTCCATGAAAAAAAATATTTGGGAGTGAAATCTAGAATTCTAGGTTAGATATGTCACATCAACATACTTTTTAATAAAACAGTTGTCATATAATATTGAACTGGGGCTCCGTGGCCAGACGGCATCGGCTGCAGATCAATATTTCCTTTCTTCTGCATCCATCAAAGAAAATCTTTTCTTGACACCCAGAGGTTTTCAATTTGGAGGAAACAATTATCCAAAATGATAGCTTGAAATCAATCTGACCCATCTTTTAGCACCCAGATATAAATGGCACCAGGAGTGTATAGCAGCCACTCTCCACCCCACCTGCTGAAGTAGCATGGACATTTGCCAAGCATGCTTTCTGAGGGTCTAGCAGCAGTCAGCCGAACACACGGCTATCCAATGTCTATGGCTTACTTTGTGCCGAATGTATTAAAGTATTGGCCATTATTCATTTTAGAAATCTGGTGCATCTTTTGGCAATAAAAAAAAAATGATAGAACATTTTCGACATTTTACACCATTCCCTACTGGAGTGAATTTGAGACATTTTGTACCCAAAAAAAACACAGATCATAAATATGGCTTAAACCTTATTTGAAAAATATCAAAAAGTTGGCATTTAAAAAAATAAAATAAAATAAAAAACAGGTGGCAAAATTGACAATTTGTCTACAACAAAAAGTGGCCACAAGACGCTTGATACATTTCTCCCCATGTCTTTGTAGAAAGGTAACAAGATCCACGATGTCCTTCGGCAGAGAGTTTCATGGTTTCGCTGATGAAACATTATACAAACCTAGCCAATGTCAACTGTGACATTTTCTTTTAATTGTTTTCATATTTAAAAAAACGAACCTCGGGGCTGTCATATTGGAGATACGCATTCTTTCTCCATTGTTTGTATTGTGCAGGGTGTGTGCGTTTGATGGGAAAAGCAAACAATGGGAGTTCATGGACAATGTACTGCACTTACTGCTCTCCTGACGCTCTCTCTTTTACTCCTCCCGCCACAAGCCTCTGGTCATTAAAAGACAGGTCACTCTTGTCCAATATAAAGAGAACCTGGCACTCAACTTAAGTATAGGAAGCTCAGTATTTATTGTGTAGTACCAATAAACGTTTCGGTCTAAGGTGACCTTCCTCAGTAACTACAATTACGAAAAAAACAAAACAATATAAACATCATGTAGCAATGAAGTAAATATCCAGTTAGACAATCTTATGTCATATTGAGCTAAAAAAAGAAAAGGAAAAAAGCAAAAAGGAACATAACAAAAGTATATATATATCCATGAAATATAGTCGTAGTAGATCAGTTAGGTATCTCATAAACGTTGGTGGAGCCACAAAATATTCAGGTAGGGTGCATAATATTAAGAAAATTAGCGTACCGCTTTCCAAGTCTATAAGTACGGTACGCTAATTTTCTTAATATTATGCACTCTACCAGAATACTTTGTGGCTCCACCAACGTTTATATTGTTTTGTTTTTTTCGTAATTGTAGTTACTGAGGTAGGTCGCCTTAGACCGAAACATTTATTGGTACTACACAATACATACTGAGCTTCCTATACTTAACCCCTTAACAACCGCCGATACGCCTTTTAACGGCGGCAGTTAAGGGTACTTAAACCACAGCGCCGTTAATTAACGGCACTGTGGAAAACGTGAATAGCGCCCCCCCAGAGTCGGATTTTCTCTGGGGTCTCGGTTACCGGGGGTAGCCGAGACCCCAGGGAACATGCTTCGGGGGTTTTTTACCGACCCCGGGTTGCGATCGCCGGTAATTAACCGTTTACCGGCGGTCACAAAATTAAAAAAAAAAAGCGATGTGTAATTCTCTGTTCTCTGATGTGATCGCACATCAGAGGACAGAGAAATTTACCGGTGTCCATGGGTCCTCCTGTGTCCCCTCCTGGCCGCCGGCTTCTTCCTCCGGTAAGAAAATGGCGGGTGCATGCGCAGTGCGCCCGCTATGATCTGCCGGCCGGTAGCTTGAGGAGTTGGGGCTAAAATTAGGGTTAGGGCTAAAGTTAGGGTTGGGGCTAAATTTAGGGTTAGGATTGGGGCTAAAGTTAGGGTTAGGGTTGGGGCTAAAGTTAGGGTTAGGGTTGGAGCCAAATTTAGGGTTAGGGTTGGGGCTAAATTTAGGGTTAGGGTTGGGGCTAAAGTTAGGGCTAGGGTTGGGGCTAAAGTTAGCGCTAGGGTTAGGGTTGGGGCTAAATTTAGGGTTAGGGTTGGAGCCAAATTTAGGGTTAGGGTTGGGGCTAAATTTAGGGTTAGGGTTGGGGCTAAAGTTAGGGCTAGGGTTGGGGCTAAAGTTAGCGCTAGGGTTAGGGTTGGGGCTAAATTTAGGGTTAGGGTTGGGGCTAAAGTTAGGGTTAGGGTTGGGGCTAAAGTTAGGGCTAGGGTTGGGCCTAAATTTAGGACTAGGGTTGCGGCTAAAGTAAGGGTTAGAGTTCTGATTAGGGTTAGGATTAGGGTTGGCATTAGGGTTAAGGTTAGGGTTGTATTGGGATTAGGGTTAGGTTTGAGGTTAGGGTTGAGATTAGGATTAGGGGTGTGTTGGATTTAGGGTTCTGATTAGGGTTATGGTTGTTTTGGGGTTAGTGTTGTGATTATCGTTAGGGTTGTGATTAGGATTATTGATCGGGTTGGGATTAGGGTTAGGGGTGTGTTGGCATTAGGGTTGGAGTTAGAATTGGGGGGTTTCCACTGTTTAGGTACATCAGGGGGTCTCTAAACGCCACAGCCAATTTTGTGCTCAAAAAGTCAAATGGTGCTCCCTCCCTTCCCAGCTTTGCCGTGCGCCCAAACAGTGGTTTACCCCCACATATGGGGCATCAGCGTACTCGGGATAAATTGGACAACAACTTTTGGGGTCCAAATTCTCCTGTTACCATTGTGAAAATAAAAACTTGGGGGCTAAAAAATCTTTTTTGTGGAAAAAAAAATATTTTTTATTTTCACAACTCTGCATTATAAACTTCTGTGAAGCACTTGGGCATTCAAAGTTCTCACCACATATCTAGATAAGTTCCTTAGGGGGTCTAGTTTCCAAAATGTGGTCACTTGTGGGGGTTTCTACTGTTTAGGTACATCAGGGGCTCTGCAAACGCAACATAACACCCGCAGACCATTCTATCAAAGTCTGCATTCCAAAATGGCGCTTCTTCCCTTCTGAGCTCTGCCATGCGCCCAAACAGTGGTTTACCCCCACATATGGGGTATCAGCCTACTCAGCATAAATTGCACAATAGATTTTGGGGTCCAATTTCTACTGTTACCCTTGTGAAAGTAAAAATTTGGGGGTGAAAAGATCATTTTTGTGGAAAAAATATGATTTTTTTTTATTTTCATGGCTCTACATTATAAACTTCTGTGAAGCAGTTGGGGGTTCATAGTGCTCACCACACATCTAGATAAGCTCTTTGGGGGGTCTAGTTTCCAAAATGGGGTCACTTGTGGGGGGGTTTCTACTGTTTAGGTACATCAGGAGCTCTGCAAATGCAACATGACGCCCGCAGACCATTCCATCAAAGTCTGCATTCCAAGCGGCGCTCCTTCCCTTCCGAGCCCCGATGGGTGCCCAAACAGTGCCCCCACATATGGGGTATCAGCGTACTCAGGACAAACTGGTCAACAGATTTTGGGGTTCAATGCCTCCTGTTACCCTTGAGAAAATAAAAAATTGCAGGCTAAAAAATCATTTTTGAGGAAAAAAAAAAGGATTTTTTATTTTCACGGCTCTACGTTATAAACTTCCGTGAAGCACCTGGGGGTTTAAACTGCTCACCACACATCTAGTTAAGTTCCTTAAGGGGTCTAGTTTCCAAAATGGTGTCACTTGTGGAGTGTTTCCACTGTTTAGGCACATCAGGGGCTCTCCAAACGCGACATGGCGTCCGATCTTCCAGCCAATTCTACATTGAAAAAGTAAAACGGCACTACTTCTCTTCCAAGCTCTGCGGTGCGCCCAAACAGTGGTTTACCCCCAGATATGGGGTATCGGCGTATTCCGGAGAAATTGCACAACAAAATTTATGGTTAAATTTCTGTTTTTACACTTGTGAAAATAAAAAAGAATGGTTCTGAAGTAAAATGTTTGCAAAAAAAAGTTAAATGTTCATTTTTTCCTTCCACATTTTTTCAGTTCCTGTGAAGCACGTTAAGGGTTAATAAACTTCTTGAATGTGGTTTTGAGCACCTTGAGGGCTGCAGTTTTTAGAATGGTGTCACACTTGGTTATTTTCTATCATATAGACCCCTCAAAATGACTTCAAATGTGATGTGGTCCCTAAAAAAAATGGTGTTGTAAAAATGAGAAATTGCTGGTCAATTTTTAACCCTTATAACTCCCTAACAAAAAAAAATTTTGTTTCCAAAATTGTGCTGATGTAAAGTAGACATGTGGGAAATGTTATTTATTAACTATATTTTGTGACATATCTCTCTGATTTAAGGGAATAAAAATACAAAGTTTGAAAATTGCAAAATTTTTAAAATTTTCGCCATATTTCCATTTTTTTCATAAATAATCGCAAGTAATATCGAAGAAATGTTACCACTATCATGAAGTACAATATGTCACGAAAAAACAACCTCAGAATCAGCAGGATCTGTTACAGCGTTCCAGAGTTATAACCTCATAAAGTGACAGTGGTCAGAATTGTAAAAATTGGTCCGGTCATTAAGTACCAAATTGGCTCTTTCACTAAGGGGTTAAGTTGAGTGCCAGGTTCTCTTTATATTGATGTCACATGGTGTGGGAACCTACCTGTGCACCCTTCCAGTAGCGCTCACGCTTTATTTATTTACTCTTGTCCAATAGACCTGCTTCACCTGACCCAAGATCTCGCGCATGCGCAGTCATTCCCTGGGGCGACGCATGCACACTAAAGTCCTGCTGACATTACTAAAGTAGGACTGTCGATCTGCGCATTCGCCACCCCAAGGAATGACAGTTTGTGCGCGAGATCTCAGGCAGGGAGGGCAGGTTAGCCAGTGACCGAAGGGGGTGGTGGTGGGTGGAGAAAAAAAGAGAGGCAGGAGAGATGAAGATGAAGCGTAGGGTTCGCCCCTTGCACTAGACACTTATTAGCAGAAAATTTCAGCAGGGAAATTTGAAAAAAAAAAAACAGAAAATTGATTTTCTACAACAAAAGGAATGCCTTTACCATACATTACAGCGCCTTTGCCGATACGACAACAGATTGGGGTAGAGTAAAATTGTTCCGTTTAAGGGCAGGAACGTTACAATAATACAATATGGCAGCTATAATGAATCCATACAAATGTTAACAAAAATGGATGAAATATTTAAAATCTGGATATTGCATCAGAGACACATAAAAAATAAATGAAGACAAGAATTTTCTCAGTGAAGGAACGCTTTACTACATGTTGTGAATAATCCGTACCCAGTAAACATCTGAAAAGTACAATTTCACAGCCATGAAAAAAACAGGACTTTTTTTTGTGATTCTCCTGGTTCGAGGCCTTGTCTGAGTCTCATTGTTTAATTTCCTAAATACTCCATTCTGGAATGATCTACAGTCCTTTTGGCATTTCACCTTCCTCAACTGAATAATTTATCCTAGTCAGTGGGATATTAAATCCGGCCTGCCTCATGAATACTGAGGTGAAATATTCTTTCAGGCTGTTGGCAAAATTGACCTCATCTGTCACAAAACTTCTCCTGCCCTCGCTAGGGCCATCTCGCTTCTTGTCTACGCCAAGAGTTTCCTCGTCATTATGCAGTGGCTATTCTATGCGCTCACATAACCTCAACGGAAAGAAAAGGGATGAAAACCCATTAAAAGCTCAAAGAGAATTTTAGATATTGCAAATTGTGGCGGCATATAAAAATACAACAACGCAAGAAGGAAAAAGGCCTAGAAGAAAAATACTACTATCTAATCTTCGGACACTAGTGATTACGGTAATCCTTTAATGACGAGGAAATTTTTCATTTTTTTACCGCTTTCAATTGTTTTTCTCCTTCTTCTAAGAGTAAGGTATCTGGGTGAAGAACAGTCTGTGCAATGGGGCTTGGTCAGTCAATTTAGGTGATAATAGAAAATAATGACAAGGAAGCAGAGCTGGCCAGGGAGTAGAGCTGGAGTGACAGAGGCTACAGATCTACCGTAGCCCTTCAGCCCCATTTGAATATCAATTCAAATGCAGATTTCTTAGTACTGGGAGAAACGGACTGGTCATGTAAAGGTATTGCTGGACTTTTCTTTGAAAGAGCTACATGTGCATTGAGGGTTGTAGTCCTCTGGGGCCGTTTTTTTAGGTCTTAAAAACCCAAAGCTTTTGAAAACCTGAAATGAGGCCAAAATAAATATCCATAAGTAAAATTTATTCCCCTGAAATTTACAAACATTCTTCTTTTTTTTTTAAATCTGTGTTAGAGTCAATTAGCAGCACTGTAGGGCTTCAAAAATCTGGGTAATAAATGATGAGTCGCATTTCTCTGGTAACGCCTGCTGCGTTAAAATGAATTCAAATCTGCCAAAAAATTGTAGTTACTTACCGATAACGGTATTTCTCTGATCCCATGATGGCACCACGGAGAGAGGGGTCCGCCCCCAGGGACAGGAAACCTACAGGTGAAAAAGGGCGTACCTCTCTCCCGCATCAGTTGGTTAACAGAGCCTTATACAGAACTTCAGCTGCAACCTAATATTTACACAAATTGAGCTTAACAATTTTAACTTAACAGAGGCACCGTGACTAAAGGTAACTAACTATACATTATAGTGTGCACAGCTGTGTGTGAAAAGGGAGGGAATATACGGGTGCCATCATGGGATCAGAGAAATACCGTTATCGGCAGGTAACTACAATTTTCTCTATCCCCATGATGGCACCACGGAGAGATTTGCATAGATTGTAATTTTTTAGGGAGGGACCACTGCCTCTAGAACCCTTCGACCAAAGGTGAGATCAGAGGAGGTCAAGTCTAAGCGGTAGTGTTTGAAAAATGTAGACTGGGAAGACCAAGTGGCCGCTCTACATATCTGTTGTATTGAAGCGCCAGCTCTTTCCGCCCAGGATGATGCTACTGCTCTGGTCGAGTGCACTTTTATATTCTCCGGGATGGCCGCCCCGCTGGATGAGTAGGATAGGGCGATGGCATCTCTTATCCACCTCGCTAGCGTAGCTTTTGACGCTTTCTGTCCCTTCCGCGGACCCTGGAAGCAGACAAACAGAGCCCTATCCTTCCTGCACTCCCTAGTGGCTGACAAGTATTGGAGTAGGCACCTTCTAACATCAAGGGTATGTAGTGTCTTTTCTCCCTCATTCTTGGGGTTGGGACAGAATGAGGGCAGGGAGATCTCTTGTGTCCTGTGAAATTGTGATGCGATTTTTGGGAGGTAAGCCGGGTCTGTTTTTAGAATGACTCTGTCCTCGAGAATTTGAGTGAAGGGAGGACACGCGGACAATGCTTGTATGTCACTAACGCGACGGGCTGAGGTTAGGGCCACTAGGAGTGTTGTTTTTAAAGATAGAATCTTTAGGGGTGCGTCTGCCAGGGGTTCAAAAGGGGATTTGGTTAGTGCATTTAGAACAAGGTTTAGATCCCATTGAGGGGCATTATGCAAAGGAACAGGTCTTGATCTACCCGCGGCTTTGATGAATCTCACGATCCATCGGTTTCTGGCTAGATCATAATTATACAGCGCTCCCAAGGCTGCTACCTGAACCTTTAGAGTACTTGTAGCTAGCCCTTTTTCCAAACCCTTTTGCAGGAACTCGAGAATTTTATCTATTGGGATTTCCCCCCCTGGGTCAGCCCCCGATACAGACATGAATTTTTTCCACACTTTGCCATATATTTTGGTGGTTACGAGTTTCCTACTCTGTAGTAATGTGGACACCAGATTGGATGAAAACCCTTTGTTGCTTAATAGCTTCCTTTCAAAAGCCAAGCTGTCATATGTAGGCTTTTTACACTGGGGTGACACACTGGGCCCTGGGATAACAGATTTTGCGTGTCTGGTAGAACCCACGGCCTGTCTATGGACATCTTTCTCAGCCAAGAAAACCATATTCTGCGAGGCCAGAATGGAGCTATTATTATCACTGTTGCCCCCTCCTCCCGAATTTTCCTCAAGACTAGGGGAATGAGGGATATTGGAGGGAACGCGTAGGAGAGACGATAGTTCCAGGGGACTGTAAGAGCGTCCAGAGCTACTGGCCCTCCCCGGGGATCGATTGAGCAGAACTTTCTCACTTTCCGGTTCTGATAGTCCGCGAATAGGTCTATTTCTGGCTCTCCCCAACGCTTCACTATTTGGTTGAACACCGACTGTTTCAGCTCCCACTCCCCCTGTTTCAAGCGTGTTCTGCTGAGGAAGTCTGCGGTCTGGTTTTCTGAACCCTTTATGTAAAGGGCTGTTAGGGACTTCAGATTGTGTTCTGCAATGTAAAAGATGGATCGTGTTTCTTCCATCAGTGTTTGCGACCTGGTACCCCCTTGGTGGTTTAGGTATGCCACCACTACCTGATTGTCTGAGAAGACTTTTACGTGGTGGGAGCGGAGGAGTTTTAGAAAGTGTGTTAGGGCGAGTTTTACCGCTAGCAGTTCTTTCATGTTTGATGAGGTTAGCTCTTGATTTTTGCTCCAGTTTCCTTGTGCCACCTGACCGTCTACATGAGCCCCCCACCCCCAGGGGCTTGCATCCGTCGTTAGGATTTTTTCTGTCGGCAGTGCCCAAGGAACCCCCTTGGTAAAATTTATCGGGTCCGCCCACCACTGTAGGGAGTGTATCGTAGTCGATGATATACTTAACTGCCCGTCTAAATTTCCTCCCAGACACAGGTTTGAACTTAAAGTCTCCCATTGTAAGTCCCGGGAATGGCATTGTGCCCACTGTACGGCTGGGATACAGGCTGTCATGGAGCCCAGCAGGGACATGGCTTTCCTGAGCGTGGTGACTGGGGATGTTGACAACTGCACCGCAGCCTGTGTCATTTTTTGAACCTTCCCCTGATGAAGATAGCACAGTTGTGTGGTTGAGTCGAGGACTATCCCTAAGTACTCCTGTACCTGAGATGGGACTACTTTGGATTTGGTAAGGTTCAACAGCCAACCTAGGCTTGACAGAGAAGTCATGACCAAATCCAACTGCTGTTTGCAGTGATGGAATGATGTCCCTGCTACAAGGAGGTCGTCCAAGTAGGGAACTATCAGGATATTCTGTTCCCGTATATGAGCCATCACTTCCGACATTATTTTCGTAAATACCCGGGGTGCGATAGCTAACCCAAATGGGAGGGCCCGAAACTGATAATGTTTCACCTCCCCCTGGATATTTACTGCTAGCCGGAGGTACTTTTGATGATCCTTGTGGATCGGTACATGATAATAAGCATCTCGTAGATCTAGAACAGTCATGAAACACCTGGGAAAGAGTATTTTTACGCAAGATTTTATTGTCTCCATTTTGAAGTGTGGGATCTCGAGAAAACTGTTTAATTTTTTGAGATTTATTATCGTCCTGTACGATCCGTCTGGCTTCTTTCGGAGGAAGAGGGGAGAGTAGAAGCCCATGCCTCTTTCCTGGTGTGGGACTTCCTGTAAGACTCCCTTCTGGACTAGGCCTAGAATTTCTTCCTGAAGAGCCGACTGTTCTTGAGACTGTCTCTGCGGTGTTACCATGAAGAGGTTGTTGGGGGGAATGCGGAATTTTAGCTTGAGCCCCTCTCGTACTATGCCTAGTATCCAGGGACTGCTTGAAATTTTTTCCCAGGCTGGAAGAAACCCGGTCAGTCTCCCGCCAACCTGGGGACACCTTCATTGAGTTTTTTTATTATCGGGTGTGGGTTTGTTGAATAGGAACCCTCTGGTTTTGTTTCTTTTGTCCTGCCATGTTTCTTTGTTCCCTTTCGGAGGTTTTCTCCGCAAAAATTTTTTATTCCGAAAGGAACGTCTGTAAGACTGGTTGGGGAAACCAGGGAAAGACTTTTTCTTGTCCTCGGCTTTCTCGAGGATATCATCTAGCGTTGCGCCGAACAAGAATTCACCCTCACAAGGTATTGAACACAGTCTCGTTTTTGTTTGAAGGTCCCCTGGCCAACATTTTAGCCACAGAGCACGTCTTGCGGCGTTTGAGAAGGCGGCAGCTCTGGCTGCTAGTCTGGCAGAATCTACCGATGCATCCGCCAAAAAGGCTGCTGCACCTTTCATTACGGACACTGATTTTTGAATTGTGTCTCTTGAGACTTTCTGCTTTAACTGGGAATCCAAGTTCTCGAGCCACACCATTAGCGCGCGGGCCGTGCAGGTGGCCGCGACAGCTGGTTTAAGCCCGCCTCCTGCCGCCTCCCAGGAGTTTTTTAAGAAAACTTCGGCTTTTTTTGTCCATCGGGTCTTTTAAGGTACCCATGTCCTCGAATGGTAGGGCAAACTTTTTTGAGGCCTTTGCTATGGCCACATCTAACTTTGGTGCCTTACTCCAGGACGAGCAGGCTGGGTCATCAAACGGGTACTTTCTTTTGGGGGTCAGGAGAGCTTTTTTGTCTGGTTTTTTCCATTCTCTTTTAATTAGAGAGTGGATCTTCTCATTTACTGGAAATGCTCTTTTTCTTTTTTGTTCCAGACCGCTGAACATTATGTCCTGCGCTGTTCTTTTAGGTCGCTCATCTACTAGCCCCATTGTTGCTCTGACTGCTTTCACTAAAGCGTCTGTTTCCTCGATAGGGAAGCAACTGCGCCCCCCCTCAGAGGATACTGAAGAGGTGTCAGAGGCTGACGAATCATTTGAGTCGGATAACTCACTTTCTGACTCGTCCGCACTAGACTCAGGCTCAGGCCTTTTTTTATGTTTTTTCTTTGTGGTTTTAATGTCTCTAATGGCACTTTCCACCTGGTTTTTTATTAATGACTTTAATTCTGAGGCAAATGATGGGGTTTCCTCCTGAATCGTCTTTTTTATACAAACGCTGCATAGTCTCTTCTCCCAGGAGGAAGGCAGCTCGTCTGAACATATGGCACACTCCTTGTGCTTAGTTTTGCCTGTACTTTTCCTCCCCTAGAACAAGAAAGAGTAACCCCATATTAAACTCAGCACTTTCACGTAGATCACTCACCCCGTGTGGATCAGAGATACCGTCTCAGGCCTGGGGACTGTATCCGCTGGAACCGTCGCCGGCCGTATGGTTTTTGCAGACCCTCGGCTGCGTTGAGACTCTGACCGTCCGCTGCTGCTGCGCTGTACCGAGGAAGAGTTTCCTTTGCGCTGCTGCTGTATGTGCAGACGCCGCTTGTGCCTGCTCAGGAGATCGCTGGACAGCTTCCTGCATAATCTGCTGCTCGTTTTCGCTCATAGTGGCCTCCGCACTGTCTGGTGCACTTGGAGTTTGAATTTGCCACACTATTTCGTTTGCTGGCGTTCTTTTATTGTATTTGTGCCGGCGAAACCGGAAGTGACGGTCTGCGCATGCGCCCGCCCAACTTCCGGTTCTCTGGTTCGTCGGCCTCACATGAGGAAATGAATGCGCTGGGGCGCCGGCGCGCGCGCACTAGCGCTCCGTTGTCGGCGTTTTTGCGGTAAATGGCGCCGGTAAGCGCCTACCAGCGCTCCGCTGCCGACGCCTGCCCGACTCCGGTGTCTTTGCCCACGGGTGTCCCCCCGTTCTTACTTGGGCTTTTTATGGAAGGATAGCCGCCGCTACCTCCATATTACTATGCAGAGTCCTTCGGTGACCGCCGTCACCTGCTCTTTCATACCCCCCCTTTTTCTTTTTTTTTCCGAGGAAGGCAGACTTGATCCTTTCACTGCCTTCCCCCACTCACCCATGAGGCCCGCCGACCCCTGTGGTGGTGCTTCAGGAAAGGGAGAAAAAAGGGGAAAAAACCGCTTGATCCAGCCGTAACAGGGCGCCCCCTGTTAGAAAGTCGACTGCACCAGCCCCTGGAATCCACGAAGAATCCTTCAGGTACGTGCTGTAGGTTCCCCGTCAGGGACAGGAAACCAACTGATGCGGGAGAGAGGTACGCCCTTTTTCACCTGTAGGTTTCCTGTCCCTGGGGGCGGACCCCTCTCTCCGTGGTGCCATCATGGGGATAGAGAAAATTAAATAAAATTTCACCTCTATTGTGTTATAATTCCTGTGAAGCACTCAAATGGTTAACAAACTTCCTGATGTGAAGCTAGTCTCTACTCAGGACAAGCCATGAGGCTGGATAGTCAAGAGGTCAAAAGAAAAGAAAGTACATAATAGACAGCAGGGGAGAGATGAAAGTACAGTCAGGAAACAGTCCGAGTTCAATATCCCAAGAAGGTAGCCGATTATGACAAAAGGGGATAAACAGATGGTCAAGACAAATCCTAGGTCGAGAAGCAAAGATCAGAGTGCCAGACAAGGAGCACAGAGCAAGCACACACCTCATGAGCAAAGCTACAATTGGCAGCAATAAAAGACAGAGAGCTGGTTAAATAGCCAGGTAATTACTCAGGCAGTAATACACATGTAATAGACACATGGATGAAGCCTTGGCGCACTATGGTCCTGATTGGATGGCTAAACTGTCACTGCAGACACTGACAGCTCAGAAAGCTCAAGAATCCGATTGGATGGCTGAGATGTCCATCACCATACTGACAGCTTAGAACACCCCATTTCTAAACTGGATGGCAGTACTGTCATTCACTGCATCCAGACACTCAAATAGGAGGAATCGTGACAGTATCCACTTTTCTAGTGGGGTTACCGGACCCCATATTTCCCTGGAAACCTATGATAGAGGGCCCTGATCAGACGATCAGCCTTCGCGGAATAAGGCGGGACCCAGGATCTTTCTTTTGGCTCCTATCCCCGCCAATGAACAAGATATTGAAGGGAATTTCAGACCCTCCAAGAATCCACCATCCTCTGCACCTCGTAGAGGAGAAGGAACAGATTCTTTAAACAGGGACTTGTGAAAAACATTCAAAATCCAAAGTGAGAGAGGAAGCTTTAATCTAAAAGGAAATTGGGTTGATTTCCTCCAGAATTTCATATGGGCCAAAAAATCTAGGAACTAAATTCGTTGATGGTGCCTTACGCCTAATATTTTTTATAACAACCACACCCTATCACCTACCCTGAAGATAGGACAGGCTGAACATTTCCTATCAGTCTTCTGTTTTTGGCGCTGCTGAGCAATCCCGATATTCTTTTGGACATCACTTCAAACATTCCAAAGTTTCTGTATGACAACCTCTACTCCATGACACCCAGATCTCTGAGGGGTGCAGTTTGTAAAATTTGGTCACCTAACAAGGGTCCTGCCGTTCTTGCACCTCAGGGGCTCTGCCAAAGTGACATGACATCCGTAACCATAACATCAAAATCTGAACTCCAATATGGCACGCTTTCCCTTCTGAGCTTTGCACTGTGCCTGAAAAAGTAGTTTCCGACCACATATTGGCTAACTCAGGAGAAATGATCAAAGAAATTATGTGGTCCATTTCCTCCTAATAGCCCTTTTGAAAATTAATAACTTGGGTTTAAAACAATAATTTAGTGGGAAAAAATACATTTTTCATTTCCACAGCACAATTTTACACAATTCTGTGAATCATCTGTAGGTTTAAATTGCTCACTACACCCCTGGACAAATTCCACAAAAGGTGTAGTTTCCAAACTGTGCTCACTTGTGCGAGTTTCCACTGTGTAGGCATATCAGGGGCTCTGCAAACGCGACATGGTGTCCACTATCTATTCCAGCCAATTTTGTATTCCAAAAGTCAAATGGTTCTCCTCCCCTTCAGAGCCCTGCCATGCGCCCAAACAGTAGTTTTTCACCACATATTGGTTATCATTGAACTCATGACAAATTGTACAACAAATTGAACAGTCCCTTTTCTCCTTTTGCTGTTGTGAAAATTAAAAATTTGGGACTAAAGCAACATTCTTGTGCGAAAAAAATTAGATTTTTATATTTTCACAGCACTATGTAATAAAATTCTGTGACAAAACTGAGTTCAGAATGCTCACCACACCTCTAGATAAATTCCCTGAGGGGTGTAGTTTCCAAATTGGGGTCCCTTTTGAGGGGTTTCCACTGTTTAGGCACATGAGGCTTTGCAAACGTGACATGGAGTCTGATCTCGATTCCAGCTAATTTTACGCTCCAAAAGTAAAATGGTGCTCCTTCCAATCCGAGCCCTGCCATGTGTCCAAACAATAGTTTTCCACCACATACAGGGTATTGGTGTTCTTAGGAGAAATTGCACATCAAATTCTTAAAGGTCCATGTTTCTCCTGTAACTCTTGTGAAAATGAAACAGTTGGGGCCAGAGAAACATTTTTGTGGTATAAATCAAAATTTTCACTTAATCCTTCCACATTGCTTTAATTTCTGTGAAGCACCTGAAGGGTAATAGGCTTCTTAAATGTGGTTTTCAACACTTTGAGGGGTGCAGTTTTTAAAATGGTGTCACTTTTGAGTATTTCCTGCCACATAGCTCCCTCAAAGCCACTTCCAATGCCGCATAGGAACAAACTACTACCCATGCACAATCTTTTCACCCCTAGAAGCACAAGAGGTGCCATTTTTAGCACTGTATTAGAGTTACAAGTTTTGACCCTGCAAATGTTGCACTACCGCAAGCAGGGCTGTGGAGTCGGTAAGCCAAACCTCGACTCCACAATTTCCATGATACCGACTCCACCAAAATGGGCTCCGACTCCACTGCCCTGACTGTAAGTGCCAAATAAGTGGGCATTCCCTAACACTTAAAGGGGTTTTACAGGAAAGTGAACCTTAAATGTGCTAAGATAACTTAAAATAACAAAAAGTACAAATACTTGCCCTACCCAAGTCTAGAACTGGCTCCTAGACGCTGCTCCGGTCTCTGCGTTTTGGCTGCAGCGGTGCCATCACTTTGACTGCACACATCACCGCTGTAGCCAGTCACTGAGATCGGTGGCTCATGATATCTACCTCGGGACAGATGCTGAGCTCAGTGATTTTATACAGAGGTGATGTTGTGTGCTGTTGACGTCATGTCACCGCTGCAGCTGAAACCCCAAGGCCCAGGCAGCGGGGGAGAGCTGGCGCTGGAACCGGGACGGATGAGTAGTTGCTCTGATTGTTATTTTAGGTATTTTAGAGTGCTTGGGGTCAACTTTCCAGGAAGTGGAAAACTCATTTAGCGAGAATCTGTCAGTAGGATCATCCACCACAGCCATCTGATTCAAGAGAAATCCACATGTAAATAAACTATTAAGATCTATGGGCCGGACAGAGATCTCCTAGAAAATCTGTTGTTTAGCTGGATCAAAACTGTTGACAGACCCCCTTAAATCACGCACCGCTTTTTACAGATCCAGGATTTGCTCACATATACATTTTTTGGAATAATCCAAATGAATACTATTCATCATCTGCAGTTTCATTACGATGTAAATTAGATGGACTTACTCTTGCTGTAGCAGGTTGCGAGCACATTTTTGTCTGCTGGGCTCGCGCAGATTTGCCAGATTTCCCCCGCATGGTGCAATAGCACATTCTTATTGATGATGTTATTCTCATCGTCAAAGTCTATAACGTGAATCTAGACATATGGAAGAATAAATTCATGAGACCCCCTCCGTTAGGGAAAAAAAAATTAAAAATACAAAAACAGATGAACAAAGAAACAGAATTCATTAATGTATCCCAAATGGAAAAGCGATGAAAATGTAGTAACTTATACATAAACATTAAGAACGGGAGAAAAACAACTCTAAAATACGTCAAATTACCCAATAGTTAGAAATGGGAAAAAAAGGATGGTAAATTTATAATGTTTAGTTGATGATAATAATCAGTTGTATAATAAATGTTAAATAATAAGTGCAAAAGAAACTCAATGAATTTTCTTGAGGGTTTAAAGCAAATGATGACGAATGTTTATGCCAAGACTAATGCACTATCAAAACATTTATTTTCCCAAATTTTAAAGACTTTGGTGCCCACTTGTACAATACCTGTGGTTACTCGTATGAAGTAGTGAATGGGGACAGGTGAAAACATTGAGCAGCTACAAAGATTGCATCAGATCAAATACTAAATCTGAAAACCATGCAATCTAGTTTAATGAGACATGTGCAGGGAGAGGGAGGAGGTGAGCTGTGACCATCCCCTATTGTAATGATGGATCTTGTGTTATCTAAGTAGGTGTCATCTTCATTTGTCATCCTGACTATGGTAATGACGAGATGATCCCTGAGAAGGGATCTCTACAGAGAGAAAGCCCCTACACACATTAGATAGCTATTGGCTGGACGATATTTTGGCCAATAGTTTCTCCACCAGCTTTCCATCCTGACTCCTACATACAGGAACCCTTACTCAGCCGAACGCTCCTGTGATCTCTATTAGAGAGTCACTGCCAGAAATATCCGCCAACGGCTAATATCTTAAAGAATAGAAGGTTTGGCAGTCCGAAATCGGACATAGTTAGGGGTCCCCATAAACATCAGCCTATTTGCTGAACTTGTCGATATTGGTGCATTCGGTCGACATTATTCTAATGTGTATAAGCTCCTTTAATTCGAGAATTAGTAGCCAGAGTTAAGATTTTCAACTTTTTTTTTTTAATTATTATTAATGTTATTTAAATAGCTGGTAATATGGAAAGATAAAAAATAATGAGGTTACTGTATAAAACTTGGATTAAATAGGTTCATTTTTGAGAACATATGCCTTTTAGGCCAGTCTGCTCAAAATATCACGTTTTTGTGTGTAAATATTGAGAAAGAAGTAACTGGCAAAGTTTCATCCTGTGCCATCCTATTGTGTTCCCAGCAGTAAGCTGGGAAGAGGAGTCTCAATCACTTATCTACATCACTTCATAGAAATACCATACTAGTACTACAACAGGCATATTAACGGAGGAACACTGGACTGAATGTTCACCCGTCAGCAAGGCTTTGTTTTTGGTCACCAATTAATGGCTGGTAAGTAAGTAAAAAAGAAAATGCAAGAATGTATTATCTTGATGTCGCTTGTTTATTAGATGTCTAAGGCTAACTTTACAATCCATGAAATTCTGCCAAAGTAACGGATTCCTTTAGCACCGGTGGTGGAGTTGTAAATGTAATAATTGCCACCTAGAAATATATTATTTAGATAACTGACCTGGTTATCAAACCGGAGAGATTGTGTCCCAACTAGAAATCGGATGGCATCTGTTTCTGCTGTCTGGGCAGTGAGAGCTCGAGCCTGAAAAAACAAGAAAGGAAAACTAAAATAAAAAGAGAACGGCACATTAAACCCAAATTTTGGTAAAAACATCACTTTTGTGATTTAGACTGTGATCACAGAGTAGCGAGCAGAGCCGTTCTACAGGGATCACTTTGGCGGACCCTGAGAGATGGGGCACAAGCGGCATCAGTGGGGTCTGTCATGTAACCGTTTGGACATTTCTGCTCGGTTTTGCAATGCTTGAGGTATGTGTAAGTCCCTTTTACAGGGACATAATGATTAAATCCTCTGCAGTAAATAAATAAGTAGCACAGAGCATGAAAATAATATACGGTACTTAGTTTACATGTTTTTTGATCAAACAAATGCGCATAATGTGCATATAAAGGTGTGGCCTGCCTTTCCTTGAGCTGGGCACACTATATTGATGTGGTCTCCCATGGCTGTGTGTCCACTAGCCGAGCCCAGACCTTCTCAGCCCTTATCCACATGAATGCCACTTGACAAACGGTAAGGTTTTTAATACTGGAGTTGGGACCATCCCAATTACAGTCACTCTCTCTTATCTGGTACGTGCGATAGTCCTCGAGCAGCTCTAATAAGGTTTCGCATCCCTGAAAATACTTTACTTGTTCAGGGGTACATTTCAAATTTTGGCAGCAATATAGCACATTGCACTGGATCCTGTAGGATTTTCTTGTATTTTTTTTTTGCTGAATTAGAGCTATTAAAAAAGTGTCTGGGGGGAGATATTACATCTCTCTAAATGCAGCACAGCAGAGCACGACCGTGTAAGACACCGACCTTACTGTAGAGAGATATGAAGTCATGCCGCATGAAGGAAGGCAATAGTTCGACAGCTTAGGATTTCAATGGAGAAGGAATAGCTCATAATAAAAAAATTAAAAAAACGTAAAGTAAAGCATTTCTGAATTTCCTCAACACTAGATTATATGATCTTCAAAGGCGAGGCCGCATTTTAATGACCTTGGGCTGAGCGAACGCTAAGGCTAAGTGCACACGTTGCAGAACTGCCGCGGAAATTTCTGAATTGGCATGCGTTTTCCCGCTAAACACTAGCGTTTTACGAGCATTTTAAGCTTGCAGAATGCTAGCGTTTTACGAGCGATCTTTAGCATCGCTTCAAAAACTGATTGACAGTGTTTGACAAGTGTGACTACCTTTTTACTATTGATGCTGCCTATGCAGCATCAATAGTAAAAAGATATAATGTTAAAAATAATTTTAAAAAAATAAAAAATCATGATATTCTCACCTTCCGGCGTCCCCTGCAGCCTTCCCGCTCTTCGCGATGCTCCGGTCCCAATAATACATTGCGGCAATGACCCCAGATGACGTAGCGGTATCGCGAGACCGCTAAGTCATCACAGGTCATTTTAGCAATGCATTATTGGGAATGGGAGCATCGCGAGGCGCAAAAAGGTGAGAATATCACGATTTTTTATTTTAATTCTTTTTTTTTTTTTTTTAACAATTATATGGTTCCCAGGGCCTGGAGGAGAGTCTCCTCTCCTCCACCCTGGGTACCAACCGCACATAATCCGCTTACTTCCTGTATGGTGTGCACAGCCCCGTGCGGGAAGTAAGCGGATCAGTGCATTCTTATGTGTGCGGAATCCCCGCAATTCCACAAAAAAATGAATATGCTGCGTTTTTTTCCAGAATGCGATTGCACTGCGGAAAAAAAAACGCAACATGTGCACAAAAATTGCAGATTGCATTGTAATAATAGGATGCTTAATGTATGCGTTTTTTTGCGGTTTTATCGCGTTTTTATAGCGAAAAAACTTGAAAAATCCTGAACGTGTGCACACAGCCTAAATCTGTACATCCCCAGATATCTGCCTCACCCGTTCCAATCTCAACAGATTTGGGTTTTTGCTAAGAAAACTGCTCAGCCTGCAGCGAGCGGCGTTCTATTAAAGACTGATTAACCCCGTTTTAATTGCTACTTGAAGCAAATATATGGAACTTGGCATCAATATAAAAAGAAACAACTTCCACATTACTGATGATATTTCTAAAATTAAAGATTTCGGCATAGGAAAATATAATCACAGGATGCAGGGTTTTCTCAGCTCTCTAGAGAGTTACTTCCAATTTAATACTTCGCTTTGTAGTGATTTTTTTTTCTTTTTTCGGTTAATTAAACATTTCTACAAAACATCCGCCAAACTGTTCTCACTCCTCCCCCATCACGCCTCCCTGTTATACACTACAAATTATGCTTGTGTCATGTACCGCTACAGAGTGAGACATACACATGTGGTGAAGGGGGAATAAAAGGGTTTGTATAAGGATAGTACGGTGTCGCCTATCTATATGTTTGGCATCTCCATGAAGTCCCATAGACCTTAAATTGAGCAGCAGTATGCATGACCACCTCTCCAACCAAACGCGAGATAGGTGACCCCAGTTGTAATCATGAGGGTCCAAGAGGCAACAGCTTCAGCAATAATATATTTTCCACCTATCGAGGTCAGGTGATATGTATACACTATTGCCAGCTTCCCTGCATGGTTCCCTCTCCTCCTCCATGCAGGGACGCTGGCACACCCATGCCACAGAGTGGTCCCCTTCTGCTGGCATGTCTTGCGCACACTGCACTTCTGGCAGCGCGCCTAGTGTTCACGCAAGTGCGTTTCCCCCTTCTTAAAAGGGGCAGCGCGTATATAGTGAAATGCCCTCAGCCTGTTGCCGAGAGACATTTCGTATAATTGGTTAACCCGCAAGACAGCTCCAAGACAATTGCGGAGAGTCATCCTGTATAAAAGAGTCCCTCTATCTTAGGGAGGTGCTGAAGCAACAGCATTCTTTAGTATGTAGTCTCCCCTACTAGTGAGTTGTTAAGTCCTCTGGTCCTGGTGTGGCCAGGTCCTGAAACCAAATCCTTTGTACCGGTGTGGCCAGTTTCCTGAACATTGTTCCTTGGACCTGGTGCGGCCTATCCTGTTGCCGAACTGCCCAGGTCTTGGGGTAGCCAGGTTCTGAACCTGAATTCCTGGTCCTGGTGCGGCCAGCGTCCTGTACATTGTCCCCTGGTCCTGAAACAGCCAGTCCCGTTCCCAAACTGCCCTGGATCTGGTGTGGCCAGTGCCCTGAACACTGTACCCTGGCCTGGTAGGACATTTCTGTTCCCGAACTCCCCTGATCTTGGAGATGCGACCAGCTCCTGAACATTGTCCCCTGGTACTGGTGAGGTCAGTCCTGTTCCCGAACCCCCCTGGTCTCGTTGGTGCAGCCTCTCCTGAACATTGTCCCCTGGTCTAGGCGTGTCCAGTATCAGGACATTGTCCCTATCTGAATCTTTGTGTCAGCACTGTTTTGCAGTGAACTCAAACTTGTTCTGTTAGTCTGAACGGAGCCCTATATCAGCGTCAGTGTACTTGACACCCTGGGGTCAGCAGCTGCAGTACCGGGTTCTGCCTAGGAGTGGTACCTGGTTGCTACGTGCCGCACAAGCCTGACCTCACCACTAGAGGTTCCAGTGAACACCAGGTAGCCAATTAGTCACGCCTCTTCCTTGGCAGGTCCGGCCCTGTGGCACAGCGGGTTCACTAATCCACGTGAGCCATAGCTGGATGTAACAAACCGTAATGTTGGTGAGCTATCCCCTATTAAAGGGTTTGATTATATTAGCCAAATTATTCTGACATGAACATACCTTTTAAAAAGTAGGAAAAGGTCTATCAAGCCAAAACAGGAACAACTGCACTTACTAATTTCTTAGAGGCCAGAACCCCAAACCTATGATGTTCCAGAAGCAGCAGGAGTGATCAAATGGAAAGGAAAAACTATTCCTCTTTGTTTGTATCGCTCCTCAAAAGTGGACACACACAGTGACTCAAACACAGAGATTTTGGCCCTGATTCATCCAGACCATTGATTTTCTCACAGGTCTTGATGAGGGGGCGAGAAGTAATCAGATGCTCCTGATTATCTAAGAGGCAAATACCTCTTAATGATTCAGGAACATCTGACGAGTGGGTGAGCATCGCCAAAAATCTTACTTCAATCAGGGACAGGAGTAAGGAACATCACAGTTCGTCATGAATTATAAGGTCAAGCCCCTGTCCCACCCTAGCTTGACCCGTTTTGATGGAGCTGGAAAAAATTGTTGTAAAAACGGCAAAAGTTGCAATTGAGCGAAGCAGCGTTTTCCAGGTGATTTATTCCAGAATTCTAGTGTACTCTCGATCAGCGCCATAGACTTTATAAATTGGCAAAGTGCAAAGCATCTGCAGTCTCTGGATAAGAGTCCTAAAAGCATAGCTAATCATAGCTTAAAGGGGTTGTCCTCTAATGGATAATCCCATCTCGATAGTGCCAGTATGCAAAAGAAAAAACAAACAAACAAAATAAGTTATGCCTACGTCCTGAAGCGGCGCCGCTCCTCTGCTGCGGACACGGTCTTTCATGACAGTCAAATGCCATTGATATGTCACAGCCAGTCCACAACAGGTAAGCCTTTCTTATTATTTTGTTTTATAGGCTGGAACTATTCAGAAGAGGAAGGAGGGTCGTCCAGTAGTGGGCAACTCCTCTAAAAATATACTTGTCACGCCCTGTGTTAACCATTGTAAGCCATAATGGCAAAGTACCAAAGGTGACATTGAAAACCGAATTCACTTGAACAGTAATTTTTTTGTATAGGTTTTGGTATGGACACAGCGAGCTACTTTATGCAAATTTGTTGAAATGACCGTGAGCATTAAGCAAGGAATCCACCTCCTGAGTATATCCATGTGCATGAGAAGCATTTGTTTGCAGGTCCGTCTGCCCCTGGGGTTCGCATCCTGCTGCTATGACCTCTCATGTTCAGTTGAAATTGCATGGGGCGCTCAATGTAAGCATGGGAAGGACTACTAACCATCACATTTTTCTCTAAAATCCAGCAGTATCCATTGTGTGCAGTCCTATCACCATCTCATGTTCCAGTGGTGATGTCGTGTCTTTATGCTGCCACTGGCTTTACATATATTCCATATTAATATCATGTGTAGGAATGGTAAGAAGACTAATAGCAGTGAAGTATCCTATGCAAAGTCTGTAACATGGCTGCCAATTATACAGGCAATTTATAGATTTATTACGACCTTAAGCTAAAGAGGAAACATTCAGTAGTTTGTTCTGGAGACTACACTGCCTGCAATCACTATATTTACACACAGAAATAACAGAGAATTTGAACAAGCACACAGCATTATAAGGAGACCGGATCTGAGAGCAGGAGATGGTGGGAGACTAGTGATTTTGCAAGATATGTAGCAGCAGCTTGTCAGGAGCTGAGAGGGTGGGGGGAGCAAATAAGTGCTATATGGAAATCAATGGGCTGGAGAGACCTGACTGGAATATTAGGAGTTGGAATATAGCTACTGCTCACTCTTGGATAGGGTCTGCGCAGGCACTAGTGGCTGAGCTCCATGAAAACCAGCTGTACACTGTGTAAGATAAAAGCTCTCACAGCAGGAGAAAGACAGCAGAAAGAAAAAGCAAGTAAATTGCAAACTTGCTTATTTTCATGCTGTTTAAACAACTGAAGCAATTTAATAACTTGAGAATACCCCTATAATGTAGCATTGTCACAATATGGCGGTAAATAAAGATAGTTATGCAGCTAAAAACATAATGCACACAGTTGTGTCATGATATTTTCCTTATGTAGAGGGGTAGCCGTTGGGCACCTTTAGGTCGTAGTAGCACTGCCACACATGATATAGCCCTACCCCTGATGTCCCTCAGATTAATAAACTTGTGCCATATCACCATGGTGTCAAGGTAAGCATGAGGAAGGCTACCCAGTGTGACCAAGAATACAATTCGGACAACTGTCATTCCACAACCATGGGACAAGGATTAGGGCGTCCGATATGTAATCAGTACTGTTTATACTCACTCTTCTGGGTATTTTACATTAATCCGGGTTCTCTCAGAATAAATTGAGTCATTTTACTACAGAGGTCATACACAGACACATCAGTGATCAGGAAGAACCCTTCAATCTACTACTAAAGACAAATTGTGGGTTTGCAACCGGCAGACCCTGGAGGCTAAAAAAAATAAATTAAAATAAAAAGAACACTGGAAAAAAAAAGAAAAGAGGTAGCAAGCACTGTCTCTCAACACGGCTTGTCAAAGCCTCATACTTTTCCACCCTCCCACTCCTTGTACATCAGCCTCTGATCAGAAAAACAAAAGCTGTCTGAACCCTACTGAGACACGTAAGTGGTATCAGACTTGAAGCTTTGGGGAGCAGCCTGCAATCCTCCTGCACAGTCTAAGACTGCACGTCAAAACCATGACACGCTAAGAGCAAACGCTGGCAGAATATTAACTTGCAGAGGCCGATGCCACATGCTGATGCACACGCAGCTGCAGAGAGTGGGTTAGACAGCTACCGTGCATGAGTGGGGAATAACGAGGCTGCAATCTAAGGTAGACAGAGTTATTAAATAATCCGAAAATTAAAGGGAGCAAATGGTATTAACAGAAAGCCCCAAATGTACTGTACATCGTCAGAATCACCGCTCTTACAAGCACTAGACCAATGCTTTCCCTGCGGCTCACATCAGCAGACACCTACAGAGCGCCGTGACAGCAGACAGTAATTTGTAACCATTGGGACACGAAAAGGGAGACGGAAATTTCCAACAGATATAAGATATATGATGACTGCTAAGGATATGTGCGCACGTTGAGTATTTGCATGCAGACATTTCTGCATCTCGTGGCAGAAAAAACGGAGCTGAAAAATGCATGTTTTTGATGCCTTTTTCCCTTGCGTTATTCTAGTATTTTTTGGGCAGCAAAGGTGGCTGTAGGAGACCTAGTGGATGGGAGATAAACCTGGAGAAATGCTTTAGCACATACAGGACTAAAAGTGGTTAATTGGCTATGACAGTTTGATTGTGAGCAGCTGAAGAGTTGGGAGGGACGGCTGCTCATCATATCTCCACCCCTGGGTGTGGTTCACTTTGTAAATTGAGAGTTGTTTGTCTCACAGATGTCGAAGTGTATGGAGGTGTGCAGACCTCCTGGACTGAGTTCTTGTGCTAAAGGACTAAGAACCAGGACTGTAAGCCAGGCGGGCTAACTAGCACTATTGTATGGACTTGTTACTAGTGATGAGCGTATAGCATTGTTGCTCGGGTCTCCCAGAGCATGCTCGGGTGGTCTCCGAGTATTTTGTAGTGCTCGGACATTTAGTTTCCTTCGCCTCAGCTGCATGATTTACGGCTGCTAGCCAGGCTTAATACATGTGAGGAATGCCTATTTGTTAGGGAATTCCCACATGTATTCAGGCTGTCCAGCAGCCGTAACTCATGCAGCTGAGGGGAAGAAAACAAAATGTCTGAGCACTTCAAAATACTCGGAGATCACCCTCAGGAAAACCTGAGCAACAATGCTATTCGCTCATCACTAGTTGTAACTTTATGTTGTACTTTGAGCCGGACAAGGGCTATATTTGAGTTTCCTGTGATGTGATGCGGTTTATGAGGACTGAAATAAACCAGCCAGACTTTAATGAATAGAAATGGTTCATGTGACACCTCAGATTGCTCCCAAGTGAGTAGCATTGTTACAACAGACAAACATATAGCCAAATAGACAGACATATAGACAGATATATAGTATTGGACCCTTACCAGCCACCTCTCTACTATCAACACAAGAGCTTGATGTCAGCTGTGTTTTTGGACACTTCACAGCTGACATCAACCCCAAGTCCCATTACCCCATTTGCCAATGCACCAGGGCTATCGAGTAGAGCCAAAGCAAACGTGCCAGAATTGACGTATCTAATGTGATGTGCCACTTCTGGGACAACTGCGGGCTGGTATTTTTAGGCTCAGAAGGGCCCATTAACTAAGGACCCTCCAAGCCCAATAATATTAGCTTTTAGTTGTCTGCTTTACCTTTGCTGGTTATGAAAATTGGCGGGATGCCACGCCATTTTTTTCATTCATTTACTTAATCATAAAAAGCTGTCCATTGCTCCCTAGGGTGCAATTTTATAATATGTCGGGGATTGTGCAATTATATGTCTATCGCTCTGACTATGTGTGTCTGTCTACATCTATTTCTATAGATCCAACAAAAAAATAAACTCTTTTCTCCAATGATTAATGTAAAAATCCTTTATTGGTACATCAATTTAAGGGAATATACATATTATAACCTTTTAAAAAGAGAAAATGGGGGATGTGTAGGATGCAAAAAACAGGCCCAGGGCAAAATAAAAAAATCATTATTGTCAATGTTAAAGGGAACCTGTCAGCAGATTTTGCCGCTATAAGATGCGGCCACCGCCTTTCAGGGCTTATCTGCAGTATTCTATAATTTGCAGTCAAATTCTATTTGATTTAAAAGGTGGTTTTCCAGTTTCAGAAAACCTTTCTCCCCGGCTACAGTGTGATTTTCAAAAAAGCCTTTAATAGGTCTGTATTGTCTATTGCTGGATGTAGAATGAGTCAACTAAGATTCTGTCAGTGATTTGCTTTGATTGGGAGCTTGTAACTTATTTGTCTTACCTTGCCTCTCTCAGCTGAGTTATGACCACGTGAATGTCTATTTGAAGTTTCATTTGGTCGGTGATCATAAATCAGCTGAAAAGAGTTCAGTAGAAGCCTGATCAAATAGTTACAAACTAGTCTCTAGAAGTAGTTCACCCTTATATTCTAGGTTAAAGGAGTTGCACAGTTAAAACAAGTTATCACCTATTCTTGGGATAGGTGGTAACTCGCTGATCAGTGGGTGTCCCACCGCTCGGACCAACACCAACGTACAGATAAGGGAACATTTATCCCCAACAAGAAACAATGAGAGGTAACAACTCTGTATACAGCAGGTATTAAAGAAAACACCGATCACAACAAGTGACATGAATAGTAAGTCAGTCTCTGCCGTTAATGTACATGTGGATTTCCTAAAAGGACAAGAAATGTTAGTCTAGAAAAGCTGCGGAGACCAGTGTGGAAATTGCAAAATTTCTCATTTTAATTTTTAACACAGATCATGAAACGCGGAAAAAAAGTAAACTTAACACAAAAGCCCGATATAAACAATAGGTTAGTTTCTGTTGACACGTTCGCTTTAAAAGTCAGAATGAAGCAAATCATGAAACCCAAGTGCAAAAATAATTTTTATCCCAAAACATGAATGCATTTACAGAAATGCCCCCAAAAGATGTCGGTATCCTTCTAAAATGGTTCAAATTAAGAGCTACCTCATGAAAGTGTTTCTTATGTACGGTATATGAACACCTTGCAATATTCAAGAGGAAGTGGCTTCTTTACACTTCAGCAGCTTTTTATTCTCTATATTCTGTCCATGAGGAAAGAAACCTCCTCAGCCACCAAAAATACATCTATAATAATATGGCCACTTGTAGAGAGGGAGGGGGGAGATGCAACTGCAGTAAATGCCCTTGAGTCTCTATTTGAGACTGTATGATAAGAGTGAGGGTGGTGTGAGGGAAAAACACCATATCAGCCCTGTCTGCCATGCTTCTTTGTGATTACGTCACGGGGGTTGGTGGCGATAGGAAACGATGCATGTACAGGTTCTCCAAGAGTGGCAGAATCACATAACTTAAACGGCAGTCTAGTAACTTGTTAGGAAGAACTGCAGAATGAAAAAACACAGCTCCCGAAACCTGTGTCTCAAATAACAGAAGATCAGCATTGTAAACACAAGTACCTCCATGAATCAATGAGAAGACCTGTGACAGGAGAAAAATAAATCTTCTTTTATGCTGACTGAGCCAAAAGATTTTTTCTCCAGCCTCAGTCTACTATGCACAGTCAGTCACGGAAGTATTTGTGCGTACGATACAGCTCCTCTATCAGTTGAGACACAGGTCTCAGTAGCTGCATTTCAACAGACTGGAGCCTGTCCTGATATGTGCATAGGATGGGATGTCATTCTTGGTAAATCCCATTAAGTTCTGCTGCTGGAGATGGACAGTAGCACTGTAATGACAAAAATGCAGCGAACAGAGTCTTCTTCTCCAAGGGGGGCACGTACTTCTGTTGTTCTTGCTAGTTGTATATACATTGCTCAAAAAAATAAAGGGAACACTAAAATCTCACATTCTAGATGTCACTGAATGAAATATTCCAGTTGTAAATCTTTATTCATTACATAGTGGAATGTGCTGAGAACAATAAAACCTAAAAATGATCAACGTAAATCACAACTAATATCCCACTGCCAAACCGGTCATGCTGGAGGTTGGCTTTTACTTGGTCAAGGCTTCTGGTGACATCCTGGATAAGTGTATTCATATGGTTTATGGCACAATCCAGTCGGTCGCCCATCGCCTTGAGTCCATCATGAAAGATCGAGCTAAAGTGCAAAAACTCGGGCATGAGTGACCTGTCCAAGGCCCTCTGAAGCTGCCGGGAAGAGCCCAAAAAAAGAGGCAGAGGACTGGGACAGGGGAACACCTGATGGACCAGCTTACTGGTCTCCAGTCTGGGATGCAGGCCCACTTGCTGCAGCGCTGCTGGATGGCTGGGACGGGTCGGTGGCTGTTTGATGAAGGACCGCTCCAGGACCAGGGTCAAGAGTGCTGCTCTATGTGCTGTGAAAAAAACCAAACCAAAACATTAGTACTAAACATTTACAATAGTAAAAGTGCCAACTCCTGTGGAATAGAACAATACAGATTAGGCAATACAACACAACCCAATATACCACAAAAAAAATACTTACCGTATTTTTCGGACTATAAGACGCACCGTACTATAAGACGCACCCCAAATTTGGGGTGAAAATTGCAGAAAAAAAGATTTTTTATAAGATGGGGGTCCGTCTTATTGTCCGAATTTAAGATCTCTTACCTGAGGGCAGGCAGTGGCAGAGCAGGGTCACAGGAGGCATGGTGGTGGCAGAGGTGAGGTGATGCTGAGGTGCGGTGGGCGGAACGGCGTGCACCTGAGCAGGGTCCCATCCTGCTTAGGTGGGCGACGCCATGGCCTGGTGTCCATGGGGAGGATGCTGTGGCGGCGGCAGATGTGCGGTCACTTCCTCAGGTGGCGGCGGCCAGGGTCCCTTCCACATTTGAGGTGACGCCACAGCAGTAGTGAAGGAGAGCAGCAGAGCTGGGTGAGTCACGGTTTTCCTGGTGGCGGCAGGCTTACCGGCATTGTGGCGGCGACAGAGGTGCGGGGATGATGTGGCGCGGTGAGCTGTATGGCGTGAGCAGGGTCCCGTCCATATTTGAGGTGAATCCGCGGCCCGGTATTGATGGAGAGCAGCAGAGCTGGGTGAGTTAAGGATTTTTCCGGTGGCGGCGGCCATCTTGCTGAGGCCGTGGGTGCGCAGATTCACTACTCTGCGTCCCAGGGCTTCAGGAAAATGGCCGCGGGAGGCCGCGCGTGCGCAGATGGAGATCCCGGCGGCCATTTTCCTGAAGCCGAGATCTCAATCTGCGAACTCGGCTTCAGGAAAATGGCCGCCGCGATCTCCATCTGCGCACGCGCGGCCTCCCGCGGCCATTTTCCTGAAGCCCTGGGACGCAGAGTAGTGAATCTGCGCACGCGCGGCCTCAGCAAGATGGCCGCCGCCACCGGAAAATACCGTAACTCACGCTGCTCTCCATCAATACCGGGCCGCGGATTCACCTCAAATGTGGACGGGACCCTGCTCACGCCATACAGCTCACCGCGCCACATCATCCCCGCACCTCTGTCGCCGCCACAATGCCGGTAAGTCTGCATTCCAAATATAAGACGCACCCCCCATTTTCCTCACAATTTTTTTGGGGAAAAAGTGCGTCTTATAGTCGGAAAAATACGGTATGTTCTCTGGGCAAGGACCGGTTTAAAAAATGCCAGGATGTGGTGATATCTATATTTTCGGATCCTTGCTCTAGAACCACTAGGAACCCGGCTCTCTTGACGAAGGTCCTTGTTGAAGTGATCCTTCATCGAATGCCATCGTGTTTTGACTTTGAGCACTGTTGAAAAATAAAAATTATGGTTAGGCAATGCATTTTTGACCGTGATCACACAACTGTGTGTGATGAGAGAAACTCTCAAGGTCACTGCTGCATCACACCGCATTGCAATACTTACGAAATGCATAGCAGACCCGAGTCGGGTTTTGTCCCAGCCATCCCACATCGCTTTGGCCACCTCATTCCATAGCTGCCGGATCGTCACGTTCTCCGAGTGCTGCGGAACCCGGGTGTCCCACAACGGGACTCATTCATGGACCAGGGAGATGAGTATATCATTGTCAATGAGGTCCTCATCCCGTTCTGGAACCTAAAAAAATGAATAAATACATTAATGTTTGAGACATTAACATAAGGAAAAGAAAGAAAACAACAGAGACAGAAAACAGGCAAGAATATTCAAAGTCAAGAAAAAAAAAAGGAGTCAAGAAGGAAAAGGTTAAGAAAGAGCAAAGTAAAGAAATGAACAATGAAGAATACTAATATCAGGATACAATAAGCAGAGTACAATCAGTCAGGTATACTTACACGCCGCCTTGCCACACGACCGTGTCCACGCTGCTCCTGCTCGGCCTGTGCCGCAATTGAAGAACTGTTCTGAAAACTAAAAGAAAAAAAATTTGTCACATGTAGACAACAGAGAATACTTACCAATTTAAAGAGGTGAGTACTCACTTCACTTTCATTTCCACCTTGTGAAGGGCCAAGATGTTGCTCCTCAAAATAAGAAGACATTCTGATGCATGCAGCAAGAAAAAAAAAAGACAGACAGAAAAAAGAAAATAAAGACATTGGCTTTGATACTCACATTGTTCAGAGTGTAGTTTCTTCACAGCTTCAGAGCTTGTTCTCCTGTTCCCAGTCTGCTGAGTAGTGACCTGCCAATGCCCATTCCCTCCTTTTATCAGTTTGTATGTGGGGGGCGGCTAATCAGAGTCTAGACAGGTTTTCCTGTGGTAAAACGCATGTGTTCACAAACGCAAACACACGCATGTGCTTGCGAACGCATGCGTTCACATAGACTGTAATGCGTTTTTTCGACGCATTCCTTCCGCTAACAACCGCATACGTTTTGAGGAGGCAAATTGACGCCTCTGAAATTACTACATGTAGCGTTTACCGCGCCACGCCGCAGACAATGAAACGACGCATGTGTCGTCAAATACAGCAAAACTCAACCTATCGCAGGCACCTGCGTCCCTAATTTTAAAGATAGGAATGCACGACGCATGCAGATGTATGTGTCCAAAACGCTGCAGTCACAGCCGCAAATGTGAAACCAGCATAACATTACAGAAGCAAACATCCAAAAGCGGGTCAAGAAAATGAAGAGCTGGACAGCACCTGGCCCACACATGATCCACACCAACTGGCTAAAGAAATTAACAGCAGTACATGACCGCATAGCAAAGCAGATGAACCAACTGCTAGATGCAGGCCACCACCCAGCTTGGCTAAAACAAGGAAGAACAGTGCTGATCATGAAAGATCCTCACAAAGGAACAGTTCCATCCAACTACTGCCCAATAACGTGTCTTACAACAACATGGACACTCCTGTCAGGCATCATAGCCACCAAGCTACAGAACCATATGTACCAGTACATGAATCCAGCTCAGAAAGGCATTGGGACCGACACCAGAGGCTCTAAGCACCAGCTCCTAGTAAATAAATCAGTCGCTCAAGACTCAAGATCCAGACAGACCAATCTCAGCACAGCCTGCATTTACTACAGGAACGTCTATGACTCAATGCCACACACATGGATCTGTGAATGCCTGGCTCTCTACAATGTCAACAGGAAATTAAGAACCTTCCTCAGAAACTCAGTGGGGCTATGGAGAACAACACTGGAAGTCAACTCAAGACAAGTAGCACAAGTTACCATCAAATGCGGCATATACCAAGGTGATGCACTGTCTCCATTGCTGTTCGGCATAGGCTTGAACCCTCTCAGTCAGATAATTACAGAGTTTGGCTATGGATACAAGTCCAAGAGTGGAAGCACAATCAGTCACCTCCTCTAAATGGATGATATCAAGCTGTATGCGAAAAATAAACGAGACATCAATTCACTGATCCACCTGACAAGGATCTACAGTGAAGACATCGGGATGTCCTTCAGACTAGACAAGTGCGGCCGGTTGGTAATAAAGAGAGGCCAGGTAGTCAAGACTAATGGAGTGGAATTACCATCAGGGCACATAACAGATGTACAGACATGCTATAAGTACCTCGGCATCCCACAGGGATACGGTAACCATGATGAGTAGGCAAGGAAGGCAGCAACATCCAAATATCAAAGGGTAAGACAGGTCCGGAAGAGCCAGCTCATTGGGAAGAATAAAATCCACATCATCAATGCATATGCCCTGACAGTTATCAGATACCCTGCTGCCATAGTGTGCTGGCCCAAATAAGAGATGGAAGCTGCAAATGTGAAGACATGAAAGCTCCACACAATGCATGGAGGTCTCTACCCTAAGTCTAACACCCAAAGATTGTATGCCAACAGAAAGGAGGGTGGTCGAGGCTTGATAAGCATCCAAGCCACCATCATGGATTAAACAAGGAGTATCCAGAAATACATCAGAAAAATGGCATCAAAAGATGAGATGCTAAGAAAAATCCTAAGGCAGCAACAACAACAGATCTGAAAGGAAGAACAGGAAAATGATGCACCATGGCAAGACAAGCTGCTGCATGGGATGTACCATCGACAGATAATGGAGGTGGCAGACATGGAGAAATACTACCAATGGCTGGAGAAAGCTGGACTCAGAGACAGCACAGAGGCCCTAATCATAGCAGCACAAGATCAAGCACTAAGTACCAGATCCATAGAAGCAGGAATCTACCACACGAGACAAGACCCAAGGTGCAGACGATGCAAAGAAACCTCAGAAACAGTCCAACACATAGTGGCAGGATGCAAAATGCAAGAACAGCGCATACCGAACGCGACAACCAAGTAGCAGGAATCGTGTACAGGAACATCTGCGCAGCATATGGGCTATGTCCAGGTGGAAGACCCCAGAAAAAGTGGTGGAGAACGAAAAAGCTAAAATCCTGTGGAACTTCAAGATCCAGAAGGATAAGCAGGTGTTGGCTAACCAACCAGACGAGGATCAGAAGACAGCAATAGATGTGTCCAAGTGACAGCAACATCAGAAAGAAGGAATATGAGAAGCTGGAGAACTACCAGGGCCTCAAAGTAGAACTGGAGAAGATGTGAAGGCAACAGCGATTCCAGTGGTGATAGGAGCAGTGTCCCCTAAATTGGGAAAATGGCTACAACAGATCCCAGGAGCAACATCTGAACTTTCTGTCCAGAAAAGCGCAATACTGGAAAAAACTAAGACCCAGCGCAGAACCCTCAAACTCGCAGGCTTCTGGTAGAGGACCCGAGAGTAAGAAAGGACAAAAAAGACCACTCCCATTGGGGGCGAGAAGGAAGTTTTGTATGAGAGAGGAGAAACAAGGAAAAAGTTATACATTTACTTACGTAGAAAAAAAATATAATTTTTTGGTGTAATCCTTTAACCCCTCTGTGACCTTTGACGTACTATCCCGTCGAGGTGACCTGGGCCTATCTGACCCTCGACGGGATAGTACGTCATAGCCGATCGGCCGCGCTCACGGGGGGAGCGCGGCCGATCGCGGCCGGGTGTCAGCTGCATATCGCAGCTGACATCCGGCACTATGTGCCAGGAGCGGTCACGGACCGCCCCCGGCACATTAACCCCCGGCACACCGCGATCAAACATGATCGCGGTGTACCGGCGGTATAGGGAAGCATCGCGCAGGGAGGGGGCTCCCTGCGTGCTTCCCTGAGACCCCCGGAGCAACGCGATGTGATCGCGTTGCTCTGAGGGTCTCCTACCTCCCTCCTCGCCGCAGGTCCCGGATCCAAGATGGCCGCGGCATCCGGGTCCTGCAGGGAGGGAGGTGGCTTACCGAGTGTCTGCTCAGAGCAGGCACTTGGTAAGCCTGCAGCCCTGCACAGCAGATCGCAGATCTGGCAGAGTGCTGTGCACACTGCCAGATCAATGATCTGTGATGTGCCCCCCTGGGACAAAGTAAAAAAGTTAAAAAAAAATTCCCCACATGTGTGTAAAAAAATAAATAAAAAAAATATCCTAAATAAAGAAAAAAAAAAAAAATTATTCCCATAAATACATTTCTTTAGCTAAATAAAATAAAAAAAACAATAAAAGTACACATATTTAGTATCGCCGCGTCCGTAACGACCCAACCTATAAAACTGCCCCACTAGTTAACCCCTTCAGTAAACACCGTAAGAAAAAAAAAAAAAAAAACGAGGCAAAATACAACGCTTTATTACCATACCGCCGAACAAAAAGTGGAATAACACGCGATCAAAAAGACTGATATAAATAACCATGTAACCGCTGAAAACGTCATCTTGTCCCGCAAAAAACGAGCCGCCATACAGCATCATCAGCAAAAAAATAAAAAAGTTATAGTCCTGAGAATAAAGCGATACCAAAATAATTATTTTTTCTATAAAATAGTTTTTATCGTATAAAAGCGCCAAAACATAAAAAAATGATATAAATGAGATATCGCTGTAATCGTACTGACCCGACGAATAAAACTGCTTTATCAATTTTACCAAACGCGGAACGGTATAAACGCCTCCCCCAAAAGAAATTCATGAATAGCTGGTTTTTGATCACTCTGCCTCACAAAAATCGGAATAAAAAGCGATCAAAAAATGTCACGTGTCCGAAAATGTTACCAATAAAAACGTCAACGCGTCCCGCAAAAAACAAGATCTCACATAACTCTGTGGACTCAAATATGGAAAAATTACAGCTCTCAAAATGTGGTAACGCAAAAAATATTTTTTGCAATGAAAAGCGTCTTTCAGTGTGTGACAGCTGCCAATCATAAAAATCCGCTAAATAACCCGCTATAAAAGTAAATCAAACCCCCCTTCATCACCCCCTTAGTTAGGGAAAAATAAAAAAATTAAAAAATGTATTTATTTCCATTTTCCCATTAGGGTTAGGGTTAGGGCTAGAGTTAGGACTAGAGTTAGGGTTAGGGTTAGGGCAAGGGATAGGGCTAGGGTTTGGGTTAGGGCTAGGGTTGGGGCTAGGGTTAGGGCTAGAGTTAGGACTAGAGTTAGGGCTAGGGTTAGGGTTAGGGCAAGGGTTAGGACTAGGGTTAGGGCTAGGGTTGGGGCTAGGGTTAGGGCTAGGGTTTGGGTTAGGGCTAGGGTTGGGGCTAGGGTTAGGGCTAGAGTTAGGACTAGAGTTAGGGCTAGGGTTAGGGTTAGGGCAAGGGTTAGGACTAGGGTTAGGGCTAGGGTTGGGGCTAGGGTTGGGGCTAGGGTTAGGGCTAGGGTTAGGGCTAGGGTTGGGGATAGGGATAGGGCTAGGGTTAGGGCTAGTGTTACGGCTAGTGTTAGGGCTAGTGATAGGGCTAGGGTTATTGCTAGGGTTAGGGCTAGGGTTAGGGTTAGGGTTGGGGCTAGGTTTGGAGCTACAGTTAGGGTTGGGGCTAAAGATAGGGTTAGGGTTTGGATTACATTTACGGTTGGGAATAGGGTTGGGTGTGTCTGGGTTAGAGGAGTGGTTAGGGTTACGGTTGGGATTAGGGTAAGGGGTGTGTTTGGCTTAGGGTTTCAGTTATAATTGGGGGGTTTCCACTGTTTAGGCACATCAGGGGCTCTCCAAACGGGACATGGCATCCGATCTGAATTCCAGCCAATTCTGCGTTGAAAAAGGAAAACAGTGCTCCTTCCCTTCAGAGCTCTCCCGTGTGCCCAAACAGGGGTTTACCCCAACATATGGGGTATCAGCGTACTCAGGACAAATTGGACATCATCTTTTGGGGTCCAATTTCTCCTGCTACCCTTGGGAAAATACAAAACTGGGGGCCAAAAAATAAGTTTTGTGGGAAAAAAAAGATTTTTTATTTTCACGGCTCTGCGTTGTAAACTGTAGTGAAACACTTGGGGGTTCAAAGTTCTCACAACACATCTAGATAAGTTCCTTGGGGGGTCTAGTTTCCAATATGGGGTCACTTGTGGGGGGTTTGTACTGTTTGGGTACATCAGGGGCTCTGCAAATGCAACGTGACGCCTGCAGACCAATCCATTTAAGTCTGCATTCCAAATGACGCTCCTTCCCTTCCGAGCTCTGTCATGCACCCAAACAGTGGTTCCCCCCCACATATGGGGTATCAACGTACTCAGGACAAATTGGACAACAACTTTTGGAGCCCAATTTATCCTGATACCCTTGTGAAAATACAAAACTGGGGGCTAAAAAATCATTTTTGTGAAAAAAAAAAGGAATTTTTATTTTCACGGCTCTGCGTTATAAACTGTAGTGAAACACTTGGGGGTTCAAAGTTCTCACAACACATCTAGATAAGTTCCTTGGGGGGTGTAGTTTCCAATATGGGGTCACTTGTGGGGGGTTTGTACTGTTTGGGTACATCAGGGGCTCTGCAAATGCAACGTGACGCCTGCAGACCAATCCATTTAAGTCTGCATTCCAAATGGCGCTCCTTCCCTTCCGAGCTCTGTCATGCGCCCAAACAGTGGTTCCCCCCCACATATGGGGTATCAGCGTACTCAGGACAAATTGGACAACAAAGTTTGGGGTCCAATTTATCCTGATACCCTTGTGAAAATACAAAACTGGGGGCTAAAAAATCATTTTTGTGAAAAAAAAAAGGAATTTTTATTTTCACGGCTCTGCGTTATAAACTGTAGTGAAACACTTGGGGGTTCAAAGTTCTCACAACACATCTAGATAAGTTCCTTGGGGGGTCTAGTTTCCAATATGGGGTCACTTGTGGGGGGTTTGTACTGTTTGGGTACATCAGGGGCTCTGCAAATGCAACGTGACGCCTGCAGACCAATCCATTTAAGTCTGCATTCCAAATGGCGCTCCTTCCCTTCCGAGCTCTGTCATGCGCCCAAACAGTGGTTCCCCCCCACATATGGGGTATCAGCGTACTCAGGACAAATTGGACAACAAAGTTTGGGGTCCAATTTATCCTGATACCCTTGTGAAAATACAAAACTGGGGGCTAAAAATCATTTTTGTGAAAAAAAAAAAAGGAATTTTTATTTTCACGGCTCTGCGTTATAAACTGTAGTGAAACACTTGGGGGTTCAAAGCTATCAAAACACATCTAAATAAGTTCCTTAGGGGGTCTACTTTCCAAAATGGTGTCACTTGTGGGGGGTTTTAATGTTTAGGCACATCAGGGGCTCTCCAAACGCAACATGGCATCCCATCTTAATTCCAGTCAATTTTGCATTGAAAAGTAAAATAGCGCTCCTTTCCTTCCGAGCTCTGCTATGCGCCCAAACAGTGGTTTACCCCCACATATGGGGTATCGTCGTAATCAGGACAAATTGCACAACAAATTTTGTGGTCTAATTTCTTCTTTTACCCTTGGGGAAATAAAAAAATGGGGGCGAAAAGATCATTTTTGTGAAAAAATATGATTTTTATTTTTACGGCTCTGCATTATAAACTTCTGTGAAGCACTTGTTGGGTCAAAGTGCTCAATACACATCTAGATAAGTTCCTTAAGGGGTCTACTTTCCAAAATGGTGTCACTTGTGGGGGGTTTCAATGTTTAGGCACATCAGGGGCTCTCCAAACGCAACATGGCGTCCCATCTCAATTCCAGTCAATTTTGCATTGAAAAGTCAAATGGCGCTCCTTTCCTTCCGAGCTCTGCCCTGCGCCCAAACAATGGTTTACACCCACATATGGGGTAACAGCGTACTCAGGACGAATTGTACAACAAATTTTGGGGTCTATTTTCTCCTGTTACCCTTGGTAAAATAAAACAAATTGGAGCTGAAACAAATTTTGAGTGAAAAAAAGTTAAATGTTTATTTTTATTTAAACATTCCAAAAATTCCTGTGAGACACCTGAAGGGTTAATAAACTTCTTGAAAGTGGTTTTGAGTACCTTGAGGGGTGCAGTTTTTAGAATGGTGTCACACTTGGGTATTTTCTATCATATAGACCCCTCAAAATGACTTCAAATGAGATGTGGTCCCTAAAAAAAAATGGTGTTGTAAAAATGAGAAATTGCTGGTCAACTTTTAACCCTTATAACTCCGTCACCAAAAAAAATTTTGGTTCCAAAATTGTGCTGATGTAAAGTAGACATGTGGGAAATGTTACTTATTAAGTATTTTGCGTGACATATGTCTGTGATTTAAGGGCATAAAAATTCAAAGTTGGAAAATTGCGAAATTTTCAAAATTTTCGCCAAATATTCGTTTTTTTCACAAATAAACGCAAGTTATATCGAATAAATTTTACCACTATCATGAAGTACAATATGTCACGAGAAAACAATGTCAGAATCGCCAAGATCCGTTGAAGCGTTCCAGAGTTATAACCTCATAAAGGGACAGTGGTCAGAATTGTAAAAATTGGCCCGGTCATTAACGTGCAAACCACCCTTGGGGGTGAAGGGGTTAAATTTACATTTATTTTCTCTATCCCTAAATTCATGAATTATGCCTAGACCTGTAGCTCAAGTCTTAACAATGTAAGTAACAGCTTGGCATGAAAAATTTCTCTCGTCAGCCAAATTCACAACTTTCGCCCGTAACCTAAGACAGTAGATTATAGGATAAACCAAGTTATCTTTAAAGAACAGATTTGCTGATAACGACAGAATCCATGAGAGGTAAAGCCTGTGAGAATGAAAGTCAAATCTAAGTCTACTCTTTTACTACAAGTTAAATGTTCTCTGCAGAATTATACAGCCCTCAAAGGCGCACTGCTAAAAAACACCTTCAAACCAACATATGGCGGCTCCGCACACGGATGCTTACCTTTCTGTTTTGTGATTTAGCTCTGCGCATGTTGCACGGTAATCTACTGGGCCAAGAACATTTCGGTTTCTAGTTATTTTTATTAAGTACCTACAAATTTAATTAAAAGCATCTATTATCAACAATAATGCTTCCAAGACCGCGTTGGAAAAATAAACTAGAAAAAGGAAATGGTACAAAAAAAATAAAGCGCTGAAGAATATGTTGGCGCTATATAAACAAGAATTATAGATAATGTAAAAACATCTCCTCCACTTCTCAAATAAGCTGTATCCTTCCATGGTATCTTTAGATGGCTTTAAAGGAAACCAATACTGAGGCAATTCATATGTACCATAATCCACTGAGGAAGCCCCTAAAGTGGTGAATGTTGGAAGTCAGCCATATTTAGAAGAAGTGGATCATAAATTTTCTGGCGTGATATCTGGTGCAAGCAAGACTGTCCAATCTTATCCCACAGGTCTTTCCCATCGCCACGGTTTAGATCAGACATAACTCTGACACCGGCCATTCAATTGATTAGATGCCACAACAATTAAAAACATTAACAGATGAAATGGTTGGGGATGATATGGCTCAAAACTTTCTGTATTAGTGAAGTAGTTGATTTTTGTGATTAAAGTTAACTTGTTGCCCGTGAATAGAAAGCCCCTTAAATGTCTACTACATTCATACCTTGATTGTAGTATTTTGTTGGAGCATTTTCCAAAAATTCATCCTTGAAATTTTAATTGCAAGTTCAGGAGAGCGAGCACTGCACTTCCAGCTCAGCTGTGCCCTTCCCCTTTGCCCTGCCCACCGGTCGTTGATTGACAGGTCACTCTTCTCTCAGTGACCTGTCACCCCCTGTCATTGCCCAGCGTCATGTGAGCAGGAGGAGCGGCGCATGCACAGTGAACTCCCACTGACACTGCAAGGTCATTGAACTAGCTGCCGCAATGCACCAGGAGCTTACAGTGGTGGGGCCGCACCTTCTGCTGAAATGAACCTAGACAATAACTGCACCTGCCCAGTGGAAACAGGTCACTGAGAGAAGAGTGACCTGTCAATCAAAGAGTGGAGGCGACTGGTGGGCGGGGAAATGGGAGAGAGAACAGCAGAGCTGGAAATGCACTTAGGATTAAAACTTTGACGACGGATTTCTCAAAAATCCCTAAACTAAAAACTACAAGCAAGGTATGAATGCAATAAGCACAATAGGAGACTTAATACTAATGCCTTTAGTTGGGGGTTGAATATTCGGCTGCCTGGCTGTCTTAAGTAAAAAAATAATAATAAAAAAAAAGAATCTTGGCATTTCCATATCTTTAAAATGAGTAATAAGAACTGAGACACAGAGAATTTAAGCTCTACATAGTAACTGACTTATCGGACACATGGTGGGCTAGATACATGCAAGCCCCCCTCTATGCATCACTTCTGCAGTACTGCAGAGAGGACATTGATCTCCATACAACAGTCTTCCTCTCCAATTCTTTGTGAGAACAGAACAATAGAAACAGTTGGTCAAGTGTGTGTAACCTTAGGGTGAGGAGAGCTCTCCAACAAAGAATAGAGACTTCTTTACCATAGAAGATGATAAAGAAGATCGCTCGGAAATATCAAACGCAAGCTATCTGTAGAGCCTGAGATTAGAGCCGCGCAACGCTACTCTCCAAGGCTTGCGGCACAATGGAATTTGTATTAGGAACTGTATCTTCTTACCGGAATAAAAATTGGTCCATTAACTATTATAACTGGTGATGAGAGAGTATACTCGTTGCTCGGGTTTTCCCGAGCACGCTAGGGTGATCTCCGAGTATTTGTTAGTGTTCGGAGATTTCGTTTTTGTCACCTCAGCTGAATGATTTACAGCTACTACCCAGCCTGAGCACATGTGGGGGTTGGTTGGTGGCTAGGGAATTCCCACAGGTGTTCAGCCTGTCTAGCAGCCGTAAATCATTCAGCTGAGGTGACGAAAACTAAATCTCCGAACACTAACAAATACTAGGAGACCACCTGAGCGTGCTCGGGAAAACCCGAGCAACAAGTATACTCGCTCATCACTAATTATAACCAAATACAACATATTCCAAAAACATATACAAAAGGTCTTACCAAAGTGGATCATCAAGGTCAACAGGGAAAACAAGGGTGAATTGACAAAATCATTGCCATTGGTGGACAGGTTCAGAACAAGGTCAGACAGGACTAGTACACAGATGTTGGTCTTTGGCCCGGTTGTTAAATATCTCATTACAAAATAAGTCTAACAGAAATATGTAAATGGAAGAAGACTTGTACAATGTAGAACAGAAGACCTGATTTGTGAAACTAATGCAGACAATATATTTCAATGGTAGCTCATGTTCCAGTGCATAACATTAAGGGGGTGTCCACTACTAGGACAACCCCTTCTTCATCAAAATGTTTGAACGTGATAAAATAATAAAGCATGTACTCACCTCCCGTGCCGGCTCTGTTGCAGCGGTGTCGGCACTCGAAGTCCCGGGGCTGTGATGTGGTGGAATGACATGTGATGCCCGGCACCCAATCTAAAGAAAAAAAGCAAATATGCACACCACACAAAAATAATAATAATTATAATAATAATGACAGAAAAAGTTTTTGACCCACACGTATCGCCCCAGCACGTGGGGCTTCCTCAGGGAAACACAGATTCCATTTCACCAGGATGTGTATTTAGGAGGCTTGTCCCCTCTATACATGGGTCATATCGGGGAATTTAACCCTTTCTTTTCTCTAAACTTTATGCCTGGGTTCTTTCTACAGTCATTGGTTTGGGCAACATATTCTAACCCCTTTGTTTCTTTTCCCTTATGTGGGGTTGTGTTTTTGACTGTATGGGGCGGCCCATGTTTTCTCGTACCCAGGACGATATTATCATTACCTCATGAGCCAATAGGTTTAGCATAGGCATTCGGTTGTATATTGTTGTACACTGAAGATTGCATTATCTATCCTAAGTGATATATGGTTTTGTTTTTGATTTTAATGCTGTTTTAATCTGTTTATGGTGTGCCAATAAAACTTTTTCTGTCATTATTATAATTATTATTATTATTTTTGTGTGGTGTGCATATTTGCAGTAGCGATTTTTTTCTTCAGGTTATGGTTCTTTTACTACTGACATTGCACCCCAAGTATCTTATATTGGCATATTTAGTGGTGCCCCTGGCCCCTCTTTACGCCCGGCACCCTATCAGCGCTGGCGCACTGTCTCCGCCTTCAGACAAACTGAACATAAAAATGTTCGGGCCGCAGCTGCTCCCTGGCTTCGTCTTAATGTTCAGTTTGTCCGAAGGCAGAGACAGTGACGCCAGCGCTGATTGGGCACCGGGTCATGTGCCACAATAACGCATCACAGCTCCGGGGAGAGTGCGTGCCGGCACAGCGGGAACGGCGCTGGCACGGGAGGCGACTATAGGCTTTATTATTTTATTGGTGCTGAACATTTAATCTAAGAAGGAGGTTATCCTAGTAGTGGACAACCTCTTTAAAGGGAACCTGTCACCCCCCAAAATCGAAGGTGAGCTAAGGCCACCGGCATCAGGGGCTTATCTTCAGCATTCTGTAATGCTGTAGATAAGCCCCCAATGTATCCTGAAAGATGAGAAAAAGAAGTTAGATTATACTCACCCAGGGGCGGTCCGGTGCGGTCCGGGGCCTCCCATCTCCTTACGATGACGTCCTCTCCTTGTCTTCATGCTGCGGCTCCTGCACAGGCGTACTTTGTCTGCCCTGTTGAGGGGAGAGCAAAGTACTGCAGTGCGCAGGAGCCGGGAAAGGTCAGAGAGGCCCAGCGCCTGCACACCAAACCGGTTGAGAGAAAATAAATATCCCCACAAATTTTTGTTTTTCCTTTTAAACTTTAAAAACAGAAAATGGAAGCAATAATGAAGCAGAAGGTATTTTGTAAGTGTTGATAGTAATTTTTCACGTTACTTTTTCTTTAATGGTAATCTACTATATAATTGTCTAAGGGTCACTTCCGTCTTTCTGTCTGTCCTTCTGTCTTTCTTTCTTTCTGTCTGTCACGGATATTCATTGGTCACGGCCTCTGTCTGTCATGGAAATCCAAGTCGCTGATTGGTCGTGGCAAAACGCCCACGGCCATTGCCACGACCAATCAGCGACGGCCATAGTCCGGCGGCAAAATGGCCGCTCTTTCCTCCCTGCAGTCAGTGCCCGCTCCATACTCCCCTCCAGTCATCCAGTCAGCCCTCACACAGGGTTAATGCCAGCGTTACCGAAGCGCGGTGTAACGCACTCAGGTTACGCAGCTGTTAACCCTGTGTGACCAACTTTTTACTATTGATGCTGAGTATGCAGCATCAATAGTAAAAAGATCTAATGTTACAAATAAGAATAATAGAAAAAAAAAAGGTTATTCTCGCCCTCCAACGTCTCCCGCTGTCCTCGGCAGTGCAAGCGGCAGGTTCCAGTGCCAAGGATGCTATGCGAGAAGGACCTTCCATGACGTCACGGCCATGTGACCGCGACGTCATCACAGGTCCTGCGCTCATACCAACCCTGGGACCGGAAGCTGCCGTGTGCACCGCACACAGGTGCCAAGACTTCCAGGGGCCTTCTGAGGGTGAGTATATGTTTATTTTTTAAGTCTTTTTTAACCACGCATATAGTGCCCACATTGCTATATACTACGTGGGCTGTGGTACATACTGCGTGGGCTCTGTTATATACTACATCTCTATGCTATATACTAACGTGGCTATGTTATATACTGTGTGGCTGCTATATACTGCGTGGGCTGTGATATATATTATGTGGCCAGTGTTATATACTACGTCGCCTGTGTTATATACTGATTGGCTGCTATATACTGAGTGGGCTGTGTTATATACTGTTTGGGCTGTGTTATATACTGCGTGGCCTCTGTTATATACTGCGTGGCCTGTATTAACGCAGTGCCTATTCTACAATATGTATGTGTGCATATAGCAGCCACATAGTATATTGCACAGGCCACGTAGTATTTGTCTGCTATATACTACATGGCTCCTATACACTACGTGGCCTGTGCTATATACTATGTGGCTGCTATATACATACATATTCTAGAATACCCAATGCGTTAGAATTGGGCCACCATCTAGTGCTTTTTATAAAAGACGACCTGAGGAAAAGGAATCAGAACAGGCAAAAAAACAAAAAAAAAAACAACGGCAATGGGTTTAAACTGATAAACTCAGACTTTAACGTAACTAATGGATACCCAGCAGGGTTTTAATAATTCCTTTAAATGAGCAATCTAATACTTTAAAAATATGTATATCTTAAAGAATTCTTCTCATCAGATCAAAATTAGTGAGATTTTGCTCTTCTCCTATTCCCATTCCTTCCCCGAGTAATTAGTTTTTTTGTAAATTTGCCGTACAGTTCCAGAGATTAGGGGTTTTTTTTTTTAATCTTTGCTCATTTCTAAAGTCTTTACCAAAGGGGGGTGACTTTCAGGATTCTCTGGGGTGTGTATTTAGGCTACTCTGTATTATTACCCTGTAAGCCACACCCACTTGGCAACTACCATAAAAATTAGCACCAAATAAAAATATCTCTGAAACCATATGTGGGATTTTCTAAAAAATATATTACTCAGTCAGTAGAGCAGCGAACAAAAAAAATGAGAGCAAAAACAAGCCAATTTTGTATTGGCGAGAGGCATTCTAACAGAATATGAAGTCTGCGACACACGAGGCTTCACACACGGCTTACAGAACAGTTTACCAAGTCAAGTGTGACATCTAAAGACTTTCAGCAGATGTGATTGAGTCCTTTCATTTTCATCTTAAAGGGAACCTGTCACCCTGTTTTTTGAAGATGAGCTAAAAATACCGTTAAATAGGGGCAGAGCTGGGCGTTACATTAGTGTCTTTTGTGTGCCTTTATTACCCACCTATGCTGCCGAAATACCTTTGTAAAGTCGCCGTTTTCTGCTGTCACTCATGCTGGTCTGGTCCTATGGGCGTGGTGACAGCGCTGTTTCTCCCCCAGAATCCTGCTCATCATTACGTTGGTGGAATAGTGGTGTGCGCATGTCCAACAGAGAATATCCACTGCCCAGGTGATGAAAAACAGCGCGATCTGCGCTGTTCAGCCGTTTACCGGTGGGCGCGGCCATCTTTCCTGTGGCCGCGCGTGCGCAGATGGAGCGCTCTGCTGCCCAGGGCTTCAGGAAAATGGCCGCTGCGATCTCCATCTGCGCACGCGCGGAATCCCGCGGCCATTTTCCTGAAGCCCCGGGCAGCAGAGCGCTCCGTCTGCGCACGCGCGGCCACAAGAAAGATGGCCACGCCCACCGGTACACGGCTGAATAGCGCAGATCGCGCTGTTTTTCATCACCTGGGCAGTGGATTCGTCTTTTGGACATGCGCACACCACTACGCCACCAACATAATTATGAGCAGGATTCTGGGGGAGAAACAGCGCTGTCACCACGCCCATAGGACCAGACCAGCGTGAGTGACAGCAGAAAACGGCGACTTTACAAAGGTATTTCGGCAGCATAGGTGGGTAATAAAGGCACACAAAAGACACTAATGTAACGCCCAGCTCTGCCCCTATTTAACGCTATTTTTAGCTCATCTTCAAAAAAACGGGGTGACAGGTGCCCTTTAATCGCAGGACTAGGCAGATACATTTGGATCTTTCAGGAAGCATTCAGGCTTTGTTAAATGCAGAAAAATCATAATTCCGTCTCGTAGGCAGCGTACAACATGAGCACCATGGATTACATTATAAAAGGGGTTTTCCACTTTCAGGAAAGTAGATCCCAAACACTTGGGATACCGGCTCTACTTGTTACTTTAGTCTCTTGAGGTCCAGCGCTGCCTCCCTGCCGCTGTTTGAGTTTGTGTACTGGCGGCAGTGGTGACGTCATGTCAACAGTGCGCATCATTGTTCTAGCTCAGAGGTCCCCAACGTTTCTGACCTAGAGAGCCACATCCAGCCTTGAGAGAGGGTCGCGAGCCACATTAAGCTCCTGCCCCCCCCCCCCCCCACAATAGTGGCAACCAAAGCCCTTATTACAGGCATAGTGGTAACCAAAGCCTTTCCACAAAAATCACCCCAAAGTAGCATAGTAAGATTCAGGAGTTCCCACAATACCCCCCATTCAGTATTCTCCTATAAAGCACTCCCAACACACTGTCACATCCAGCTTCAAACATCTCCTCTGACAGGTGGTGTCATCTTGTCTCCAGCGTACCATACTTAAATCATCTCTAAACTCCTACGACTAGTATATGTGAGTCCAGATCTGCTCTTCTGTGCAGGGCTGCTCACAAAATTCACCATTTTCAGATGTGCTCTTCATACCTATTTCCTAGACTAACTATACCATATAACCAATAAGGTGGGAAGGAACATGGTCAGTCCTGAACAAAACTTTAAGTTTAGTCTCACCTGAGAAAACCAGGCTAAATAAATCTGTATGTTTCCAAGATCATGTGGTCCCTGTTCAGCAAGTAATGTAATAGGACCCAGGCTATAATGGTATACAAAACCTGTTTCCACCGCAGGCAAGGAAAAGAAGGCCAATACTCAGACCACACGATTGGGGTGTGCACAAGTCCAATGGAGCGTCATTTTAGCTGAGAGCAGCTGCGGTGGATCATGGACTTTATTATAAGGCATGACCATTGAGTATTTCACATTGTGTTTTTAATTGTTAGTGTGTCTTATGTGCTTTGTTTATTTTGTGCAACTGAAATAAAAAATCTTTTGGCAAGTTTAATAAGTTTGGGTGTTCCCTGTTATATGGGCATGCTTTTTCCCTTTTTGGCTTTTGGCTTATGTGACGTTATTGCTGTAGCCAAAATACTCAGACCCAACCAACCACGGGCAGCCAGTGATAGACATGGGGAGCCTATGTACCTGGTCTGGTATTTTAACCCCTTCATGACCTTGCCGTTTTTTGCAATTCTGACCAGTGTCCCTTTATGAGGTAATAACTCCGGAATGCTTCAACGGATCCTAGCGGTTCTGAGATTGTTTTTTCGTCACATATTGGGCTTCATGTTAGTGGTAAACTTAGGTCGATAATTTCTGAGTTTATTTGTGAAAAAAAAACGGAAATTTGGCAAAAATTTTGAAAATTTCGCAATTTTCACATTTTGAATTTTTATTCTGTTAAACCAGAGAGTTATGCGACACAAAATAGTAAATAAATAACATTTCCCACATGTCTACTTTACATCAGCACAATTTTGGAAACAAATTTTTTTTGTTGCTAGGAAGTTATAAGGGTTAAAATTTGACCAGTGATTTCTCATTTTTACAACAAAATTTACAAAACCATTTTTTTTAGGGACCACCTCACATTTGAAGTCAGTTTGAGGGTTCTATATGGCTGAAAATACCCAAAAGTGACACCATTCTAAAAACTGCACCCCTCAAGGTGCTCAAAACCACATTCAAGAAGTTTATTAACCCTTCAGGTGTTTCACAGCAGCAGAAGCAACATGGAAGTAAAAAATGAACATTTAACTTTTTAGTCACAAAAAAGATCTTTTAGCAACAATTTTTTATTTTCCCAAGGGTAAAAGGAGAAACTGGACCACGGACGTTGTTGTCCAATTTGTCCTGAGTACGCTGATACCTCATATGTGGGGGTAAACCACTGTTTGGGCGCACGGCAGGGCTCGGAAGGGAAGGAGCGCCATTTGACTTTTTCAATGAAAAATTGGCTCCACTCTTTAGCGGACACCATGTCGCGTTTGGAGAGCCCCCGTGTGCCTAAACATTGGAGCTCCCCGACAAGTGACCCCATTTTGGAAACTAGACCCCCCAAGGAACTTATCTAGAAGCATAGTGAGCACTTTAAACCCCCAGGTGCTTCACAAATTGATCCGTAAAAATGAAAAAGTACTTTTTTTTTTTCACAAAAAAATTATTTTAGCGTCAATTTTTTCATTTTCACATGGGCAACAGGATAAAATGGATCCCAAATTTTGTTGGGCAATTTCTCCTGAGTACACCGATACCCCACATGTGGGGGTAAACCACTGTTTGAGCACATGGTAAGGCTCGGAAGGGAAGGAGCGCCATTTGACTTTTTGAATGAAAAATTATCTCCATCGTTAGCGGACACCATGTCGCGTTTGGAAAGCCCCTGTGTGCCTAAACATTGGAGCCCCTCCACAAGTGACCCCATTTTGGAAACTAGACCCCCCAAGGAACTTATCTAGAGGCATAGTGAGCACTTTAAACCCTCAGGTGCTTCACAAAATGATCCGCAAAAATGAAAAAGTACTTTTTTTTCACACAAAATTTCTTTTAGCCTCAATTCTTTCATTTTCACATGGGCAACAGGATAAAATGGATCCTAAAATTTGTTGGGCAATTTCTCCTGAGTACGCCGATACCTCATATGTGGGGGTAAATCACTGTTTGGGTGCACGGCAAGGCTCGGAAGGGGAGGCTTGTCATTTGACTTTTTGAATGGAAAATTAGCTCCAATCGTTAGCGGACACCGTGTCGCGTTTGGAGAGCTCCTGTGTGCCTAAACATTGGAGCTCCCCTACAAGTGACCCCATTTTGGAAACTAGACCCCCCCAAGGAACTGATCTAGATGCATAGTGAGCACTTTGAACCCCCAAGTGCTTCACAGAAGTTTATAACGCAGAGCCATGAAAATAAAAAATAATTTTTCTTTTCTCAAAAATGATTTTTTAGCCCACAATTTTTTATTTTCCCAAGGGTAACAGGAGAAATTGGACCCCAAAAGTTGTTGTCCAGTTTCTCCTGAGTACGCTGATACCCCATATGTGGGGGTAAACCACTGTTTTGGCACACGTCGGGGTTTGGAAGGGAAGTTGTGACGTTTTGAAATGCAGACTTTAATGGAATGCTCTGCGGGCGTCAGGTTGCGTTTGCAGAGCCCCTGATGTGCCTAAACAGTAGGAACTCCCCACAAGTGACTCCATTTTGGAAACTAGACCCCCAAGGGAACTTATCTAGATGTGTGGTGAGCACTTTGAACCCCCAACTGCTTCACAGAAGTTTATAACGCAGAGCCGTGAAAATAATAAATGTGTTTCCTTTCCTCAAAAATATTTTTTTAGCCCAGAATTTTTTATTTTTGCAAGGGTAACAGGAGAAATTTAACCCCAAAAGTTGTTGGCCAGTTTCTCCTGAGTACGCTGATACCCCATATGTGGGGGTAAACCACTGTTTGGGCACATGCCGGGGCTCAGAAGGGAAGTAGTGACGTTTTGGAATGCAGACTTTGATGGAATGGTCTGCGGGCATCATGCTACGTTTGCAGAGCCCCTGATATGCCTAAACAGTAGAAACCCCCCAAAAGTGACCCCATTTTGGAAACTAGACCCCCCAAGGAACTTATCTAGATGCGTGGTGAGCACGTTCAACCCCCAAGAGCTTCACAGAAGTTTACAACGCAGAGCCGTGAAAATAAAAAATCATTTTTCTTTCCTCAAAAAAGATGTTTTAGCAAGCAATTTTTTTATTTTCACAAGGGTAACAGGAGAAATTGGACCCCAATATTTGTTGCCCAGTTTGTTGTGAGTACGGTGATACCCCATATGTGGGGGTAAACCACTGTTTGGGCACACGTCAGGGCTCGGAAGGGAAGTAGTGACATTTGAAATGCAGACTTTGATGGAATGGTCTGCGGGCGTCACATTGCATTTGCAGAGCCCCTGATGTGCCTAAACAGTAGAAACACCCCACAAGTGACCCCATTTTGGAAACTAGACCCCCCAAGGAACTTATCTAGATGTGTGGTGAGCACTTTCAACCCCCAAGTGCTTCACAGAAGTTAATAACGCAGAGCCGTGAAAATAAAAAATAATTGTTCTTTCCTCAAAAATTATGTTTTAGCAAGTAATTTTTTATTTTTGCAAGGGTAACAGGAGAAATTGGACCCCAACAGTTGTTGCCCAGTTTGTCCTGAGTACGCTGGTACCTCAAATGTGGGGGTACACCACTGTTTGGGCGCACGTCGGGGCTTAGAAGGGAGGGAGCACCATTTGACTTTTTGAACGCAAGATTGGCTGGAATCAATGGTGGCGCCATGTTGCGTTTGGAGACCCCTGATGTGCCTAAACAGTGGAAACCCCTCAATTCTAACTTCAACACTAACCCCAACACACCCCTAATCCTAATCCCAACTGTAGCCATAACCCTAATCACAACCCTAACCCCAACACACCCCTAACCACAACCCTAACCCCAACACACCCGTAACCCTAATTCCAACCCTAACCCTAATCCTAACCCTAATCCCAACCCTAACCCTAATCCCAACCCTAACCACAACTGTAACCCCAACACACCCCTAACCCTATCCGTAACCCTAACCACAAGCCTAATCTTAACCCTATTTCCAACCCTAGCCCTAATTCCAACCCTAACTCTAATTCCAACCCTAACCCTAAGGCTATGTGCCCACGTTGCGGATTCGTGTGAGATTTTTCCGCACGATTTTTGAAAAATCTGCAGGTAAAAGGCACTGCGTTTTACCTGCGGATTTACAGCGGATTTCCAGTGTTTTTTTGTGCGGATTTCACCTGCGGATACCTATTGAAGAACAGGTGTAAAACGCTGCGGAATCCGCACAAAGAATTGACATGCTGCGGAAAATACAACGCAGAGTTTCTGCACGGAATTTTCCGCACCATGGGCACAGCGGATTTGGTTTTCCATAGGTGTACATGGTACTGTAAACCTGATGGAAAACTGCTACGAATTCGCAGCGGCCAATCCGCTGCGGATCCGCGGCCAATCCGCTGCGGATCCGCGGCCAAATCCGCACTGTGTGCACATGCCATAACCCTAACCATAACCCTAACCCTACCCCTAGTTCTAGTTCTAACCCTAGTTCTAACCCTAACCCTAGTGGAAAAAAAATATATATATATTTTCTTTATTTTATTATTGTCCCTACCTATGGGGGTGATAAAGGGGGGGGGTTATTTATTATTTTTTTATTTTGATCGCTGTGATAGAACCTACCACAGCGATCAAAATGTACTTTGCCGGCCGGCAGATTCGGCGGGCGCACTGCGCATGCGCCCGCCATTTTGGAAGATGGCGGCGCCCAGGGAGAAGATGGACCGACTTCGGGAGGCTCGGTAAGTATGAGGGGGTGGTGGGGGGGTGGATCGGAGCACAGGGGGGGGAATCGGAGGACCGGGGGAGCGGACAGGTGCACGGGGGAGCGGACAGGAGCACGGGGGAGCGGACAGGAGCACGGGGGAGCGGACAGGGGGACGGAGGGGGGTACCGGACAGAACGGAGGACTGGGGAGGAGATCGGGGGCGGTGGGGGGGGCAGAACATGATTTCCAGCCATGGCAGATGCTATTGCAGCATCGGCCATGGCTGGATTGCAATATTTCACCATTTTCATAGGTAAAATATTGCAAATTGCTCTGATTGGCTGTTGCACTTTCAACAGCCAATCAGAGCGATCGTAGCCACGTGGGGGCAAAGCCACCCCCCCTGGGCTGAAGTACAACTCCCCCTCTCCCTGCAGATCGGGTAAAATAGGAGTTAACCCTTTCACCCGATCTGCAGGGACGCGATCATTCCATGACGCCACATAGGCGTCATGGGTCGGGAAGGGGTCATGGGTCGGGAAGGGCTTAAAGCATTTAGGGTCCACTTTCCTGAAACGGAAAACTTCTTTAACCCCTTCACGACCTTGCCCTTTTCCGTTTTTGCGTTCTCGTTTTTTCGCTCCCCTCCATCCCAGAGCCATAACTTTTTTATTTTCCCGTCAATATTGTTATGTGAGGGCTTGTTTTTTGCTGGACAAGTTGCCCTTTTGAACGACATCATACGTTTTAGCATGTCGTGTACTAGAAAACAGGAAACAATTTCCAAGTGCGGTGAAATTGCAAAAAAAGTGCAATCCCACACTTGATTTTTTGTTTGGCTTTTTTGCTAGGTTCACTAAATGCTAAAACTGACCAGTCATTTTAATTCTCCAGGTCATTACGAGTTCATAGACACCTAACATGTCTAGGTTACGTTTTATCTAAGTGGTAAAAAAAAATTCCAAACTTTGCTAAAAAAAAAAAAAATTGCGCAATTTTCCGATACCCGTAGCGTCTCCATTTTTCATGATCTAGGGTCGGGGGAGGGCTTATTTTTTGCGTGCCGTGCTGACATTATTAATGATACCACTTTTGTGCAGATACGTTCTTTTGATCGCCCGTTATTACATTTTAATGCAATGTTGCGGCAACCAAAAAACATAATTCTGGCGTTTCAAATTTTTTTCTCGCTTCGCTGTTTAGCAATCAGGTTAATCCTTTTTTTTTTTATTGATCGATCGGACGATTCTGAAAGCGACGATACCAAAAATGTGTAGGTTTGATTTTTTTATTGTTTAATTTTGAATGGGGCGAAAGGGGGGTGATTTGAACTTTTATATTTTTTTCATATTTTTTTAACTTTTGCCATGCTTCAATAGCCTCCATGGGAGGCTAGAAGCTGGCACAACTCGATCGGCTCTGCTACATAGCAGCGATCATCAGATCGCTGCTATGTAGCTGAATTCCTGCATCGCTATGATAGCCAACCACAGGGTGGTGCTCATAGCAATCCCGCATCAGCAACCATAGAGGTCTCAAAGGACCTCTATGGTTACTATGCAGACGCATCGCTGACCCCCGATCATGTGACGGGGGTCGGCAATGCGCTCATTTCCGGCCCGATGGCTGTTCAAAACAGCTGACATGTCCCGGCTTTGAGGTGGGCTCACCGCCAGAGCCCACATCAAAGCAGGGGATCCGACCTCCACTGTAATAGTATGGCGGAGGTCGGTAAGGGGTTAAGGATAAGTGCACAAAGCTCTTTAATGTGCACACATTGCAGATGTTGTTGCGGATCCGCAGCGTTTTTGGTAGTGCGGCATTGCACCAAATTCGCAGTGTAGTGCACAACCAATGTTAATCAATGGGAATCCAGGATTGGTGTGCACATGCTGCGGAAAAATCCGCGCGGATTCGCAGTGTTTTAATTTCCGCAGCATGCCAATTATTTTTGGGGATCTGAAGCGTTTTTGCACCCATTGACTTCCATTGAGTCAGTCAAATCCACAGCAAAACCGCAGTTGTAAAAAGATTTGCTGCGGATGTGCGTGCGAAAAACGCTGCAGAAAGGAAGGAGGAAGCGTGTGTGGGCGGAGAATGTGTGTGTGGGCGGAGACTGTGTGTGTGTGCGGAGATGTGCGTGTCTGTCTGCGGGTGTCTGTGTGCATCTGTGGGTGTCTGTGACTGCTCTACACGGGAGATCGTGGTGGAACACTCGTTATTAAATGGATTACATTGGAACAGGGAGTATTTGTGTTGGGGCTTTCTTACAGGAGATTGGGGGCTTCACGCTGGATTAGGAGTAATACTAAAAATGTCAAACTGTGTTGTGTTTTACTTCATAAAAATACTTTATTCTGGCTGTGTCTTTATTTAACATGTAACAACTATAGGATAAGTAATGGACAGGTGTCTTCTTGACACCTCTTCGTTACTAAGCCGTGGGGTTGATGTCACCTAACAAAATAAAGGTGACATCAACCCCCCCAACTATTACCCCACTTGCCACTGCTACAGGGCAAGGGGGATGAGCAAGGCTAAGTGACGGAATTGGCGCATCTTAGAGATGCGCCTTTTCTAGGGCGGCTGAGAGCTGATGTTTTTAGCCGGGGGGCTGTCATGTCGGACGCTGTTCAGACCTGGTCGTTCGACAGACAGCGGTAATTCCGATTTTGTCCACTATGCGCTCATTGGCGTCAGCTAGATTTTATCTAGCTGGTCCGGGGTTAATTTACCTGGTGCTCGGATTGGAAGCTGGGCCATGCCCACTGCCTTTAAATAGTTCTCCTGAACATTGGGCGTCGCCGATTATAGCTTCTGTCTTGTGCGTGGTTATCTCGGTCTGGAGTGGTGAGCTAGTAGTTGGAGTATCGTTGCTGGTGGTGTATTTCCCTTTGTCTTATTTTCTCCTTCCCATATTTGTATTTGTTTAGCCCTTTGCACTTATAGTGTATTCCTGAGTGACTGAGGCGTGGTGCTTATTTTTCCGTTATCCTTGTCTGTGCTAACTGTGGGTATTGGAGTGTGGTCTCTTCACTGGGTGGTGGTTTCAGCCTAGGGTTGAAACAGGAGATAGGGCGAGGGTGGAGGCCCAGACATGCACACCATCAGTGTAAACTCTGGGAGAGGGTCAGTCAGGGTTTCCCTAGTCTGAGGGAAATCGCAGGGGCCCGGGTTATTAGCTCTTTCCTACCTAGGTCTCCCGTGACAGGGGCAACATCCATGGCCCCCATCCTAGGATATTAATATAAGCCTGCAGCTGTCTGCATAGCCTTTGCTGGTTATTAATTATAGGGGGACCACACGTTATTTTTTGGGGGTTCCCCTATTTTAATAGCCAGTAAAGGCTACGGATACAGCTGTGAGCTGATATTAATAACCTGGGAAGATCCATGGGTATTACCCCCTTCCCAGGCTATAAACATCTGCCCCCAGTCACTGGCTTTCCGTCTGCTGGTTAAGGAAATTACGTGGGAGCCCACACAACTTCTTATTTCCATTATTTTTTTAATTAAACAGATACTGCATTTCACGCAAATTTCGTGTGTGTGTTTGTGTGTCTTTATTTAACTCTTTATGTCCCATTTTATTATGTTCATTACTAAACATCGGGTTTGGTATTATCTCTCTCTCTCTCTATAATATATATATACACTCACCGGCCACTTTATTAGGTACACCTGTCCAACTTCTTGTTAACACTTAATTTCTAATCAGCCAATCACATGGCGGCAACTCAGTGCATTTAGGCATGTAGACATGGTCAAGACAATCTCCTGCAGTTCAAACCGAGCATCAGTATGGGGAAGAAAGGTGATTTGAGTGCCTTTGAACGTGGCATGGTTGTTGGTGCCAGAAGGGCTGGTCTGAGTATTTCAGAAACTGCTGATCTACTGGGATTTTCACGCACAACCATCTCTAGGGTTTGCAGAGAATGGTCCGAAAAAGAAAAAAAATCCAGTGAGCGGCAGTTCTGTGGGCGGAAATGCCTTGTTGATGCCAGAGGTCAGAGGAGAATGGGCAGACTGGTTCGAGCTGATAGAAAGGCAACAGTGACTCAAATCGCCACCCGTTACAACCAAGGTAGGCCTAAGAGCATCTCTGAACGCACAGTGCGTCGAACTTTGAGGCAGATGGGCTACAGCAGCAGAAGACCACACCGGGTACCACTCCTTTCAGCTAAGAACAGGAAACTGAGGCTACAATTTGTACAAGCTCATCGAAATTGGACAGTAGAAGATTGGAAAAACGTTGCTTGGTCTGATGAGTCTCGATTTCTGCTGCGACATTCGGATGGTAGGGTCAGAATTTGGCGTAAACAACATGAAAGCATGGATCCATCCTGCCTTGTATGGAGCATCTTTGGGATGTGCAGCCGACAAATCTGCGGCAACTGTGTGATGCCATCATGTCAATATGGACCAAAATCTCTGAGGAATGCTTCCAGCACCTTGTTGAATCTATGCCACGAAGAATTGAGGCAGTTCTGAAGGCAAAAGGGGGTCCAACCCGTTACTAGCATGGTGTACCTAATAAAGTGGCCGGTGAGTGTGTATATATATATATATTTATATATATATTTATATTTGTTTTGTGTGTGTAAACATCATATGTGAACATGGTATGCAATGATATTATGGTCTTCAATGGAGTATGTAAGGGTTTAGACAAGGAAATTACATCACAATTTTTTTTGTTTGTTAAATAATATATCTATATTTAACTTACAAAACACAAACAAATCCGCATGAAAAAAAAACACATGACAATGTGCATCAAAAACGCATCAAATACGCACGGATTTTCAACTGCGTTTTCTACCAAGAGAGGAATAATCCGCGCAGAAAATTCCACAGGCAAATCCGCAACGTGTGCACATTCCCTTAGACGCCAGTGTACCTGCCAAGTATTTTGAAGCAGAAAACACTTCAGGAAAACGTTGGCAGAGATTTTCCTGAAGCGTTTTATTTGGGGTCCCCCTGAACATCTTTGCGGCAGCATTGCAGTGTTTTTTTTTTTTTTTAAATAACTATAATTATAAATAAGTGAGCGGATTCCAAATAGAAGCCTCCTGAAAAAAAAATTGTCCTGCTTGGCCACTGATTGGATTAATTTTGGAAAGATCATTTTGTTTATTTGAACATTATGACACAAGTATTTAAAAAATAAAATAAAATAAATTATGACATTTTCTTAAGGCTATCAGTAAAATATTTATTTCTGGCATGGTGCTGAAAAATTTCCAGTAATTTTTCAACAATCTTTTAGTATTATTTATTTATTTTATTCATTTATAAAGTGCCATTAATTCCACAGCGCTTTACAGACATTGTCGTATTACAGAACTTTAGTTTAATCTACTCTTTTCCCTTTATACAAAACCCTTCATCTAACAACACAAGTAGTTTAAAAAAAAAATCTCAAAATGAGGGAAAAAATTTTTTTAAGACATTCCAAAGAGATCCATAGAGACAAGTTTGAAGTGAGAGGGAGCTACGAAAAACATCATTAAAGAGAAACAATGAAAAAAAAGAAAACACCATCAAACGTGAAACTTTATTTGGGATGGCAATAACCCTAACCAGCATTTCGAATATTAGTCTGTTATGCAATTTAATCAAGGAAAGAAGCCATTCAATCAGTTCGGCGGCACAACCCTGACCTCTGCGCAAGCGGCACAATCACGAGCGTATCAAATCTACTTAATCAACAAGTGTTTTCGCCATAGAAAAATAGATAGATGGTTCTTTGACAAATAACAGGAGCGAGCTCTCTTTAATGGGTCACTTGGTTTATGCTGGAGGCAAAAGGGCACAAGGAGCGCGAGAAATCTTGATTTCCACGTTATTATTCAGTCCGCATCTCCAGAGAACGCTGCACGGAGAACACAGACACGGTGAGGGGTCTCGCACACTGGTGGCTATTGCAATATTGATCACAAGCATTTCTGCAGCCGTCTTTGTGTGTTTTTTTTAATATTGTCATTACCTATTTTAACGCTAGAGTGGCGCACGCATAGCAAAGGGGAAACAAAACCGACTCCCAAAGAAAATAATGCACATGCAAAAAAAAAACTGTCTTGTTTGCATTTACAATATACTTAATTATATTTTGTATGTTGGTATTTTTATAGCTGTTAAAATCAGACTGGCAATCAATATGGTCCCCAAAAACAGCTATAGATGGGAATCGTTACCTAGTTTTCCAAATGCTGGAACAGGAGCATCAGATGTATAAACAAGTTAGAGCGATAACACCGCGGTGAGAGGGTGGGGGAGCATATAATGGCTGTGAGAAGATAGTTTGGAACATTAAACGGGTTCTCTGGGAATATAGAAAAAAAAATGTGATTAAAAATAAATTCATAAATAACAAGTGGGATTTGCTTATTCAAGGGACATCCTGGGAGTAAACACTGTAGTACATGAAAGAGCCGCCAGCCTGTAACACTGACAGAAATCGGTCCCCCTGATGGTGGAGTGAAACTTGGGCTGCAGGTAGCCGCCAGGTACCACTCCCAGGCAGTCCCCGGTACAGCACCTGCTGACACGGATCGCTGACACGGATCACAGACACGGGCTAGGAGTCTCTGGCAAAACACGATTCGGACACTGTTCAGACAACACGGGTTCTGGGTCACTGGGCAGAACAAACACAGGCTCGGATTCACAGGCAGGACTGGATTCAGTTTCTGGAACGCTAACAAGGACAGACACTGGTGCTGGTTCAATGACTGCCGGAACGGATTCAGGTCCGGTTACTGGTGGTGCAGCTTCTGGTTCAGGTACTGCTGATGCGGCTTCAGATACCATCAGTGCAACTTCAGGGTTCAGGAACTGCCAGGTGCAGCTTCAGGGTTCAGGTGCCGCTGGTGCGCCTCCAGGGCTCAGGTAACAGTAGTGCAGCTTCAGGGTTCAGGAGCTGCCAGGTGCAGCTTCAGGGTTCAGGTACCGCTGGTGCGCCTCCAGGGCTCAGGTAACAGTGGTGCAGCTTCAGGGTTCAGGAACTGCCAGGTGTAGCTTCAGGGTTCAGGTACCGCTGGTGCGCCTCCAGGGCTCAGGTAACAGTAGTGCAGCTTCAGGGTTCAGGAGCTGCCAGGTGCAGCTTCAGGGTTCAGGTACCGCTGGTGCGCCTCCAGGGCTCAGGTAACAGTGGTGCAGCTTCAGGGTTCAGGAGCTGCCAGGTGCAGCTTCAGGGTTCAGGTACCGCTGGTGCGCCTCCAGGGCTCAGGTAACAGTGGTGCAGCTTCAGGGTTCAGGAACTGCCAGGTGTAGCTTCAGGGTTCAGGTACCGCTGGTGCGCCTCCAGGGCTCAGGTAACAGTAGTGCAGCTTCAGGGTTCAGGAGCTGCCAGGTGCAGCTTCAGGGTTCAGGTACCGCTGGTGCGCCTCCAGGGCTCAGGTAACAGTGGTGCAGCTTCAGGGTTCAGGAACTGCCAGGTGCAGCTTCAGGGTTCAGGTACCGCTGGTGCGCCTCCAGGGCTCAGGTAACAGTGGTGCAGCTTCAGGGTTCAGTAACTGCCAGGTGCAGCTTCAGGGTTCAGGTGCCGCTGGTGCGCCTCCAGGGCTCAGGTAACAGTGGTGCAGCTTCAGGGTTCAGGAACTGCCAGGTGAAGCTTCAGGGTTCAGGTGCCGCTGGTGTGCCTCCAGGGCTCAGGTAACGGCGGTGCAGCTTCAGGGTTCAGGAACTGCCAGGTGCAGCTTCAGGGTTCAGGTGCCGCTGGTGCGCCTCCAAGGCTCAGGTAACAGTAGTGCAGCTTCAGGGTTCAGGAACTGCCAGGTGCAGCTTCAGGGTTCAGGTGCCGCTGGTGCGCCTCCAGGGCTCAGGTAACAGTGGTGCAGCTTCAGGGTTCAGGAACTGCCAGGTGCCGCTGGTGCGCCTCCAGGGCTCAGGTAACGGCGGTGCAGCTTCAGGGTTCAGGAGCTGCCAGGTGCAGCTTCAGGGTTCAGGTACCGCTGGTGCGCCTCCAGGGCTCAGGTAACGGCGGTGCAGCTTCAGGGTTCAGGAGCTGCCAGGTTCAGCTTCAGGGTTCAGGTACCGCTGGTGCGCCTCCAGGGCTCAGGTAACGGCGGTGCAGCTTCAGGGTTCAGGAGCTGCCAGGTTCAGCTTCAGGGTTCAGGTACCGCTGGTGCGCCTCCAGGGCTCAGGCAACGGCGGTGCAGCTTCAGACTTGAATATTGTCAGAGCGGTTTCAGATTCAGACAACACAGGCAAGAAAACAGGTTCAGGGTTAGACAACATGGGTCACAGGCAGAGGTTCAGACTAAGCAGGTTCTACAATAGGTTCAGGTACTAACAGAATAGGTTTAGGGACCTGCCAAATAGTCTGCTTTTGTCCCTAGTAGGTTAGCACTAAGAAGGCATTGTACAGGCACATCCCTACAGGGGGAGAATGCATTAAATACTACATGCCTCCCCAGCTATTGGCTGGGGGCACTTTCAAAGTATGAGCACTGCTCCTTTAAGAATTGGGGAGTGCACGTGCACTAGGGCACATCAACGGGAGATCTCCATGTCGTGCGCAGACCCCAGGGGACCAGGATGCTGTGCAGGGCCTATGTCGGCATCCCTGGCAGAAGGAGGTAGAGTGAGTATGCAGGGAAACCTGCCTTAGTGTTACACCCTGTCTATCTGAATGCTGAGAGACTGCTGTGACCAGGAGAGAGCCTACATCGCATACTGTCAAGCTGCCTCCAGGTTACAGCAGTCGCTCAGCATTCAGATAGACAGGGTGGACACTAGTGTAAGCAGTCTCTTTATATCTCAACACCACTGGTATCTCCAGTATTAGATCAGAGCGATAGACATAGTGGACCGCAGCGTGACCAGCCTCTTACTATCTCGGCACTCCTAGTATCTCCAGCATTAGATCAGATAGACAAAGTGGACAGCAGTGTGAGCAGCCTCTTCTTACCTCAGCACCACTGGTATCTCTAGTATTAGATCAGATAGACAGGGTGGACAGAAGTGTGAGCAGCCTCTTATCTCAGCACCCCTGGTATATCCAGTACTAGATCAGATAGACAATCTGACAGCAGTGTGAGCAGCCTCTTCATACCTCAGCACCACTGGTATCTCTAGTATTAGATCAGATGGACAGAGTGGACTGCAGTGTGAGCAGCCTCTTGTTATCTGAGCACACCTGGTATATCCAGAACTAGATCAGATAGACAGGGCTGACAGCAGTGTGAGCAGCCTCTTCATACTGCAGCACCCCTGGTATATCGAGCATTAAATCAGATTATTTAATGCGAGCACATCTTCCTGCACATGAAGGTGAGAAGAGGGTCTGGAGCATCCTATGGCACATACTCACAGGCACCTGTACTTTTATTATTATAGAACAGGTTTTTGTCAGGGCAAAAAGATGGCAGCCATTTTAATGTACTAATATGATTATGTCCCTAGACAAAACAAGTGTGATTTGCTAATTTAAGATATTTACAAATTTATTCATAGCATATTATATATTTTTTAGTCCAGAAAAAGTGCACTTACCCGTATTCAGTGGTCACAATTTTTATTCGGACATTTTACAAAATATGCAGGGAGGGATGTGAAAAAAGCGGACAACGGCCGTTTCGTGCCTCAGCACTTCAACGGGTCCTACACACTGACTGGGAGTGGGATAGACATATATCAACATTTGCAGAGCTGTGTGCTCCTCCTCCCACTCCCTGTCAGCGAGGCGAAGCAAATCACCTGTTATCCAAATGTGAACAATAAGGGAACAACCAAAGTGAATTAAAACCAAAATTAAAAAACATTCAAGCACAAAAGACATTAAGGATAAAGCAAACATTATGCACTTTTTTTATACACATTTTTATGGACATTATTTGCACATTTTTTAGAGAAAGACTGCCATATCGATTCTTTCATTGAGACCGAGAGGTCCCAATGCATCTGCACGCAAAATCCACCTCCCATCTCTCTGCAAGAGGAGGCGTTGCAGATTTCCCCCTTGCCGTGGTAAGTTCACCTTCTCTAAACCTGCAAATCGTAACAACTGCGTATTACCTCCGTGATGATTTTTTACATGATTAATAAATCGCGAAACGCCTTTACCCGTTTTTACAGAATTAAAATGTTCTCGGATTCTTACAAAAAGAGGCCGAATTGTCTTGCCTATATAATAGAACCCGCAGGGGCAAAAGATTGCATACACAACATGTGTGGTTCTACATGAGATATAATCTCGAACTATATGTTGAATGGGGCCGATTTTAATACGGGTGCCGGTGAGATGATGTACACACAGATTACAGTGCCCACATTTAAAATTCCCTTTGGGAATACTACCAGTAAGCCAATTATCTCTATCTGATGTACCGGTAAATCTATTTTGTACTAGACAATCTCTAAAGTTTTTGCTGCGGCGGCATGCAAAAAGTGGTCCCTTTGCCACCATTTCTTTTAAATCAGGGTCCTGACCCAAGATTTGCCAATTCTTTCGAATTGCTGACCTAATACAAGCATCTATTGGTCCATATTCAAAACAGAAGACAAATCTTTTTTCTTTTTTCTTTGATCTATTTACAGGGATCTCGTTTAAATCAGTGTTTATAGCCCTATCCAGGGCTCTATCTAGGACTGGTTGCGGATATCCTCTTTTTTTGAATCTTTTAAAAAGTTCTTCTGATTGTCTTTGAAACCCTCCCGGATTATTATTAATTCTTTTAACAAGTAAGAACTGGCTAAAGGGTAAAGCTTGTTTTGTGTAATGCGGGTGGGCACTGTTGTAATGCAGCAGGGCATTCGTGGAGGACGGCTTACGGTGGACTTCTGTAAGAATTTTACCCTCAGAAACCTTTAGTTTGACATCTAAAAAAACTAGCTCTTTATTTCCAAATTGAGAAGTGAACTTCATGTTCATAGTATTGGATGTCTCTAAATATTCGACAAATTGTAAAAGTTTCTTGCTGTCCCTCCCATACTAGGAAAATGTCATCCACAAATCTTACAAAGAATTTTATATGCTCTAAAAAAGGATTTTTTATCGAGTAGATATAATCTTCTTCCAATTTGGCCAGAAACAAATTACCGTATATACTCGAGTATAAGCCGAGATTTTCAGCCCAAATTTTTGGGCTGAAAGTGCCCCTCTCGGCTTATACTCGAGTCATGATCGGTGGTGGGGTCGGCGGGTGAGCACTGTCATATACTCACCTAGTTCCGGCGTTCCTGTCGCTCCCCCTGCCTGTCCCATGGTCTCCGGGTGCCGCAGCCTCTTCCCCTGAGCGGTCACATGGGACCGCTCATTAGAGAAATGAATAGGCTGCTCCACCTCCCATAGGGGCGGAGCCGTATAATTCAAGAGAGGTGAGTATATGCTTTTTTTTTTTTATTGCAGCAGCACAGCTTTATGTGGAGTATCTATGGGGCAACGGTGCAGAGCACTATATGGCACAGCTATGGGGCAACGGTGCAGAGCACTATATATATGGCACAGCTATGGGGCAACGGTGCAGAGCACTATATGGCACAGCTATGGGGCAACGGTGCAGAGCACTATATGGCACAGCTATGGGGCAATGGTGCAGAGCACTATATGGCACAGCTATGGGGCAACGGTGCAGAGCATTATATGGCACAGCTATGGGGCAACGGTGCAGAGCACTATATGGCACAGCTATGGGGCAACGGTGCAGAGCACTATATGGCACAGCTATGGGGCAATGGTGCAGAGCACTATATGGCACAGCTATGGGGCAACGGTGCAGAGCATATATGGCACAGCTATGGGGCAATGGTGCAGAGCACTATATGGCACAGCTATGGGGCAACGATGCAGAGCACTATATGGCACAGCTATGGGGCAACGGTGCAGAGCATTATATGGCACAGCTATGGGGCAACGGTGCAGAGCACTATATGGCACAGCTATGGGGCAACGGTGCAGAGCACTATATGGCACAGCTATGGGGCAACGGTGCAGAGCATTATATGGCACAGCTATGGGGCAATGGTGCAGAGCACTATATCGCACAGCTATGGGGCAACGGTGCAGAGCACTATATGGCACAGCTATGGGGCAATAATGGACGGTGCAGAGCACTATATGGCACAGCTATGGGGCAACGGTGCAGAGCACTATATATATGGCACAGCTATGGGGCAACGGTGCAGAGCACTATATGGCACAGCTATGGGGCAATGGTGCAGAGCACTATATGGCACAGCTATGGGGCAATGGTGCAGAGCATTATATGGCAGAGCTATGGGGCAACGGTGCAGAGCACTATATGGCACAGCTATGGGGCAATGGTGCAGAGCATTATATGGCACAGGTATGGGGCAATGGTGCAGAGCATATATGGCACAGCTATGGGGCAACGGTGCAGAGCACTATATGGCACAGCTATGGGGCAATGGTGCAGAGCATTATATGGCACAGGTATGGGGCAATGGTGCAGAGCACTATATGGCACAGCTATGGGGCAACGGTGCAGAGCACTATATATAAATGGCACAGCTATGGGGCAATGGTGCAGAGCATTATATATATGGCACAGCTATCTATGGGGCAACGGTGCAGAGCATTATATGTGGCACAGCTTTATGTGGAGCATCTATGGGGCCATAATGAACGGTATGGAGTATCTATTTTTAATTTTGAAATTCACCGGTACCTGCTGCATTTTCCACCCTAGGCTTATACTCGAGTCAATAAGTTTTCCCAGTTTTTTGTGGCAAAATTAGGGGGGTCGGCTTATACTCGGGTCGGCTTATACTCGAGTATATACGGTAGCTAGGGTGCACGCAACTGGAGTACCCATAGCCACACCCTCAATTTGTTTATACCAACTGCTGTCAAATTGGAATGCATTATATTCAAAAATAAGGGATAAACCTTCACAAATGAAGTCAATGGTACCTACATCTGTCGGAGTATTTTTTAAAATGGAACCAACGGTATCTATTCCCATTTTTTGAGGAATTCTAGTGTACAGGCTTTCTATATCAATAGAGGCTAAACAGAATCCTTCTTGCCATGTGAAATTCTTTAGGGCACTTAAAAAATCCCCAGTATCTTTAACATAAGATGGTATATCGCATAGCAAAGGGCGTAGCAGCCAGTCTAAATAGGCAGACAATGGTTCTGTAAGGGACCCCACTCCTGACACTATAGGGCGGCCAGGCGGCTGCGTTAGAGATTAGACACTATACCAGTGTCACGTATTTAAGTGCCACATATATAAGTGCCACGTATTGAAGTGCCACGTATTGAAGTGCCACGTGCCACGTATTTAAGTGCCACGTATTTAAGTGCCACGTATTTAAGTGCCACGTGCCACGTATTGAAGTGCCACGTGCCACGTATTGAAGTGCCACATGCCACGTATTGAAGTGCCACGTGCCACGTATTGAAGTGCCACGTATTGAAGTGCCACGTATTTAAGTGCCACGTATTGACGTGCCACGTGCCACGTATTTAAGTGCCACGTATTGGAAGTGCCACGTGCCACGTATTGAAGTGCCACGTATTTAAGTGCCACGTGTCACGTATTTAAGTGCCACATATTTAAGTGCCACGTATTGAAGTGCCACGTATTGAAGTGCCACGTGCCACGTATTTAAGTGCCACGTATTTAAGTGCCACGTATTTAAGTGCCACGTGCCACGTATTGAAGTGCCACGTATTTAAGTGCCACGTGCCACGTATTGAAGTGCCACGTGCCACGTATTGAAGTGCCACGTGCCACGTATTGAAGTGCCACGTATTGAAGTGCCACGTATTGAAGTGCCACGTGCCACGTATTTAAGTGCCACGTATTTAAGTGCCACGTATTTAAGTGCCACGTGCCACGTATTGAAGTGCCACGTGCCACGTATTGAAGTGCCACGTATTGAAGTGCCACGTGCCACGTATTTAAGTGCCACGTATTGAAGTGCCACGTGCCACGTATTTAAGTGCCACGTATTGAAGTGCCACGTATTGGAAGTGCCACGTGCCACGTATTGAAGTGCCACGTGCCACGTATTTAAGTGCCACGTATTGAAGTGCCACGTGCCACGTATTGAAGTGCCACGTATTGAAGTGCCACGTATTGGAAGTGCCACGTGCCACGTATTGAAGTGCCACGTGCCACGTATTTAAGTGCCACGTATTGAAGTGCCACGTGCCACGTATTTAAGTGCCACGTATTGAAGTGCCACGTGCCACGTATTTAAGTGCCACGTGCCACGTATTGAAGTGCCACGTATTTAAGTGCCACGTGTCACGTATTTAAGTGCCACATATTTAAGTGCCACGTATTGAAGTGCCACGTATAGAAGTGCCACGTGCCACGTATTTAAGTGCCACGTATTTAAGTGCCACGTGCCACGTATTTAAGTGCCACGTATTGAAGTGCCACGTATTGAAGTGCCACGTGCCACGTATTGAAGTGCCACGTGCCACGTATTGAAGTGCCACGTGCCACGTATTTAAGTGCCACGTATTTAAGTGCCACGTATTTAAGTGCCACGTGCCACGTATTTAAGTGCCACGTATTGAAGTGCCACGTGCCACGTATTTAAGTGCCACGTATTGAAGTGCCACGTATTTAAGTGCCACGTGCCACGTATTTAAGTGCCACGTGCCACGTATTGGAAGTGCCACGTATTGAAGTGCCACGTGCCACGTATTTAAGTGCCACGTATTGAAGTGCCACGTGCCACGTATTTAAGTGCCACGTGCCACGTATTTAAGTGCCACGTATTGAAGTGCCACATGTCACGTATTTCAGTGCCACATATTTCAGTGCCACGTATTTCAGTGCCACGTATTTCAGTGCCACGTACTTAAATACGTGACATGTGGCACTGAAATAAGTGACATGTGGCACTTAAATACGTGGCACTTAAATACGTGGCACTTAAATACGTGGCACTGAAATACGTGGCACTGAAATAAGTGACATGTGGCACTTAAATACGTGACACGTGGCACTTAAATACGTGGCACTTAAATACGTGGCACTAAAATACAATAAAAATAAAAAAAACACAAACACTTGAAAAAAATATTTTTATGAAATAGTGACACACACTTTTTGACAAACCCTTTATTACACGGGTAATCCACCTGAAGACCCTCGACCTGTACAGAAATAAAAAAACAAACCAAATTCATACTCCCTGGCCCTGTCCGCAGAAATCCAACGAGGGTCCCACGTCGATCTGCCATGGAGAACAGACACATCCGGAGATGTGTCTGCTCTCCACGGCTGCAGCAACACACTGACAGGTGCTTTGGCACCTGTCGGTGTGTTACTGCGCATGCGCAAGAGTTTACCGGCGGTCATTGACCCCGGCACTCTCGCTTTACGGCACTACAGCGTGGGAAAGTTCACCCGCACCTGTAGTGCCGTAAATAGAGACGCCGGCGCCATTGAACTCCGGAACAGTGCACGATACACTGCTGGGAGCTTCGCTCCTGGCAGTGTATCGCCGGAGAGCAGGGGATCGGCGTGGGACACTCTGTATTGGATTCTGCGGACAGGGAGTATGGATTTTGTTTATTTTTTTGGACTTTTTCCCTAGGGCGAGGGCTTCGCGTACCAGTGTGCTGTATGGTGAGTATATACTCTATGTTATATGTTGTATGTAATGTCTGTCATGTATGTTACGTTTATTGTGTGTGTATTGTGTGTGTTTGTGTTACTTACAATTGTGCTAAGTCGCCGGAAACACAGGGACAACTCTCCCATCCTAATATCGGATGGGAGTAGTAGTCCCATACGGCGACTTAGCACAATGGTGGCACTATCGTCGCATGGGGACACACACACACACATATACACACACATACATACATACATACATACATACCAGATCTATCAAACGGCCGACATCGATCCCCATGCGACGATATGCCTCCATGATGACAGCCACACTCCGCCCACGCACTTCCGCCCACGCACTTCCGCCCGCTTCCCCGCACTTCCTGCTGCAGCGGTTTCTACACCCCAAACCGCAGAAAACCCACAGATATTTTTTCTTCTGCGGGTTTTACTGCGGGTTTGACACTCACAATGGAGTTCTATGGGTGCAGAACCGCTGCAGTTCTGCACAAAGAAGTGACATGCTGCGGGTTGTAAACCGCTGCGTTTCTGCGCGGTTTTTCCCGCAGCATGTGCACAGCGGTTTGCGGTTTCCATAGGTTTACACATAAATGTAAACGCAATGGAAACTGCAGCGGACCCGCAGCGGCAAAATCGCGGCGGTTCCGCGGTAAAAACCGCAGCGTGTGAACATGGCCTAATACGTTCTGCAGACAAGGGAGGGAATGTTGTTTTACTAACAAGAAATTATTATGAACAAGAAGCTCTGAGACCGTTATCTAAAACTAACACTTACGAAAAATTAAAGGGAGACCCTACATCTAAATTTAAAAACATATTGCGTTCTTTCTTAAGACGTAATGTAGAAAAAAAAAAGTATTTTCAGAAAAACAAGCTAACAAATTGTTGCCCGATTATCCGAGGAAACCACATTGGTACCATATTCCCAAAGTTCACAAATCTCTAACACAGCCGCCTGGCCGCCCTATAGTGTCAGGAGTGGGGTCCCTTACAGAACCATTGTCTGCCTATTTAGACTGGCTGCTACGCCCTTTGCTATGCGATATACCATCTTATGTTAAAGATACTGGGGATTTTTTAAGTGCCCTAAAGAATTTCACATGGCAAGAAGGATTCTGTTTAGCCTCTATTGATATAGAAAGCCTGTACACTAGAATTCCTCAAAAAATGGGAATAGATACCGTTGGTTCCATTTTAAAAAATACTCCGACAGATGTAGGTACCATTCACTTCATTTGTGAAGGTTTATCCCTTATTTTTGAATATAATGCATTCCAATTTGACAGCAGTTGGTATAAACAAATTGAGGGTGTGGCTATGGGTACTCCAGTTGTGTGCACCCTAGCTAATTTGTTTCTGGCCAAATTGGAAGAAGATTATATCTACTCGATAAACAATCCTTTTTTAGAGCATATAAAATTCTTTTTAAGATTTGTGGATGACATTTTCCTAGTATGGGAGGGACAGCAAGAAACTTTTACAATTTGTCGAATATTTAGAGACATCCAATACTATGAACATGAAGTTCACTTCTCAATTTGGAAATAAAGAGCTAGTTTTTTTAGATGTCAAACTAAAGGTTTCTGAGGGTAAAATTCTTACAGAAGTCCACCGTAAGCCGTCCTCCACGAATGCCCTGCTGCATTACAACAGTGCCCACCCGCATTACACAAAACAAGCTTTACCCTTTAGCCAGTTCTTACTTGTTAAAAGAATTAATAATAATCCGGGAGGGTTTCAAAGACAATCAGAAGAACTTTTTAAAAGATTCAAAAAAAGAGGATATCCGCAACCAGTCCTAGATAGAGCCCTGGATAGGGCTATAAACACTGATTTAAACGAGATCCCTGTAAATAGATCAAAGAAAAAAGAAAAAAGATTTGTCTTCTGTTTTGAATATGGACCAATAGATGCTTGTATTAGGTCAGCAATTCGAAAGAATTGGCAAATCTTGGGTCAGGACCCTGATTTAAAAGAAATGGTGGCAAAGGGACCACTTTTTGCATGCCGCCGCAGCAAAAACATTAGAGATTGTCTAGTACAAAATAGATTTACGGTACATCAGAAAGAGATAATTGGCTTACTGGTAGTATTCCCGAAGGGAATTTTAAATGTGGGCACTGTAATCTGTGTGTACATCATCTCACCGGCACCCGTATTAAAATCGGCCCCATTCAACATATAGTTCGAGATTATCTCTCATGTAGAACCACACATGTTGTGTATGCAATCTTTTGCCCCTGCGGGTTCTATTATATAGGCAAGACAATTCGGCCTCTTTTTGTAAGAATCCGAGAACATTTTAATTCTGTAAAAACGGGTAAAGGCGTTTCGCGATTTATTAATCATGTAAAAAATCATCACGGAGGTAATACGCAGTTGTTACGATTTGCAGGTTTAGAGAAGGTGAACTTACCACGGCAAGGGGGAAATCTGCAACGCCTCCTCTTGCAGAGAGAAGGGAGGTGGATTTTGCGTGCAGATGCATTGGGACCTCTCGGTCTCAGTGAAAGAATCGATATGGCAGTCTTTCTCTAAAAAATATGCAAATAATGTGCATAAAAATGTGTATAAAAAAATGTGCATAATGTTTGCTTTATCCTTAATGTCTTTTGTGCTTGAATGTTTTTTAATTTTGGTTTTAATTCACTTTGGTTGTTCCCTTATTGTTCACATTTGGATAACAGGTGATTTGCTTCGCCTCGCTGACAGGGAGTGGGAGGAGGAGCACACAGCTCTGCAAATGTTGATATATGTCTATCCCACTCCCAGTCAGTGTGTAGGACCCGTTGAAGTGCTGAGGCACGAAACGGCCGTTGTCCGCTTTTTTCACATCCCTCCCTGCATATTTTGTAAAATGTCCGAATAAAAATTGTGACCACTGAATACGGGTAAGTGCACTTTTTTTGCTCTTTTCCTGGACTTTTATGTTTTACTGTATAAGCTGCACCCCGTTTTGAAATATAAAGGAATTCCACCGGCTCTCTCTTTGAAACAAAAAAGGGTTATTTGGAAAATAGGGTCTAACCACACAACAGCGGTGCGGGGTATTTTTTTCTTGCTGCGGTTCATAAGATTATATATTTTTTATTCGAAGTGCACGCCAGCATGCGGTTTGCTATACAGCCTGCAAGTGCTGCTTTCATGGCTGGATCAGCGATGCTGATGAAGAGGCAAAGAGCTGAGCTGCTACTGCTTGAAGCAGGGCAGGACTGGCCATCTGGTAAATGCCAGAAGGGCCTGTCTTGTCATGGGCCGTCTTGTCTGCTACGTTGTTAACAGAATTGTTGTTCTCAAGATACCCATAGTGTTACGAGTTGTGATGGAGCACAAAGTCGCTGACTCCTTCACTTACCCCACCAGGCCACGGGTATCATTAGAAATATTGGTCTTGTAGAAATATTCCTTTCCTCCATCCCGGTTAAAATTAGTAAAATATCCCATATGGTTCATGGGGGCGGGGGGCAACAGCGGGGTCTGTGTGATTTCAAATGCCCCAGTCCGTACCTGGCTTGAAGCATGGAGACAGTGGAAACTTAAAGGGAACCTGTCACCCCCAAAATCGATGGTGAGGTAAGCTCACCGGCATCAGGGGCTTATCTACAGCATTCTGTCATGCTGTAGACAAGCCCCCGATGTTACCTGAAAGAGGAGAAAAAGAGGTTAGATTATACTCACCCAGGGGCGGTCCTGCAGCGGTACGGTCCAATGGGCGTCTCAGGTCCGCTCCAGCGCCTCCTATCTTCATTCCATGACGTCCTCTTCTGGTCTTCACGCCGCAGCTCTGGCGCCGGCGTACTTTGTCTGCCCTGTTGAGGGCAGACAAAGTACTGCAATGCCCAGGCGCTGGGCCTCTCTTACCTTTCCGGCGCTGCAGTACTGCAGTGCGCAGGCACCGGGAAAGGTCAGAGAGGCCCAGCGCCTGGGCATTGCAGTACTTTGCTCTGACCTCAACAGGGCAGACAAAGTACGTCTGCGCCGGAGCCGCGGCGTGAAGACCAGAAGAGGACGTCATGGAATGAAGATGGGAGGCCCCGGACCTGAGACGCCCATCGGAGCGGGACCGCCCCTGGGGTGAGTATAATCTAACGTCTTTTTCTCCTCTTTCAGGATACATTGGGGGCTTATCTACAGCATTACAGAATGCTGTAGATAAGCCCCTGATGCCGGTGACCTTACCTCACCATCGATTTTGGGGGTGACAGGTTCTCTTTAAGACCAGTGGAACAAACATGCACCTGGTCTGAACTGTCAATCTTCAGAAGTGCTCCACCTCATGACAAAGTAGGAGCTGAGAGGCAGAGGAGCAATGCACTCATTAAGGTAGAAGATTAAAACAACCATCAAGGCTAAGTTCAAACGTTGCTTTGTTGTTCCTTTATGCAATACATATTAAACCATAAAATATTTTTGGAAAAAAGGGTACATTGATCAAATTTTTTAGTGGAAAAAGATTTTATGCCTGAAAAAATAGTGACTAATCTGCAAAAAATCAAGTTCACGAGAAAATACACAATTACAAATCTAACAACAGTGGCGGGATGGGGTGGAGAGTGAACTAGTCTGGAAAAGTTTACCTAAGACATTGATCGTGGATTTTGTACCCAGCTCATCCTTCTGGAGACATGAATCAGTAAGGCGGGCACTCATTGCTACAGAAATGCTAAACATGTGGATGCTACATGTGGTTTAGACACATTGTGGGGCTCAAAAGGTAGGGGGGTATTTGAATTTGGGAGCACAGAATTTGCTGAATTTCGTTTTTTTGGGGGGAGGAGCTACAGCGTATTTCCAGAGCCTTTGTGCTACCAGTAACGTGGAAGCCCCTATATTTCCGTTAATAGATGATGGATCTGAGTGGGGACTTACCGTATATACTCGAGTATAAGCCAAGATTTTCAGCCCATGTTTTCAGGCTGAAAAGCCCCTCTCGGCTTATACTCAAGTCATTGTCTCAGGAGGTCGGCAGTGGAGGGGGAGCGGCGGCTGTGACATACTCACCTGTTCCTGGCGCAGTCCCTGGCAGCTTCCCTAATGGTATTCTCCAGGTGCTGACAGCTTCTTCCAGTGTTGAGCAGTCACATGGTACCGCTCATTACAGTAATGAATATGCAGCTCCACCCCTATAGGTGGAGCCGCATATTCATTACTGTAATGAGCGGTACCAGTGACTGCTCAACGCTGGAAGGAGCTATCAGCACCCGGAGAAGACCATCAGGGAAGCTGCCAGGGACCGCGCTAAGAGCAGGTGAGTATAATTGGGAGGGTGAGCAGCATTGCGCGATATTCACCTGTCCTCGTTCCACCGCCGGGCTCCGTCTTCTGCGTCCTCTGGCCGTGACGCTCAGGTCAGAGGGCGCAATGACGTGTTAGTGCGCGCCCTCTGCCTGAATGTTAGTGCAGAGGATGGGGAAGACGAAGCGGCGCCGGCGGTGGAAAGAAGACAGGTGAATATCGCAAGTGCTGGGGGCCTGAGCGGCGAGAGGCGAGTATGCCATTTTTTTTTTTTTTTAATCGATGCAACAGCATATGGGGCAATATTTCTATGGAGCATTTTATGTGGCCATAATCAGCATTTGTGCAGCATTACATGGGGCAAATATCTCTATGGAGCATCTTATGGGGCCATAATCAACATTTGTGCTGCATTATATGGGGCAATATATCTATGGAGAATCTTATGGGGCCATAATCAACATTTGTGCAGCATTATATGGGGCAAATGTCTCTATGGAGCATCTTATGGGGCCCTTATTAACCTTTATGCAGCACTATATGGGGCAAATGTGTCTATAGGGCTTCTTATGGGGCCATTATTAACCTTTGTGCATTATATGGGGCATATTTTAGTATAATCAAGAGGAGAAATGATCCAGCTGAAGATCATGAGTAAGACTCTAGTTGAAACGCGTTGATCGTCCTCACTGGTGTGCCGGGTGTTTGCTATGTAGAGATTTCTCTGAAGAATGTTATATTGTTTTAGTTGTCCAATAAAGCATCACAAAGTTTGAACCGCCTCCGCATTCAGCTGGATCATTTCGCCTCTTGATTCTATTTGGCGTGGGTGCTCACCCTGATCCGTGCTGGGCATTGGCAGGTCTGGGGATTTCTCTGAAGACCGGTAAGATGACTACATTTTTTTTTCCCCCATATTTTAGTATGGAGCATATTATGGGGCCCATTATAAACTTTATGGAGCATTATATGGGGCATATTTTGCATGGAGCATATTATGGGACCATCATGAACTGTATGGAGCATTATATGGGGCTCCTGATTCAATATGGATATTCAAAAACACTTAACCTACTGATGTCTCAATTAATTTTACTTTTATTGGTATCTATTTTTACTTTTGACATTTACCGGTAGCTGCTGCATTTTCCACCCTAGGCTTATACTCGAGTCATTAAGTTTTCCCAGTTTTTTGTGGCAAAATTAGGGGGGTCGGCTTATACTCAGGTTGGCTTATACTCGAGTATATACGGTACTTTTTTTGTGGACTGAGTTGAAGCTTTTGTTGGCAACATTTTACATAACACTTGGGATCAAATTTATCCAGCACTCTACGCTAAGCACTTACTTTGGGTTTTACATCTAAATCTCTGAGTGCTGTGATTCAGATGAAACTCCCGAGGGATCCATTCACTATAATGAGGCAGCAGAGTTACTCTCGACTCCGTCTGGCCTCTGTTCAGCATTGTCCTTCTTTTCAGAACTGCACAAAACTGTGGCTGACGGCACTTTTATGCCCGTCTGAAAAGATAGACACCGCTGGAACACGTCAGATGGTATCCACATTGCTTTCATCTACCGCATTATAGGGAATCTTCTGCTGGGGGGGTTCTGCCCGAATCACATATTTCAGAGATTTACATGGAAACCCCGGTGTTAGTGCTCTGCTCAGGTTAAATGTGCGCCAAGCCTTACTGCGATCTTTGGGAGGCAGAATGAACAAATCAACAGCAGGTGAAGAATTGGTTTTATTTTGTTTTTACGTTGTTCCTTGTGCGGTATAAGTAATTAGATTACCTTTATTCTTTGGATCGGTGTGATTACAGCGATACCAGATTTATAACAGAGTTTTTATGTTTGGTTGCTGTCACACACAAAAAGATTTTTTTATTGTAAAAACTTTTGCATCCCAATATTTAGATGCCTATAATTTTTCCATACTTCGGCTGACAGAATCACGTGAGAACTTGCCTTTTGCGGGGCGTTTTTATTGGTACCATTTTCGGGTACATGACATTTTTGGATCGCTTTCTATTCCGATTTTTGGGTAGTCAAATGAACAAAAAAAAATTATTTTTGTATTGCTTTATTCTGAGAGATATAACATTTTTATTTTTCCGCTGAAGGCGCTGTATTGCAGCTTGTTTTTTGCGGGACAAGATGATGTTTTCAGAGATACCATTTTTATTTCCATTTTTTTTTAATCGCGTTTTATTTCATTTTTTGTTCGGTGGTATGGTGATAAAGCATAGTTTTTTGCCTAAAATTGTATTTATTATTTTAATGGTGTTCACTGAAGGGGTTAACTAGTTTGACAGTTTTATAGGCTGGGTCGTTCCACACCCGGCAATACCAAATATGTGTACATTTTTTCGTTATTTATTTTGTGATTTTCTTTTTGAAATATATTTTTACAATTTTTTTACTTTTTACATTGTCGCAGGATGGGATATCAACTTTACATCGACTGATCAGTGATCTCACATACAGTGAGGATGTGGCGACGTGTCAACTCTTGATCTAAGCAGGAGCTTAGAGGCCACCATCCGTGGGTGACCCCGCAGCTGTTGCCCGGACTTCCTCTTCATGTTCAAAACGTCTAAAAGGCGGAGACAGTGACACCAGCGCTAATTGGGCACCGGCGTCACATGCCACAACACCGCACGGCGGCCTCAGGAAGAGCGAATGCTGACACGGAGGAAATAGTGCCGGCACGGGAGGTGAATATAAGCTGTATTGTGTTCTTGGGGCCAAGATAGGGGAATGAGAAGGGGTTGTCCTAGTAGTCAGCGCCATCTTTGTGTCTCCCTCTGCCTGTTTACTCACTCTGCTCCTCATTCCTCCATCCATAGGGTGTAATAGGAGGTGTAACCTGACTCCTCACTGTGCTGGCAATCTGAACTAGATAGGGTTTAGCAGGCTTTCAGAGTGGATGACAATTCCGAAGGTGGTGGAGTGTGAAGAGTTTCACGAGAAAGTAGCAGAATTCTCTAATAAAGTATTACACTTTTCTGATATTCATCTGTATTATTGATTTATGCAAAGTACATCTCCCTTCTAAATCATAGTTCTCACGACCTGGATAAAATCAATAAGAAAATATACAGCCTTGGGTATCTCAATCCATCCCTCACAGAAGAGACATAGATATTAATAATATAGAAGCATAATCCTCACAAGCGTTGCCTAAAATGACAGAAATTTCATATTTTCTCTTTCCAAAGAGGGCAAAGGCAGCAATTAGGGAAGCCGCTGCTGACACTTAATCGCCTCAAACTTTCTTGAAGTTTTACAAAACTAGAAACCCATCCAAATGTTAGTCCCAAAGATACGGGGCAAGTGGGAATCGTCAGTAAACAAGACATTGAAAACAATGATATCGAGTAACTAAAAAAAAAAAAGCCGCCATGTCCCAGACTCCAATGCATAGACGTGTCTGGCTTCTTTACAGCTCCTCTCCTACACGGAGCTCGAATAATGGTGTGTACCGCGGTATTTTATTACAGGCTCAGCTATGGGACTGATAAAATTACACCCTAGGTGTTATAGAATTAATCTCATAGGTAAAAACGAAGATGCTAATAAACCACCTGAAATAATTTAGCTTTCCCTACATGAATCCGGGGAAAATAATTGCCTAGAAAGCAGATGATCCACATTGAGCTGTGTATTTTGATATACTGAGCCGCCTAACAAGCAGGTCTCATAATCTGGAGTTAATTAGCACGGCTATGGCATCGGGAGAGCAATGTGACATGAATGGGATGAGAACAGCTTCTGCTGGAAAGACAAAGCAAAGACACACAAACATCTCTATGGCCCTGTGCACATTGTGATTTTGGACTCAACTTAACATGTATGCTGGGAAATGCCTCCCATGTATATGCTACATTGAGGTTGTGAAAGATGTCAGGCGTGGACATCAACCATAGACTGATGGGATCCATTCAAGACTAGTTTCACATCACATTTGAGCCTCTTTTCCGGACTCCTTCAGAAGCTCCCATTTCCAGCTCTGAAACCCCTGAGGAAGCCAATGAAACAACAAGGCAAACAGAGTCCAAAGTCTTCAACTTTGGACTCCATTTGACCTATTTTTTCCCCATCCTCTAAGCACAAAATGACTGTTCAAACCAAGCATAAGTGCTCAGTGCCCCATTGGTGTGGCTGAGTAGTTTAGTGCTCCTTTCCACATACTTATTTTCCACCTATGTCCAACTTTCTCATGCTCCTGTACAGCTAAGCTGGCAATCAAGGAAGAGGAGTAAGGAGATACAAGGAAAACAAGTAGATGGGAAGGTGCACTGAACTGCTTGGACGCATCAAGGGAGCACCAAACACCTGTGCTTGGTTTGAACAGTCATTTTGTGCTCAAACTCCCTTTGAAGAAAATCTGTTAGGAGGATCAATCTTCATAAGCCGTCTATATGGGCACGGAGGTCATGAAAAGTTAAAAAGATCCCTTGATACCTGTGATCCGATGTCTTACTCCAGAAAAATCCACGTTTTTCTTATATAGATCTCCCTGAGAATCTGAATAAAGCGTTTATTCTAAGTGAAAGCGGAGTTACCAGTGTGAGACATGTAGATCAGGAGAGCAGACTGTCAGTCATTATATGTCTCACACTGGAAATGGACCCCCCCATTTATAACAAGCTTTGGTGGCAGATTCTCATGCATATTAGTGTCTGGCCTATAGGTCTTAACAGCTCGTTTACACATAAAACATTGGATCACAGATATCATTTTATTCAGCTTGCCATGACCTACATGGCCATATATGCGGTTTAGGAGGGTTGATCCTACTGACAGATTCCATTTAATCTGGATCAATAGTGGATTAGCACTGTAGACCACATTACTGTGTCCAGCTTAAAAGAGCTGACAATAGAAGTAAATAAATTAAAGATCAAGCAAAGTCCAAAACTAAAGACTCTGGACTCTGCTTACCTCAATGTAGTCAATGGCCCGGACTCATCAAGACCGGTGTTTTTACTAGCCTTCATGAAGAATGTACTAGAGCAAAAAGCACCAAATTCATTAAAACGTGTCCACAACCACAGTCAGGACTGGAGTACATCCCTGTTAGAATTTATGACACATTTGTGGTGTAGTTTACTATGAATTTGTCAGTTGCGATGATGATACATGTCCCCTAAAAGATAAACTTAGCCCACATTTTTAAAAAACTAGGCGCTGGTGCCCAGGAGCGGCTTAAACGCGCCAAAACTTGCAATATGTTTGTGCAACTAGGATCTGCACAATTTTTTTTCCACATTTCAAAACAATTTGACTTCAGAACTCTGGCAAAAAAACAACATTTTGATGAATAGGCCCCAATGTCCCTTTATTGGAATTTCCACTTTTTTAGGCCCTAAATTTAAGCCCGAGACAAGACTATGTGGTGTGAAAGCCATTATAGCTTATGGGTGACAGATGCCACTGTGTATGGCGTTTTCCAGGCTTTGGGGCTCACATTTGCAGTCACTCTATGTGACTGCAGACTTGTGAATCTTCAAAGCATGAACTTTGCATACTTCTGGCCACATTCCCACTAGACATGTCCAGCCTTGCTCAATTTGCTGATATTAAGCAAGGCCGCGCACATCTAGTCGGCATGTGAACGCATGTACGCAAATTAAATGCTTCTGGTCACATGCCCGCTGATTATTAGAACAGCTATCCAAGAGCCAAGGACCACCTGTGGAGGAGAGCTACAGAAAGACCTGGAGTCAACAGGTACAATTGTTTCAAAGAAAATAAGTTATGCCCTCAACCTCTATTGCATGGTGAGCGTACATACAGCCAGAGACTCGATTGCTGAACAAAAAGCATGCTCAAGGGCATCTAAAGTTCGCGCAACAACATTTAGACAAGCCTGTGAAATACTGGGACAATAAAGTCTGGTCGGATAAGACCAAAAATTAACTCTTTGGATGCAATAATCCACATCATGTTTGAAGGCCAAAAGGCACAAAAGGCATTGTATAGCACCTAAAAAACACCATACCAACAGTGAAGTTTGTAGGTGGCAACATCATGGTGTGGGGTTGTTTTTCAGCAAATGGCACTTACAAATGTAACATAACTGAAAAAGGAATGGAAAATGTTCTGAGACATTCTTTAGATAAAGATCTGCTGCCATCTACAAGGATGATGAAGACAAAACAAGAATGGACATTTCAACAAGACAATGATCCCAAACACACAGCCAAGAAAACTCTCAATTGGTTTCAGAGAAAGAAAATAAAGCTGCTAGAATGGCCGGCCAATCACCTGACCTGAATTCTGAAAATTTATGGAAGGAACTAAAGCTCAGAATTCATAGCATTTTCATCTGAAGAGTATTTGTGTGGCAGAATGGACCAAAACCACACCTGAGCAATGCCTGCGACTAGCTTCTCCATACAGTATTGAAGTTGTCATTACCAACAACGTCATTTTGTACGAAGTATTAAATAAATTCCAGTAAGCGCGTTCAATGGTTTTTCCCTGTGTAATTTCTCATTATTACACAATTTGTGGACATCTATGATTTGATTTTTTTTTGCCTGTGTGGATTGGATGAGTTGTTACCGACATCTGGTGAGGATTTCATATGAATAGCACCTTTAGAAATATACTAAGAAAATTGGTGACGTGTTCAATACTTATATCAGCCGCTGTATGTTTCTTTGACAGAAAGTACAAGTAAATGAGAGGCAGAGACCTGCGAGGGACAGGACAGCACCAGAACTGCAGACATGAGGCGAGTACCACTCCTTTTCTTCTTTTTTTTAACCACAATGAGCATTTAGACAAATTGTTTAAAGACCCCCACAGACAGAGCCACATGACCATAACTGCGTAGGTCCTGTAATCGGACTGCAGAGCAGCAAGGGGACGCACAGAGGCAGAGCGTGTCAGAGTATGCGCTGGCAGCGTGTAATGTTCTGGGGTCTGTAGATAGATGGATCCGGTGTGGAATGTATTTAAAGAGGTAATTCCACATCAGGAGGTGAGGGGCCCGGTGAAATCACATCTACAGATATCTCCTGGCTAATGAATATGACCCAGCAGATATCAGTAGCCACAATGTCACCGACCTGGCTCGTCTCCCAATGTTGACGTGAGCAGGTCCGGACTCAAACTGCAAAGGGCATCTGTCCCCCCCAGGACGTATATAACCTATTAATATGGGCATACAGGCGATAGAAATGTTAGACCAGTCCTACCTGTGTGTCGCACATCTGTGGCCTTGTTATTGAAAAATCGTCTTATTTCATTATCCTAATGATTTCTCCCGGGTGTGCAGTGCCTGGAAGAAATCTCTGCCTCCTGTCTTCCTTACCATACCACCCCGCTCCCATCAGTGTCACAGTGCCCTGTGATGTTGACTGGTGGCCCCAGAATCCCGCGCTTGCACCCTGCTATAGCGCAATTATACAGTACCTATTCCGCCCTTCTATAGGTATTGGCTTCAGCGTTCTTCTGCGCAGGCGTCGGCGTGCACAACGATATGGTGCTCCCCCCACTTCCTTCCTCCCTGGAAAGCTAGGAACCATACAGTTTCTGATGTCCCTGCCGCCCACACAGGCATGGTGGGGAGAGCACCTTAATGTAGCAGTGACTCGCCGGCGCATGCGCAGAAGAACACTGAAGCCAAGGCCCATAGAAGGGCGTAATAGGTACTGTCATCGCGCCATTGAAGGGCGCAGACATGGGATCCCGGGGCCACCAGTACACGTCACTGGGCAGTATGACACTGATGGGAGCGGGGTGGTATGCAAATGAAGACAGGAATTTCTTCCAGGCACCGCACATCCGGAAGCCTGTAGGAAATCATTAGCATAAAGAAATAAAAGCCGATCTTTCAACAAGACCGCAGATATAAGGCATACAGATAGAAATGTTAAACTAGTCCTATCACCTGTTTGTCCATATTAATAGGTCATACACATGTACATCCTGGGGGTGACAGATTCCCTTTAATTACAGGATCTGATCTGTACAGATACATGCGCCAACAACCTTAGGCTATGCTCCCACGATGAGTATTTGGCAAGTTTCTTACGCTGTATATGTTTAAAAAAAATGCGTGCAACTTATTTTACTTAATGGGCGCAGAAAATCTGCAACATGAAAAACTCATCGTGGGAACACAGCCTTGTAGGATTATTGAAACATAGCGTAGTCAGGGAAATTGAGGAGTCGGAGGTTTGGCTTACCGACGCCACGGCCCTGGCAGCGCAGGCTCGGATTAAGATGCTAATCTTAGTTCAGACATGAATCAACATGTGACAGGTTCCCTTTAAGGGATTATTTAGACGTTTTTTTTTTGTTTTTGTTTTTTTTTATTTGGAATGTACCCGCTCTAAAAAAAACCTCAAGAGACTGTGTGCACAGCCAATGCAGTCTCCGTATAGGATACACTGCAAAGTCTTTTTCTCCTATTTCTTGAAGCCTGAGCACAGCATGGGGCAAAGTCTTAGGTTATGTGCATACATTAAGTAATTACTACAGACATTGTGGATGAGATTGAGAGTAAAGTGTCAGTCTTTGCTGATGACACCAAACTATAGAGGATACTAAAATCTGACCTTGTCATTACAATATTGCAAAACGATCTGGATAAGATGTCTGAATGGACAAACTCTCGGCAAATGCGGTTTAACGTTGATAAATGTAGAGTATTGCACCTACGATGGAGTAATCCTATAGATGTATATACATTAAATGGAAGTATACTACAGAACTAGAGAAGGACTTGGGTATTCTGGTTACAAGTAAGCTGAGCAGCAGTCCTCAATGTCAGGCAGCAGCTGCCTGAAGTGTAGATATTACATCATCGGACAACCCCCTTAATCTCAGGACCTGCCTCTCAGGATCCATGCAGAAAGGTGTGGACTGTCCAAGTTCTGATGAAACACGGGGCCCTGGCAGAGAAGGTCTTTTCTCCGTGGAAGCAGGATGGGCTCTTCCACTGACATCTTCCTTGCAGAGGAAACCAACTCCTTGGCAAGAAGGACACTACCAAAATGAACTTTGCCCTTTCTTCCTGTACTTTCCTTAGTACTCTTGGAATCAGAGGGAGAGGTCATTCTTACATGCCTGCCCCTGACTACCGACTGGACCTGGAGTAGGACTTCCTACACTGCGTACAGTTCTCTGTAGTTTGAGGACCTGGTTCTGATTTCTGGGCTCCATGTTCCTTAAAAGTATCTCCCTTCCATATGACCACCCCAGTCTTGCTGACTTGCGTCAATGGTGATTACTGTGCAGGGGGAGAGAACCCAGGGAACTCCCATCTGGAGATTTTCCATAATGGTCCACCAGCATAGAGATCTCCTCACTGAGGCAGAGAAGGGCATCACGGTATCTAGGGACAGCTGGCATTTGTCCCAGGCAGATAGAATGGTCCCCTGGAGACCCCGCAAGTGGAACTGACTCTACTGAACACAGGGAGTCAGTTGAGGTCAGGGAATCAGTTGAGACCAGGGAATCAGTTGAGACCAGGGAGTCAGTTGAGACCATGAGGTCATTAGTCCTGGGTGCTGAGGCAACACCGAAGGGAAGCAACAGAATTGGTAGTGAAGGACTCTCCCCTAGACCTTTAGAGCGAACCTTAAGTACTGCTGGAAGGAAGCATGGACGGGAAAGTGGTAGTAGGCATTTTATTTTTTAGGTCTAGGTTATAAATCACTGCGTTTTTGTCTATCAGGGGGACTGTGGACCTGATGGACTCAATTTTGAACTTTTTGTAATTTAACCAGAGATTTAGAGGTTTCAGATTTATTATTGTCCGGCTTTCTCCCGAGGGTTTTTTGACCGAAAAGGGACTGGAGTAGTGACCCTTGCATTTTTCTTGCTCAGATACCAGAACTATTGCCCTGATCTTTAGGAGATCCTGAACATCTGACCACATGAGGGAAACGGCAGACTGGAGGCGGGAGCTCGATATTATGAACCTCCTTGGCGGGGTCTGAGTAAACTCTTCGGTACCCAGAAGAGAATTTCCTTCAACACCCACTGATTTTCTGACATCTGCCAACTTTCCAGGTACCTGTAGAGAAGCCGCGGAGACACCATCACGTGTTTCTCAACGCAAGCAATGAATAGCCAGGTCTTTCACCGGGAAGGAACAACCACGGGAAGGGCAGCATCCAATAAAGGAAAACCACCTATGCCAAAACATGGTATCCATCCACAGACAGCTGTTTCGGGGTATTTGCCCCTCATCAGTGTGGAGTAGGAAACTCCAACTAATAGCCAGTTTCCTACTAGTTTTAGTTTTCCTATTGAAATATTTCCATCTTATTTCCCTTGTAACCGAGGCTGGTATACTGGCTGCAGTTACAGTGGAAATACCTCCTCCTGGATGCATAGCGGAGCTGACGACTAGGTCTCATAATTATACACATGACCGCTGTGTATGGAGGAGGAAGAGCCACCTATTACTGTGTACACAGCGCTTGTTTATAACTATGTATACAGCGATGGAGAAAGCGCAGATAGTAATAAATGGTCTCTGCCTTCTCTATGGGGACTCCAGCTGTCTCTGACAACCGGATCCCACTCTCACAGCTACACAATCGGGCCTAGCCCCATTGTAGAACATCACTGCGGAGTAGGAGCAGAATTTCCCGGTTGTGTAAAGTCAGTGGGAGATCCTGGGATGACCGCACTAACGTTCTATGATAAATTACATCTGACGGAAGATCGTTTTACAAAACGTTGTTTATTTTCACCATTTTTTTAATATGCCACAACTGTCTCATACCAAAATTCCCCTTCATTGCTAAGATTTTTTGCAAGAGTCCCTGGAGAAGAAAAGACAGATTCCGCACCTCACCTTAATAATCTCCAGACCAAATGCAGCGCCGAGGTTCCATGTTTAAAGGAACACACTAAGGGCATGGTCACAATGCGACTTTTCCCGATGGTTTCTGAGTGGGTCCACTCTGAAAAACACCAGGAAAAGCGCTGACAAGACACATAAACGAATGGACCAATTCATTTCTATGTGAAAACCTCTCGCTGTTCATATATTCAGGCTTTTGTGCATCTTATAAAAAGCTTCATGCTTTCAAAACCACCAAGACTTTAAAAGAAATGATCTGACAATTCTTCAGGAGTCTTCTGCTAGAAAGACACTCTGTACTTCACAAAACAAGTTAATGGAAAGGCTAAAAAACTGGTCGGAAAACGCCCGGGTGTCTTTTTAAGTGTATTGTTCAGCGTTTCCGCAGCAAAAATGTGACTGTTTTATTCCTTACTTAATGGATTTAAAGGGATTGTTCCCTTTCAATAAATGAATGTCTCAGGTTATAATAAAGAAACAAGGAATCACCTTCCCTGATCTGTGGCATTGGATACAGTGCTGCCGGCATATAGGCAACAATCCGAGAGCTGAGCAACTCCCGTGTACATGGAACGACCCGCTAAGAGCCACTGTTAACACTAACTGGCTGCCGCGTGGTCGACATGACGTCAGCGCTGCATCTAATGCCACAGACCGGAAGCAGCGACAAAACTCTCTGGTAGACCCAAAAAGAGTGAGTATAGCGTGGTTTGCTTATTTACAGTGACTTGCGAAAGTATTTGGCTCCCTGCAACTTTTCAACCTTTTCCCACATATCATGCTTCAAACATAAAGATACCAAATGTAAATTTTTGGTGAAGAGTCAACAACAAGTGGAATACAATTGTGGAGTTGAATGAAATTTATTGGTTATTTTACATTTTTGTGGAAATTCAAAAACTGAAAAGTGGGGCGTGCAATATTATTTGGCCCCTTTACTTTCAGTGCAGCAAACTCACTCCAGAAGTTCATTGTGGATCTCTGAATGATCCAATGTTGTCCTAAATGCCTAATGATGATAAATATAATCCACCTGTGTGTAATCAAGTCTCCGTATAAATGCACCTGCTCTGTGATAGTCTCAGGGTTCTGTTTGAAGCACAGAGAGCATCATGAAGACCAAGGAACACAACAGGCAGGTCCGTGATACTGTTGTGGAGACGTTTAAAGCAGGATTTGGATACAAAATGATTTCCAAAACTTTAAACATCCTAAGGAGCACTGTGCAAGCGATCTACCAAGACCCGGCCGTCCCTCTAAAATTTCATCTCAAACAAGGAGAAGACTGATCAGAGATGCAGCCAAGAGGCCCATGATCACTCTGGATGAACTGCAGAGATCTACAGCTGAGGTGGGACAGTCTGTCTATAGGACAACAATCAGTCACACACTGCACAAATCTGGCCTTATGGAAGGGTGGCAAGAAGAAAGCCATTTCTCAAAGATATCCATAAAAAGTGTTGTTTAAAGTTTGCAACAAGCCACCTGGGAGATACACTAAACATGTGGACATGTGGAAGAAGGTGCTCTGGTCAGATGAAACCAAAATCGAATTTTTTGGCAACAATGCCAAACAATATGTTTGGCGTAAAGGCAACACAGCTCATCACCCTGAACACACCATCCCCACTGTCAAACATGGTGGTGGCAGCATCATGGTTTGGGCCTGCTTTTCTTCAGCAGGGACAGGGAAGATGGATGGAGCCAAATACAGGACCATTCTTGAAAAAAACCTGTTGGAGTCTGCAAAAGTGCAAAAGACCCGAGACTGGGACGGAGATTTGTCTTCCAACAAAACAATGATCCCAAACATAAAGCAAAATCTTCAATGGAATGGTTCACAAACGTATCCAGGTGTTAGAATGGCCAAGTCAAAGTCCAGACCTCAATCCAATCGAGAATCTGTGGAAAGAGCTGAAAACTGCTGTTCACAAACGATCTCCATCAAACCTCACCGAGCTCGAGCTGTTTGCCAAGGAAAAATGGGCAAGACTTTCAGTCTCTCGATGTACAAAACTGATAGAGACATACCCCAAGCGACTTGCAGCTGTAATCGCAGCAAAAGGTGGCGCAACAAAGTATTAAGTTAAAGGGGCTGAATAATATTGCACGCCCTACTTTTCAGTTTTCTAATTTCCACAAAAATTTAAAATAACCAATAAATTTCGTTCAAATTCACAATTATGTTCCACTTGTTGTTGATTCTTCACCAAAAATGTACATTTGTTATCTTTATGTTTGAAGCATGATATGTGGGAAAAGGTTGAAAAGTTCCAGGGGGCCGAATACTTTCGCAAAGCACTGTATAATATCCTTCATTTCAATTACTGAAAGGGAACAACCCCTACAATAAAACATAAGAAAACCACCAAAAAAGACTGAAAAAAAATGTGCAAAAAATAAAAAAAAAATACAGAAAAAAAAAAGAATTATTCCTAAAGTGTCTGCTGCTTGAAATCCAGATGTTTTAGACCTTTGGGAAAAAAAAAAAGTGTGAACGTAATCTAAGGTTTTGTGTACACAGTGGTTTTTATGAGATGGTCAAACATGACGAGTTTTTAAGTGGAATTCCCTTTAGCAAGTGCTCCTTCTATGGGAGCTTTTGGAGGCGTTTTCTGTCTCCTGATGCGGTTTTAGGCCGGTTTCACACATCAGTGTCTCCGGTACGTGTAGTGACATTTTCTCACGTACCGGAGACACTGACACACGTAGACTCATTCAAATGAATGGGTCTATCCACATGTCAGCGTGTTTTGACGGACCATGTGTCCATGTGCAAAACACGCAGACATGTCCGTTTTTACCCGGACACACGGGCTGCAAAACGTGCCACACGGAGAACAGTGCACACTGTCCTCCGTGAGCACGGACGCCCGCTGGGAAAGCAGCGCTACTGTAAGCGCTGTTCCCCTACGTGTGGTGCTGAAGCCGGCTGTCATCCCTTCTCCCTAGGTATGCCAGCGAGCAGGGGAGAATGAATGAAAGAAAAACCCGACGTGGGGTCCCCCCTATGTTTTTAAACCAGCGCGGCAAAACTCACAGGTGCGGGCTGCTATTCTCAGGCTGGTAAGAGGCCATGGATATGGGCCCCCAGCCTAAAACCAGCAACCCGCAGCTGCCCAGAAAAGGCGCATCTATTAGATGCGCCAATTCTGGAGCGTTGCCCGGTTCTTCCCACTTGCCCTGTAGCGGTGGCAAGTGGGGTAATGAGGGGTTAATGTCACCTTCCTATTGTAAGGTGAAATCAAACCGGTTTAGTAATGGAGAGGTGTCAATAAGACACCTCTCCATTACTAACCCTGTAGTTGTTAAAGGGTTAATAAAACACCACACAGTAAGAATAAAGTAGTGTAATGAAATCATACACCACAAAGTTTCCCATCTTTATTAGTCTGCCAATCCAAGCGAAGCCCTTGAACTCCTGTAAAAATAATAAACCAACAATATACCCATACCTGTCCGGCGTAAAGTCAGTCCCACGCAGTAATTCATATCTGGGGGAATGTACAGTTTACAACCAGGAGCAGTGCTAATGCGACCAGCCCGGCTATAAACTATTGGGGAATGAATGAGAAGCAGCGAGCACAGACTCAGTGACGTCACCGCTAGCTACTGAGCCTGTGACCGCAGCGTCTCATTCATTCCTCAGTAGTTTACAGCTGGGGGCGATCGCATTAGCAGCGCTCTCGGTTGTAAACTGTACATTCTCCTAGATATGGATTACTGCGTGGGACTGACTGTATGGCGGACAGGTATGGGTATAGTGTTGGTTTATTATTGTTACTTTTCCTCTTTTTTTTTTTTAACAGGAGATCGAGGGCTTCGCTTGGATTGGAAGACATTGGTGTCACAATGTGAGATCTCATAGAATATGGAGAGATCTCATGGATCGCATTAAAGCAGCACTGCCCAATCACTAACTCAGGAGGTATAGATGGGTAACTGAGCGCACATACTGCCATGGTGCGCTGATGGAAGCCGCCAGCATGTTGGGATCCCACAAGCCAGAAGGTCAGTCCCAGACTCCTCATGAAGAGTTACATCCTTTAAGCACCGCTAATGGTGAGCACTAATCCTTCTATATTAAATCAAAACACTCTTTTTCGGTGATTAAATTGTATCTCCGTTCATACTGCACCCACACACACAAATGATACACCATTTGAAATGTAAACTTGCCCCCTTCAGCAAGAAAATAGCCAAACAAATCACACGTGCACGATGTGATCACAAAATACATTTTAAACATTAATTTTCATAAACCTGCAGTAAGGAAAAATGACCTGCAGGTGGCACCACACTACCTAAAAGCACAATACCACAAAGCTGAAGCAAATTCTAACATTTGCCTTGGGGGCTTTCCAGCTTGCCGAACTCCTTCCCCAGACGATTTCAGGCAGGTATATATAAAATATTTGCTACATATGTGGAAGTAGAATAAAAGTAAAACTTTACTTGTTTAAGACTTCAGCTTTAAAACTGAAGATATAAATGAATGCAGCCTAAAAGGGACCGGACAGGTTCTGAACCATCAGATTTTCCGTATTATTGGACAGTCATTGAAAAGTCAATCTTCTTTTTAAGGTTGCAGCTTATTGGTGACCTGGAGTCACGTCTGGTTCTGAATAATAAACTACAGAGTTGACATAACTCAGACTGTACATTGTGTCCCGATGGGAGAGATAGGTGGAAACTTGCAAAAATTGAAAGAAAAAAAAAAATCCAACCGTTGGGAAAAAAGGTAAAATAATCTGCAGATATTACTTTTTTTAAGGATATTCCCAATTATTATACAATAGTGTAAATACGCTCAGTTATGGGGTCAATTCTCCTTTATCACTTTTACTGTCAAAGTGGCACTGCTGTATAGGGAGCTGCTCCGTTCACATACATACGGCTGTGCTGCACTTCCCTACACAGCAGATAGATGGCAGTGCTGCTGTGGAGGGGAAAAAAATACTGCTGCCCCTGTTCTTTTGCAAGGTCCTGACAATCAGACTCCTGATCAGTAAGTAAAATACCATTATGTTTAATGTTGGGGGATCTCCTTTAGGCTGGAGTCACACACAATGTATAAAAAATTTGGTCTGTTTTACACGAACGAGAATCGCAGAAATGTTCTCTGAACACAGGCCGCACAGGCCAAGCAGTATATATAATTTGATTTATTCTTTCTTTTTTTACCTAATATATCAATGTTCTAAACGGACAGCGAAACTGTTCATTAGAATTGCAAGTTTGGGAAACACAGAGTCATCAAAGCAATTTCACCAGAATTCTGGAGTAAATTGTTTTGAAAAGTGGATAAATCTTTGCACAACTTGTAGCTGCACAAACATTTTGTGACTTCTGGTGGAGCTGGGGCAGGACGGGGGTGCGGCAGGAGAGTGACGCAGGAGCCATCGCGCTCCTTAGGCCAGAAACCTTACTACAACCAGTCACTGGAGTAAGATTTGAGGGAGGCACAAACTTCTTGATGAATCGGGAGCATCTGACCCCTACTCGCCCCCTCATCATGACAGGCATGAGTCGGTGCCAGGGTGCTGACATCCGAGTTGTGAATTCCGTGTCTCTCCCAAATTCTGAAAACAGAGTTGCTCTGTTTCCTATGTGCACTCCTGTGGGAATCATGTAAGCAGCGTTCCAGTGATTGGAGCCTGGATGGAGATATTTCCAGCTCAGCCATAGAAGGCAGGGAAGGGAAAAACTAATCACAGGAAATTTGTCATCAGTTGCAAAAATTATTTTTAGCCCCAAAATACCTGCTCTGAAGTAAAGAAAAACTGTCTGCAAACATCCATATCCTATAACCAGCAGCAATACCGAAACTAATAGTGCTCCCTCCCACAGTGCGCCGACAAAAACAACAACATGGGTCACCATTACATGGAGAAAGGTCTGTAAGTGCCGATATTAGTCTGCTGATCACACAGACAGTTATAGATTCTGGCAATGCATTCAAAATTCTGCCAGCTTCAGAGCTGAAATCTCCCAGCAGTCCTTGCTGGCTCATCTTTTGCTCTGGTGACTTGCATTCTGGGAAGTAAAATCTCTATGTCAGAGCGGCACATCCCATGGGAAGTGATGAGAAAGTGACTATCCCATAATAATAGGTGGTCACTTGGGTGGTGTACGGTTTCCAATAGCAACAAGAAAAATTATACGTGCAGTGACCACAGATAGAGGTGTGTGTATATATACATACACACACACTAGGGCTGTGTGCACTATTATGGGTAAAACACCCATATATACACTATACATATATAAAACATGGAGAACAACACACCTGGAACTCCAGCCCGTAAATCACAGGAGCATCGTCCTCCATTGCGGTTCCACCTGTCAACAAAACCCTTCAGCCTTGCATTCAATTCAATGAGATATTTTGAGTCACTGCGGCTTCCGTTCCAAGTTTCTTCCTGTTTTTACTGTTTTGTCTAAATAAAGTTGATTGAATTCGAAGTTCCAAGTACTGCGCTTGCGTACAGTAAACCCGCATGCGTACATGCCTTAGGAGAGGAACTGGACGCATGCGCGTTGGACTTACAGGGTTTCACACTGGCAGGTTTTCCTTACGCCTGCGTAGAGATTGCCGGTATCAGCTGAGTGTAGCAGAGGTGGGCGAGGCCGGTGCGGGGAGTCAGGTCGGTGCGATGCTAGAGCTCTGCCGGTAGTCATTTGTCCGTGCGGTTTTCATGTTCGTCAGTGAATAGGACGTTTTGCTGTGAGCAGTGTGTGTCAGGAGTCCTAAAATGCGGTTTCCGGTGTGGATGATGCTTTCTTGCTTTGTGTATAGTTGTTATTCATTGTTCTGATCTCTGCTTGCTGTCAGTGAATGGAAATATGATGTTTATGGTGAGAAGGTGAAATCCTGCTGTGTTTGCACTCACTGACAGTATCAGAGTGCGGACGTGACCCGCTGCATTCAGGAATGGCGCTGTCTCCGGCAGAGGATGAATGGGGCAGAGGTAAGCGGCCCCCTCTCCATACAGCTGGGGCAGAGGTAAGCGGCCCCCTCTCCATACAGTGGGGCAGAGGTAAGCGGCCCCCTCTCCATACAGCTGGGGCAGAGGTAAGCGGCCCCCTCTCCATACAGCTGGGGCAGAGGTAAGCGGCCCCCTCTCCATACATCTGGGGCAGAGGTAAGCGGCCCCCTCTCCATACATCTGGGGCAGAGGTAAGCGGCCCCCTCTCCATACAGCTGGGGCAGAGGTAAGCGGCCCCCTCTCCATACAGCTGGGGCAGAGGTAAGCGGCCCCCTCTCCATACATCTGGGGCAGAGGTAAGTGGCCCCCTCTCCATACAGCTGGGGCAGAGGTAAGCGGCCCCCTCTCAATACAGCTGGGGCAGAGGTAAGCGGCCCCCTCTCCATACAGTGGGGCAGAGGTAAGCGGCCCCATCTCCATACAGTGGGGCAGAGGTAAGCGGCCCCCTCTCCATACATCTGGGGCAGAGGTAAGCGGCCCCCTCTCCATACATCTGGGGCAGAGGTAAGCGGCCCCCTCTCCATACATCTGGGGCAGAGGTAAGCGGCCCCATCTCCATACAGTGGGGCAGAGGTAAGCGGCCCCCTCTCCATACATCTGGGGCAGAGGTAAGCGGCCCCCTCTCCATACATCTGGGGCAGAGGTAAGCGGCCCCCTCTCCATACATCTGGGGCAGAGGTAAGCGGCCCCCTCTCCATACATCTGGGGCAGAGGTAAGCGGCCCCCTCTCCATACAGTGGGGCAGAGGTAAGCGGCCCCCTCTCCATACATCTGGGGCAGAGGTAAGCGGCCCCCTCTCCATACAGCTGGGGCAGAGGTAAGCGGCCCCCTCTCCATACAGCTGGGGCAGAGGTAAGCGGCCCCCTCTCCATACAGTGGGGCAGAGGTAAGCGGCCCCCTCTCCATACAGTGGGGCAGAGGTAAGCGGCCCCCTCTCCATACATCTGGGGCAGAGGTAAGCGGCCCCCTCTCCATACATCTGGGGCAGAGGTAAGCGGTCCCCTCTCCATACAGTGGGGCAGAGGTAAGCGGCCCCCTCTCCATACATCTGGGGCAGAGGTAAGCGGCCCCCTCTCCATACATCTGGGGCAGAGGTAAGCGGCCCCCTCTCCATACAGCTGGGGCAGAGGTAAGCGGCCCCCTCTCCATACAGCTGGGGCAGAGGTAAGCGGCCCCCTCTCCATACAGCTGGGGCAGAGGTAAGCGGCCCCTCTCCATACAGCTGGGGCAGAGGTAAGCGGCCCCCTCTCCATACAGCTGGGGCAGAGGTAAGCGGCCCCCTCTCCATACAGCTGGGGCAGAGGTAAGCGGCCCCCTCTCCATACAGCTGGGGCAGAGGTAAGCGGCCCCCTCTCCATACAGCTGGGGCAGAGGTAAGCGGCCCCTCTCCATACAGCTGGGGCAGAGGTAAGCGGCCCCCTCTCCATACATCTGGGGCAGAGGTAAGCGGCCCCCTCTCCATACATCTGGGGCAGAGGTAGGCGGCCCCTTCTCCATACAGCTGGGGCAGAGGTAAGCGGCCCCCTCTCCATACATCTGGGGCAGAGGTAAGCGGCCCCCTCTCCATACAGCTGGGGCAGAGGTAGGCGGCCCCTTCTCCATACAGCTGGGGCAGAGGTAAGCGGCCCCCTCTCCATACAGCGGGGCCTTCAGACCATAGAGGTGCAAATCAGTGGTGGTCTGCAGTCTGGGCCCCTCCCTGATCTCCCCTACCACTTACCTCTGCCCCATTCACCCTCTGCCGGAGACAGCGCCATTACTGAATGCAGCGGGGACACGACCGCGCTCTGGTACTCCCATGTCCTATAGGATAGGTCATCAGTATCAGGTCAGTGGGGGTCCGACAGTGTCACCCCTCAGCTGTTATCAGGTCTTGGCTGTCCAGAGGCAGCACAGCTCCCCTCACTTTGTAGTGGCCGTTCTCTTCTCTGCAGCTCTGCTCCCATTCACTTCAATAGAACCTGAGCTGCAGTCCCTCAGAATGGCCACTGCGCGGTGAACAGAGCTGTGCTGTCCCAACTCCATACACTGTGCACATCCGGCCCCTGATAGCAGCTGATTGGCCGGTGGTGTCAGCTCCAATCTGATATTGACCCAAGGATAGGTACTCAATTTATGTCCTGGATAGTCCTATTAATTTTATGGAATAACCCTCTAATAAATTTCGCTCGTATACAAATGCCATAAAATCACATCTGTCAGCGAAGCATCGGCAGAGACTTGTACCATTTTTAAGACTACTTTTCTCATGACTTTCCAATTGGAGGTTTTCTTTAAAGGGAAGCTTTCATCTGATCCACGGGCAGCAGGAATCGGAGACTGGCGGCATTTAATTCTGCAGTTTTTCAGAGATATATGTATATATATATATATACATATATATATATATATATATATATATATATATATATATATATATACACACGTACAGGGGTTGGACAAAATAATGGAAACATCAACAAAAGTTACCGTAGTTTAATATGGTGTAGGTCCACCCTTTGCGGTGATTACAGCCTCAATTCTCCGAGGTATGGATTCATACAAGGTGTGAATTGTTTCCTAATGAATTTCAGCCTCTTTTGCAGTTAGTTACATAGTTATTAAGGTTGAAAGAAGACTGTAAGTCCATCTAGTTCAACCCATAGCCTAACCTAACATGCCCTAACATGTTGATCCAGGGGAAGGCAAAAAAACCCCATGTGGCAAAGAGTAACTCCACCATGGGGAAAAAAATTCCTTCCCGACTCCACATACGGCAATCAGACTAGTTCCCTGGATCAACGCCTTATCAAGGAATCTAGTGTATATACCCTGTAACATTATACTTTTAAAACACCCTCCAGTTCTTTGAGCGACGATGGCGGCGGAAATCGACGTCTAACTTGAATCTCTAAAATTGACCATAAATGCTCAATAATATTGAGGTCTGGGGATTGTAGGGGCCAGATGAGATGCTCAACTTCATTAGAATGTTCCTCGTGCCATGCTTTTTAACGATTCTAGCTGTATGAATTGGTGCATTATCATCCTGAAAGTTGGTGTTCCCCTCCGGGAACAGTGCTTGAACCATTGGATGCACTTGGCCACCCAAAATGCCTAAATAATCTCGTCTGTTAATTCTTCCATGAAGGGATATCATTGGCCCGGGGTATCTCCACGAAATAGCACCCCAGATCATCACAGAACCTCCACCATGTTTTACGATTGGGAGAAGGCAGTCTGGATGGAATGCTTCTTTTGGCTGTCTCCAAATGTACACTCGGCCGGAGGTCGGAAATAGGGTAAAAGATGATTCGTCTGAGAATATCACATGTTTCCACTGCTCGAGAGACCAATTCTGGAGGTTTCTACACCACTCTAAACGCTTGGGAACATTTGTCATTGAGAGCAGCGGTTTTCTAATTGCAGCTCTTCCGTGGAATCCAGATTTGTGCAGCTCCCGACAAACAGTTTTTGTGGAAACTGGGTTCTGTAGGTGTTCATTGAGCTCAGCAGTGATTTTCGGAGCCGTGGTCTTGCGATCCTCTCTCACAATTCGCTTTAGAGTCTGACGGTCTCTTTCAGTCAACTTTGACTTTCGGCCGGACCTGTGCTTTGCTGCGGACATTTTTCCTTCTCTTTCAAACGCAGTCATTACTTTGGAGACAGTACCTCTTGACACGCCAAGCATTCGGGCACTTTCTGTTACACTAGCGCCTGCCATACAAGCACCAACAATTTGGCCTCTTTGAAAATCCGAGAGGTCTGCCATTGGTATCAGGTTCTCATCAATGTTCTTACAATTATGCAAAACAAACAGTTAATTTACATATACATATCACATAACACAAATAATCAACTACAAAACATTACGATATATCACGGTTTGCATGTTTATAACACTTTCGAAGATTATGATGTTAGGTGTTTCCATTATTTTGTCCAACCCGTGTGTGTGTGTATATATATATATATATATATATATATATATATATATATATATATATATATATATATATATCACCTGTCCAGGAGGTGAGTATGAGGAACCAGAGCATTTAAGGAGGGATTGCCAATTAGTGGGCACCCCCTTCAATGTGGCATATCACTAGGGTATTGCAGCTGTCAGATTATGATATTAGTGGGGTCCTGTCCATCCTTTACACCAGATGTCCCCACCCGGCAGTTACTGAGCCTCACATGTTATTATTTTAAGGGCACAGACATATTTCTCCTGCGGCGATCGCATCGCAATCCTCGGACTGACAGTTTGCTCTTTTGCCCTGAGCATGGCAGCTGCATAGAAATACATCATTCTCCGGTCAGAATAAGCTCCGGGCCAGTCTGTGCACGAGAAATACGTCCGTCTGCCTGCGCCCTTATAGAAGTCATTTGTGGCATTATTACTTTTTAAACGGGTTCTCAGAACATTCTTACTTCATAAGGGGGCACTTGGGAGAAAGTTACTCATATAAAGTTACACTCCGGCATAAGTACTTTATAAGGGGGAAGGAGAGGTTGGGTCGTTATTACTTTATAAGGGAGAGGAAGAGGATGGGTTGTTATTACTTTATAAGGGAGAGGTTGAGTCATTATTACTTTATAAGGGGGAGGGAGAGGTTGTGTCGTTATTACTCTATAAGGGAGAGGTTGAGTCGTTATTACTTTATAAGGGGGAAGAAGAGGTTGGATCGTTAATACTTTATGAGGTGGTGCTCAGGGCATTATTACTTTTATAAAGAAGTATTTCCAGCAATATTACTGTATAAGGATGTTCTCGGGGAATTCTAATATTCAGCGGGGCACACAGGTGGCTACTACGATTTTCTTGCATAGGATGTGGCTTGCAACCATGTTTTATAGCTGAAGGTGGTTATCAAAGTAAAAAAGGGTTTGGGGGTTCAGCAGCATCCACAGCCTCCAGCATCAATGTGCAGGAAACAGCTGTTAAGGAGGTTAGGGGGGCACAGTGGCACCCTCAACCACCAACATCAATATGCAGGAAACAGTTGTAGAGGAGCTGCAACCCTTTAAAGGGAACCTGTCACCCCCCCAGTTGTTTCAAACTAAAAGAGCCAGCTTGTGCAGCAGTAATGCTGCATTCTGACAAGGTGGCTCTTTTAGTTCTGGGTGCTGTAACTTGAGAAATAATCAGTTTTATAATTTGTCTGAAATACCTGGTCCTCAGTCAAGTGGGCCGGCATTTCCCCCCTGCTTCAGGCAGCACACAGCTGTCACTCACATCTTCCGGGTGCCGACTACTCCTCACCGCTGTTTTCAAAAGTAGCCGTGCCTGCGCTCTTATCCCCTGCCTGGTGCAGGCGCAGTGAACGCTGTGAACGCCTGCGCGGCCGCCCTGCTTGTGATTCCCAGCCCCGCAGTGACTTATGATTTATTCACATTGCGGGGTTGGGAATCACAGGCAGGGCGGCCGCGCAGGGGATAAGAGCTCAGGCGCTGGCTACTTTTGAAAACAGCGGTGGGGAGGAGGCGGCGCCCGGCGCCAAGAAGATGTGAGTGACAGCTGTGTGCTCTTTGAAGCAGGGGGGAAACGCCAGCCCACTTGACTGAGGAGCAGGTATTTCAGACAAATTATAAAACCGATTATTTCTCAAGTTACAGCACCCAGAACTAAAAGGGCCACCTTGTCAGAATGCAGCATTACTGCTGCACAAGGTGGCTCTTTTAGTTTGAAACGACTGGGGGGGTGACAGGTTCCCTTTAAGGGGTAGTCTGCAAGAGCACATATAGTTTGGATGGAGCGGTAGGTGAACCTGCATTTCACCCATCCATTCAAAGTCTACAGCACAGAGAGAAGAACCTGTATCAGCAGGGTCCCAGCAATTGGGTCCCCATTGAAGTAGCCTTTGTCACAACTCCAGTGGCTGGAATGCCCCTTTAACACTTTTATTCTAATGATTATGGGACTTCTTGCAGTCAGATCTTCACTAATCGTAAAGTCCTGGTTTATCCCATGGTTGCGCCATCATTTTCCATAGTGGAATAGTGGAAGTGGAAGTGGAAGATAATTTTTGTCATTATCTTCTTTCTCCCGACATGATATAATTTACATCCCGCTGCTCATTGCGAGGGTCCTGCTACCGCTTTGTTAGACATTAGTACCTTTCCGGGAAAGACGTTTCATATATTTTAGTAACAGGTTCTACCCTTCTCTTTTGAACAGCAGAAATGGAGATCCCTGATATCCGCCCTGAAAATGAGCCAACTTTACCCACTAATACAACCGGATCCGGCTCGCCTATGATCGCGGGGTTCCCACAAATTAATCCCCCTGAAGAACAGGAGGAGATTCTTCTCCAGGATGAAACCATCTATCTCGATGCAGACAACTTTGAATCTGAGGAAAATGTCACCCTCTCCGAAGACTCGGGCAACCTGCTGGAGAAAATAAACGAGCAAATGATGGAAAGTGTCATCATCTCCGACTCTCCCAACATCAGTGAGGATGATGCCGGGGACGTCGGCTGCCTACAAGACATTGTGGATGAAATCGAGAACAGCCGAACTCTGGACCTCCAGGCAGTGATGGCGGCAGAGTATGATGGACACATAGACACTAGTCCGCAGCTGCCCGTCAGTCCTGAAGCTTCTGACGCAGAGATATTGACTCTGACCAGTGACTTTCTACAGCCACAGAATGTACCTGAGGTGGAAAGCGAAAATCTGGATGTAAAGGCACAAGGAGAGCACAAAGAAGAGCTGGTTCCCCCAGAAAGTAAATCATCTCCAGCAGAAGAGACCATCCCGGTCTGCACCATCTTCAGCCAGTCTAATTCCCAGCAGTCCTTTTTAATCCATGACGGCTTTGAGTCTCAGATGGTGAAATCTCCCAGTTTTGGACTGGAGATGAGAAACACTCTAAAGGCTCAGACACAAGTCGTCCAGCCGAGTCCGAGCCTGAGCAACTTCTTCTCTGATAACGTCAATAACAATTCTTCCGCCGTGGACTTTTTCGATTCCTTCACCACGTCTTCCACCTTTATCTCTGTCAGTAACCCAAACGCAGCACCCGGTGGCCCTGAACGGAGCCCGGCACCCATAACTCCAGACACCAGCACCTCCCAGGACCCGGCCGCTGTTGGCTTTTTTGTGGCAAACAAATCCCTGGATTCAACTGGGTCATCTAATGCAGTGGAGGTTCCCCAGTCCCCAAAGCCATTTTCGCAGATTCATAGTGTGTTTGCAGGAAGCGATGACCCGTTTGCCACAGCTCTTAACATGAGCGAGATGGACAGGAGAAATGATGCATGGCTGCCCTCCGAGGACACGAGGAACATACTCGTTTCTGTAGCAACTCAACAGTTTAACCCTGTGTTCATTGACAAGGAGAAGCTGACAATGCCGGGCTTGAAATTTGACAACATTCAGGTAAGCTGACCGGTACTATCAGTGGTATTGTAACTCTTCCCATTGTTCACATTTAAAGGGCATGTCCAGTTTCGGGAAAAAAAATTAAACAGTCCTTTCCCACCCTCCCTGGGTCCAGCACTGAATCTCCGCTGCTGCTTTGGTTTCTCATATTGTTTGCATGTGAAGAGCTCAGTGGCTCTGCTTGAGTTGACGGCACCAGCCACTGAGCTCAATTATTGGCTGCAGCGCTGCCCACATGACGTGACCCATTTAGGGCGAGCAAAGAACAGGTTTTTTTTTTTTTGTTTGTTTGTTTTTAAATATGGAAGAAAGGTTTTCTCCTAAATCAGAAAGCAACTTTACAGAGGTCGTCCCAATATCTCACATTAATGACCTATCCTTGAGTCATCGGTATCAAATCTGTGGGGGTCTGACACCCCACAATCAGCTGTTATTAGTATGTATACATTGATCAGGGCTGTGTATGGCCGCTGCACATCTGCTCCAATTCTAGAGAACAGGCGATTGTGGCATCACAGTAATGGATGTGTCCCGAAAAGCTCATGTATCCATGAAGGAGATGCCGAGACGGAGGCCATACTGGGACATCCATCACACAGGCACCAATATGGTGTCCATATGCAGATACATTTCTTTATCCTGATCCCGTCCGTACAGTAGTGTAGTGTAGTCTTCTGTGTTATTCTGTACATGATTTCTTAGAGATCTCCTGGGATAATCGTCCCGAGATAACTAAATGGTCACTCTTTTGGGCTAATGAATAGATTTGATATTTATGTCGGCAGCTTTTCTGGTACGCTTGTGAAATATAGAAAGAGCATGAAATGTTAGAGTGGCGCCCAAGAGATTTAAAGGGCCTTTCTACTATTGTCTAAACGACCAGTTAGCCCTTCGATTTTTATTTTTTTTTACAAGTGGATCACCATACGTACTGCTAGGTTACTAATGTGATCCGTCAAGGGACTCCTAGGATTGTTCAAAGCATGTAACATGTTCTAGGGGTTGTCCAAGCTTGGGGTCATTCTTTGTGACTGCAGACTTGTGAATCCTCCACAATGCGCAGTGTTCCTGCTGTCAGGATTCTCCCGAGAGTGGGCGGATACGTGGCTTTAAGATATTTGCCTCCATGTAGTTAGATGCCGACTAGACATGTGAGGCCTCGCTCAATACGAGTGAATTGAGCAAGGCCGGACACATCTAGTTGGGATGTGGTCGGAAGTATGCAAATCAGGTACTTATGGTCCCATGACTGCCGATGCCAGCTCCGGAGAATCCTGATAGCATACATGTGCTGTACTCTTACACGCTCTCTATAATAGGTGCTCGGGTCACAAGAGCGCCCCGTAGGCTCCCGAGTCAGTCAGCTTCTCTGTTCCTGTGCTCCTCCGATGCAGCGGAGGTGACGCTGCCTGTGGTTACTGTAGGCGTTCAGGGCAGCCGTGCAACAATGCTGTAAATCGAGCAGGAGGAGCAGAAGGCCTTCAGCAAACAGGGAGGAGGAGGAGCAGAGCTTCTGTTCAACAAAGTAATAAAACCCCTTAAGGGAATCTGTCAGCAGGTTTTATCTATGGGATCTGAAATCAGCATGATGTGGAGACAGAGACCCTGATGTGTCACTTACTGGTGTAGTGCTTGGTGTAGTTTTGATAGAATCCCTGTTTAAAACAGAACCCAAGAAAAAAAAATGAGCATACACCCTACAGCGAGTAAATAATGAAATAGTAAAAGTACATGTAAATAAGATAGGGGACTTGGTTATCACGATTTTGCTATAAAAAGAAAAGTATAAATGCCATCCCACCTCGACAAGGTGTACAGATTGGCACTATCCTAACCTGCCTCTAGTATTAACACCTTAGCATGTATCAAACGACGTCAACGTGAGCAAGGGCCGAGCAGAACAGGGTAGTCCAGCTCAGTTTTTTTATTTTGCTGTACTCTTCTATTTTGTAAAAGCAGGGAATGTTACCTCCCTTTCTGAGCGAAGTATTTCATCTGTATAGGGTTCCATGGATTGGTGTCTCAGTCAGGCCCTGTCCTGCTCGGCCCTTATCCACAACGTTTTAATACTAGAGATAGGGTAGGACTGCCAGATGGGTTCACCTTGTTGTGGTGGGATGGCTTTTAGCATTAACTAAGTCCCTATGTTATTTATCTGTACTATTACTATTTACCGTATTTTTCGGACTGTAAGGCTATGTTCACACGATGCGTTTTTTGCTGCGGATCCGCAGCGGATTTGCAGCTGCGGATCCGCAGACGTTTTCCATGCAGGGTACAGTACAATGTTACCCTATGGAAAACCAAAACCGCTGTGCCCACTTTCCTTTTTTCGGCTTGAAAATCCGCGCTGATTTTCTGCGGAAAAAAAGAAGTAGCATGTCAATTCTTTCTGCGGATTCCGCAGTGGGTTTACACCTGCACCAATAGGAAAGTGCAGCTGGAAACCCGCAGTGGAATCCGCAGTAGAAAAAGGACAGAAAACTGCAGTGAAAACCACCGCGGTTTTGCACTGTGGTTTTTCCAAATCAGGACCTGAAAAATCCGCAGCAAAAAAAGGACAGTGTGAACAAGCCCTAAGAGGCACCAGACCATAAGATGCACCTAGGTTTTAGAGATGGAAAATAGCAAAAAATGTGGTCATGACGCACTGTTATGGGGGGTACTGCTGTTAACACTGCAACAGGGGTAATGTCCCCCAATTCTGTATTAATATCCCCAATCCAGATATATATAGCCCTTATCCTCGTACACATGGTCCCCTTATCCCCATCCTGGCATGCATGGCCCCATCAGAAAAACATTAAAAAAAAATGCCCCATAAACCATTCTACTTACCTTCCCAGCACTTCCTCGCAGCGTCCTGTTCTTGTGCCAGCAGCTGATTTATGCTTGTAAGTAGCACATGGCAGTGACGTCTTGCGCAGCTTACAAGCCAAGGTCAGATGCTGGAATACTCACTTCTGCCCATGTCCGGGAATATGGGCATGGGGAGCAGTGAATATTCATTCTCTTTAATAGCAGGCACACGTAATCGCCCGGCCGCTGCAGGAACTATAGCTTCTCCTGCAAAAAAATAAATAAACTTAAACATAAACGTACGGCTCTTGGAATATGTGGATGCAAATGCTTAATTATACTTCATAGCAGAGCCACAAAAAGAGGACTCCAAATCCTCCAAAAATTCAAGAATAAAGCAAATAAAGGGCAGCAGTGTTTCCCTGCCCAGATCTCAGAACTAATGTACTCTCAGGATGCAGCAAACCCATGTAGTTGGTGGCAACACAGGTGCAAAATACTGATGAGACAACCACTCACAGCCTACCAGGTCATGGAAGGGGTGATTGGTTAGTATTAGATTGCACAATAGCGGCTTGTATAGGGCTTACAGCCTACTAGTGATGCCCATACTATCAGTATAGGTGGGCTGCCCAGCTTTGTCTAAATGCTTCTCATGAGAACAGACACCCTGGTTTACCAATCTGTTCTCATGGGAGGCATGTAGATAGTGATGGGCAACCCGCCTAGGCTTTCCCGTGATGTGACTTCACCAGTGACTGCCAGAGCAGCGGTGTGAAGCCCGTGCTGGACCCAGAGGGGGCGAGGACCTGCTCTGTTTGTTTTACAGCTTTCCCGAAAGTGGAAAACCCTTTAAATAATTGAGTTGTAGGGTTCCTGTACATTGATGGTTCTACCCTATGACAAAGGGGACTACACTCTCCAACTTTGGGGCTTCTTTCGGCTAGGACTGGGGCATGCATAGTGCCCTATGTAGGGTCAGCACAGTATAGGGACTGGTCGCCTTTCCTGTTGGCCAACGCTGCACAAAAAGATATTGTGCCATTTGGCTAATAGGATCCATCCAAGGATGCACTGAATACAAAGTCTGAGTCCGCTGTATTCGTGTGGGGAGCCATCGCCTGCCGTCCTCAGTGATCGCCCGGCTGCTGTGTTTGGGTGTGCACATCAGACGGGGATCACTGCCCTGGTAGTCGGGGGAGCGTCATCCCTTTGTACACCGGCCTTGTGTCCGGTGTATTGTGGCACCTAGTACTCGTGCTTCCCTTGCGTATTGTAGCACAGTGCGGTGACGGATCCGCTTGTTTTCCACTTACAGAGATTTTCCAATGTAGGTCGATATGATCTCAGGTTCTCAAAGAAGTTTTTCCTCCGGAACTGTCGCTATCAGCTCATTTATGATCAGGAGCTTGGTGACAGTCTGATCTCCCGGCCTCGTGTCTCATCCTACAAGGTATTGGGTCACATCGGCCATTATTGGATCACATCAGCCTGTCTTTGCCCTCGTTCTGTCGCCATCAGACATTCTTGGTGGCCTCTTGGCATCATGTCTTGGCTGCTGTCTACATAGTATCACATATTTCGGAGGAATCTTCAGCTGTTCCTATAAGGAGCCATAGGTTAGGATTGGTTTTATGTTGTGAGTATGCTGAACATGTTTCTCCTGTTTCAGGGTGATGCGGTCCGGGAACTTATGCTGCGCTTTTTGGGGGAACAAGCTGCCATGAAAAGACAGGTCCTCACCGCCAATTCTGTAGAACAGACCTTTCTGGGGCTGAAACAGCTTCTTGTAAGTATGTGGCTCGTTGGGACTGGTGGCTCAGGAGACAGCAGGTCTTTGGAGTTTATTGACGTACTTTTATGTGCTGATGGGGCGTCATTTGCCGCTTAAGAATACGAATGTACATTATGGGGAAGGTGCGGGGACATGAGTTGTGCCTGACTTATCCCTGCAGGTTAACCCTGCAAATGCCACGGATGCCACTGCAGCTACGGCATGTAGGGAGTTTGACAAACAGCCTTCTTTCTATCAGTCTATGGCAGTGTTTTATCAAAGTGATTAAAGGCTCACAACTTCATGTGGGATTAATAAATGTTGAAAAAAAATAATCTATGAAGAATATGGGATATATAATTTCATACCAGTTGGCTGTATCTTATCCGGTCTGAGGTTATAGACCTCGTTCAATGTGTGAAGCTGAGACAGGACACCTGGCACAGCAGGTCGTCCAGCTTCAAAAGATCCAAGTGGAAAAACTCGCACCCCCAGCAGCCTGGCTGGTACTAAGGCCTTTTTGGCAGGATGAACCCCTGCTGGGTCCTCAAGCTGCTTAATTGTTTCAAAAGACCCCACCCCCCGGGCCGAGGTCCATAGGAGATCTGCAATGACTGGCATAGGGGTCTTCTGCAGCCTCTGTTGTCATGCCAACCCATCGGTGCCCTGCGATCATGTGTCAGGGGCGCCAATGGATTGGGTTTATAACACACTTTCGGCTTGCGCGAGTTACATGCCGCTGTCAGATTGACAGTGGCATTTAACATGTTAACCGCCTCAGTTGGATCGCTGTTCCACCCATGGCTGTTGGGGGCACATGACAGCTTATCAAATCAGCTGTCTTGTGCCTGAAAAGATACGGCTCAGCGCTGGAGACCGCATCAAAGAGGGGGAAGCGACCTATGACATATCTATACTAGGGATGAGCGAAAGCTTCGGATAACTCCTTATCCGAATAGCTATGGCGCTGCAGCTGCATTTGTCACGGCTGTGTGACACTCACAACACTGTTTGTTGGACTCTCCATTACTGAGATATGGTCTCCTCTTCCATGTATATACGGTAAGTCTAGTCTATTTATCCAAAGGGGCGTGGTCATTAACTCTTCTCTGTGGGAATCTTCTTGAGGACCACGCACAGTTGGCTAATAAAAATAGATTTATATATATATGTAGGGAAGAAGGGCTGTATCTCAGGAACGGGAGAGGAGCAGGACCAAAAGGAAGACAACACCAGATGCTGGAGAACAGCTGGTGTCGGGCTCCTGGCACTACTAGGCGCTATCTCAGCCCCCTATGGCGAACCATACACAATAAGCCCCACCCACTGAGTCACAAATGGGAGGGGTCAGGAGACAATGAACTTCTTTTGTTTTTTTTTCAAGATTCTCTGAAGAACACTACGATAAATTTGCCAAACTGAAATTTGCATAAAAAAAGTTTAATATTGGAACACATTTTTTTTATGTATTTTAGACAAGTTCTTTACTTTATTGACACAAAGTTTGGCATTGAGTAAATCAAGTGTTGCTTTATAGAAAGGGACAATTAAAAAAAATATATATGTAAAACTTTAGGTGAAAATTTCTTGCAGAGAGTAATCACAGTTTACACTGAGTTTTTGGCTTGGACGCTGTAAACATGCGTAGATTTCTCATCCAGCCTGAGCCGTGTGATAAACTGGGCAGATTTCAGCACTAGATAATCTAACGTCACATGAGTTCTTTATTCTCACACACAGGAACTGTTCTGGGGTGCGCTTCCTGCATCCAAGATCCTTTCTTCTTTTTTTTTTTTTCTTTTTGTAGTTTTTTCACCAAATTCAGGAAATCATAGCTGTTTATCCATGATTATATTAAAAATGTTGCATCAAACAAGCCATTTTTGCATGAACAGTGCAGTGTAGAGTATTGATTGCATACATTTACTGCGGGTGAAATAAGGATTGAACACATCAGCAATTTCCTAAGGGAATATATTTCTAACGGTGCTATTGACATGAAATTCTTACCAGATGTCAGTAACAACCCATCCAATCCACAAAGGCAAAGAAACCAAACCATAAATGTCCATAAATTATGGGTAATAATGAGAAATGACACAGAGAAAAAGTATTTAACCCCTTCATGACCCAGCCTATTTTGGCCTTAATGACCTTGCCGTTTTTTGCAATTCTGACCAGTATCCCTTTGAGGTACTAACTCAGGAATGCTTCAACGGATCCTAGCGATTCTGAGATTGTTTTTTCGTGACATATTGGGCTTCATGTTAGTGGTAAATTTAGGTCGATAATTTCTGAGTTTATTTGTGAAAAAAACGGAAATTTGGCAAAAATTTTGAAAATTTTGCAATTTTCACATTTTGAATTTTTATTCTGTTAAACCAGAGAGTTATGTGACACAAAATAGTTAATAAATAACATTTCCCACATGTCTACTTTACATCAGCTCAATTTTGGAAACAATTATTTTTTTGCTAGGAAGTTATAAGGGTTAAAATTTGACCAGTGATTTCTCATTTTTACAACAAAATTTACAAAACCATTTTTTTTAGGGACCACCTCACATTTGAAGTCAGTTTGAGGGTTCTATATGGCTGAAAATACCCAAAAGTGACACCATTCTAAAAACTGCACCCCTCAAGGTGCTCAAAACCACATTCAAGAAGTTTATTAACCCTTCGGGTGTTTCACAGCAGCAGAAGCAACATGGAAGGAAAAAATGAACATTTAACTTTTTAGTCACAAAAATGATCTTTTAGCGAATTTTTTTTTATTTTCCCAAGGGTAAAAGGAGAAACTGGACCACGAACGTTGTTGTCCAATTTGTCCTGAGTACGCTGATACCTCATATGTGGGGGTAAACCACTGTTTGGGCGCACGGCAGGGCTCGGAAGGGAAGGAGCGCCATTTGACTTTTTCAATGAAAAATTATCTCCATCACTAGCAGACACCATGTCACGTTTGGAGAGCCCCTGTGTGCCTAAACATTGGAGCGCTCCCACAAGTGACCCCATTTTGGAAACTAGACCCCCCAAGGAACTTATCTAGAAGCATAGTGAGCACTTTAAACTCTCAGGTGCTTCACAAATTGATCCGTAAAAATGAAAAAGTACTTTTTTTTCACACAAAATTTCTTGTAGCCTTAATTTTTTCATTTTCACATGGGCAACAGGATAAAATGGATCCTAAAATTTGTTGGGAAATTTCTCCTGAGTATGTTGATACCTCATATGTGGGGGTAAACCACTGTTTGGGTGCACGGCAAGGCTCGGAAGGGGAGGCGTGCCATTTGACTTTTTGAATGGAAAATTAGCTCCAATCGTTAGCGGACACCATGTCGCGTTTGGAGAGCCCCTGTGTGCCTAAACATTGGAGCTTCCCTACAAGTTACCCCATTTTAGAAACTAGACCCCCAAAGGAACTTATCTAGATGCATAGTGAGCACTTAAAACCCCCAGGTGCTTCACAGAAGTTTATAACGCAGAGCCATGAAAATAAAAAATAATTTTTCTTTCCTCAAAAATGATTTTTAGCCCAGAATTTTTTATTTTCCCAAGGGTAATAGGAGAAATTGGACCCCAAATGTTGTTGTCCAGTTTGTCCTGAGTACGATGATACCCCATATGTGGGGGTAAACCACTGTTTGGGCGCACGGCAGGGCTCGGAAGGGAAGGCACGCCATTTGGCTTTTTGAATGGAAAATTAGCTCCAATCATTAGCGGACACCATGTCGCGTTTGGAGAGCCCCTGTGTGCCTAAACATTGGAGCTCCCGCACAAGTGACCCCATTTTGGAAACTAGACCTCCCAAGGAACTAATCTAGATGTGTGGTGAGCACTTTGAGCCCCCAAGTGCTTCGCAGAAGTTTATAACGCAGAGCCGTGAAAATAAAAAATAATTTTTCTTTTCTCAAAAATGATTTTTTAGCCCACAATTTTTTATTTTCCCAAAGGTAACAGGAGAAATTGGACCCCAAAAGTTGTTGTCCAGTTTCTCCTGAGTACGCTGATACCCCATATGTGGGGGTAAACCACTGTTTGGGCACATGCCGGGGCTCGGAAGGGAAGTAGTGACGTTTTGGAATGCAGACTTTGATGGAATGGTCTGCGGGCGTCACATTGCATTTGCAGAGCCCCTGATGTGCCTAAACAGTAGAAACACCCCACAAGTGACCCCATTTTGGAAACTAGACCCCCCAAGGAACTTATCTAGATGTGTGATGAGCACGTTCAACCCCCAAGTGCTTCACAGAAGTTTACAACGCAGAGCCGTGAAAATAAAAAATCATTTTTCTTTCCTCAAAAAAGATGTTTTAGCAAGCAATTTTTTATTTTCACAAGGGTAACAGGAGAAATTGGGCCCCAATGTTTGTTGCCCAGTTTGTTGTGAGTACAGTGATACCCCATATGTGGGGGTAAACCACTGTTTGGGCGCACGTCAGGGCTCGGAAGGGAAGTAGTGACATTTGAAATGCAGACTTTGATGGAATGGTCTGCGGGCGTCACGTTGCATTTGCAGAGCCCCTGATGTGCCTAAACAGTAGAAACACCCCACAAGTGACCCCATTTTGGAAACTAGACCCCCGAAGGAACTTATCTAGATGTGTGGTGAGCACTTTCAACCCCCAAGTGCTTCACAGAAGTTTATAACGCAGAGCCATGAAAATAAAAAATAATTGTTCTTTCCTCAAAAATTATGTCTTAGCAAGTAATTTTTTATTTTTGCAAGAGTAACAGGAGAAATTGGACCCCAACAGTTGTTGCCCAGTTTGTCCTGAGTATGCTGGTACCCCAAATGTGGGGGTAAACCACTGTTTGGGCGCATGTCGGGGCTTGGAAGGGAGGGAGCACCATTTGACTTTTTGAATGCAAGATTGGCTGGAATCAATGGTGGCGCCATGTTGCGTTTGCAGAGCCCCTGATGTGCCTAAACAGTGGATACCCCTCAATTCTAACTTCAACACTAACCCCAACACACCCCTAATCCTAATCCCAACTGTAGCCATAACCCTAAACCCAACCCTAACCCCAACACACCCCTAACCACAACCCTAACCCCAACACACCCGTAACCCTAATTCCAACCCTAATCCCAACCCTAACCACAACTGTAACCCCAACACACCCCTAACCCTATCCGTAACCCTAACCACAAGCCTATTCTTAACCCGATTTCCAACCCTAGCCCTAATTCCAACCCTAACCCTAAGGGTATGTGCCCACGTTGCGGATTCGTGTAAGAGTTTTCCGCACGATTTTTGAAAAATCTGCAGGTAAAAGGCACTGCGTTTTACCTGCGGATTTACAGCAGATTTCCAGTGTTTTTTTGTGCGGATTTCACCTGCGGATTCCTATTGAGGAACAGGTGTAAAACGCTGCGGAATCCGCACAAAGAATTGACATGCTGCGGAAAATACAACGCAGCGTTTCTGCACTGAATTTTCCGCACCATGGGCACAGCGGATTTGGTTTTCCATAGGTGTACATGGTACTGTAAACCTGATGGAAAACTGCTACGAATTCACAGCGGCCAATCCGCTGCGGATCCGCGGCCAATCCGCTGCGGATCCGCGGCCAATCCGCTGCGGATCCGCGGCCAATCCGCTGCGGATCCGCAGCCAAATCCGCACATGCCATAACCCTACCCCTAACCCTAACCCTACCTGTAACCCTAACCCTACCCGTAACCCTAACCCTAGTTCTAACTCTAACCCTAGTGGAAAAAGAAAAAAAAAAAATATATATATATTTTCTTTATTTTATTATTGTCCCTACCTATGGGGGTGTTAAAGAGGGGGGTTTATTTATTATTTTTTTTATTTCGATCGCTGTGATAGAACCTATCACAGCGATCAAAATGTACTTTTAACGAATCTGCCGACTGGCAGATTCGGCGGGCGCACTTAGCATGCGCCCGCCATTTTGGAAGATGGCGGCGCCCAGCGAGGAGGCGGACGGACACCGGGAGCCTCGGTGAGTATAAGGGGGGGGAGATCGGGGCGGGGGGGGGCGTCGGAGCACAGGGGGGTGGCATAGCAGCACGGGGGGAGCGGGCAGGAGCACGGGGCAGCGGATCACAGGACCGAGGGGACCGGACCCCATAACGGAGCACTGGGGGGGCGATCGGTGGGGTGGGGGGGGGCAGACTAGTATTTCCAGCCATGGCCGATGGTATTGCAGCATCGGCCATGGCTGGATTGTAATATTTCACCAGTTTTTCAGGTGAAATATTACAAATCGCTCTGATTGGCAGTTTCACTTTCAACAGCCAATCAGAGCGATCGTAGCCACGGGGGGGGTGAAGCCACCCCCCCTGGGCTGAAGTACCACTCCCCCTGTCTCTGCAGATCGGGTGAAATCGGAGTTAACCCCTTCACCCGATCTGCAGGGACGCGATCATTCCATGACGCCACATAGGCGTCATGGGTCGGATTGGCACGGGTTTTCATGACGCCTACGTGGCGTCATGGGTCGGGAAGGGTTAACTCATGAAAAAAGAGAGGTGCAAGAAGCCATGGGAAAATCATGATATCAGCTGGTTCAACTGATGGCCTATAAAAAGGTGTTTCATTACCAAGAAACCTCTCATTATAGATAATACCAGTGAGCTGTCTTAAGACCTTTGATACCTTATTGTTGCAAAGCATACTGATGGCATTGGCTACACACAAATTTCTAAACTGAAGATTCCAGTAAGTATTGTTGTGGCAATGATCCTGAAGTGGAATGAACATAATTTCATCAAATTGGCCATGACCAGGTGCTCCCCGCAAGATTTCAGACAGTGGAGTGAAATTATTGGAAGAGTTGTCGAAGACCCAAGGACCATCAGTGCAGAGATACAGAAAGACCTGGAATCAGCATGTACAGTTGTTTTAAAGCAAACTATAAGTAATGCACTCAGTCTCCATGGCCTGTATGCACGCTCACCACTAAAGACTCCATTGCTCAACAAAAAGCATGTTCAAGAGCGTTTACAGTTTTCTCAACAACATTAAGACAAGCCTGTGAAATACTTGGAAAAAATAGTCTGGTCGGATAAGGCCAAAATTGAATTCTTTGGATGCCATAACACACCTTGTTTGGAGGCCAAAAGGCACTGCATACCACCGCAAAACCTTTATTCTACCTTTTAGGTTTTGAGGTGGTGTGGGGCTGTTTTCCAGCATGCGGCACTGACGAACGTCTTATAATTGAAGACTGGATGAATGGACAAATGTACCGACACATTCTTTATAAAAATCTGCTGCCATCTACCATGATGATGAAGATGAAATGGGGTGGACATTTCAGCAAGACGATGATCCCAAACACACAGCCAAGGAAACTATCAGTTGGTTTCAGAGAGAAAATAAAGCTGCTGGAATGGCCAGCAGATCACCTGATGTGAATCCAATGGAAGATCTTTGAAAGGAACAAAAGCTCAGAGTTTGATTTCTTTGCCTGTGTGGATTGGTTGGGTTGTTACCGACAACCAATTTACTAAGAAAATTGGTGACGTGTTCAATACTTATATCACCCGCTGTACGAATAGATAAGCAGATAGGATGTTTGCAGAAATAATCTAAAGTGGTGGAAAATAGTCTCGCCACATGGGTCCACGTACAGATCATGGAGTTACCGTGATGTAATGTTTCTAGTGAGATATATTCCGAAACGTATGAACCAGGGGAGCACAACCTTTTCTCGTCCCCTGGTCACTTAGTCACACTGAACTAATTCCAAGGGCTCCAATAAAACCGAAAGCATTGGTTTGATTTAGTTCATTTATAAAATATGTAATTAAAGACCCTAAATGTCAGACTTATACAAGTTCTCCTTCCAGGACTCTCACCTATCATGAAAATTAGGTGTCTCAACTTTTTGCATTCTTGAAAGGAAGAAACCATAAATACATGGTGCTCCCATCACAATAGTTAAATTATCTGAGCAAGTAATAGGTTTTCTTTAAGTTACATATCTTTTAAAATCCCCCAAATCCCTTGATTTACCACCTTTTTCTCCTTTGTGCTGCATCCCTCCGTTGCAGAGATATTCACATATGTTGCTTTAGGAGCGCAGTATGTGAAATCTCTGATTTCTGTTCTGATGAGCATATCTTAAGTGTCATCTTTTCCTTTTTAGTAATTTTTAAAATGTAAAATGAGCTAATGCAAAAGTTTGGGCACCATGCATGGTTATTACTTTTGCAAGTATCACATCTTGTAAACGCTTTTTGTAACCAGCCAAGAGTCTTTCAATTCTTGCTTGAGGGATTTTCATCCATTCTTCCTTGGAAAATTTTTCCAGTTCTGTGAGATTCCTGGGTGGTCTTGCATGCACTGCTGTTTTGAGGTCTTTTGCAGTCAAGCAGGGTTTCTGATTGATGCAAAAAATGACAATTTTTCTTTGTTTTTTGCCTAAAATGCAAAGGGAATGTGCCATCTTTAACTTTAAGCATTTTAGAGATCAGTTCATCTTCAACTTGCTTAACTGCTCATGATAACAATAATTTAGACCAGGGGTGCCCAAACTTTTACATGCCACTGTATCTGTCCATGCTCTGCACTGTACCTCACCTCCTTTCTCTTACAAGAAATATACTATACATATGAGAAGCCTGTCTTTGAGCAGATGGTTGGGGCTGCACAGTTAAGTTTTTTCTGTTTACAGACAGTGGGTTTAATCTGAACCCTGTGTTCTTGTTCTTTCTGCAGACAGACACTTATTTCCGTTGCCGGTCACAGTAGTCTAGCTCTCTGTGTGACATCCCAATCTTGATGGTGGCACTGTTTGCGGGAGAGAACAGTTCATCAAAGATATCTCTGCCCTCCGATTATTAATTTACATAGGGTGGAAGGAAAATCATTATTATCTAATATATAAAGCTGAATGTGTGTATGTATGTATGTATGTATGTGTGTGTGTATGTCCGGGATTGGCATCTGAACCGTCGCAGCTACAGCCACAAAATTTTGCACAGTCACACGTCTGGACCCCGAGAGCGTCATAGGCTATGTTGTGAGGTGAAATTTTAACCCCGCGCTTTTCAATTCACCAAACAATTTTGCCCTTATCTACATAATGGGGAAAAAGTGAAAGGAAAAGTGTTGGAGGCAAATTAACAGCTGCCAGATGTGAACAAGGGGGACTTAAAGAATGAGAGCGATGGCGCCAAAGAGTATATACTGTACAGTTGCTAAGGTGGGGCCCCGACATGGGATAATCACCACGGGGATATGAACACACACACAAAATGCGCCACACACTACCACGTGCTCAAACACATATACCACCCTCAGCGCACATTTCACCACACACACACCAACCTCGCCACATAAAAGTTGAAACACAAAAGTCGCAGCTCAAAACTCGCCATGCGCAAAACTCTCCACATGCAAAACTCGCCACACTTGCAAAACTCACCTCATGGAAAACTCGCCACACGCAAAACTTGCACACGCGGAAAAATTGCCACATGCACAAAAGTTGCAACACATGCAAAAGTTGCCTCACACAAAACTTGCACATACTCAAAAGGCACCACACATAAAACTCGCCACGCGCAAAACTCGCCATGCGCAAAACTTGCTGCACACAACTTGCTACACTAACCTGTCACATGCAACTCGACACACAAAAAGTTGCTACACGCATGTCGCCACACAAAACTCATCTCACAAAAGTCGCTACATGCATGTCGCCACACGCAACTCAACACACACAACTTGACACACGAAACTCGCCCTAAAACACACACAAGTCTGGTATTCACCTTCAAAAATAAAAATCTGATTAATATGCTGAAAAAATACAAGAGCAACAAATGTACCATATAGGAATCCGGCAGCTGTCAGTCACATGACCAGTCTATTATGTGTATGTGTGAGCTAATATATACTGCCAGGGGGTGGGCTTTACTGTTGGCTGTAGATTTATCAGGCTGCCAATTTAGCTTACAAATACTGAGGTAAAAATACTGACCAAATAACATGTGAACGAGGTCTAATACAGGAGGAGATGACATACAGATATATACTATATACAGGAGGAGATGACACACAGGTATATATTTACAGGGGAGATGACACACATGTATATACTATATGCAGGAGGAGATGACACACAGATATATACTATATACAGGAGAGATGACACACAGGTATATACTATATACAGGAGCAGATTACCTACAGGTATATAGTATATACAGGAGGAGATGACATACAGGTATATGCTATGTATAGGAGGAGATGACATACAGGTATATACTATATACAGGAGGAGATGACACACAGATATATACTATATATAGGTGAGATGACACACAGGTATATACTATATACAGGAGGAGATTACATACAGGTATATACTATATACAGGAGATGACATACAGGTGTATACTATATATAAGGGAGATGACAAACATGTATATACTGAGGTGAAAATGAGAGGTGTGAGGTGAAAATGAAAAGGTGTGAGTGCAAAATGAGAGGAGTGAGGGAAAATAGTGGAGTGATCGGAAAATGACAGATGTGAGGTCGAAATGACAAGTGTTAGGGGGGAATGAGAGGAGTGAGGGAGAAAATGAGAGATGTGAGGGGGAAAATGAAAGATGTGATGGGGAAAATGAGAGGCGTGATGGGAAAATAAGAGAAGTGAGGTGCTATAGCTAACCACAGATATTTACTTTGCCCAGGCAACGCCGGGCTCTTCAGCTAGCTTAGATTTACAATCTCCATGCTTTTCTCATGGTCAACTTTATGTGGCCTGTTCAAGAGTTGGAACAGCCAAAAATCTGTTTGTCTTTGCACCTGAAGGAAAAACTAAGAATGTCGTTTATCAAAAGGCTCTCGAATAAGTAGTAGAAGATTACTTCACATTACTTGGCCAATTTAGTTAAATCTGTGTGGAATATCTCTGGTGTTGAAATATATGTTGTAAAATGCTTCTATTAGCTTAGTTTTTGCCTTTTAATAATTACATTTCTATCTATTTGTTTTGTGGTTTTTTTGTGCAGAATAAATTTTTGTTAACACATTCTATTTTGCTAACAGCAGTTATTACCCCGGGCGAAGCCGGGTAGTACAGCTAGTTTATTTATATAGCACCATTAATTCCATGGAGCTGTACATGTGAAAAGGGGTTACATACAAGGTTATAGATATCGTTAACAGTAAACAAATTTACAGTGACAGACTGGTACAGAGGGGAGAGGACCCTGTCCTTGCGGACTTACATTCTTCAGGATAGTGGGGGAAGAGACAGGAGGTTGGTGTGCTGCAGCACTGGTGGTGGTGAGGCGGCAGCTCGGGTGGTCATGGCGGCAGCTAGGGTGGTCGGTGACGTGGCGGCAGCTAGGGTGGTCGGTGACGTGGCGGCAGCTAGGGTGGTCGGTGACGTGGCGGCAGCTCGGGTGGTCGGTGACGTGGCGGCAGCTCGGGTGGTCGATGACGTGGCGGCAGCTCGGGTGGTCGATGACGTGGCGGCAGCTCGGGTGGTCGGTGATGTGGCGGCAGCTCGGGTGGTCGGTGACGTGGCGGCAGCTCGGGTGGTCGGTGACGTGGCGGCAGCTCGGGTGGTTGGTGAGGCGGCAGAATGGTTATTGCAGGCTGTAGGCTTTCCTGAAGAGATGGGGTTTCAGGTTCCGTCTGAAGGATCCGAGGGTGGTGGATAATCGGACGTGTTGAGGCATGGAATTCCAGAGGATGGGGGATATCTTGGAGGCGGTTGTGTGAGGAACGAATAAGTGTGGAGGAGAGAAGGAGGTCTTGGGAGGATCGAAGATTACGTGAGGGAGGATAGTGGGAGATTAGTTCAGAGATCTAGGGAGGGGACAGGTTGTGGATGGCTTTGTAGATCAGTGTTAGTAGTTTGAACTGGATTCGTTAGGGAATTGGGAGCCAGTGGAGGGATTTGCAGAGGGGTGAAGCAGGGGAGTAGCGAGGAGAGAGGTGGATTAGCCGAGCAGCAGAGTTGAGGACAGACTGGAGTGGTGCAAGGGAGTTAGCGGGGAGGCCACAGACGAGGGTGTTGCAGTAATCGAGGCGGGAGATGATGAGGGCGTGCACAAGAGTTTTAGTAGATTGCGGGCTGAGGAAGGGACAGATTCTGGCAATATTTTTGAGTTGGAGGTGACAGGAGGTGGCAAGGGTTTGGACGTGCGGTTTGAAGGACAAGGCAGAATCGAGAGTTACCCCGAGACAGCGGATTTCAGGTGCGGGAGAGAGTGTGATGCTGTGTACTATAATAGATAGTTCAGGTAGGGGGTATACGCGAGATGGGGGAAAGATGATGAGTTCGGTTTTGTCTACATTGAGTTTTAGGAAGCGAGAGTTGAAGAAGGAGGATATGTCTGACAGACACTCCGGGATTCTGGACAGAAGAGAGGCGACATCTGAGCCATGGGACTTTAAGTTGTCCAAGGCCGAGGGTATAGATGGAAAAAAGTAGAGGCCCTAGGACACTGCCTTGAGGGACTCCAACAGAGAGGGGGCGGGGTGAGGAGGTAGTGTGTGAGTGGGAAAAGTGTGTGTAGTCGGAAAGGTATGAGGCGATCCAGGACAGGGCAAGGCCTTTGATGCCGAGGGAAGAAAGAATCTGTAGCAGTAGGAGGTGGTCGACTGTGTCGAAAGCAGAGGACAGATCGAGAAGGAGGATGGAGAACTGTCTGTTAGCTTTGGCTGTGAGTAAGTCATTAGTAATTTTGGTCAGAGCAGTTTCGGTGGAGTGGGGGGGGGCGGAAGCCAGATTGGAGGTTGTCAAGGAGAGAGTTAGATGAGAGGTTGGAGGAAAGTTGACCATGGACATGCTGCTCAAGGAGTTTGGAAGCAAACGGGAGCAGTGATATGGGGCGATAGCTGGGCATAGCGGTTGGGTCAAGGTTAGCTTTTTTGAGGATGGGTGTGATGGTGGCATGTTTGAAGGCAGAGAGGAAAGTACCTGAAGATAGCGATAGGTTGAAGAGATGGGTTAGGGCTGGAATGAGCGTGTTAGTGAGGTTGGGGAGCAAGTGGGAAGGGATGGGGTCAAGTGCACAGGTGGTGAGGTGTGATTTGGAAAGGAGGCGAGTAAGTTCTCCTTCAGTGATGTTGGAGAGGGAAGTTATTGGGGAAGGGCAGAGGTCTGGTATATGGAGTGGTTGGGGTGGTGGAAAAGTAAAGGTTTGCCGTGTTTGGTCGATCTTGTTTTTGAAGTAGGTGGCAAAGTCCTCAGAAGAGATTAGGGGAGTTGGAGGTGGCAGTGGGGGGCGGAGGAGAAAGTTAAATGTGCTGAACAGTTGTTTTGGGTTGTAGGATAGTGAAGATACAAGGTTAGTGAAATAGGTCTGTTTAGCAGAAGTGAGGGCTAGTTTGAAGGCAAGTATAGCTTGTTTGAAAGTGGTGAAGTTGTCTGGCAGGCGTGTTTTTTTTCCAACGCCGCTCAGCGACCCTGGATGCTTGTTGGAGTTTCTTGGTGAGGTTGTTATGCCAGGGTTGCCTATTGATTTGTCACACTTTGCCAAGCATGAGAGGGGCGACTGAGTCTATGGCTGATGTGAGGGTGGAGTTATAGAAAGCGGTGGAGCTATCCGTGTCGTGGAGTGAAGATATGGAGGACAGGGGTAGAAGAGAGTCTGTGAATGTCTAGGTGTGCAAGGTTTCTGCGAGGATGTGGTACTGGCTGGACGTGGGGGGCAGGTGAGTAGATGATCAGATAAGGGGAAGGAAGAGGTTGTGAGATTAGATAAGGAACAGAGGCGGGTGAAGATGAGGTGTAGCGTAACTCAGTCTGTGTGGGTGGCTGTGGAGGACCACTGAGTAAGTCCAAAGGATGAGGTAACGGCCAGGAGCTTGGAGGCTGCTGGTTGGTGGGTGTCAGTAGGGATATTGAAGTCACCCATTATGATGGTGGGGATGTCAGCAGAGAGAAAGTGAAGAAGCCAGGTGGAAAATTGGTCAATGAAGGCAGTGGCTGAGCCTGGTGGTCGGTATATGACAGCCATTTGGAGATTAGAGGGAGAGTAGATACGGACAGAGTGAACCTCGAAAGAAGGGAGGTTAAGAGAGGGTGGGGGTTGGATAGGGTTGAAGTAGCAGTTTTTAGAAAAAAGGAAACCCACTCCTCCGCCATGTCTGTTGCTAGAGTGAGGAGTGTGGGTAAAGTGGAGGGAGGCCACCGTAACTCAGTGCAGCAGGGGAGGCCGTGTCAGGGGGCGTCAGTCAGGTAACAGTGAGGGCAAGTAAGGAAAGGTTGCGGGAAGTAAAGAGATCGTGGATCACGTGGAGCTTGTTGCAGACAGAGCAGGCATTCCAGAGTGCCCCAGAGAGAGGAAGCAGGGGGGTGGGAGTCAGTTGCACAGGTTTTAAGTGTGAGGGATTGTGATAGTTTCTCATAGTGTGAGAAGGATAGGGGTGAGGGTTAGTGGAGTGAAAATAGTGAGGGCAAATGCGAGTATGGTTACTGTAAATAGCAGGGGAAGAAAGGAGAAGCAAGTAAAATTAGAATACAGTGATTAGTCTTACTGTCTGGCCGATTCGTGGACTATTTCTGGCATATTTCTGATGATACACTTAAAGATGTCACTTGAAATGATGTCACATCTGACTAAAGTCAAATCTGACCGACACCATTCAACTTATACCATTCAAGTGTCCAAGAAATGAAGCCAGGTGAGAGAGGGAGGAGGAGGAAGGAGGTGGAGGACAGTCCACAGCAGGGGACAATTAGCAGATTGCAGTTAATACAACATTTGACTGCCATGAAAGCTGAAGAAAGATAGGATAAAGGCCCCGTCTCACATAGCGATTTACCAACGATCACGACCAGCGATACGACCTGGCCGTGATCGTTGGTAAGTCGTTGTGTGGTCGCTGGGGAGCTGTCACACAGACAGCTCTCTCCAGCGACCAACGATCAGGGGAACGACTTCGGCATCGTTGAAACTGTCTTCAACGATGCTGAAGTCCCCCTGCAGCACCCGGGTAACCAGGGTAAACATCGGGTTACTAAGCGCAGGGCCGCGCTTAGTAACCCGATGTTTACCCTGGTTACCAAAAAAAACAAACAGTACATACTCACCATCTGATGTCCGTCAGGTCCCTTGCCGTCTGCTTCCTGCTCTGACTGAGCCGCCGTACAGTGAGAGCAGAGTGCAGCGGTGACGTCACTGCTGTGCTCTGCTCTCACTGTACGGCCGGATCTCAGTCAGTGTGGGAAGCAGACGGCAAGGGACCTGACGGACATCAGATGGTGAGTATGTACTGTTTGTTTTTTTTTACATTTACGCTGGTAACCAGGGTAAACATCGGGTTACTAAGCGCGGCCCTGCGCTTAGTAACCCGATGTTTACCCTGGTTACCAGTGAAGACATCGCTGAATCCGTGTCACACACACCGATTCAGCGATGTCAGCGGGACCTGAACGAACAAAAAAAGGTCCAGGCCATTCCGACATGACCAGCGATCTCACAGCAGGGGCCTGGTCGCTGGTACGTGTCACACATAGCGAGATCGCTACTGAGGTCGCTGTTGCGTCACAAAACTTGTGACTCAGCAGCGATCTCGCTATGTGTGACGGGGCCTTAAGATAGGAGGATAGTGTTAGGCGTGAAAAGCATGGATATATCAATCAGCATGCAGTAAATTAGAAGTATGATTCATTGAATTAAAGTGAGGGGAAAAGTAGCAGCAGACCAGGTAGAATAGGGGGGGAGAGGTGCATGGATTCAGGGGTGCAGTGGGTATTCCATGAATCATAAGCTACATTATTTCTTCTCTTCTTTCCATGTTGACTACTGAATCCAAAACACGACATACTGATAGGGAATTTAGAGTGAGAGCCCCAACGGGGAGAGTGATAATGATGGAAAAGTGCCTTGGAATATGATGGTGTTGGCAGGCATGGGGTCTCCTTTTCCTTCTTTACAGTTTCTTTTCATTTTATATGCTTGAACATGGATTAATCTTTATTTTTGTCTTTTATGTTTCTACAACCAGTGACTGATATAAATAACACCTCTATTGCCATGATTGTTAAAGGGGACTTGTTACTTGCTGGAAAAAATTGAGTCCGATATCTTGTAAAAAAAGCTCTGAGCTCCCGATTTTGCCATTTTTTCCCATTTTGCGTTGTCGCTTTATTGAAGAGATATTTACATTTGATTCTTCCGCAATGCAGCGTGTGAAATCTCTGCTTTCAGTCCAACTGAGCATTTCTTCAGTCTTCTATTGAGGCATTTGCTTTCATCTCTCCCAGACAGCTGCTGATGTAGCACTCTCACGCTGTGAGTCCGGAAGGATGGGGTGAAAGCACACGCCCCCCGGAAAAAACTCTAAAGAAACGGCCAGTTGGACTACAAGCAGAGATTTCACATGTTGCACTCTAAAAGAAATAAATAACAATATCTATGCAACTAAGTGACGCAGCATAAAACTGATAAACTAAAAAAAATTCAGAATCAGGGGCTCAAGGATATTTACAAGGTATTTAATTTTTTTGAGAAAGTGTCAGGTCCTCTTCAAGAACGTGACTGAGGGACATCTTTTAGACCATGTTGTGTTCACAACTGACATAATCACGGTTTGGAATTTAAAGCTGTCCAAGGCATTGTATCACATTTAGGCAAGTTGTCAAGGATTAGAAATCATGGCTCTTTTTTTCCCAAAAATGATGCCTGTAGGTCATGTAGTATAACAGCTCGGCCTCTTTCTCTCAGGGGGAGCTGAGATGCAGTACTACATGGCACCTGTGGACAGATGTGGTGCTGTTTTAGGAAGACGGCAGCCATACTTCTATAACCCCAGACAACCCCTCTGTTGTTGCTGTTGTAGTTTCTTGATGTCTTTTCTTGGGAAGGGGGTCTTCCTCTGTTTTTCTTCCCTTCTTTCTCGTTTTGTTTTCTCTCTTTCTATACGTTCTTGCTTTCCTTCATTCTCTACAGTTCTTTTTCTTTCCTTTTTCATTCTTTTCCTTTCTCATTCATTAATTTTTACTCATTCATTCTCATTCATTCGTTCACTTTCTTTTGTTTTCTTTCTGAATGTAATTTTTCATTCTTTACCTTTCTCATTCTTTCTTTCCTTCTTTATTTCCTTTTTTCTTTTTTTTTCTTTCCTTTCCTTCCTTCTTTCCTTCCTTCTTTCCTTCCTTCTTTCCTTCCTTCTTTCCTTCCTTCTTTCCTTCCTTCTTTCCTTCCTTCTTTCCTTCCTTCTTTCCTTCCTTCTTTCCTTCCTTCTTTCCTTCCTTCTTTCCTTCCTTCTTTCCTTCTTTCCTTCCTTCCTTCCTTCCTTCCTTCCTTCTTTCCTTCCGTCTTCCTTCCTTCTTTCCTTCCGTCTTCCTTCCTTCCGCTTTCCTTCCTTCTTTCCTTCCTTCTTTCCTTCCTTCTTTCCTTCCTTCTTTCCTTCCTTCTTTCCTTCCTTCTTTCTTTCCTTCTTTCCTTCCTCC